>NC_090922.1:776811014-777436014 GCF_040938575.1 Ambystoma mexicanum
GTGAATCTGGGTGTAGGGGTATTGAGAAAAATGATTTTTTAGGTCGATGACCGTGAAACATGTAGCTTCAGCTGGGATGCCACATAGGATTGTTACAGGATTAGCTGTTACTGGGTACTCTGCTTCTACAATGTGGTTAAGGGGTCGCAAATCTTGTATGAAACACAATAACCCCCTTTCACCTTGTGAATGGGGTACACTGCAGTTTCGGACAGAGATTCTATGGTACCAAGATACCCCTGTCGATAAGGGCACTGATTCTCTCATAGATGCCTTCATGTGCTTCTTATGTCAGGGGGTATTGTCGGGTCCTGAGTAGAATGGCTCCTTGTTTCAGTTTTATCCACACTCCTCATATGCTTTTTATGCAACCCACGTCGTATGGACTGGTAGTCCATAGCGTCTCAGGCACCTTTGCTAGATCCTCCTCGCAGAAAGGAGGTGGAGCTTCCAAGGCCATTGCCATTTTCTGTGCTACCTCTCTGTATGTTATGCATAGCCAGACAAACACACTCATTCCTAACATCATCTCGCTGCTTCCTTTTGCCTGTGAGAACAATTCCTCATCAGACACTTGTGTTAAGTGACACCCTTCTGATAGTGCTATAATGGCCCTCCATGCCTTCCCCTCGCGATCTAGTGCATGTACAGCAATCCAGTCTTCTCTTGCCACAATCCCTTCTATGTCTATTGATAGAAAGGCTCCCTCCTTCTCATTAGCTAGTGTTTCTGGCCTGAAGAGGTACTCCCCTGGTCTTCTCCACACTTTCCCTGCAATTCTGGGCAGCCATACAAGGGCCGTGTCTGTCCTGTACTGAAAAACCTCTGCATCACCAGGCTCTCTCCTCTGTACACATTGTCCACATTATGCCTGAAGTATTTGCCTAGCTGTAAGCATGTGAATCCCTGGTGTGGAGCAAATTATTCCTTTTTCCGTAAAGGAGATGGTCATGTTCAGTCTGCTCATTATGTCACGTCCCAATATGTTTACAGGTGCCTGCATGGAGTAAAGTAGGGGTAGTGATAAGTCGTGATTTCATATTGTTAAGGAGAAGATATCAGTAAAAGGAAACACTTCTCGAGCCCCAGAGAATCCTTGAGTGTTCATGCCATCACATGACGATGGGTATTTTCCCTCCGTATACAGGACCAAGTCTTCCCAGTGTCAACCAGGAAGGAAAACATGTTGTCACCTATAGCCACCCATATGCAAGGTTCCGCCGCAAGGTTAGGTGTGACTGATAGGATGGGACACAACAAGTTTGTCCGTGGGTAAAATGACTGTCCATTTCCAGTGTAAGGGTTATGTTCTATCAGTGTCACCCCACCCTTCCTTGTCACGGGTACCATTGCTGCTGTGTCCATGGGTTCTGGGGAGTCGTTTTGTATTTGTGTCAACTGCTGTACCTGTTGTGCATGTTGGGGTCATGGTGCTGCCATGTGTTGTGGTTGTAGCTGTTGTGGTGCGTGTATGTGTTGGGTTACTGGTGATGTCTATTGTTGCACCTGAGTTTGGTGTAAGTTTTGTTGGGGCACGTTTTGTGACTGCCCCATCTGTCGGATGTCTTGCATGTAATACCCATTCTGCCCATTCCGGTAGCCCTATTGTCCTTGCTCGCCCCATCCTGGTTGCATCCCCCTGCTTCTGCGTGTGCGGGAGATTTGCCCTAGTTGTCCGCAGGTCCAGCACTGTGGTGGCTCTTGTGTTTGCCATGGGAATCCTACTCCTCCTTCACCCTGTCCCTGTGGGTAACCCCAGAATCCTCCTCCTGGACGTCCTCTCTGGAACCCTCTTTTCCTCCATAGTTTGTTTGGTTACCACCCATTCCCACGTACCCTCCTCCCAATTGAGGTGTGAATTGCTGCATAGTATTATACTTTTGTTACGGTTGTAGTTGGGGTTGGGATACTGCTATCTGTTGTTGTGGGCTTGGCTAGTTATAAATGCCCCTTCTAGAGCATAATTAGACAGTTTCTTTTGAACGAGGTTTGCTTCATCTGCTTTCCTGTCCTGTCCTTTTGCTTCATCTTCTCTTGCCATAGCCTGCAATGGTGTACTATTGTAAGTTGTATTTCTGACCATGCCTTAGCTTCTATCCCTACCAACTTCTTCAATTGTCTCTGTACCGGCTCTTGTAACCCTTGTATCAAGATGTGATAAAATATAGCAATAGTTTTATCCCATAGCTCCCAAGTTTCAAGGCACCAAAGGTCTTGAATCTCTTGGATGTAACTTACGGGTCCTCATCATCCCACATCTTGCGTGAAGTGATTGCCCCTATATCTGACGTATCAGGGTATTGTGTCCGTAATCCCTGCCATACTGCATGTCTGCAATTTGCGGATAAAGCCCATCATGTGTGGTGTTGTGGGTGGTCATCTCTGGGAACCCCACCCTTTTCCAAATGTCATCTGCTGCATCACCTAATATGGAGACCAGTAAGCCCTTGACATCGCCCAACGCCAACATGTGTCCTGCTGTCAGCTTTTCCATTTCATATATACACTTCCCTACCCCTCCCCTTAGAGAGTGTAGTCTGCACTTGATGTTCTCCTTATCTGTGTGCTTCCAGGGTATGCACTGTGGCCTTGCCCCAACCCTGTCCAATAGGGGCATCTGCAAATACGCACCCTCTCTTCAAGTGTGCGTCTATGCTGCCATATCTGAATGGGCCCATTCTCATCCTCTGCTTCTGCACCTATGTCTGGTACTTGTATTGCATGTGGCCGGCGCGAGTGTTCCGTCTCCCAGTCAGCCTGCCCCATAACATGAGTGCCCCCTAGTTTGTGTCACTGTCGCCCCATTTCTCATGCGTCCTTGGAGTTCTTGGAGCATTCTTGTATAAGCCGTTTGCAGGGCCGCTCCTTCTGTCGTGTCTTGAGATGTGTGGTCTGTGTGCTTCCCCCGTCTCTCTCTTCTTGTGTTCTACACTACCATGACATTCCTGTGCCTGTTCGCGTTATATAGAGTTTACTAGTCACTTCTCTCTCTTCGTCAGTTAGTTTGTTGTCTCCATCCTCATCTTCCTCATCGCTACAAAATCCGTCAGAGAATGTAAATTTGCATGCATGTGGATAACGTACAGTCACTGTTTCAAGATCAATATTTTTGGACCCATATACATTCCCCCTCCCCCGAGTGTATTACCTTACTGCCTACAGTATGTGCCTTTGGCGTATGCGCACCACCCGCTGTGTACCTATGAGGGACCTGCCTGTCCTGTTGATCTCCTTGCTGCTCTTCATCACCTCTTTTCCTGTCTAGCTCCTCCTTAATTGCTTCTCACTCCTGTTTGAGTGCCCGTTCCTCCTCATCACTCTGATTACACTCCCTTGTTATTCTCGTCAATCTGAACTCCCTCAGGTTGCCCTCTTCGTACTTGCGTGTCTGCTGCAATAATATCTTTTTCCTCCAGAGTGCCATTTCTCTTTCCGCGTCTTCCCCTTCCTCTCTCTCTAATTCCTCCCCACTTTCTCAATTTCTGCTACTTGCCTTGCTCCCTTCGTGTCCCTCTCAGTTTCCCCTTCCCGCTCCTTTCCCAGTAATGCCAATCGCCCATTCTGTTTCTGCCCCTGTATTTCCAGTCCCCTTAGTGTTGTCTCCTTTCGCTCCCTCCTCTCATCCTCCAGCTTCTTTTCCACATTTTTCCCGCTGCTGATCCCTACTTACCACATGTGTCGCCTTTCACTACACCCTTGTCCCAACTCCAACTCCTCTATTGCCTTTGTTGCACCTTCTGCCTTCCCTGTTGTCTCCCCTTGCAACTTCAACAGTGCCTGTGCCACTACCCATTCGTCTGGGCCTACCCCAGCAAATTCCGTCTTAGCGTGCTGCAGCCCTTACTCATCAAGGCATGGGCTGCCGAGCTCCTCCCCCTTCCCTCGCTGTGGGACACTAGGTGCATACACTTTTGGGGCATATGGGGGTGGCTTATACGTGGGATTTGAATACCCTTCCTTTGCCTTTAATTCTTGTGGCTCCTTCACCTCGTCTAGGTCCCATAACGGGTATAAGCCCTGCTCCTCCTACTCCTCTCTGCGTTATCAGAGGAGACGCTGGTTGGAGCTGGCGGTGGTGCGTATGAGTCCGCGCCCTCCTCCTTCATCCCCCGCAAGCTCATCATCCATGGCCTGTCCTCCTGGAACATACACTATGAGTCATATATCTCCATACGGTTAGCTAACTTCTTCCCCTTGTATGTGTTCTATAGGTGGGTCAGTAGTGATTACAGCACGTTTGGGGAGAAATGGTAGTTGGGTGGGCATGGTCTCATTACCTTCCCTTCTGTACCTTTAGACTGTTATACACTGTACTTAACTATCGTATCCTTGTAGAGGGGAAAGGTTCTGCACATGTGCTGGGTGGGGGTTAACATTATTCTTGATCTGCTATACATTGCCCTTGCTACCCTTCCGTGGGGAACAATACCAGTTTGTATTTCACCTGACCTCTAATTGAGGATTTTGACACTCAGCTGTCAATGCAAAGGAAAAAGAAATTTGTAGGTTATGCAGTGTATGCTGTTTCTCTCCCCTTTTTTTTCCCTATGAGCCTCCACGGCTCTGCACGTTATGTGGCAAAACTCTCGTACTGCTACGCCTTCACCAGAGCTGCTGTAGTTCGGCAAACCAACTCAATCATGCACAGCCGCTGTCGCACACTGCCACTCTTTCACCTGACTTGCAATCCAAGAAATGCCAGCCTGCTAATCTTTCACCTGTTCACAACGCAAGGTCCCATGCAACCGATGATGGGTGACATCACCAAAATAAGGTTCACATAAGGAGAAAACTCTTTGTGCGCTAATCAGAACAACAAGGCATTATTTCAATCCCACCCCAAGACCCACACAGTCCCCACAGCTGTCATCCCACCTCCCAGGAGTGGAGTATACTTCTTCAACCTCTCATCATCTCTATGTGATTAAACTGTACCCACTGCATCGCCTAACGGATGATACATCTCTTACCTGGGAGACTTAACCAGCTAATTCACCTTCTGTACTATAAAATAGCTAATCTCTATGGGAATACTTCATCTATTCGCTGAACTAAAACGTCAAAGTCCAACTAATAGGAATTCACGACATCTACATTTCATTCTCAATCCAAGAACTGACAGTGTGTACCTGTCATTGTCTGCTATCTCATTGAACTGTATGTGTTCTTCGTGTAGATTGATTTGTGTGTGTCCAATTGTGCCGATTGCGTGTGTAATTCATGTCTAATGAGGCTATGTCGTCGGGATGTCTTTAACGACCTGCAGCATGGCGGTTTTTTGGTTTGATGCCTTTAGTCAAGCCTGTCCATGTGGTTGTGTCCTGCTCTGTCCGGTGTCTCTTCGGCCAGAGTTTGGATTGTAGCAGGAGCATACGATCAGCTGGTAGTGCACCTTTCGAGGTAGTTGTCCATTGCTGGAGCAGTGGGGATAGGCATAGATTTATAGGATCAGCAGCCCAGTTGGGGGGTCGTCTAGAGCTGAGGGTCGGCTCGGATGTTCCCTCTTCAGTTTATCCTGATACATAAAATCCCCCATCAAGGGGAAAGATTATTCTACTATAGAGCATAACCGTCAAGGGGGCAGGGTTAGTGTATTCTTATACAGAGTCTCCCCTTTCAAGGGGGATGGCATTTAGTCGGATACATATTTTACTCGCTCAATGGGGAGAGGTTATTCTGATACAGAATCTCCCCCATAAAGAGGGAGAGTTTATTCTGATACATAGTTTTCCCCATCAAGGTGGAGAGTATTTTTCTGCTACAGAGACTCCCCTTTAGGGGGGAGAGTTTATTCTGATACAGAGTCCCCCCCTTCAAGGGAAATAATCTATTCTGACACAGAATCTCCTCCATCAAGTGGTAGAAATGATTCATATACAGAGTCTCCCCTTTCAAGGGTGAGAGCATTTATTCTGATACAGAATTTCCCCGATCAAGGGGGAGAGTTTTTTTCTGATAAAGAGTCACCCCTTCAAGGGGGAGAGTTTGTTCTGATACATAAACTCCCCCTTCAAGGGAAGAGTTTATTCTGACACAGAATCTCTTCAATCAGGGGAGAGAGTTTATTCTGATACAGAGTCTCCCCTTAAAGTGGTAGAGTTGATTCTGATACAGTTTCCCCTTCATTGGGGTAGCTTGGGGAGTTTATTTGTATACAGAGTCTCCCCTTTGAAGCGGGAGAGAGTTTCCTCTGATACAGAATTTCCCCCATCAAGGGGTAGAGTTGATTCTGTTACAGACTCCCCACTACATCAGGGAGAGTTTATTCTGAAATATAAGGGGTAGAGTTGATTCTGATACAGTCTCCCCCTTCAAAGGGGAGAACTTATTCTGATAATGAGTCTCCCCCTTGAAGGAGGATAGTTTATTCCGATAGAGAGTCTCCCCAATCAAGAGGGAGGGTTTATTCTGCTACAGAGTCTCCCCTTCAAGAAGGAGAATGTATTCTGATACAGAATCTCCCCTGTGAAGGGGCAGAGTTTATTCTGCTACAGAGTCTCTCCTTAAAAGGGTAGAGTTGATTCTGATACAGAGTTTCTGCCTTTAAAGGGGACAGTTGATTCTTATACAGAGTCTCCCCCGTCATCTTGGGGAGTTCATTCTGCTACAGAATCTTCCCCATCAAGGGGAATGTTTATTCTGCTATAAGTCTAACCTTCAATGGGGTGGGGTGAGTTTATTCTTAAACAGTCTCCCCTTTCAAGGGGGAGTGTTTATTTTGATACAGAATCCCCCCATCAAGGGGGAGAGTTTATCCTGATACGTAGCTTGCCCCATCAATGGGGTGAGATTATTCTGCTACAAAGTCCCCTGTTCAAGGGCGAGAGTTTATTCTGATACAGAGTCTTCCCCTTCAAGGGGAAGAGTGTATTCTGACACAGAATGTCCTCCATCAAGGGAGCAAGTTAAATCTGCTACATAGGCTCCTCTTAAAGGGGTAGAGTTGATTCTTATACAGACTCCCCCTTCAATGGCGAGAGTTTATTCTGATACAGAGTCACCCCCATGAAGGAGGAGAGTGTGTTCTGACACAGAGATTCTGACCCTCCCAGGTCCAACTTGGGTCCTTCTTATCTTCTATCTCCCTCTCAAACTGTGGTGTTCTCCAGGGATCTAACCTCTCGCAATTGCTCTTCAACCAATACCTGTCAACTCTCGCCCACTGCATTGTCATTTTCTACTAAACCTTCCAGTGCTACGCTAATGACATTCAACAATTTTTCATGCTGCCCTCGGCCACCTCCTCTCATCTCTGATTGCCTAACTGCCATTCAAGATTAGTGTGCCGCCAACGATCTTTGTCTAAATGCCAACAAAACTGAGTTCCTCCTCATCGGTACACCTTCACCATCCTTTCCCCTCACTCGCTAGCCAGCCTCCCTTGGCCTTCCTCTTACCCCTACCTGCGAGGCTAAGAACCTCGGGGTCATCTTTGACTCCACACTTTCCTTCTCTGCCCACATCTCTGACATCTGTAAAAAGTGAAACTTCCTTCTGCACCTCCTCAGATGCACACTGCCTTTCCTCTCCTTCCCCCAGAAGCTTGCTGTCTCCCAAGCTCTGGTTTTCTCTAAGTTGGAATATTGTAACAGCCTCTTTCTAAATCTACCTGCCTCTACTCTCCGCCCTTTACAACTAATCCAGAACAGAACAGCGAGACTTGTCCTAGGCCTCAAGCCCTGGGATTGTAGCTCTCCTGCTCTGAAATCCCTTCATTGGCTCCCAGTTGATGCAAGGATTACATTCAAAAGCCTCTGCATTGTCCACAAGGCTTTCTGGGGCCTGGGTCCAAAATAACTTCAACTATTTCTCCGTAAATACCTCCCCTCTCGAGCCCTTCGCTCCTCTACCTCAAACTCCCTCCGGATCAGTTGTTTTTAAAGAAACAAGCTGGGGGTAGATCTCTGTTATGGACTGGGGCCTCCCTTTGGAACAGGCTCCCAGCTACTTTGAAACTTGAGCAGAACCATCTCCGGTTATGGAAGCACCTCAAGACCCTCCTCTTCACCTTTGCTTTTGCCCCCCCTCTCCCCTGCTGATCTGTTTCTCTCTCAGCATCGTACACCTGGCCACCCTCTTTCCACCTGGTCCTGGTACCTGCTCACCCTGCCACCGTCCTGCCCTGCCTCCGGGCCACCCATCGCATTGGGGTCTGTATCTGTACCCATACAGGCTCCCACCCTTTCTTTCTTTTCTTTCTGCACTTATCAGACATACCCTGTCTGCTGCCTTAAACCCAGCAGTTGCCACCTGCTAACTGCACTACCACCTTTATTGTAATTATTATTTATTTATTTTATTTATTTATTACTATTTATCTGTTTTCTACTCTGCTCTACACTTGCCATTTTCCCCCCTCCTGTACTTTCCCCTTTCCCGTTTCCCATGCACTTGCGTGTTCTCAATGGCACTGGGATTAGTAACATTGTTGTTTTGTTCTCATTTGTTTCCCCTTCCCTTGCATTGTCGTGCTCTGAAACACTTGTGTATGAGCGCGATATAAATAAAATATCAATTCAATTCAATTCACCATCATATTCTGCTACACAGTCTCTCCTTCAAGAGGGAGAATTTATTCTGATACAGAATCTCCCCCTGAAGGGGGAGAGTTGATTCTGATAGAGTGCCTCCCCCATCAAGGGGAACATTTATTCTGATACAGAATCTCCCCCTCAAGGGTACATTTTATTCTGCTATAGAGCCTAACCGTCAAGGAGGCAGGGTTAGTTTATTTGTATACATAGTCTCCCCTTTCAAGGGCGAGAGCATTTATTCTGATACATAATTTCCCCATCAAGGAGGAAAGTGTATTCTGATACAGAATCTCCCCCATCAAGGTAAATGTTTATTCTGCTATAGAGCCTAACCTTCAAGGAGGCAGGGTCAGTTGATTCTGATACAGAGTTTCTGCTTTTAGAGGGGACAGTTGATTCTTATACAGAGTCTCCCCCGTCAACTTGGGGAGTTCATTCTGCTACAGAATCTTCCCGATCAAGGGAAATGTTTATTCTGCTATAAGTCTAACCTTCAATGGGGCGGGGTGAGTTTATTCTTAAACAGAGTCTCCCCTTTCAAGGGGGAGAGTGTTTATTTTGCTACAGAATGCCTCCATCAAGGTGGAGAGTTTATCCTGATACATAGTTTGCCCCATCAATGTGGAGAGATTATTCTGCTACAAAGTCCCCTGTTCAAGGGAGAGAGTTTATTCTGATACAGAGTCTTCCCCTTCAAGGGGAAGAGTGTATTCTGACACAGAATGTCCTCCATCAAGGGAGCAAGTTAATCCTGCTACATAGGCTCCTCTTAAAGGGGTAGAGTTGATTCTTATACAGACTCCCCCTTCAATGGGGAGAGTTTATTCTGATACAGAGTCACACCCATGAAGGTGGAGAGTGTGTTCTGACACAGAGATTCCAACCCTCCCAGGTCCAACTTGGGTCCTTCCTATCTTCTATCTCCCTCTCTACCTGTCGTGTTCTGCAGGGATCTAACCTTTCGCAATTGCTCTTCAACCAATACCTGTCAACTCTCGCCCACTGCATTGTCATTTTCTACTAAACATTCCAGTGCTACGCTAATGACACTCAACAATTTTTCAGACTTCCCTCAGCCACCTCCTCTCATCTCTGATTGCCTAACTGCCATTCAAGATTGGTGTGCCGCCAACGATCTTTGTCTAAATGTCAACAAAACTGAGTTCCTCCTCATCGGTACACCTTCACCATCTTTTCCCCTCACTCTTTAGCCAGCCTCCATTGGCCCTCCTCTTACACCTACCTGTGAGGCTAAGAACCTCAGGGTCATCTTTGACTCCACACTTTCCTTCTCTGCCCACATCTCTGATGTCTGTAAAAAGTGAAACTTCCTTCTGTACCTCCTCAGATGTACTCTGCCTTTCCTCTCCTTCCCCCAGAAGCTTGCTGTCTCCCAAGCTCTGGTTTTCTCTAAGTTGGAATATTGTAACAGCCTCTTTCTAAATCTACCTGCCTCTACTCTCCGCCCTTTACAACTAATCCAGAACAGAACAGCGAGACTTGTCCTAGGCCTCAAGCCCTGGGATTGTAGCTCTCCTGCTCTGAAATCCCTTCATTGGCTCCCAGTTGATGCAAGGATTACATTCAAAAGCCTCTGCATTGTCCACAAGGCTTTCTGGGGCCTGGGTCCAAAATAACTTCAACTATTTCTCCGTAAATACCTCCCCTCTCGAGCCCTTCGCTCCTCTACCTCAAACTCCCTCCGGATCAGTTGTTTTTAAAGAAACAAGCTGGGGGTAGATCTCTGTTATCGACTGGGGCCTCCCTTTGGAACAGGCTCCCAGCTACTTTGAAACTTGAGCAGAACCATCTCCGGTTATGGAAGCACCTCAAGACCCTCCTCTTCACCTTTGCTTTTGCCCCCCCTCTCCCCTGCTGATCTGTTTCTCTCTCAGCATCGTACACCTGGCCACCCTCTTTCCACCTGGTCCTGGTACCTGCTCACCCTGCCACCGTCCTGCCCTGCCTCCGGGCCACCCATCGCATTGGGGTCTGTATCTGTACCCATACAGGCTCCCACCCTTTCTTTCTTTTCTTTCTGCACTTATCAGACATACCCTGTCTGCTGCCTTAAACCCAGCAGTTGCCACTTGCTAACTGCACTACCACCTTTATTGTAATTATTATTTATTTATTTTATTTATTTATTACTATTTATCTGTTTTCTACTCTGCTCTACACTTGCCATTTTCCCCCCTCCTGTACTTTCCCCTTTCCCGTTTCCCATGCACTTGCGTGTTCTCAATGTCACTGGGATTAGTAACATTGTTGTTTTGTTCTCATTTGTTTCCCCTTCCCTTGCATTGTCGTGCTCTGAAACACTTGTGTATGAGCGCGATATAAATAAAATATCAATTCAATTCAATTCACCATCATATTCTGCTCCACAGTCTCTCCTTCAAGAGGGAGAATTTATTCTGATACAGAATCTCCCCCTGAAGGGGGAGAGTTGATTCTGATAGAGTGCCTCCCCCATCAAGGGGAACATTTATTCTGATACAGAATCTCCCCCTCAAGGGTACATTTTATTCTGCTATAGAGCCTAACCGTCAAGGAGGCAGGGTTAGTTTATTTGTATACATAGTCTCCCCTTTCAAGGGCGAGAGCATTTATTCTGATACATAATTTCCCCATCAAGGAGGAAAGTGTATTCTGATACAGAATCTCCCCCATCATGAGGGAGAGTTTATTCTGATACAGAATCTCCCCCATCAAGGTAAATGTTTATTCTGCTATAGAGCCTAACCTTCAAGGAGGCAGGGTCAGTTGATTCTGATACAGAGTTTCTGCCTTTAGAGGGGACAGTTGATTCTTATACAGAGTCTCCCCCGTCAACTTGGGGAGTTAATTCTGCTACAGAATCTTCCCCATCATGGGAAATGTTTATTCTGCTATAAGTCTAACCTTCAATGGGGCGGGGTGAGTTTATTCTTAAACAGAGTCTCCCCTTTCAAGGAGGAAAGTGTATTCTGATACAGAATCTCCCCCATCATGAGGGAGAGTTTATTTTGATACAGAGTCTCCCCCTTCAGGGGGAATAGTATATTCTGACACAGAGTCTCCCTCCATCAAGGGGGAGAGTTTATTCTGATACAGAATCTCCCCCATCAAGGTAAATGTTTATTCTGCTATAGAGCCTAACCTTCAAGGAGGCAGGGTCAGTTGATTCTGATACAGAGTTTCTGCCTTTAGAGGGGACAGTTGATTCTTATACAGAGTCTCCCCCATCAACTTGGGGAGTTAATTCTGCTACAGAATCTTCCCCATCAAGGGAAATGTTTATTCTGCTATAAGTCTAACCTTCAATGGGGCGGGGTGAGTTTATTCTTAAACAGAGTCTCCCCTTTGAAGGGGGAGAGTGTTTATTTTGATACAGAACGCCTCCATCAAGGGGGAGAGTTAGATCCCTTTACAACTAATCCAGAACAGAACTGCGAGACATGTCCTAGGCCTCAAGCCCTGGGATTGTAGCTCTCCTGCTCTGAAATCCCTTCATTGGCTCCCAGTTGATGCAAGGATTACATTCAAAACCCTCTGCATTGTCCACAAGGCTTTCTGGGGCCTGGGTCCAAAATAACTTCAACTATTCCTCCGTAAATACCTCCCCTATCGAACCCTTCGCTCCTCTACCTCAAACTCCCTCCGGATCAGTTGTTTTTAAAGAAACAAGCTGGGGGTAGATCTCTGTTATCGACTGGGGCCTCCCTTTGGAACAGGCTCCCTGATACTTTGAAACTTGAGCATCACCATCTCCGGTTACGGCAGCACCTCAAGACCCTCCTCTTCACCTTTGCTTTTGCCCCCCCTCTCCCCTGCTGATCTTTTTCTCTCTCGGCACCGTACACCTGGCCACCCTCTTTCCACCTGGTCCTGGTACCTGCTCACCCTGCCACCGTCCTGCCCTGCCTCCGGGCCACCCATCGCATTGGGGTCTGTATCTGTACCCATACAGGCTCCCACCCTTTCTTTCTTGTCTTTCTGCACTTATCAGACATACCCTGTCTGCTGCCTTAAACCCAGCAGTTGCCACCTGCTAACTGCACTACCACCTTTATTGTAATTATTATTTATTTATTTTATTTATTTATTACTATTTATCTGTTTTCTACTCTGCTCTACACTTGCCATTTTCACCCCTCCTTGTACTTTCCCCTTTTCCGTTTCCCATGCACTTGCGTGTTCTCAATGTCACTGGGATTAGTAACATTGTTGTGTTGTTCTCATTTGTTTCCCCTTCCCTTGAATTGTCGTGCTCTGAAACACTTGTGTATGAGCACGATATAAATAAAATATCAATTCAATTCAATTCACCATAATATTCTGCTACACAGTTTATCCTTCAAGAGGGAGAATTTATTCTGATACAGAATCTCCTACTGAAGGGGGAGAGTTGATTCTGTTAGAGTGCCTCCCCCATCAAGGGGAACATTTATTCTGATACAGAATTTCCCCCTCAAGGGTACATTTTATTCTGTTATAGAGCCTAACCGTCAAGGAGGCAGGGTTAGTTTATTTGTATACAAAGTCTCCCCTTTCAAGGGCGAGAGCATTTATTCTGATACATAATTTCCCCATCAAGGAGGAAAGTGTATTCTGATACAGAATCTCCCCCATCATGAGGGAGAGTTTATTCTAATACAGAGTCTCCCCCTTCAAGGGGAAGAGTTTCTTCTGACACAGAATCTTCCCCATCAAGGTGAATGTTTATTCTGCTATAGAGCCTAACCTTCAAGGAGGCAGGGTCAGTTTATTATTGTGCAGAGTCTTCTCTTCAAGAGGGAGAATTTATTCTGATACAGAATCTCCCCTGTGAAGGGGGAGAGTTTATTCTGCTACGGAGTCTCTCCTTAAATTGGATACAGTTGATTCTGGCACAGAGTCTCCGACTTTAAAGGGCTAGAGGTGATTCTGATACAAAGTCTTGGGATATAAAGCAGAGAGTTGATTCTGATACAGAGTTTCCCTCGTCATGAGGGGGAGTTTATTCTGCTACAGAATATATCTCCATTAAGGGGAACGTATTTCTACTATAAAGTTTAACCTTCAACGGGGCGGAGTGAGTTTATTTTAATACAGAATCTCCCCTTTCAAGGGGCAGATTGTTTATTCTGATAAAGAATCTCCCTCATCAAGAGGAAGAGTGTATTCTGACACAGAGTCTCCTCCATAAAGGAAGCAAGTTAATTCCGCTAGAAAGTCTCTCCTTAAAGCAATAGAGTTGTTTCTTAATAAGTGTCCCTCTTTAATTGGCAAAGTTATTTTCTGATACAGAGTCACCCCCATGAAGGAGGAGAGTTTATTCTCTAACAGAGCCTCCACCATCAAGAGAGAGAGTTTATTCTGCTACAGAGTCTCTCCTTCAAGAGGGAAAGTTTATTCTGATACAGAATCTCCACATGAAGGGGGAGAGTTTATTCTGCTACATAGGGCCTCATTACACGGAAGGCGGTGATCCAGGGTGCTATTAGCACCCTGGACCATGCCGGTAAATTACCGGCACCGCCTTGGCGAAAAGGGGATTTACCGCCCCATTCCAAGGTTGTTGGGGCGGTAAATCCCCCTTCCGCCATTGCCCTTCCCCATTTCTGCCCCATAGGGCTCTATGGGAATGGGGAAGGCGCTAATTACGGCACCGCAATTCTGTGGTGCCGTAATTAGCACCGAGGTCGCTTAGCGGGTTGGTTTTTAACGCCTGCAAAAAGCAGGTGTTAAAGCACCAACCCGCTTAGGGACCTCGTAGTAAGGCGGTAATGGTTAACGGTCACCATTACCATTAACGGTGACCGTTAACCATTACCGCCTTCCGTGTAATGAGGCCCTAATAGTCTCCACTTAAAGGTGGTAGAGGTGATTCTGATACAGAGTCTTTGCCTTTAAGCGGAAGAGTTTATTCTGATAAAGAACCTCTCCCATCAAAGGGAACTATTATTCTGCTATAGAGACTAACCATCAAGCGGGCAGGGTTAGTTTATTATTATACAAAGTCCCCTTTTCAAGCTGGGGAGCATTTATTCTGCTACATATTTTCCCCCATCAAGGGGGAGAGTGTATTCTGATACAGAATCTCCCTCATCAAGAGGGAGAGTTAATTCTGATACATAGTCTCCCCATCAAGGTGGAGAGTCATTTTCTGCTTTATAGTCTCCCCTTCAAGGGGGATCGTTTATTCTCATACAGTTTCTCCCCCTTCAAGGGGAAGAGTCTATTCTGACACAGAATCTCCTCCATCAAGGGGTAGAGTTGATTCTTATACAGAGTCTCTGCTTTTAAGCAAAAGAGTTTATTCTCATACAGAGTCTCCCTAGTCAAGGGGGAGAGTTTATTCTGGTACAGAATCTCCCCATCAAGGGGAAAGGTTATTCTGCTACAGAACCTAACCTTCTAGGAGGCAGGGTTAGTTGACTCTTCTACAGAGTCTCCCCTGTCAAGGTTAGGTTATTTATTCTGATACAGAATTTGCCCCATCAAAGCGGAGAGTTTATTCTGATACAGAATCTCGTCTCCCCCATCAAGGGGGAGATTTATTTTCTTCTGAAGAGTCTCCCTTTCAAAGTGGAGAGTTTATTCTGATGCAGAGTCTCCCCCTTCAAGGAAGAGAGTTTATTCTGCCACAAAGTCTCCCTGTAAACGGGTAGACTAGATTCGGGTACAGTTTCGCCTTTGATGGGGAAGTCGGGGATTTCTATTTGTATACAAAGTTTCCCCTTTAAATGGGGAGAGAGTTTATTCTGATACAGAATTTCCCCCTTCAACGGGAGTGTTTTTAGTGATACACACTCTCCCCTTCATGGGGGAGAGATTATTCTGATATATAATCTCTCCCATCAAGGCGGAGAGTTTATTCTGATACAGTATTTCCCCCAGCAAGGGGGAGAGCTTATTCTGATACAGAGTCTCCCCTTCATGGGGGAGAGTTTATTGTGATATATAATCTCTCCCATCAATGTAGAGAGTTTATTCTGATACAGAATCTCCCCCATCAAGGGAGGGGGAGTTTATTCTGATACATAGAGCCTCATTACAATTGTGCTGGTCCAGAAACAACGGCGCTTGTAGTTCCGTACCAGCACCTTTAACTGGACCGGCACAGTATGAGTCAGGATGCCGGTATCACTGGCACCGTAAGTGACCTGCCGCATCCGGCAACACTGTTGCCTGTATCTGCAGAGTGCCGCTGCATCCGTACATGTCATACTGGTATGGCGTAAGAGTACATTACGAGCAGTACGGACACGCATTTACCGGCATGTACATGCCAGTCTGAATGTGAAATTGATGCCGGAAACACTGCCATTGCGGGGCAGGCGTTAACTAGCCTCATGTGTGTAGAAACATGCCACAGGTGCAAATAATTAGCACAGGTGCTACAAATTAGCAGTGATACAGCAGAAAAGGACCACTCCCACACCCCACACTCCTTACAACACCACAATGCTCGCAGTAGCAGTACTGGCGCTTGAGGCCAAGCCTGCAGGACTATTACATGAAGAGGCAGTAAGGCAGAGGATACAGCGGAGGCATATGAGGAGAAGGAGGGCCATCATGGCCCAGCGAAACCCCATTGCCCAGCCTGTTGCACCACGCTGAGATCCATCAATCCCTAGTGTAATGGCCACTCCATTACACCTGAGCGAAATGCAGATCCACCCCTGTACCGGCTAGACAGGGACACCCTCATCAATATAGTGGACCTGATCCATGACAACCTGGTCATTCTCATAAATATATGCACAGCCTTCCTGCCCTTGCTCAAGGTAGTGTCCGTGCTACACTTCAGTGCCACAGGCACATACCAGTATACCGACTATAGGCTGGTATGCATGAAATATCCCAACCCTGTTTGTCACGTGTGCTATTCCAACTCATTCATGCACTCCTGCGGCACTTACGAGACCACATCACTCTATCCAGAACAGCAGACCAGGTAAACTGCATGAAAATATCCTTCCATGCCCTTGCAGGCATGTCAAACGTCATTGGTGCCTTGGACTGCACACATGTGGAGCTGGTGGCCAGGCATGCTGTGGAGGTTATGTACTGCACCAGAAAACTATATCAATCGCTGAACGTGCAGACAGTGTGTGATGCCCACCTCATCATCACCCACTGCAGTGCCAGATTTCCTGGTTCCACCCATGACTCCATGGTGCAGCGCAACTCCATGCTGCCTCGGTACATGGCACATCACAGTGGACAGCGTACCTGGCTGCTGGGTGATTCCAACTACTAGGCCATGAGCACTCTTGAATTGGGTGGGGGAATGAAACAGCATAGTGTACCTGGATGCTGGAAGAGTCCAACTACTAGGCCATGAGCACTCCTGAATTGGGGGTGGGGCATGAAACAGCATAGTGTACCTGGCTGCTGGGTGAGTCCAACTACTAGGCCATGATCACTTTTGAATTGGGGGCCATGTCTAACACACATCACCCGTGGCTTTGCACATAGAATACTTATTTCCATCTCACAAACAACTTACTTATGCTCCTTAAATGAGAAAAACTACATGAAATGGAACATGTGCAGTATATGGAGTGGAAAGGGGAATGGTTTCCTTGATTAAGAATTTCAGGAATCAAGTCCATAGTACTATTCGTACAGTCACTAACTATGAGGGGCCAAGTATGTAGTTTGTTTTGTGCGTGCATAAAACATGAACATGAAACTGTACAGGTGTGACTAAAAGCTGTTACACAGTCATAGCATGCATGGGTGAAAGCCCTTGACAGGTGTGCCTGCAACTTAGAAATGTATCCAGTGCAACTATGGCAGCAGCCAATCTGAACAAACATGAATAAGAAACTGCATGTACCAGAATACACCACAACAGATTCGAAACAAGTAGCAATAACACATTTTAGCAGACACACACTACCTGATGGACAGATAGAGAACAACACAGCACCCATCCACATAGCAGTCTCTGCCAACACCCCAAATGCCCATCTCCTCTGTATTATCGAACCACACAGTCACACATGCTACTCATGTGAAATGAAAAAGTGCACTCACACATGGACATGTTGTTCAATCTTACTTCATAGCACAAGACTGATACATGCATCTTTTCATATTCTGTCTTTGGTATAACAAAGGTCCGAGATCATGGTGAATGCGAATGGCCCAAGTGAATGCCACTGCATACCGCACCACTCACACGCATTTTCACATAGTGTCTATCAGGTACCTGAAACAGGACATATGTTAGCTTATATGAATACTGCATGTGCATGTGGGTCCACTGAAATCATCACTATATAGCCTGTGCCAACATGACATGGACAGAGGAATGACAATGTACAGTTTCTGTTGGCCCCCTGCAGGTGATGCTGTTTACCCCCTGACGCCATGGTTGATGACACCCGTGAGGCAACCACACAACATCCAGTAGCAGGCATACAATTGTCCCCATGTACATACTCTGGGCACAATTGAATAGACATTTGGCCTGTTGAAGGCACAGTTCTGCTGCCTGAGCAGATCGGGGGAGCACTGATGTACAGTCCAGAAAAGGTGGGTAAGATAGTGCTTACTGTGCCATGCTGCACAACATGTGGATCAGATGCAACATTCCACTGCCCCCTGACATGGACATGCACCCTCCTGAGGCAGAGTATGACAGCGATGAAGATCAGGAAATTGGCCAGAGCAGTGTTGGAATGGATGGACGTGTTGCACGGGATGAATTTATATAGCACTACTTCTAATCACCTGTCTGACACATGGTACAGGCCACCTTGCACACTGTGCACTGGGCACTGCACGTAAATAAATGCTATCATACGGAATAATGATTGTTCAGTCATGAATTTAATTTGCCACAACAATTATCATGTGATTACAAACTATGTACAAATGTGAATTTGGTA
The DNA here is from genome assembly GCF_040938575.1 of Ambystoma mexicanum. Taxonomy (NCBI): domain Eukaryota; kingdom Metazoa; phylum Chordata; class Amphibia; order Caudata; family Ambystomatidae; genus Ambystoma; species Ambystoma mexicanum. Next base: position 776,829,418 of record NC_090922.1, read on the forward strand.
TACTAGTGATACCGTATGCACCATCTATCCCCACATCCCCATGCCCTCCCCAATTGTCCCTCCCCACACCCCAACTATCCCCACGCCCCCACCCCCTCCCGAACTGCCCCTCGCAATAACCACCCCATCAACCACTCCCCAACATTCACTCCCTACCCCATCCCCTAACTATCTCCACCCCCCACCCCCTCCCCAACTGTCATTCCCCACACCCCCTCACCAAAACGTCTACGTGCATATCATGTCCTGTATAACTATGTACATTGCCAGAGTACTCAGACAGGGCAGCCATGTGTCCATGCCCTATTTCCAGCCCCTTTTAGGTTCCGGGGTGTGGCTTTCTGCAGGCTGAGACAGCCGCACAGAGCGACGCCTTGGGCTGCCTTTTAAAGAACTCCCTGTTGTGGAACTAGTGGTCGGAGCCGGTGGTATGGACAGGTGCCAACATGGACATTGTTTCAGCTATGGAGGACATAACACTGTTGCCCTCCCTCACCCGCGTGATATTTGCAAGATGGCACTTGTGCATCTGCCCAGTGTCTGTGCTTTCCTCCTTGAACTGGCCTGCATGCTCTCCCGCATGAGTTGTGCCTCATGAAGGTGCTGTTGCACATTGCTCCATCCGTGACAGGCACCCTTAAATGTCCCTGACACTGCGTAAGGGTGGAGGTTGGGGGCTTCTTGGGCCTGCTTGTAGCTGCAGTCCTTGTCTACACTTTCTGCGCCAGCCTCGTCACCTGTGTTTTCATCAGGCAACACTTGTGGAGGTCCTTGCAGCAGGGGTGCCATTGCCACTGGGATGCTGGGCGGCAGGGATGCAGCTGCCACTGGGATGGTGGGTGACAGGGGTGCAGCTGCCACCAGGATGGTGGGCGGCAATGGTGCAGCTGCCATCGTGATGTTAGGCGGCAGGGGTGCAGCTGCCACCGGGATGGTGGCCGACATGGGCGCAGCTGCCACCGGGATGGTGGGCGGCAGGGGTGCAGCTGCCACTGGGATGGTGGGCAGCAGGGGAGCAGGTGCCTCCAAGATGGTGGGCAGCTGGTGGGATACAGATGTGGATGCCCTCTCACATCTGCCGGAGGATGCTGTGGAGTCCAGTGTGGACGTGGTGGTGGTCCATTTGTGGCGAGGCCTGGTGGCCCTGGATGTACTTGGCTGGGCAGATGATGTGCCTAAAGGAAGTCAGAAAAGCAGGGCATCCGTGATGGGTGTGGATTGATGAGACAGACATGAATACTAGAACTTTTTCTGACAATGCTGTGTCAGGGTCATGGTGGTGGTCATGGCATGGTGCTCACATGCTTGTGTCAGGGATACTGTTAGGGGTGCACGTGTCGTGTGCCTACATGTTGTGTGCAGTGGCACTTCCGTGGTGTACTAGTGTTTCCCAGTTAGGGTGTGGCATCCAAGCTTATGGTATTGTGTTGTGGCTGGTTGTGCCATGGATGTGTTCCACATGTGACTGCTGCCTATGGCACCTACTGTGTAGGTGATCATTTACCGACATGGGTGTTGGTGGATGGGACGAGGGGGGGCCACATGTTTCATTGCTGTATGCAGCAGGTCATTTGCTGGTGGTGTTGGTGCTTGGCACTGACGTGACATTGGGCCTGTGCTAGCACTGCAGTAACAACACAAGTTAGGCTGTGTCAGGGGGATGTGTGTCTGAGTGCCAGCAGGAGCATCTTGAGAGGGCAATACAGAGGGCCTGTGTTATGTTCACTGTGTGTGTGGGCTATAAATGAGGTTTGGGTGCAAGGTGTATGTGGATGTATGCAAGCAGGTTGCAGGAGGGGCAGCCGGCAGGGTTGTACTGGTGTTGTGCACAGAAAAACTTGACATGTTTGCCAACTCTGTTGTATGCAGTGTGGATAAGGTTGATGATGTGACATTGGGTTTACGGGTACTCAGCAGCCTCCTCTGATTTCATGGCTCCCACCTCCGTTGCACCTACTCCCTCAACCGACTCTGGGTGGAGCACGCCACTGCAGGTCTCCTCCCATGGCTGCAGGTAGATGGGGGATCCAGTGCCGCCTGCTGTGGCCATGCCCTGGGTGCGCTGGGCCAACAGGAGGTTTTGCACCCTCAGACGAAGGTTGTCCCACCTTTTATGACAGTCCTGGACAGTTTGTGGTGTTGTTCCGACTGCCGTTGCCTTCAGGGCCACCTACTCACAGATTGCCTTCTTGCATAACTGGGTCTGCCTTCTGAGGTTGTTGCTGAATATTTGATCTGCATGCTCCACTATGGTATCTGCGAGCATGTTCAATTCAGCCTTGTTGAAGCGCGGATTGCTCCTCCAGGTTGCAGGTACCCTTGCAGACATGTCTCCTGATCTCATTCTGTGCTTGGGATGTGAGTGTTACTCCTGTACTCAGAGTATTGCAATGGATTGTGTTTTGTTAATGGCCGCAGGTCTATTTCTTTTTCCGGTGAACGCGTTATTTCCGGTCACAGTAATACTGACACCGTTCTGAATCAGAGTCACCGGCAATGAGGGTGGCGATGGTGACATTTTGTGGAGTTTGGTGATATAAACGACATGCCGGTGCTACAGTTTCCAGCATGCCGGAATGCATGTGCACGCTAAAACGGTATCAATGATTGATCCCGGCAGCAGTGCTTCACAGACACAGTAGTACCAGCATGCTGGTAATTATGATTTTTTTCCAGACTTGTAATGATGCCCATAGTCTCCACCAGGGGCGAGATTTTTTCTGATACACAGTCTCACCTTCAAGGGAGAGAGTTTACTCTGATACAGAGTCTCCCCCTTCCAGGTGAAGACTTTATGTTTATTCTGACACAGAATCTTCTCAATCAAGGGCAATAGCTTATTCTGCTACAGAGTCTCCCCTTAAAGGGGTACAGTTGATTCTGTTACAGTCTCACCCTTCAATGGGGACATTTATTCTGAAATAGACTCTCCCCCATTAAGGAGAGTTTATTCTGCTACAGAGTCTCCCATTCAAGTGGGAGAGTGTATTCTGATACAGAGTCTCCCCTTCAAAGGGTGGGGTTTATTCTGATAAAGTGTCTCCCCCTTCAATGGGAAGAGTTTATTAGGACACATAATCTCCCCCCTCAAGGGAGAGAGTTCAATCTGCTACACACTCTCCGCTTCAAGGGGGAGACTGTATTTGTCTAATTAGTCTCCCCCTTCAAGGAGAAGAGTTTATTCTGACACAGAATCTCATCCATCAAGGCAGACTGTTTACTCTGCTGCAGAATCTCACTTTGAAGGTTTAGAGTTGATTCTGGTACAGAGTCTCCCATTCAAGGGGGTGAACTTTACTCTGATACAGAGTCTCCCCATTCAGGGGTTAGAGTATATTCTGCTACAGGCTCTCCCCTTCAAGGGGGAAGAGTGTATTCTGTTATAGTCTCCCCTTTCAAGGAGTATAGTTCATTCTGAGAGAGACTCTCCTCCCTCAAGGGAGACAGTTTATTCTGCTACAGAGTCTCGCCCTGGATGTACTTGGCTGGGCAGATGATGTGCCTAAAGGAAGTCAGAAAAGCAGGGCATCAGTGATGGCTGTGGATTGAAGAGACAGACATGAATACGAGTACTTTTTCTGACAATGCTGTGTCAGGGTCATGGTGGTGGTCATGGCGCACATGTCAGGGATACTGTGCAGGTGCATGTGTCGTGTGCCTACATGTTGTGTGCAGTGCCACTTCAGTGATGTACTAGTATTTCCCGGTTAGGGGGTGGCACACAAGCTGTATGGTATTGTGTTGTGGCTGGTTGTGCCATGGATGTGTTCCACATGTGACTGCTGCCTATGGCACCTACTGCGTAGGTGATGATTTACCGACATGGGTCTTGGTGGATGGGACGAGGGGGGGGCACATGTTTCATTCCTGTATGCAGCAGGTAATTTGCTGGTGGTGTTGAGGCTTGGCACTGACGTGACTTTCGGACTGTGCTAGCATGGCAGTAACAACACAAGTTAGGCTGTGTCAGGGGATGTGTGTCTGAGTGCCAGCAGGAGCATCTTGCGAGGGCAATACAGAGGGCCTGTGTTATGTTCACATAACACAGTGTGTGTGGGCTATAAATGAGGTTTGGGTGCAAGGTGTATGTGGATGTATGCAAGCAGGTTGCAGGGGGGGCAGCCGGCAGGGCTGTACTGGTGTTGTGCACAGACATATTTGACACGTTTGCCAACTCTGTTCTATGCGGTGTGGATAAGGTGGATGATGTGACATTGGGTTTGCGGGTACTCAGCAGCCTCCTCCGATGTCATGGCTCCTACCTCCGCTGCACCTACTCCCTCAACCGACTCTGGGTGGAGCACGCTACTGCAGGTCTCCTCCCAATTCTGCAGGTAGATGGGGGATGCAGTGCCGCCTCCTGTGGCCATGCCCTGGGTGCGCTGGGCCAACAGGAGATTTTGCACCCTCAGACGAAGGTCGTCCCACTTTTTCTGAAAGTCCCGGACAGTTTGTGGTGTTGTTCCGACTGCTGTTGCCTTCGGGGCCACCTACTCACAGATTGCCTTCTTGCGTAACTGGGTCTGCCTTCTGAGGTTGTTGCTGAATATTTGTTCTGCATGCTCCACTGTGGTATCTGCGAGCATGTTCAATTTAGCCTTGTTGAAGCACGGCTTGCTCCTCCAGGTTGCAGGTACCCTTGCAGACATGTCTCCTGATCTCATTCTGTGCTTGGGATGTGAGTGTCACTCCTGTGCTCAGAGTATTGCAATGGATTGTGTTTTGTTAATGGCCGTGGGTCTATTTCTTTTTCTGGCAAACGTGTTATTTCCGGTCACAGTAATACTGACACCGTTTTTACCTGTGCCGATGAGTCTGGTAATTTGGAGCCGGAATCAGAGTCACCGGCAATGAGTGTGGTGATGGCGACATTTTGGGGGGTTTGGTGATATAACCGGCATGCCAGTGCTACAGTTTCCAGCATGCCGGAATGCATGTGCACGCTAACACGGAATCAATGATTGATCCCGGCCGCAGTGCTTCACTGACACGGTTGCACCAGCATGCCGGTAATTATGATTATTTACCAGACTTGTAATGATGCCCATAGTCTCCAACATCAGGGGCGAGATTTTTTCTGATACAGAGTCTCCCCTTCAAGGGGGAGAGTTTACTCTGATACAGAGTCTCCCCCTTCCAGGGGAAGACTTTATGTTTATTCTGACACAGATTCATCTCAATCAAGGGCAAGAGCATATTCTGCTATAGTCTCCCCTTAAAGGGGTATAGTTGATTCTGATACAGTCTCACCCTTCAATGGGGACATTTTATTCTGAAATAGACTCTCCCCCATGAAGGAATTTTTATTCTGATACAGGTCAGCCATTCAAGTGGGAGAGTGTATTCTGATACATACAGAGTCTCCCCTACAAGGGGGGAGTTTATTCTGATAAAGTGTCTCCCCCTTCAAAGGGAAGAGTTTATTAGGACACATAATCTCCCCCCTCAAGGGAGAGAGTTCAATCGGCAACACACTCTCCCCTTCAAGGGGGAGACTGTATTTGTCTAATGAGTCTCCCCCTTCAAGGAGAAGAGTTTATTCTGACACAGAATCTCATCCATCAAGGCAGACCATTTATTCTGCTGCAGAATCTCACTTTAAAGGTTTAGAGTTGATTCTGGTACAGAATCTGCCATTCAAGGGGGTGAACTTTACTCTGATACAGAGTCTCCCCATTCAGGGGGTACAGTATATTCTGCTACAGTCTCTCCACTTCAAGGGGGAAGAGTGTATTCTGTTATAGTCTCCCCTTTCAAGGAGAATAGTTCATTCTGAGCGAGACTCTCCTCCCTCAAGGGAGACAGTTTATTCTGCTACAGAGTCTCCCCATAAAGGGGTAGAGTTTCTTCTGGTACAGAGTCTCCCCCTTCAAGGAGGAGTTTATTCTAATACAAAGTCTCTCCCATGAAGGGGAAGAGTTTATTTTACTAAAGAGTCTACACCTTCAAGGGGTACAGTTGATTCTAAAACAGTCTCCCCCCCATTCAATTGGGAGAGTTTATTCTGATACAGAGACTCCCCTTTATGGGGGAAAGTTTATTCTGATACAGAATCTCCCAGTAAAGGGGGAGAGTTTACACTGATACAGAGTAGCCCTTCAAGGGGGGGTTGGAGGTTTAATTCTGATACAGCGTCTCACCCTTCAAGTGGAAGAGTTTATTCTGACACAGAATCCCTTCCATCAAGGGATAGAGTTTAACTGCTATAGGCTCTCCCCTTCAAGGGGGAGAGTTCATTCTGCTAAAGAGTCTCCGATTAAACGGGGGAGAGTTTATTCTGATACAGAGACTCCCCTTTTAAGAAAGATAGTTTATTCTTATACAGAATCTCCTCCATCAAGGGAGACAGTGTATTCTGCTAGAGCGTCTCCCCTTAAAGGGGTAGAGTTGATTCTGGTACAGAGTCTCGCCCTTCAAGGGGGAGTTTATTCTGATACAGAGTCTCCCCATCAAGGGGAAGAGTTTATTCTACTAAAGTGTCTCCCCCTTCAAGGGGAACAGTTGATTCTGATACAATCTCCCCATTCAACGGGGAGAGTTTATTCTGATAAAGAGTCTCCCCCATGAAGGAGACTGTATTCTGATACAGAGACTCCCCTTTAAGGGGGAGAGTTTATAGTGATACAGAGTCTCCCCTTCAAGGGTGGGGGAGTTTATTCTGATACAGAGTCTCACCCTTCAAGGGGAAGAGTTTATTCTGACACATAATCTCCCCTTCGAAACAATCATTCACTCAATCCTCCTTGACCGCCTCCACTCCCTAGGAATTTGTGGAACCACTCTCAAATGGATAGCTTTGTTCCTCAAAGATAGGTACCAAATAACGCCACTCTGCACCTATTCCTCCCAAGCCCGACCAGTCGACATGGGAGTCCCGCAAGGAGCATGCCTATCAGCCCTCCTGTTCAATCTCTACATGGCCACCCTGCCACAAATAATTTGTTCACACAATATCCTGTGTTACAACTACGCTGATGACACTCAACTAATTCTAAAAATCCTGAACTCAAAACCCAACTGCCGACCTGACCTTGTTGCCTGCCTCCTCGACATAGAGCTCTGAATGACCACTAACCAATTCTTGCTAAACCCCTCCAAAACCGTAATCATGGTATGTGGCAACTCCGAACTTCTTCCACACCCACTACCCTGCCAACTGTCATGGGCAACCCTATAACTCAGTAAAAAACCTGGGATGCACCCTAGACTCTGACCTAATACTCTCGCACCAAGTCAACAACGTCTCACAGTCCTGCCACCACCACATTAAAACTCTTATGCGCATTTTTCCTTACCTCTCATTTCCCAACAGACTCTCCGCGGTCCAATCAATTGTTATATCAAGACTAGACTACGCTAACCCCCTCTACCTCGGAGTCCACGCACATTAGCTGAATAAACTACAAATATCACAAAACGCTGCAGCCAAACTGCTACTAGCGCTCGGCCTGAGAGACCACATCTCCCCAGCCCTCAAAACTCTGCACTGGCTTCCAGTTGCCCGAAGGGTGACCTTCAAAACCTTATGCATTTCTAACCGAGCACTTCATAAAACTGGACCTCAATATATTCAAGGCAAACTAAAACCCTATCACCTTCCACGTACTCTAAGATCAAGCTCAGCCGGCCTCCTAGTCATAGCTAAAACAAACTCAGTCAGGTTAGGCGGATCATCATTCTCAGCCTGGGCCCCCACGCTGTGGAACACACTCCCACCCAACATCCGCCTCACTGAAGACCTCATGTCTTTTCGCAAATTACTGAAAACTTGGCTCTTCCCCTAAAACTGACCCCGTAATCAAAACCAACACAACCTAAAAACAGCATCTCAATGGAAGCATCTCAAAAACTGCTAGATCTTAATAATAATAAGACAAATAACAATACAAGCTCAAGATCCAAGCAAGAAATTGACAAAATAACCGCTAATGTAAACTAAAAGGACAAACAGAATAGAATGAGTAAAGTAGATAAAAGCAATGAAGTGGATACAAATAAAACATTGTACGAAAACAGTAATGCAGTTGAAATTAATGAAATTAATGTAATGATTGCAATGGAGAAAGGAACAAAATGGACGAAATGAATAGAGAGAAAAGGATAAAAAATGAATACAGGAGACTGATGAGTACACAGACAGATGGCATGGAATGTATGAGTGCATGGCATACATGGAAAGTACAGAATAGATGACTTGAGTACATGAGACGCGTGTAGTGCATGAGACAGATGGAGAGCACGGAACAGATGGAATGCGTACGACAAGTGACATGGGCTGAACCGATAATGTAGGCTAAATGAACAAAGCGAGTCGAGTGGATAAAGTCGGTAGACTGGATGAAGCGCATAGAGCAGATGAGTGCACTAAGCGGATGAGTGTGTAGATTGGATAAGTGGCAGAACGGATGAGTGTGTAGAGCGGATGAGTGTGTAGAGCAGATGAGTGTGTAGAGCGGATGAGTATGTAGAGCGGATGGGTGCATAGAGCGGATGAATACGTAGAGCGGATGAGTACATACAGCGGATGAATGCATAGAGCGGATGAGTGTGTAGAATGGATCAGTGCAAAGAATGGATAAATGCATAGAGCGGATGAGTACGTAGAATGGATGACTATGTAGAGCCGATGAGTGTATAAAACGGATGAGTGTGTAGAGCTGATAAGTGCGTAAGAACGAAGGAGTGCGTAGAGCGGAAGAGTGCGTGGAGCGGACGAGTGCATGGGGTGGACGAGTGTGTGTAGTGGACGAGTGCATGGAGCGGAGGAGTGCGTGGAGCAGACGAGTGCGTAGAGCGGATGAGTGCATAGAGAGTGCGTAGAGCAGATGAGTGCGTAGAGTAGATGAGTGTGTAGAGCGTATGAGTGTGTAGAGAGTACGTAGAGCAGATGAGTGCGTAGAGAGTATGTAGAGAGTGCGTAGAGAGTGCGTAGAGTAGATGAGTGTGTAGAGCAGATGAGTGCGTAGAGTGGATGAGCGAAAAATGAATAAGGTCATTGGAGTGGATGAGAGCTTGGAACAGATAAGAGCGTGGTGCAGATGTAGGTTATGGCGCGAAGGTATGTTGTTTGGTTAATAAAGTGGAACAGACGTATGCTGTCGAACTGATTTAGGGTGTTGAAAGGAAGTAGGCTGTGATGCTCTCGAACAGACTTAGGGTGTTGAGCGGATGTAGTGTGCGGTGGTGTTCAGCCACTGTAGGGTGCTGAGCAGATGTAGAGTATGGTGTGGGTGCGGAGCGGATGTAGAGTGCAGAGCGGGTGTAGAGTGCAGAGAGGATGTAGAGTGCTGAGCGGGTATAGAGTGCGGAGCAGGTGTAGAAAATCGGAGAGATGAGCGGATGCTAAGTGTGGAGCGGGTGAAGAGCGCGGAGTAGGTTTCGAGCGTGGAGCAAACGGGTGATGTATGTGGATGAACGTGTGAAATGGTTGGAAGGAATGGATATAGTAAAGGGAGGAAACGGGTTGTGGATGGCAGGAACCGAGGATGGATCTGGAAGAACAGGTGATATAAATAGATGAGACAGGCAAAGTATGAGGAAGGAGCGGGTGAAGTGTGTGGACAAAATGGGTAAAATATTTTGAGTAGAACAATTGAAGTATGTGGATGTAACGGGTGAAGTAGATCGATTAAATAAAAAATGTAATTAGAACGAAGGAAGTATGTGATTGGAACAAGTGTAGTATGTGTATGGAACGAATAAAGTGGATGGAACCGATGAACCAGGTGAAACGAATGACCAACGAGAAACGACAACGAATGGAGTACATGGAACTATCGGAGTGGACCCAATCTCAAACACTTAATGTAAACCACCATATCACATCTCCACGCTTACTCTCTTCTTTACACCACCACTCAACTAGAACACAGCGATACTATGACACCATTCGGTATAGCTGTTCTCATACCATCATCTGCCTCATACTCCCCATCACTCTAACTAAACACTGCTGGTTATACACCCTCCAGCCTAGGTGTTCTTTTCAGGCCTGACACAGCCATAATCGGTCTGGATAAAACCTGCCAGAACGAACACATACTCATGATCTCTCAACACGACACCTACCGCTAAGAAGCAGCTATCACATGAATGCCACACCAGCTGCACACATATCTGGTGCTCACACGCACCTTTGACTCTCGCTACTCTCTCTACTGACTTGAACTTCTGTTCCCAAGGGCGTTGAACCTACCAGCGCCTTGAGACCATACCAATGGTAGAGTTTATTCTGATACAGTATCTCCCACATCAAGAGGGAGAGTGTATTCTGATACAGAGTCTCTCCTTTAAGGCATAGAGTTGATTCTGATACCAAGTCCCCCTATTTCATTAGGGAGAGTTTATTCTGATACAGAGTCTTCCCTATGAATGAGGAGAGTTTATTTTGATACAGAGTCTCCCCCTTCAGGGGAAGAGTTTATTCTGACACAGTATCTCCTCCATCAAGGGAGAGAGTTTATTCTGCTAAAGATTCTACCTTTGAAGGGGTAGAGTGAATTCTGATACAGAGCCCCCCTATTTCAATGGGGAGAGTTTATGCTGATACAGAGTCTCCCCTTTCAAGCAGGAGATCATTTATTCTGATACAGAATCTCCCTCATCAACGGGGAGAGTTCATTCTGACACAGAATCTCCTCCATCAAAAGAGAGTTTTTTCTGCTACAGACTTTTCTTTACTTTACATTATTTGTTATGCTCATCCAAACAGGCCAGGAGGCATACAGGCACAAATCCTGTATGTAGCACATTCATTTGTAAACGAGCCACCCTTTACTTCATTTGAATAAATGTGTTTTGAGTTTATTTTTAAACTCCTTTATCGTTAAACAATTTCTTATCATTGATGGTAAGGCATTCCATTTCATCGGAGCAATCGGCCAGAAAGCAACCCTTCTAACTAGCTCCAAAGAGGTTTTTGACTTGTAGATTCCTGTTCCCATTTGATCGGAGAGTGCGTACTACCTGTTTGACTTTTAGTTTATTGGCAATATATGATGGAACATCAAACGAAAGTGCTTTAGAAGTAATATTGAGCAGTCTAAACTCAAACCTTTCTGCAATTGGTAGCCAATGTAGCTCCTTCTTACTTCTAACACACGTGCAACTTACGCATGCACTATTCTGCACAACTTGAAGTTTTGTAAGTTCGGTCTTATTCACTCCAATGAATAGTGAGCCGCAGTAGTCAATTTTTGCGGAAATGATGGCTCTAGCAATAGTTTCACATCCCTTTTGGGACAGAAAAGTTTGTATGAGTGAGAGCAGCCTAATATAATAGGCCGATGATGCCACCAAGCTATTTACATGAGTGCACATACTCAGTGTTTGATCAAACGTTATTCCTAAAATTATATATTTTTTCTTTATCGGAATGTCATGGTCCGCAATACAAAATGATTGATATTCTGGCACAAGTTTGTTAAGTCTATGTTTGGAAGCAATAGGCATGAGCTCTGTTTTCCCATGGTTTAAGAGCCATACCATTAGCATCTATCCATTTGCGTATGAAATCATATATCTCTGTGACCATAATGGTGTCATGCTCTAAGTCTCCTGTAAGGGTGATGAGACACTGAGAGTCGTCTGCATAATTAGAAAAACATATCTTCTTTTTTTGTAATGCATCAAAGAAAGGAGCCGTGAAAAGATTATATAAAATTAGAGAAAGTGCTGTTCCTTGCGGAATACTGTAGCTCACTGAGACGGGATCTGCTTCAGCTTGTTTGCTGCAAACCTGCATCATCCTTGTTCCTAAGAATGACTGCCTCCAATTTCTTGCAGAATCACTGAAATTAGCTATGTTCTCCAATCTATCCAAAAGGAGCAGGTGATCCAACAAATTGAATGTCGCCAAAAGATCCAAGGACATCAATAGCATAGTAGAGCACTCATTGATGTTAGTCATCATGTTTGACTTTAATTCCAGAAGGGCTGACTCTGTGCTATAGCTATATCGAAAACCCGGCTGGCCATTATTCCGAATTGGATGGTTCTTTATGGGGCCAGACAATTGTTCTACACCACTCTGTCCATAATTTTTAATATAAATAGCGAGTTAGTAATTGTCTGATAGTTACTTAAATTTTTTGGATCTACGTCAGACATTTTTAGTATGGTGGGTAATCCAGGAACCCTTCAACCTAGTAGGGACTTTACCCTATTTAAATGACGCACTTACAATCTTGGTTAGAGAGCCAATAAGAAGGTGCAAACATGCTTTAGTGGTCGTGGCTGGGAACGGATCACCTTTACATGTAGACGGCTTCAGGTTATCATTAATAATCTGAAGTTCTCCCAAAAGGGCTAGAGGCCATTATGATACAGAGTCTCCCCCATCGAGGGGGAGAGTTTATTCTGCTATAGTGTCTAACCTTCAAGGGGGGTGAGGGTGCTTATTTGTATACAGAGTCTCCACCTTTAAGGGGGAGAGAGTTTATTCTGATACAGAATTTTCCATTTTTGGGGGAGAGTTAATTCTGATATATAATCTCTTCCATCAAGGGGTAGACTTTATTCTGATACACAATTTACCCCATCAAAAGTGAGAGTTCATTCTGGTACAGAGTCTTCCCTTCATGTGGGAGAGTTTATTCTGATATATAATGTCTCCCATCAAGGGGGAGAGTGTATTCTGATACAGAGTCTCGCCATCAAGGGGGGAGCATGTTTATTATGATACAGAGTCTCACCTTCAAGGGGGATAGTCTATTCTTATACAGAGTCTCCCCCATAAGGGGAAACGTTTATTCTGACTCAGAATCTCCTCCATCAAGGAGACAGCTTATTCTGCTACAGAGTCTCCCCTTAAAGGGGTACAGTTTATTCTAATACAGTCTCCCCCTTCAATGATGAGATTTTATTCTGATAGATAGTCTCCCCCATGAAGGGGAGTGTATTCTGATACAGAGTCTCCACTTCAAGGGGGGGGGAGTTCATTCTGATAGCGTATCTCCCCCATCAAGGATGAACGTGTATTCTGACACAGAGTCTCTCCTTCAAGGGGTGTGGATTATTCTGATACAGAGTCTCCCCATTAAAGGGGAAGGGTTTATTCTGACACAGAGTCTCCCCCATCAAGGGAGAGAGTTTATTCTGCCACAGGCTCCCCCCTTCAAGGGGGAGAGTTTATTCTGATATAGAGTCTCCACCTTCAAGGGGAAGAGTTTGTTCTGACAAAGAATCTCCCCCATCAAGGGAGAGAGTGTATTCTGCTACAGGCTCTCCCCTTCAAGAGGGAGAGTTTGTTCTACTAACGAGTCTCCCCTTTAAGAGGGAGAGGTTATTTTGATATATAGTCTCCCCCTTCAAGGGGAAAAGTTTATTCTGACACAGAATCTCCTCCGTCAAGGGAGAGAGTTTATTCTGCTGCAGAGTCTCCCCTTAAAGGGGTACAATTTATTCTAATACAATCTCCCCCTTCAATGATGAGATTTTATTCTGATACATAGTCTCCCCCATGAAGGAGATTGTATTCTGATACAGAGTCTCCCCTTCAAGGGGGGGGGGGTTCATTCTGATAGCGAATCTCCCCCATCAAGGGTGAACGTGTATTCTGACACAGAGTCTCTCCTTTAAGGGGTGGGGGATTATTCTGATACAGAGTCTCCCCATTAAAGGGGAAGGGTTTATTCTGACACAGAATCTCCCCCATCAAGGGAGAGAGTTTATTCTGCCACAGGCTCTCCCCTTCAAGGGGGAGAGTTTATTCTGATATAGAGTCTCCACCTTCAAGGGGAAGAGTTTATTCTGATAAAGAATCTCCCCCATCAAGGGAGAGAGTGTATTCTGCTACAGGCTCTCCCCTTCAAGAGGGAGAGTTTGTTCTACTAACGAGTCTCCCCTTTAAGGGGGAGAGGTTATTCTGATATATAGTCTCTCCCTTCAAGGGGAAAAGTTTATTCTGACACAGAATCTCCTCCGTCAAGGGAGAGAGTTTATTCTGCTGCAGAGTCTCCCCTTAAAGGGGTACAATTTATTCTAATACAATCTCCCCCTTCAATGATGAGATTTTATTCTGATACATAGTCTCCCCCATGAAGGAGAGTATATTCTGATACAGAATTTTCCCCATCAAGGGTGGTAGTGCTTTCTGATACAGAGTTTCCCTTTTTGGGGGACATTTATTCTGATGCAGAGTCTCTACTTTCAAGCGGGACAGTTTATTCTGCTAAAGTGTCTCCCCTTCAATGTGGAAGAGTTTATTCTGATAAAGTCTCCCCTTTCAAGGAGAATAGTTAATTCTGACAGAGAATCTTCTCCATCCAGGGAGACAGTTTATTCTTCTACATAGTCTCCCCTTATAAAGTTGGTTCTGGTAGAGAGTCTCCCCCTTCAATGGCTATATTTGATTTGCATACAGAGTCTCCCCCATGAAGGAGAGTTTATTCTGATACAGAGGACCTGATTCATGGAAGTGTTGTATAATGGCGCAATCCTATAGGAAAATGTAAAATGTTCCATGAATGAGGCCCAGAGTCTCCCCTTCAAGTGGGGAAGTTTATTCTGATATAGAATCTCCTCCATCAAGGGAGAGAGCTTATTCTGCTATGGAATCTCCACTTAAAGGGGTACAGTTGATTCTGATACATTCTCCCCCTTCAACAGGGAGAGATGATTTGGATACAGAATCCCCCCATAAACGGGGAGAGGTTATTCTGATACAGAGTCTCCCCTTCAAGGGAGGGAGTTATTCTGATACACAGTCTCACCATTCAAGGAGAGTTTATTCTGACACAGAATCTCCCCCATGAAGGTCCAGAGTTTATTCTGATACAGGGTCTCCCATTCAAGGGGGAGAGTTTATTCTGCCAAAGAGTCTCCCCTTCAAGGCAGAGAGTTTATTCTGATTTAGAGTCTCTCCCTTCAAGGGGAAAAGTTTATTCTGACACAGAATCTCCTCCGTCAAGGGAGAGAGTTTACTCTGCTGCAGAGTCTCCCCTTAAAGGGGTACAGTTTATTCTAATACAGTCTCATCCTTCAACAATGAGATTTTATTCTGATACATAGTCTCCCCCATGAAGGAGAGTGTATTCTGATACAGAGTCTCCCCTTCAAGGGGGGGGGGGGTTAATTCTGATAGAGAATCTCGCCCTCCAAGGGTGAACGTGTATTCTGACACAGAGTCTCTCCTTCAAGGGGTGGGGGATTATTCTGATACAGAGTCTCCCCATTAAAGGGGAAGGGTTTATTCTGACACAGAATCTCCCCCATCAAGGGAGAGAGTTTATTCTGCTACAGGCTCTCCCCTTCAAGGGGGAGAGTTTAATCTGATATAGAGTCTCCACCTTCAAGGGGAAGAGTTTATTCTGACACAGAATCTCCTCCATCAATGGAGAGAGTTTGTTTGTTTGTTTGTTTGTTTGTTTGATTTATTTATAGAGCGCCCCGGACCCGTGGGTAGAAGGGCGCTTTAAGGATACGGTTACAGTCATGAAATATGCATTAACATTTACAAGGTACATCAATTTACAAAGAAATATTTACATAATACGACAATTTACATATAATACAGGTGTGGTTGCAGCTGTTAGATATTGGAGATGAGGGTAAAAGCTACTCTTTGTTCAGTAGCCAGCCAATAACCAATTTCCTAAAGATCGGGAAGGACTCAGTGGTTTTAATTTTGAGTGGTAAGGTGTTCCAAAGTTGGGAGGCTAGCACAGTGAAGCTAGCGCCTCCTGCTCTTTTTAAGGCGAATCTGGGCACTAGTAGGTTTAAGGAGTTGGATGATCTGGTGATTCTGGATGAAGATTTTGAAGTAAATTTGTTGGAGAGGTACGGTAGGGCTAGATTATTTAAGGCCTTATGAGTGAGGCAGATAGTTTTGAGGTCGATTTTTTGCTGTATGGAGAGCCATTTGCACGCTTTCCTGGTTGTAGAGATGTGTTCATGCCTTGGGATGTTGAGTGCTGCGCGTAGAGCATTGTTCTGGAGAACCTGGAGTTTGTTAATTATGGATTGGTTGGCTCCTAGGTACAGGCTGTTGCAATAGTCTAGTTTGGATTGAATGAGTGCTCTGGCCAGAGTGAGGCAGCTGCCGGGGGATAGGAAGGGTCTACTAGCCCTGATTAGCTTAGTCATATAGGCAGTGGCCAAGGCGGTTGAGTTGATTTGTTTGGCGAGGTTGGTGTTGGCATCAAGGTGGAAACCTAAGGTTTTCACACTTTTAGCGATAGGGATCGTGTTACCGTCTATGATAATGTTCTTGTAACTGGGGCTGAGTTTAGACAGGTTGTTAGGAGAACTGACCAGCAGAAGCTCCGTCTTCTCATCATTCAGGCAGAGGCCATGGGTGGCATCCATGCCTGAATGATGGAGAAGATTTCGTTGATCTGGGTGACGTCCACATTGTAGTTGCCTGAGATGGTGAGGAGAATCTGGATGTCATCTGCATAGTTGGTGTAGGTGACACCCAGACGGTCCAGTTTGTCAAATAGAGGCTTCGTAAATATATTATACAATGTGCGGGAGACACAGGAGCCATGTGGGACTCCGCAGGTGATGGGGATCGGGTCAGCAGCGGCTGTTGTGGAGAAGACTCGCTTGGTTCTATTCGCCAGGAAGGATTGTATCCATACGGAGGCAGAGGAGGAGAAAGGGGCTGCGATGGATAGGTGGTTGCATAGGATTTCATGGTTGACTAAATCGAAGGCCGCTGAGAGGTCTAAGAGAAGTAGGATGGCTGCATTGCCTTTGTCTTTGATTTCATCAATCTGGCTTTTGAGGTCAACCAGAGCGGTTTCAGTTCCATGTTGAGGTCTGAAGCCAGATTGACGTATACCCAGCAGTTGGTTAGATTCCAGGTACTCCTGAATCTGGATATAGGCAACTCTGTCCAGGATTTTTAACAGAAAGGGGGCAGTGGTGATGGGTCTATAATTGGTTGGTATGGCTGGGTCTAGGGATTGTTTTTTTAGGAGAGGGAGCACCCAAGATTGTTTTAGGTTGTTGGGGACAGAATTGTTGGCAAACGAAAGGTTGATTAGCTTAGTGATAAAGGGGGAGAGGTCTCTGGCAGCATCTTTTATTATTTGGGCAGGGCAACTGTCCCCTTTACAATTAGAAGGTTTTAGGGAAGTGATAATTTTTTTGACTTCTAAGATGGTCACTTTCTTAAAGGCGAAGCCTATGTTGGCTTTGTTAGATGTTGGTGGGCTTAAGCTAGGGTTAGTGGTTTTGTTGCTGGGGAGTTGTGGAGTTGTTGACGTTTGTTCACAATTTTGGTCTGGAGCCCTGTGATTTTATTGTTTAGGGCATTCTGGATGCTGGTGCACCAGGGTTTATCTTTTGAGCAGTTGTCTGGAGGGGGGTTGGGGTTTTCTAGCTCCTTTAGAATTTTAAAGAATTCTTAGGTGGAAGAGCCTGCCTGATCAATCCTGACGTTATAGGCATCTTTTTTGGTGCAAATTATTTCATTTTTCTATAACGCAGAGATGTTCTTGAGATTGGATTTGTTTTCAGGTGAAGGGTTAGTTTTCCATAGTAATTCTAGTTTGCTTTTCTTTTTCCTGAGTAGTTTGAGTTCGGGAGTGTACCACGAGTTCAGGTGGTTTATTGGTTTACTCTTACATAGTTTCAAAGGGGCAATGGTATCAATGGCGGTAGCCATGGAATTGTTGAAGGTGTCAACTAGTAAGTTAAGGTCAGCGTTGTCCGGTAGGGCGTTAAGGGTAGGTAGGACCAGGGGTAATAGGGCCTCGGCAGTGATGTTACGCTTGTTTCTGGTTGGGCAGGCTGGTGCCAGGGGGTGTTTCTTAGGCGTGGTCTGGTTGATGTGAATTTCAAGTGGGATAAGGTAATGATCTGTCCATATAAGAGGTTGGGGGTCCTTACAGGTGGTGTTGCAGTTAAGAGTTGCTACCCAGTCGAGAATTCTACCTTTCTGGTGAGTCGGTGAGAGACTGAGTTGAGCGAATCCGTGCTCAGTTAGGGCGTTTGCTAAGGATGCGGCTGGTGCATCTTTAGCGTCGTTGTAACCTAAATTGAAGTTGCCGAGGATGATAGTTTGTGCTAGTGGCTTGGAATTTTCAGTGATGAGTGCTGTAATGTCTTCCTCGAAGATCCCCAGGGGGACTGGGGGTGTGTATATGAGGTGTAGTGTAATCATACTTGTGGGGGAAGTTTGTAACTTGATTGTGAGTAACTCACAGGATTTGAGTGATAGTGTGGAGACTAGTCTGCAGCCTAGTGGTGATCTGGAAATGAGACCTCCGCCTCCTCCCTTACCATTAGGTCTGTCAGCTCTAAGGATGGAGTAGTTGGCAGGAATGGCTAGCGATAAATGTGGACCTGAGGCCTCATGTAGCCATGTTTCCGTTAGGGCAAGGAAGTCAAGATCATGAGTTAGGATGATGTCAGCAATTTCGGTGGGGTGAGTGGCCAGGGATCTGGCATTCAGTAAGGCTCCTTTTAGGGGGAGTGGGTCGGACTCATTGGGGGTCTTTAATTTCTTCTTAGTTTTGGTGTTGAGTTTGGCCAGGTGGATGCTATTTGTAGGGGGCAGCCTAGTGCCTAATCTGTTGTTACGGGCAGTGATGTCTGGATTAGTAGAATGTAGGGGTTCTGGAGATTTCAGTGTGGGGGGTACTGTAAGACATGGGGCACAAAATGTGTTGTGATTGGGAGTATTGTTAGAGGTCGCCTTGGCAGGGGAGCTGTTGACTACGGAGGCCGTAGGGGGAGAATGGTGGTTAGGTGGGAAAGGAGGCTGGGAGGGTAGGAAGGGCGTCGGGCAGGGGATTGGGTAGTGCCTAGGGCAACCTAGATTGGCTAAACCGTTGTTAACGGTTATGAAGGTGTTGCCAGTACAGTGTACATTGTTCGGCATGCTGCAGAAAGGGAACATGGTGAGAGTGAGACAGGTGAACATGGTCTGGGCGGACGGCTACTCAATGCAGGTCTGGTACACACTAGGGCTAATGCCTGGATAAGAAAATACACTCTGCGGATAGATGCTGTGCGGTAACAGCTAGGGATACCAGCTAGGGGTAAATGCTAGGCAGGTGTAGGCAGGCGCATGGACTTTGCTCAGAATAGACTAATTTCACTTTACACAAAGTAGGCTAATTTCCCTTTGCACCGAGTAGATCAAGAGTTCAAAATCATACGATTGGGCTAATAGGTGATGCCTAGGTTTAAAATGATACGATTGTGCTAAAGTGCAATAGGGTAACATCTAAGTTCAGAATAACACAGTTTAGCAGAGATGCAATAGGGTAGCACCTAAGACCAAGCTAATATGCAATAGGGTAACACCTAAGTTCAGAATAACACAGTTTAGCAAAAATGCAATAGGGTGACACCTAAGTTCAGAATGACACAGTTTAGCAAAAATGCAGTGGGGTGACACCTAAGTTCAGAATAACACAGTTTAGCAAAAATGCAATAGGGTGACACCTAAATTCAGAATAACACAGTTTAGCAAAAATGCAGTGGGGTGACACCTAAGTTCAGAATAACACAGTTTAGCAACAATGCAATAGGGTGACACCTAAGTTCAGAATATCACAGTTTAGCAAAAATGCAGTGGGGTAGCACCTAAGTTCGAAATAACACATATTGGCAAAAATGCAATAGGGTAACACCTAGGCTCAGGATATCACAATTAGGCTAAGACACAAGGGTGCTGCGTCTGGAGCTAGTGTGATTCAAGTAGCAGTGCAAGGTACATCAAGGCTGGGCGATGAGCGGCACACAGCCTAGATAAGAGTGCTTATGCAGGGCACATCAAAGCTGATCAGTGCAAGGGGCTTGTGTTAGGAATTGATATAGGTGTGCATGAGGTGCGAATTATGGTACGGGTAGGCTAGTCTGGGTAAGGCACACAGAGGCAAAAAGCGGTTGTGTGCTATGGGCACAGATGCTAAGGCTAAGCAATGCCAGCAGACAGGTTAGATCAGGGGCTGTTTAGGTACAGCAGGCTGAGCAGTGCGAGGCACTGACATAAGCAAGAGCCAAGTGGACGTGCGAGGGACATCACAGTATCAAAGGATTGGATGGCGCGAGCACATGGATTGAGATCAGAGGGTGCAAGACATGTTTAGACTAGGTAAATCAGGTACATAGACAGTGGAATCGATAGGCGATTGCGGTACAGGTTAAGTTCAGGGCCCGGTGAGTGAGTCTTAGTGTCTTTGAGGATAGGCAGGTGAAGGGCATGAATACGGTAGCTACAGCCGTGCTGATGGTTCATAGTGCCGGGATGACAGTTGCATGCAGGCGCAGTGAACAAAATGGTCAAGGTGCACCTAGTGCGTCTAGTGCTGGTTTACCTTGTGTAGGATTTGCCATGTATCCACTTTTTTAGATGAACAGGGCAGGGCAACAGGAATGTAGTAGACCGAAGAGTAGAAGTTGAGCATGGAGACGGCGCCAGACGCCGGTTGCGCTCGGTCAGCACAGTCAGCTGGCCTTTTTCCTAGGCCTTATTACGCCGACCGGCTTCCGCCTGCCGGTGGTTGGACTGCAGCTAAGAGGAAAGGCTGCACCAATTGGCTGGCTCATGGATGCCTGGTTCCTGGAGGACAGGGTCAGGCAAGTCAATAGACCATGGCAGCGGCCATCTTGGAAACGGGACACATCTCGGGATTTCGATCGTGAATTGTGCAGAAAGCACCATGGCTTGCCAAGTTGGTGACAAAGGTAGGGCAGGGCACAAAAAACGTTCAAATCTGGAAGCTGGTAGGAGGGTAGGCAGTGGGCCTTGGAGGGGCTGCTTGGCTACAGTTAATGTTCCTGAGCTTACCTCTACTCCCTATGCTGGATGCTGCTGGATACGCTCCTGCAGCACGAGGCAGGGCTAGGAGCTCCTGCTCCGGAGAAGGCGATGGTGGACTTCTGATAGAGAATCTCCCGCGTCAATGGGGAATGTTTATTCTGACACAGAGTCTCTCCTTCAAGGGGAGAGACACCCGTTCCATTGGGTGGAAGCACGTTTCAATATTTGTGGTACATAATTACATACACGCTATTTCAAATTCATTCCTCTTCTACGAGAAAACCAGACCATGTTGCAAAACTTTTCTATTTGAAGAATTAACTCATTTATGTTTTAATCAGCCCTAGGGAATTTTGTTCTGATGGGCATTAGTGTGTTAATAAATTGAGTTTACATGTTTTAGGCCTATATTCACAATTCTGTATTTCAATACATAACCAAGTAGAATAACAATATATTAGTTTATATTGTGCCATTTCTACCTCTGAACTGGTGGCCTCATCCTTTCCAGCAAAGCAGAAAACCATCTAACACTTATTTTAAAACCTCTAAGAGCTTCTCATCGCCAACTATCAGGTGCAGCTCTCCTGTAAACAAGAGGCAAAGTTTGCGGCATGATATATTCGCTCTACTCAGCTGCCCATGTTGTGACAACCCACCATGGGTCAAGAGATACGTTTGTGTTTTATTCCACAATAGTTTATGCCCATGTAAATTTGCAGAAATGTGCAACCCTCTTAAACACGTTTCTCTGCACAGGAAATGCTAATTCGGATATTCTCATTGTTGTTCATGTTAAAAAAAAAATAGGATAACATTACAGGAATTCGATGTTTTAAATGTGCATTTAAATGTTCATCTCTCTCCATCCTGAGCCTTAAATTCCGGAAACTCCTCAAAAACGTCCCCTTCCTCTTTCTCCATCCCTCTCCCTTGTTAACCTCCTCTCTATTCTCCCTCCGCCCTCTCTCCCTAACTGCACTCTGTTTGCTGACTGTTCGCCACTGTTCGCCTGGTGCACCTCGAGAGCCACACAGGTCTCAGGCTCCCCCGCCAGTCCTCACACTTGGCCCCACACCTCTGCACTCAGCTCACCTCTACTGCACTTCTGGAATTCGTTCATGAGAAGGGTACCCTCTCTGCACTTAACACAGGGCCCTGCTGGACTGGGTGCACTTGTTCCCTTCCCCCTCAATTCACTGCCTGTCTGAGCACTTACATTACCTAGAATGCATTAGGCCTAGTTCGCCAGGTCTAGTACGGTAGTTTTTGTTTCTATTTGTTCTCCTCCTCTCTTCCCCACCTTATCACCTCTCTCCCTGTCAGGCACTTGCATCATCTGAAACATCATTGGCCTACAGTAAGGTAGTGTAAGGATTATATGTTCTTCTCCCTCTCATTCACCCTTTCTCACCTCCCTTCTCTCGTCATGCACTTGCACTGGTAGTAATGCTGTCAGGCCTAGTTTGCTAATCATTTTTGCTATTATTCGGAAACATCAAGGCCTAAGAATTACTCTGTTTTTCCTGTAACCCCGTCCCGCCTTAAAGCCCTTTGAAGCACTTCACTTGTGTATAAGCGCTTTATCAATTAACAATTACAATTACAATTTCATGCACAAGGCTGTATCCGGTTTATTTTTGAAGAACCTGTTTTACTGTATTCGTTTGCTGTGTATAATAAATGAGAAAAATCATCTGACAGTTCAGCTGCAGTTCACAATCATAGGGTCTTATCTGCTGTATGTTTTAGTATTTGCTCTGCATCCCTTGCTCTTCCAAGACCTCATATGTTATGACCTAGGGAACATCTGTATCCTATTCACTTTTGCAGGACACAATGTTAGACTGCTTGCCTCAGCAGTGGGTTTAATACAGTAAATAACAATAGTAACACCACATTGTACAGCATGATGTCCCACACTACAATTATACATTATAGTCTGACACCAATCAGTGGAGCAAACACAAACAACTGTGTGTGGAAACTCACACAGGAAAATGGGGACTCTGTGGGCATCATAACCTTGAATTTGCATCCCTGCTGAGGACTTGTATAAGGAAACATTGGATGAACAAGTTCATTTATTCATGTATTGATTGATTTACTGAGCTTTTGTATTCTGACAACTTCCAACATTTTTTTTTAAACTTTATTGTGCTCTGGATGTACAAACCTTAAGCACTACAAATAAAATCATCTTAAAAGTGAATTTAGATTCACAGGTAATGCATACAATAAAGGCAATACAATCATTACATGTTCACTCCTCAATAATGTGGAAGGCTGCTGCTGTGAAGACCATAGATTTGCCTCCAATTAGCATAGCCCAAAATGGATCCAACTCTATCCGATCATAGCTCCTGACAAATGTAATGTAGCTTCTCATGTATTGACACTTTAATAAGTGACATGCAGTTAGCAGTCGCCGACTTGTTTCAACTTCTTTGTTGCAAAGTTGGCATACTCGATCTGCGAGAGGAACATCTCGCCACGAGCAAAGAAATTCAAGAGTTGGCAGGATGCAATGCCTGAGGTGTAAGATGAAGTGCTTCATATTCGTGGCACAAGGTTTTTTCAAGTAAGTACATGGCATATCTGGATCAAACGTTTGATGTGAATATTCGTTGTATCTTCGCTCAGTTGTCACAGTATCAATGCTCTTGAGTCGGCCCCACGCCTTGATATTTTTCTTTAAAATTGTCTCGATATATGGGGTGTCACGCAGCATGGTCAATGGCATATCCAAGTTTGTGAAACAAGATGTTCGGGATTTTTGCAAGTTCTCTATAAAGCTATTGTTTCTTGTAACCACACTTTTCTTTCCTAGTAATTTCATCAATGAGTTGGTATTTGTGTGTGGCAATATTATTTTGCAATGCAACAAATATCTTTGCAGACCCAGCTAGCCCACAACACTGTGAGCCTGTACTCCAGTTTCAAGGCTGCAACTGGTAATGTTGAGGGAAAATGTATAACTGTTTGTAATATTTTGCCCTCTGTCTTGTCCAGCTAAGCAACATATTTGAAGGAAGCACTGCCAGAACATACAATACAGTAAACTGGGAACTATGCTCACGCAGTAATTTTCCACCATACTCTTGATGTTAAAGCCCCCTTTCCTGGTTACATAGGGTTTAATCGCCAGCCACTTTTTTCAGGTTTTTGGGATATATACTTTACTATAATAGTTCACCGGGGGCATATTTTCTATTAGGAATCCCATGTAGCTGCATTGGTCCACAATTCCCAGTGCTTCCCCATCTAGCTTCAACTGGAAAGTACATTTCTGGGGAACCTGCCCACCAGGCACATGATCTTTGTCTTTGTGATACTGATTTTCATACTATTAGCCTCAGCATATTTTGCCAACTCATCTAATGACCTCTGCAATCCATATCAAATAATATGTAATACACGTAAATCATACTTGGTTTTTGCTCCTCTTTGATTGGTGGGGGGAAATGTCTTGCCACAATAAGGGCCTCTGCCAAATCAGCGATGTATAGATTATAAAGCAGGGGTGCTAAAACTTACAAAATACATTGTTTGACATTGCAATACTGCAAGAAATAGATAGTTCACACAAAGAACATAGTATAGACATTCATTCCTTTTGAGCAGCAGAGTAACAATAAACTTAGCAACACATTAAGGCAATAATACAATGCATGTTTGCGAAGAAAACAGGTTGGTCACAAGCCTAAGTGCTACCAGATTTTGTGGACTGGGCCCCTATGGTATGGGGCAAGGACCTTAGAGGCTAAACAATATCCGTACAAACAAGTGGATTGAAATAGCTCAAGTCTGCAGGAGAGCTTTCACTCTGGATTCCATGGGATGGGCTCCAGTGAATAGAAAAGGCAAGTACAAAAACGAGACTTTTTTAGACACTTTTTGGATCTGTAGATGTTTGTCTCCAGTGTACATTATTAAAGCACATGTAAAATATATGTGGCCCACTGCCAGAGGTGCAGTTTAGGGCCTTAGCCCTCACATTATTTGAGGTACATAATCATGGTTTTAACATAATACATTTTTACTCTGATTAATAACATCAAAATCCAAAGCACAATCAAGGCTATGCTGTATGCTGATCAGAGGAATGCAACAACGTTCTGTGGGATATTTTTACCCAGGCCAATGCGCCCCAATGCACCCCTTTGCCAATGGGTAAAGAAATAGCCAAAAATGGATGTTCTAACCCTAGGCGGGCCAAATCTGCAAAACCGTGCATGGTTCATAAATCACAAAAAGTTGCACACCCCTGCCACAAACAGTCAAAGTGGGTGTAAAAACAGGACTCACTGAATGTCAGTGGGTGCTTTTACCTGTCACATGAAGCAAGGCCACATAAGTGGGCTAAGATCTGAAAATGCCTTTAAAATGCAGCTTTCCCAATCAATTGCAACCTCTAAAGTGCTGTTTTAGTGCTCAATTCAGCCATTTTCCAAGTAAGCCGTTGAAATGAAAAGTTTGCTGAAACCACAGATCATCCAGTGCAGTCAGAGAAAACCGGGCCTCACTGACTGAGAGCAGCTAAGAAATCTATTTTATGCAACACCAGTCCAGCAAAAATTTGTTTTCAGTTACACAGGAAAATGTGGATAAAAAAGGCAACATATCAATTTCAGCTGTGCAGAGAAAGCTCGAAGCATAAGCTGAATACTTACTTCCAGATTCCAGACAATTTCCTGCACTCAAAGACAGAATAATGCTGAGTTGGATGTGTGTGTGCTGTATAAGAAAATAAGATGTAAAAACCTAGTTTAAATGTTTTTCTTTTCCCTGAAGAAATTGCAAAATTCACCTATTTAAAGCATGTTTGTGAAGGGCTTAATTTGTTTAAATGTTCAAATCCCTTGTAAACTGTGATTATTTTTATATGTGTTAAAGGAAATACCTTAAAGTGCATTTTAAAGTAACCCAGTTTTGGAGTTGAGTAAATACTTAATTCTGACCTGACAGTGGGAACCTGGGAAAAATGGGGAAAATGACACTTCAGTTGGCACTCCCTTGCTACAGGAAGCCTTAAGGGATGCCTGAGGTTCCCTAATATTGACAACAAAGAACACATCAGACTTTGATCTCTGGCTGAGCCAAGAACAATGGCAACCACCTACTGATCTCTACAGGGAGCTTCCCTCTCAAGGAAGAGGACACATCTTCCTGATCAAAGGAATGTGACAGTGTTGCCTGTGAAGGGGAATTTACAAAAAAAACTGTCTGGAACTTTTGGTTTTTAAATCTTTAATTGTGATTAAGTTTGAAACTCTTTAACTGTGAAACCTGAAGGAGGATGAATCTAAAAATTGGTAGATGTTAACCTAATTTTAGGCCATTGCTTTGAAGACATTAATGAACCCTGTACAACCTAAGGAACCAAAGTTACATGAAAACCATAATTGTAGCAACACTATTAATGCTGCAAGTATAAGATTGTATATTCATGCTCCACTGATAATCACCCAGATATGTACTGAATTAGAAATTATTAGTCAAACTGTTTTGATTAAAATTGATAAAATTCTAATGAATGACAAAGACAGTTCTCACAGAGATGGGGATTGAATGTGAAAATAACCCATCAAATATGCAATGTATGCCTCTTATTTTATTAGGGGACATAATTTTAGAAATGTACATTTGTGCAAAATTTAAGTTTTGGTCAAAATCAATGTGGGAGTTTCTAAATCCCATCATAAAGATGACAGTTCTTTTCTGACTGCCAACCAGAACAAGGCAAGTGCCTTTGGCCACTCAGAGCCGTGGGGCTGTGTTTTGAAATTCTGCCCACACCATCAACTTTGTGATGTCATGTGGTAGGATAAATATATGAACTTCACCACACATAGAGACCCTGCTTCCTGAACACATCCAGATTTCTGTGCAGCGTTTTTGTTCCAGAACTCTTCACCTTGCAGCTGATTCCAGACTTCTTTGCAGAATCCAGGCTTTAGCATTTGCTGAACTCTTGTTAGCTATGCCCAAATTCAATCGCAAACTTAAGAGAATTTCGTTCTGATCCAGCCTGGCTTGCTACCATTAAGGCTTGCCTGCTGAAACTCGCATCCTGCTAATCTGCTGTGTCCAGTGACCAGAAGGGCCAATCCATTCCAAATCCAGTTGAGGTGCCATCCAAATTGACGAGAACCGCCCAGCTGACTGATCCCTCCAGAAGTGCCCTGCTGCCAGTAGACCCGATCCAATGACCATAACCCTGACAGTCCACTCTTAAGTACAGTGGACTGTAAGTATCAACAGGAATAACAATGACCCATAATATATTTGCATTGTCCTATCCCAAACTCAACGCATCCTATCCTTAACTTCAGAACCCTAATATTGTCAGAACCATTCTTGGCTGATGTTTTCTCATTTGTCTCATTAAACTATAACCCATTAGTGATTTGGATTAAGTAAAGTAATTCCCATACAAAACGGAAACTAGACTATCACACGTGAGTAACTGTGGAGATTCATGGGTGGCATTCTCTTTTTCATAGTCATAAATATAGGGTGTCATTACGAGTTTGGAGGCAGCCATGCCCTTAATAAGGGCATGGCTGCCTCCAAACCCGGGTCAGGTTCCTTGAATGAGGAATTACCGGGCCATTCCAACCTTGGAGGACCCAGTAATTTCTCATTCAATGTACCCATCCCCATTCCCATTTGAGCCCCTATAGGGCTCAATGGGAATGGGAGAGAGCTAACAATGGGCCTGTTAACAACAGGCCCATTGTTAGCTTCCTGGTCCCCTTGTGGGACCCGCAAAGGATGTCTGGTCTGACCAGACGACCAGAGCGGGTCCCGCAAGGGAACCTCGTAATAGGGTGGAATGGGATTAACGGCATCAGCACTTTTACCGGTGCCGTTAAACCCATTCCACCTGCCTCGTAATGAGGCCCATAGTGTAATAAAACCAATCTGTCATTTTTAAAACTGAACTTTTGCTATTCTCTGCGCCTAGTTTTTTTCAAAATTGCCTCTCACTAAAACTTCTATAACTTCTATTACTTCTTCAATTTTATAGATAGAAAGCTAATTTCAACTCTCACTGATACCTAAGACCCTTTGCATCGCTAGCATTTGACCCGTTTTCATCAAAAATTGCAAAGTGAAATTTTGCTGCAAGTTTACATTTTCAAAAGTTCTACACGTGTCTTTTTCTCATTCAAAGTGTTTCTTCACTCCCATTCTGATCTAAAGTGTGTACTGTTGTTTATCTTGTAGCTCATGTGTGTTAAGACTTGTTTAGTGTTGCTTTCATAAGCATTTCTATCAATTTAAGCATTTATGCCCACTTTGCATTGTGTCACAAAGCCATTTTCACCTGTCAGTTTAAAAGTTTCAATTTCCAAAAACGGGTTTCTCTCTTGTTTGGGGTGGGAAGAATGCATTCAAACTCTTGACATTGGCCCTCGCTACAACTCTCGTTGTAAGGGAACGGCTGCCGCCGGAGTTGTTTTTTTACCGGCACCCGCGAATGGGCAATAACCGGGTCATGCCGAGTTTGGCAGACCCGGTAATTGCCCATTTGCGGGTGCCGTTATGGCCGGCCTTCCGATCCCCATTCTGCCCGATAGGGCAGAATGGGGGTCGGGAGCATGGTTGCACCGGCACCGTTAATAACGGTGCCGGTGCAATCATGAGTCCTGCTCGGGGGAGCCGGTCTGCACTCCTGGTCAGACCTGATGTGCAGTCTGGCACCTGAGAGCAGAACTCAGAGTGTGGTGGAGAGGTAACAACGGTGCTGGTAGCACTACCGGCGCCGTTGTTGCCTTTCCGCCACACTCATAATGAGGGCAATTGTCTTTCATTCCTGAATACCTGCTGATTACTGACATCTGTGTAGGATTGGTCATTTGTACCTTAAGAACTTTGTAGGGGGATATATTGACATAAATGCTACCTGTTCACAAACCAAAACTGTTCTTTTTCCTGTGTTTTATATTCTGCATTATTATAAGTGAATTCAATTGCTTTACTTATTTTTGAATTGTATTGTCACTGCTTGGTGATTGCTGCCCCACATATATATATTAAAACTTATGGTGATTTGAATTTAAATAAATAAATACATCTTTAACTTTACATTCCTGGTCCAGTGTGACCTGGGGGGTATTTTGAGATGGGTGTGATATGAGTGGTATATCATTCAGAATATTGAATGTATAGACACAAAAAAATAAGTATTTCATTTGCGCACTACATGCGAGGTGAGACTGATTGAAATCCTTAACAGTTCCAACAACGTTCCTGGTACTGCAACTGGGAAGACACTGGTGCTGCTACAGAGAGGGATATCAGTTTCAAGTTATATGAGAAGATAAGTATTATATTGACTACGCAGCAATCTGTCATCGCTTGCAGTGTTGGTCTGGCTGGAATGTCCTGGTCTGTCAAGAGACAACACTGTAAGGCTCTACAGTTCTCATTTACAGTGTCAAAATAAGTCTTTTCTGCATAGGAAGTTATAGTGTTGTGTTAGAATCTTTTGATGCTTAACATTGAATTCAAATGGAAAATGGCATTAATAACCTGTTGGACAGGCTATACCGGGGGCAGTAATGGCCCGGCAGCACGAATCAAAAGCCAGAATGAAGTGAGGGCTTTTAACAAGGTCACTGGGACATTAACCTTCCCCCCTGTATGGCCCTTGGAATGGGTTACTAATGCCATTAGCAATCTAGGGATGCAGATAGCGGGGTCTTTTCCATGAATGAACAGGATGCCTCGTGGTGTTCCATGGAACGCGGGCTGAAATTAGCGGTTTCAGCTGGCGATCCAAGGAACCTGATTGGCTGCTCCCCCCACCCGGGATGCTAATATTGATTTTTTTCCCAGCATACAGTCAATGCTTTGAAAGGCATTTTCCATTTCTGCATATATTGTAGTGCCTGATAAGGAGATGGCCCTACATTCAAACACCTACACTAAATTACACATTCACTTTGGAAATGTACTCACTTTAAAGCAGTACTTTTCAATTCAGTTGAGGTATGAAACAAGAACTCGGACCCCATACACTGTTCCTCTACGAGCTATAACTAGTCAGTGCTTCAGCATCACAGATGAAAAGAGTGATGGAAGATGCAAATCACCTTCAGCCCTGAGCAGAAATCAGGTACTGGGCCTCATTACGTTTTTGGAGGTAGCCATGCCCTTAATAGGCCATGGCTGCCTCCAAAATTGTGTCCAGGTCTGGGTTCCCTGAATGGGGAAATACCGGGCCATTCTGACTGCCCAGTATTTCCTCTTTCCGGGAACCCGGACCCGGTCCTTCCCTATTCCAATTCGAGCCCCCATAGGGCTCAATGGGAATGGGGAGGGAGCTAACAACGGGCCCGTTATTAACGGGCTCGTTGTTAGCTCCCTCTGGACGTCTGGACGTCTGGTAAAAGCAGACGTCCAGAGCGGGTCCGCGAGGGAACCTCGTAATAGGGCGGAATGGGATTAACGCCGCCGGCACCATTACCGCCACCGTTAATCCCATTCCGCCCATCTCGTAATGAGGCCCACTGTGTTTAGTTCAGGTTCCTGGTTGTGCTTTGTCATAGACTAGAATGGTGGGGTGTAGCTAATATCGGCAATCTAGCAGGCAGAGATCACAACCTGTCTGACATCATAGCGAAGCCCTGCATTATAAAATACGGCCTCACTACTCTTTTCCCATTGTTTTGTAGGCCAAAACCAGTATCACCTAGCATCTCCATTTCACTGTATGCTATTAAAATCACACATGGCTGGATTGAAGGGAACAGAAGTTCATTCCAGAATGCCTAGTTCCACATTTTCCACTGCACCTCTTTCTACGATTATCGTTGTCTTATTTTCTTTCTATGCTTCTCACAATACTTTGTCGCAAACAGGAAATAAGCACATTCACTCATGTGCAAACACCTTTTTATATGTTTACGTATGTTTTTATGTCTAACTCCAAGTGCCAAAACCATTAACACTTATACAGGTGTAACACATATTGCAACCAATGTATACAGGGTCCATTCACCATGAAAGCCCTTACACAACAAAAATGCAAGTCCTGTAGAATACAGCATAGGAAGGAAAGTCTTTCTGGTGATTTTGGTAGCAATGTTTGCAGATTTACTTAATGCAGGGATAGTTCTCTGAAAGTGAAAAATGAACCATCTGTTGCACATGCCACTGGTGAAGGATTTGACTGAGAACGAGTGGTGAAGGTTTATGTAAAGGAGTGATGAAGGTTATAATAGAGATACCGGGTTCTGTTAGTGGTTTCTGGCGCAGGAGTTTTACTGCTGGTTTCTAAGGCAGGAAAGGCACTAGAAATGTTTGGCACAGAGAGTGGGGGTGCTGCTGGAGGATTGCATTGCAGTGAGGATGCAACAGATACCTTGTGTGGATGTTAAAGGTTCCTGGTAAACAGAGGGTGCTGGGATTGTGCAGCAGTTGAAGAGCCTGGGATTCTACCAAAGCCATGTGAAATTATCTTTTATAGAGCACTTCTCTAGAAAAGAAAAGAGAATAGGTTTCTAGTATGATAGAGGAGCAGGGAGATGCAAATGGTATGGTATAAAAACTTGCAGGATGGAAGTATCTGAGTCCTGAGTGTCGCTGTGGTTCTAGGTGTTCAGTTGAGGTGACAAATGATGTGTGTTTCATCTAGTGCGAAGAACACAAGAATGGCTATTTGAAGTAAGTACTGTGAGGACCTGGTTAGCTGCTGATGTAGGGGGTTTGTGGTAGTAATGCAAGGTGGAGAGAGTTGAAAATGTGAGTCAGCAAGGGGTGGAGGGAGTTGGAAATGATTTATCCACTGAGAAACCTTTGGCTCCAGATTATTGATCTGTTGACATTGGAGACATTGGTTGGGCTTGGTTGTCTTCACTGCTGATGAAGGGATTACTGATATTTTGGTTTCATTTAAGGGGCTCAGGGAGATTGACCTGAATGAGTCTGATCTTTCATCTTCCTTACCTGATGTGTTGGATGCAGGCCTCTGGTATATTTAGGAGAGTAATCTTCAATATGCGATGTGAGCGCCAAATTAATGGTTTCCACACTTTTCAAGTTTTACTTAAACTTGGTCTTTTTATTATAATCATAGGGTGTGTGACCCCCTCAATTTTATAGTCTCTCTACACGTGTTTCACCCTTCAAGAGGGATAATCAGGAGCGTTTTTTTTTCTAAAGAAAACAAAACAATGTTTTACACATTAAGAAAAGCAAACATTATAGCCTTCATGATTGCTAAGTTTATATGCAATTGCACATTTCAACTTAAAATCATTATAGCCTTCCTAGTGGCGGATAATATATTCAGTTTAGACATTTGAACTCAAGATCAAATCAAATCTCTCTTGTATAAGCAAAAGAAAAAAAAGAGAAAGAAAGTAGAAAAAGGTGGAAACATCAGACACTGAGAGACTTAATCTTACAGTTTAATTTGGCTGGCACTCACCAATAATGTTTGTTTCAATATTTCTTGCTTTTTAGTTAGTTGTTTTTTGTTTCTATATGGTTTCTAATTGGGTTCAGGGTCCATTGGTTTATTTCACCTGGTTTTCAACACAAAAACAGTTGGATTTTAAGGGTTATAAACCTTATTAAGGTACTGAAATCTAGAAAGTACAAGAGCATTTTTTGTGGGGGAATCCAAAGATAAATTTGCTTACCTTGCCTCTTTCCTTTTTTCTTAGAGCTGGAGGATTGAAAGGATACGTTTGTCCCTTCCCTGGCGCTTTCAATCAATGCACATAGTTGTGTGCATTGCACGCGTTTAGATAGGTTGTTTTAATTGAGCGTGTGATGTCATTGCGCTCGCATTATAGCGTGCGCAATGACATCATTACGCTCTGCGCATGGTTGGCCATCTTAATTGCCATTTTCGCGCTGATTTCCAAGTAAGCCTACTACTTTTTATGCAGTTTACCTCATCTAATAACAGCTTTCTAGTTGTGGCGTCATCGCGCTCGTGTTTGAGCTGGAGATGCTGGTCGGGACACTGCAGGAGCATGCTGGGATAGTCTTTTCCAACAACATGAAGAGGGAGGCAATTTAAAAAAAAAGGAGATCTGGGCACTTGTTGCTCAGAAAGTCAGTGCTGTTGGGATCACCCCACGCACCATCAAAGACTGTCGTAAGCGCTGGGACGATCTGCGACTCAGAGTTAGAAATATACTCTCAGTGAACAGGAGCCTGGCAATGGCAACAGGAGGAGGTCCCAGCTCACCAATCAAGCTGACCCCATGGGAGGACATCTGCGCCAGCATGGTCGGAATGGAGGGGATAGAAAGTGTTGGCGAGATGGAGTGTGGCGCCACAACATCGGGCGATGGAGGTGAGTGTCCTAAGAAAACATTGTAATGCCGAGTCTGATGAAAGTCAACCAATATGTCAGTCCAAAGAGTCAAGCCATGGGCCAACACACACACACTCCCAGAAAAGTAGATGGACGCATCACAGACACATGCAGATGCCTGCTGCAAGGCAATGCCGTACCTGCCACATATCACACAAAGTTGTAAATGCCATGAGTCACATAGCGTGCAGGCCCCAAATAATATGTATGTCAGATAGCATAGCTCTTGGCCAACATGAGTGATGCTGACGTATGCCTGCATAACCCACCCATGTATCAAACAACGTGCTCATCCAATCACAAATGCCTATTACCCCCAATTTTGTGGATGATCAATTGTCCAAATGTATTTATGATGCCTATCAAAACATCACTCATGCCGTACCTCTCTTCGACCCCCACAGGCTCTGACCATGACAGCAATGGGCAGGACGTAACCCCCGCAAAGACCACACCCCAGAAGAGGTCCCGGGATGACGCCAACCACCCTTCGACCTGAAGGGGACAACCGAGGGGCCGCCGTGCAACAACAGGCAAGACACCGCAGGTTGCCAAGACACCGGTGGTGGCAAGGGCCGTAGAGGCCAAAGCACCACCAACACCCATTGGCCATCCTGAGGAATCAGGCGAGCCACCACATTCTGAGGAGTCCAGTTTGGCTGGGGAGGTGGCAGCCACAGCACCCCAGGCTGTGGAGGAACCACAGGATGACTTATGGGTGCCTGTTGAGGACGATGCATTGGAAGTGGTCCGTACGCCCAGTCCTATGGCATCCCCCCAAATATCGTCACTCGAAACTGATCATGCCACCACCCCAGAGCAGTCTGGTCAGGACCAAATGGAAGGGCAATTTAGTCCCATTTTGACGACTATAGAGGCTGAGCAGGCTGAGCAGGACCTCCAGGGACCATCAACCTCCACAGGTGCACCCGCAGGGCAGCAGCAGTCAGAACAGCTGACTGCCTTTGTGCGGCAGTTTGTTGAGGACAACACACTGGCCAGACAGGAGTTGCGTGAGAACTTCGCCTCTCTAGGCAGGACCATCACGGAAAACACTGCCTCCATGGCCAAAACCTTTGCAGATAACACCAGCCGCCTCTGTGAGGAGGTCTCGGCCCTCCGCCAGGTCTTAAGCCACATAGCCGATGCCATGGAGGCAGGGCATCTGGCTACCCAATCCCAGCAGGCGGCCACACCGTCATCATCCAGTTCGACCCAGACAAGCCCGCTCCGCAGTTCAGCATGTACCCTGCGCCGGCAAGACATGCCGCCACATGGACCAGGGAGTGCCAATTGATAGTCAGGGCAGCCTCATGTAGGCATTGGAGAATTGATGGGACATGTGTGGGGGGGTTGTGGGGGGAGGGGGAGGGGGTGAGGGTGTGTGGGGGAGTTGTGGAGTGAAGGCGAGGGGGGGTGTGGGTGTGTGGGGGAGTTGTGGGGAGGGGGAGGGGGTGAGGTTGTGTGGGGGAGTTGGGGGGGAGGGCGAGGGGGGTGAGGGTGGTGGAGGGTTTTAGCACTTTCGTTATGATTGTTATATTTAATACACCCATTGTGTGAAAAGCAAGACCTGAGTGGACATTCATCATTGCGCATGTGTCATTTATTCATATACAGTGCATAGTGTACATGTACCCCCACACCCAGTGCCCTCTGTCCAACTATCATGTCGCCCTCTGCTGCCATGTGCGTCAGAAATATTGTGCAATCACTGACTGGCGAACAGCATGTCCCTCCTGTGCATCGGCACTGCGATCATGTCCAGCCACATCTTCATCATCCCCTTCATCATCCCCAGGTGGTAGCAGTTCAATATCAGGGGGCAGGGGCACGTTCCAGCGGATACACATATTGTGCAGCATGACACATGCCATGATGATCTTGGCCACCTTCTCATGCCTGTAGAGGAGTGCCCCACCCAACCAGCTGAGGCAGCGAAATAGTGCCTTCAACAGGTCTGATCGATGACCACACGGGTATGGGTATGGGAACGATTGTAGTCCTCCTTGTGCCTGTTCTGTGGGTTTCGGACAGGGGTGAGGAGCCACGGCTCCTAATACTAAAATGTGCCCCAAGAAATGCATTTAAAGTGACAAATAATTAAATACATTTTCAGCACTAATGTTTAAAGCCACTATCAACTGCATGAGAGGCAATAAAAGGTAAATGTTAGTCGATTCTTGATGGACAGCTGTACTAGTCACACATGCCTGCAGATTATCGTTGGCCACATGCACATGTCCCTGGATGTATTTACGCCATTTTCAGTTCCTCAATGTGTCCTGTGCCATGGACTGATGGTGTGGGTTGCATCTTCAAGATGATACATGGTGTGCACTGCCGTCTTGTTGCACATGTATTGTGTACGCATACAGCTGTGTTCGTGTCAAATTTGTGATGTGTTGTGTTCTGTGAGATTTACTTAGAGGGAGCGTTGGCAGTAGTCTGTGCAATATTGGCCAATCAGCACTGATCATTTCCATGGTGACATGCAGCACTCCTATGGGTGTAGCGGCCCAGTGACAGACAGTGGATCCCCTAATTGTTTCAGTTCAGTGCACTCCCAGGGATGCTTGTCCTGTGTGGTGATTTGCTGGAGACAGCAACATAGTACATGTGCACTGCATGGTTCTGGATAGCGTTACGGAGGGTGAGGGCCACTGATGAGTGGTGCACGTGTTGTGGGATATGGGGTGGTTTCCTATTAGTCATGTAGTGATAGGTGTCGACCTTACTTCATTCCTATGGGATTTGGGTGTCATGTACCCTGTGTGATGCTTTGGGGCACAGTGTTCGGTGATGTGCACTTCGTGCGGTCACATCAACATTGGCAGCATGGTGGTGTGTGCATCTCTCCCCCCATTTCAATGCCATGTGCCAGTCATACAACTTACCAAGCAGCCAGGCCCGTCGTCCAGCATGTCGCTCCATGAAGCGTGGTAGCGTGGAGTTCCACAGGACCATGGAGTCATGAGTGGATCCCGGATATCAGGCACAACAATGTTTGATGATCGTACTGGCATCGCATTTCATCTGCACATTGATGGAGTGGTATTGCTTGCTGTTGCGGTACACCACCTCCATGGCATGCAGGACCACCAACTCCACGTGGGTGCAGTCGAGGGCACCTACACAATTTGGCATGCCTGTCAGTGCATAGAAGCCAACTTTTGTATCAAATATCTCCTGGGGAGTCTGTGCTAGGGATATGTAGTCCCTTGTGTGCTTGAGGAGGGCATCCAGCACTTGGTTCAGAATCCGAGAAAATAAGGGTTGTGATATGCCATGCATGTGCCCCACTGTGTGCTGGTAGGTGCCTGTGGCAAGGAAGTGGAGCACAGGCACTACCTTCAATAGAGAGGGGATGGCGGTGCATATTTCACTGAGGCTGACAATGTCGTTGTGTATCATGTCCACAATGGTGGTGATGGTGTCCCGGTCCAGATGGTACAGAGTGTGGATCTGCTCAGGGGTTAGGTTGAAAGGACTGGCTCTTATGCGAGGGATTTGGGGCTGCCTGTGTGGTAACAGTAGCTGCACTGGTGCAGCATGCCGGGCCTGTCCCACCTTCCGTCTCCTCCTGCGTCTCCTCTGTGGTGCCGGCTGTGGTTGCTGTTATTGATGTTGTGGCAATGCAAGCATGTCCTCCAGCTCCAGTAATGCTACTACTATTGGAATCTTCTTGGTGTGGGATGGGGTGTGGTGTGTGGGTGTGCTCCTTTTGTACTGGGCCAGACTCCATTGCCTCCACCTGTGCTGATTGTGTGCATCTGTGGCAGTTGGGAACACTGCACAAGGCATTTTACAGTTGGTCAGAGATTCCGGTATTTATGGCATGCCGGTAGCCACTTTTAATGCCTTCATGACGCCTTGTGATCTCTTCCAGTTTTTGGCATGCCACTATTGCTGACATGATGTCTCGCATGCCCGCGCCCATGCCGCTATTAGAGGCACTGTACTTTACGATGCCGCTAATAGCGGTCTGGCTGGTCAGAATAGCCCATAGCGGTAAGCAATTCTGGTAATCCTTTACCAGCATCGTTTTCCCCTTATCTCCAAACTCAGAATGACCCCCAATATCAGCCACTATGAAGGCTATAATGATTTTAAGTTGAAATGGACAATTGCATATAAACTTAGCAATCATGAAGGCTATAATGTTTTCTTTTCTTAATGTGTAAAAAATTGTTTTGTTTTCTTTAGAAAAAAACTCTCCTGATGATCCCTTTTGAAGGGTGAAACATGTGTAGAGAAACTAAAAATTGGGGGGTCACACACCCTAAGATTATAATAAAAAGACCAGGTTTAAGTAAAACTTGAAAAGTGTGGAAACCATTAATTTGGCACTCACATCTGCATATTGAAGATCATTTTTGGCGGACTTAAATTGATATGTATTATTATATTAAATATTATGTCTTTGGCAATCATGAGAAATATACAACACCACAGATGACAACCATTCCTCAAGAAAACAAGCTATACAATTAGGATTCACCCAAAGAACTAAGTCCTGTTAAAAGGGGCACTACGACCAACCCACATTCCCATTATCTTTGGCTAGCTTGGTGTGTTCAGGCCTGTGGCATGTTTGTTTAACTAGGCAGAGCAGGTTAGGTATGGTTGATGTTATCGAGAATGGGTGTCTGGGGCCATATTGGAGTCAGTTGAATTTCCACAAAGCCAGGGGTTTTCTGAAGGCCGGTGGTTATCCTCTTTGTACAGGCATCTGAGCACAGCATCCCAAAGATGTGACAGTGGTTGGTGTATGTTTGAGTCTTTAAGAAAAGCATGACATAGGTCAGAGCTATAGTCAGAAGGTATTTCTCCCAACTGCGCACACTGCACCACATCTTACCTTAATGAACATTCACCCACAGGGCCATGACCATAATTTCTCTAATACTATGCCAACTAGATTATACAAACAGCGCCTATCTCTGACTGCCACTTTGAAGGGTTTAAACTGCAGCAGCAACACTACTTAACCAACAAGCCCCGAGCAGGGGGGCATTACCACTTCAGGTAATGCCCGGGGCCCATAGTTACAGGCCCGAGCGAAGCGACCCATTGGGTGCACCCATGGTGAAACCCATTCTGCTAGTAGAGAGCAGAGATGCATCGGCCACTTGGACTTTTTCAGGCTTCTGATTCAAAGGGCTGGATATGTGAAATGAGTTAATGATGTCACTGCCTTAATATTTCTCCTGAAGCAAAAACGTGCACAGTAAGTGGGCCAAAGGCAGAGAGAAGTCAGGAAGGCCAGAATGGCACAGTAAGAAAGGCAGGAGGCCCAACCTGGAGAAGTGGTAACAGTAAATGAGTTGTCATCAAACTATAGCTCATACATCAAGTAGGCCGATCTAAGTTTATGTGGGTACCGCAGTGTAAGAGACTGTGGTTATTTATATAGGCCCTCATTAGGACCCTGGCGGAAAGGGGTTTACGCCGGCGTAAAGCATGGCGTACCTTTCCGCCAGACTACGAGTTCCCGTAGCGCCATGGTGATTTTCACGCCTGCTTTTTGCAGGCGGAAAAATCCATGGCGCTACGGGACTTGTCGTTAATTACGCCACCGTAATTTACGGTGGCGTAATTAACGCCTTCCCCACTCCCATTATACCCTATGGGGCAAAAATGGGAATGGGGAAGGGTAAATGGGGATTGGGGACTTACCGCCCCGCCAAGGTCGGAATGGGGCGGTAAGTCCGCCAACCCCCATGGCGGAGTTGGCAGCTTTGCGCCATGGACCATGGTGCAAATTGCACCATGGTCCTCCGCCAGGGACGTAATGAGGGCCATAGTGTGCAATGCAAAGTGAGCCATATCCTGAATCTGTGGATTTAAGTGAAACAGGTTATGAAATGTACTGTTTCAAGTGATTACTAAATACAGTGACAGATTTTCTGAATTAGACTGTGCAAGTTAATAAAAATATTTCACCAAAATGCGTATTTATGTAATTGTAATTGTATAATTTAAATAATTTTATGTAGAAGCATTTCATTTAAAAAAAAAATAATTTTGACAGCAGAACCCACCACATTTAGGATAATGTAGTAAAGGATTGGGTCATGATTATGAACCCACCAAGGGCTAGGCTAATGTTAGGGTAACAGTAAAAGTCAAAATTAGGATTTTCTTCAGGATTAGTGTTAGTGTGACATTATGGTCAGATTCCATGAATCAGGCTTATGTTTAAGGTCATGTTAGCCTCAGATTAATTACAAGGGTCAAACCCCGAAACACGTGTCTGGGGTTGCTGTTGGTACTCTTGTTCAGAGGAAAATTGCCTTACATTTCGGTGCTGGACGGCCCCAGGGCAGGACAAAGACTGATATGTTTAGGATATTTCTCCTCTGTGAAAGATAGTGAGCTAAAGACTCTGGGTAAGGCACTTGTAACCAGGACTCATGTCTGGCAGAGAGTCTCCCAGGACCCCCCTTGTTATTCGCATATAGGAGTGCGCCACCAGACCTGCTTATGCACCTAAACCGTGACTTCAGAAGTCCAAAAGTCTGCTCAATGACAAGGCGGGTACGGGTATGGGCACGATTGTATATTTCTTCATGCCTGTTCTGTGGGTTCCGTACAGGTGTGAGGAGCCACCTCTTCAGGGGATAGCCGGCATCACCTATATGGGGGGAGGAATGGGTTCCTATTACTTTTCGGCACATGTGTGGCACATGTCACATACTTTGACCTATCATTGAGAATCATGTCCACATTCAACTGCATCAATGAATATGGTCTGTGTGACTGCTTTGTGCAAAGGTGAGCGCAAGCATGCAAGTAGACATGCCCCAGGGATGCCTCCTACAGTAATTCCCATGTCCTGGGTGAGGCCAGGTAATTGGTGTCCCTGTGGCCAGGCAGATTTGGTACCACACTGGTGGTGTACAGTGCTTCCGACATTGATCTTGCCATGCTGAGAGGCAACGCCTCAGTGGTGCCATGTGTTTGTGGTGCATTGCCATGGCTAGGGGGGTCCCAATGCA
Source organism: Ambystoma mexicanum (assembly GCF_040938575.1). Taxonomy (NCBI): domain Eukaryota; kingdom Metazoa; phylum Chordata; class Amphibia; order Caudata; family Ambystomatidae; genus Ambystoma; species Ambystoma mexicanum. The sequence goes on from NC_090922.1 coordinate 776,869,478, forward strand.
TGCGTCCAAGGGCACAATGCATTGTTGATGTTGTGCTGTAGGAATGCTGCATGACTATGTTGATGTCATGGATGTCATATGTGCATTCCATGGCGTGGAGTGTCGTGCAATGTGGATGAGGATTGATCTTTAATGTCAATGGGTTTGGATTGCCAGCTGTGTCGTGTGCCATATACTTGCATGTCCGTTCATCCCAAGTACGTTGCTGCCCTCACAGATGCCCATTAGCGTACATCTGTAGGTGCATTTGTGCAACGGACTACAGGCCACACCAAGTTGGAGGATCTCTCTACCCCCCCCATGCACACCCAGTTGGAGGATCTCTCTACCCCCCCGCAATGCACACCCAGTTGTAGGGTCTCTCTACCCCCCCAATGCACACCCAGTTGGAGGATCTCTCTACCCCCCCAATGCACACCCAGTTGGAGGATCTCTCTACCCCCCCAATCACACTGCCATGTGCTTGCCCTGCTACTCACCAAGTAGCCACGAACTTTGTGCCGTTTGTCGCTCCATGTAGCGGGGGATAGTTGAGTTCCGCAGGACCATGGAATCATGGGTAGATCCGGGAAATCTGGCACAGCAATGTGTGATTATATTGTTTGCATCACATACCATTTGGACATTGATTGAGTGGAATTGCTTCCTGTTTCGGTACACTAATTCATTGTGATGTGGTACAACCAATTCCACATGTGTACAGTTGATGGCCCCAATGCAACTTGGAATGCCTGCCAGTGTATAGAAGCCAACTTTGGTGTTTGCAATCTCCTGGGCAGTCCGTAGCATGGTTATGTGTTCGGGTGCATGCTTCAGGAGGGCATCGAGTACCTGGTTCAGTGTGCGTGAGAATACTGGTTGGGAGATGCCATGCATCTGCCCCACTGTATGCTGGTAGGTTCCTGTGGCCAGGAAGTAGAGCACTGACACCACCTTCAGTAGAGGGGGGATGGCAGTTCTGATGTCTATGAGGCTCACAATGTTGTTGTGTATCATGTCCACGATGCTGGTGATGGTGTCCCGGTCCAGACGGTACAGGGTGTGTATCTGCTCAGGTGTTAGGTTGAATGGACTGGCTCTGATCCTGGGAATTGGTGGGTGCCTCTGTGGTATGAATAGGTGGCGTGGTGGTGCTTGCTGTGCCTGTCTGGCCCTCCCTCCTGAGTCTCCTTTGTGCAGCCTGTTGTTGTAGCAGCAGCACTGCAATTAGGTCCTCTAGGCCATGTAATGCTGCCAGTATTGGAACCATCTTGGTGTGGGAAGGGGTGTGGGAAGGGGTGTGGTGTGCTCCTTTTGAGCTGCCACAGTGTCCATTGCCTCCACCTGTGCTGATTGTGTCCACCTGTGGCAGGTGGGAACAATGTTCAGTTCTATTAACGGGTGGTTCGCGATGCCGGTATTAGCATCATGGCGGTAAGGGGCTTGGGGGCCTTTACCATGCTGCTATTACCATGTCCGCTCGCCTTGTGATGGTGTGCTATTAGCGGCATGGTGTTATTTACGGGATGGAGGGTCGCGCACACGCGGCCTGCCCGCTATTAGTGGCACCGTACTTAGCGGTACCGCTAATAGGGGTGAGCCAGGTCGTGATTGGCATGGGGATTTAGCGTTACCGGTATTACGTTACCGGTAACGTTAAATCCCTACCGCCTACCGTGTAATGAGGCAGTTAGGGTAGAGAAAGGGAGAAGGTAAGGATTGTGGTAGGCTTTCAGTAAAGGTTGGATTTAGGAGAAGTGTAGGTTTCAATGTACTTCAAAAAACATATTTCTTTAGAAAACATATGATTTCAAATGAACAGGGGAAGGTAAATTACAAATCAATACCATTTTTGAGGCATAGTTGTTTTTAAACAAATCTCCAATATGTTTTATAGGCCAGTTAGCCCAGTGAATTAAGAGTTTGCCACTGATAACTTGACTTAACCTGCAAGTCAGCCTTCGCTCATTCGTAGCTTGATACATTCACTGCTTTTAAATTGTGCAATTGAGTTACAAAATGGCGTTAATAGAAGGCAGTGTATAACAACACATTATAATTAAATGAGAAATGTCCCAATTGATCAAAGCCAGTTGAGGATGTGCCTCAGAAAAGGTACTCCCACAAGTGTACTAATGTGCAGTTTGTGTATATACATAAATATGGGCAAGCTCAGTGGGAGGTGTTCTCATGGCAGCTTCCCTAGGGCAGCACAATGCCCTCCAGGAGTCAGTGTCTGGGGGGAAGAAGCACACCAGGTCAGACAGGATGTACCAGTGGCAGTTGAGAACAGCATCTTGGTAAGTTCAGGCATTCCAGGCAGTCTGTCAAAAAAAGTTCTCAGGACATACACGAGTCTACTGAAGTCTTGTGTGATCAAAGGCCTATATTTGGCCCTGCCCATCTTCACACAACACTGATTATTCCTGATTATTCGAGGAAGCCTCCCTGGATACTCACCTATTGTGGACTCCAGCGTTCTTCTCAGGCATCGCCTGCTTGTGTTCCTGGGTTTCGATCCTCAGTGGTCCTGTGCACTCCTGAGTTGGGCCCGCCTCGCGCGACCTGAAAAGAAGAGAAAGTAAAAGTACATACGTGCTTGTGCTCATGCACACAACCCACACTCTGCCTCCTGCAGCCTCGGGGAGGCAACACCACACTCTACACACTCCGATGCCCCTACTGGCATTTTAGCTCATATGCACTTGGGAAGAACCCTGGTGGGTCCCATGTTGCTACAGGTTTCTGCGGCTTCCTCTGCAGCCCTCTTCTCCATTCGATAACATGTACGAGAAAGGGAAAAGACATTGTCAGCTATTTCAAGGACCCTTCCATCCTGCGACCTGCACCAAAAAGAAAGGACATGGTCAGGACATTACCATGCTCTCTCACATCTGGAGTGAAGTAACCACCAGTGTACCATGAGAACCCATGTCCTAACCCCGTTGCTGGTCAAGGAGTTGAGACAACTGCAAACCCTAATTTTTAGGTACTTGTGGGTAGTCACTTGGAGGGGAAGGGCAGAGCAAGCTCAGGGTACCCACACGGGACAGGTGCCTAATGACACAGGAGAACATCTCACCACAACACTACCCTCTTCCCCTCAGGCACCTTCATTGTTGTTGTGTTTCTGCGGGGATAGCAGGTGGAATGGAAGGGCACAAACAGCTCTCACCAGAATCTGGGTCTACAGCATCCACAGGAGTCTATGAAGGTCAGATAGGAGGTCACAGAATAGTCGGCCCACAGACACTGACTCTCCTGAGCGTCATGGACTAAGATATGGAAGATATTACCTTCCTTTTACAGAAACTTCTTTCGGAGCTGAGGGCCAGTTGAGGGAAGAAAAATGCATTGCATCAGGAACTGGCAACAATTAAAGACACAACAGACACAGTCGCTGCTAGGGTTAACATAATACAGGCGAGGATGACCCCATTACAAGCACATATCCCGGGATTAGCTCAGATTGTGGTAGCCGGGGCAGTAGAATTCCTATTCCGATGCCTATACAAGTATACACCCTTGTGCCGGTTCCTCTGGCCCCACCTAAATGGTTTTACGGTGGTCCCAACAATTACACATATTTTAAGAATCAATGGGAGCCGCGCTTCATATGTCAACCCAAGGCCTTTCTCAATGACTGCACATATTTAGGGGGAAACACTGCAAACTGATCCATTCAGTTGGTGAAGAGGCAACACGCTGTCCTTCAGGACTGCCGAATCTTAAGAGAAGAAATATTAAAATGATTTGCTAGATTTGCTAGAAAGACACACACTCAGACTTTGGACAGTGAACGGCTGCCCCTGAAACAGGGAAATGTGAACTTGTTGACCTACATTATCCCTTTCAATTGACTGGCGATGGAAACCAATTGGCATAGGCAAACTTCAATTTTCTACAGGGGGTTAGGGACATGATCAATCCTCCATGAGACTGCAATGAGTATATTGACCTGGCAGTGCAGGTAGACCATTGATTGAATGATAGGGGGACAGTCGACCTATGGTACTTCGCCCAAGGCTTACCACCCCTATCTTGAAAACCATGGAAAATATTTCTGAGCCTGGGCAAATCGATGGAGTTAACAGCCCCTTGTCTTCTGAAGAAAGGGAGAAGAGGTGCATGCAACAGCTCTGTCTCTATTGTGGAAAAGCGGACCATTTCATCTGAGTCTGCCTTGCCAGACACAAGGGTCCTCTAAAAACAGTGGTAGCTACTGATGAGACCCAAGCAGTAAACTGAGATGCCTGATGGTTGTGAAGACCAGGGCTTTCCCAGTCTTCTTCGACCTTGACCATGAAGCACTTGCATCTCACACTCGAGTTAGACCTTACTGCGGGCAACTGAAAACCACAAAGCACAGCTGTATTTTTGGACTGCGGGCCGTTCACAAATTATATGGATAGAACATACACCATCAACATGGGAGTCACTCCTATCCCAAAACTAAAGACCAGTAGCAGTGTGTAATTCTATGATTTCTTACAATTAGTTATTTATAACGCACCTAATGCCCAGAGGTGTCTAAGCACGTACCCGGGGATTGAACCTGTGTTGCTCTGCGTCGTCTTGCTTCCAAAATGAGCACGTTGCCCCTGAGCTATCCTCCCAAGACACCTGGATGGAACCAGTTTGACCTCAGTTCCTATGTGGTGCCAGACTGAGCCGGTCGAGTTGCAGTGTCTGGACGGTCATACCCAATAGGCTGCTTTTGATTTCATCGACGCCCCCACTTCAAGGTCAACCTGGGGATACCATGGTTTATGGAACACAAACACAGATCTTGTGGAAGAACCTCACCCTCCAAATCACATCGCCCAGCTGTGTCCACCATTGTTACCTGGATGGAAATCCAAGAAGCATTGTCTCATAGCCCAGGTGGGTATGGGACTGTCTGTGGGAGTGGGAGTTATGGAAGGACTCCCCATGGAGTATCAGGAATTCAGGGATGCATTCAGTAAGGGGATGGCAAACAGGCTACCTCCCCACAGACCATACAATTCTCAAATAGATGTAGTACCAGGAGCCCAACTGCCCTGTACTTGCGTATAAGACATGACAGAGCCTGAGCAAACACACCTCCAGCAATATCTTGATGAGTCTCTCACAAATGGCTTCATCCAGCCCTCAGAATCGCCAGCAGCTTCCACCTTATTTTTTATCCTGAAGAAGGAATTGGACCTTTGAACCTGCATTGAGTACTGTTAGGCAGAATCATATGCAGTACAATTTGGGAACACCACACACAATTAAGACTACAAGTGCAAGTACAAATTCACCTTTGGTACAAGCCTGTACTACACAGTAAAGTGGTGGTGATAGCTGAGCAGCCAGACTTATCTCAAGCGTGAAGTGAGCAGTATCAGAAGTTACACAAAGGACAGCAATCGCTATGGTTCAAACAAACACTGACTCAAGGTTTCTGAGTAAAAGAATATACATTTATTTACACATCAGTTGTAAAACAATTCACTAAGTAAAGCAGCAGAAAAATCACACTCTTAATATACTACACAACACCTGATGAATTCTGGACAAGCTAAACTCAAAATTAAGTGTGAGGAAAATGGCACTCCAGCAATTTAAAAGGGAGGGAAAGACAAGGTTATACAAAATTAAGCAGCATCAACAAGTAAGTAAGCAGGGAAATCTAGAAAAGGATTGCTACAATGAGGTTTCAAATCAATAGGCCTGGGTGAATGTTATTGGTACAGAGTTTTTGCAGAGGATCACAAAGTTAAGAGTAGTTCACGGTTAAGTCTTTGCCAAGATTTCAAAAGCAAAGTTACTTAAAAGAGTAGAGAAGGACAAGTCCTCGGATTGGCGAAAGATTTGAAACACTTTCACCGCGGTCGGACGGAACAAACAACCGAGTTAGAACATTACCTTACATGAAGAAGAAGGCTGTAGCTGAGGCAGAAGTTCCTGGTAGGTCCTGCAGGCTCACGGTTCCTGAAGCGACTTTCGGACTGACATGAAGTAGGAAGACTGGAGGGTCCTGAACTGCCCAGGGAAGAAACCAGCAGCAGAGCAAAGCAACAAATAAAAGGTGCGCTCCTGAAAACCCAAACAGGGTCCGAGCATCCTGGCTATCTGGTTTACTGCAGCGATGTACAGCAAATTCGACCAGGGTAGGGAGGCCTTGCTTGGTGTTTGTTGAACTAGTTGGTCCCACCAGCTCAAGGGAAGAAGATTCCTTGCATATCTTTTCTGTTGTCGAAGTTTGGAGATTCGGACCCGCAGCAGGGCTTCACTGGGAGGTTCAGTCGTGGGAGTGGTCCTCTTCTTTGAGCTTTTCTTTGGTTCTCTCGATCCAGGGGCGACTATGCCTTCCTAGTCCCAGAGACCTGCTTTTTATGAAGTTTTCTCCCATTCACACAGCCTGGCTGTCAATCACACAGCAGGGTGGCTGTCCTGGCGGGACAGTCACCACAGCCAATCATACAGAGTGTGACATGGGTTTCCAAGGAGCCCCTGTGCAGGGAGTTTCAAACCCCTCCCTCATATCCTGTACCCCTCAGACATTCAGACGCTTAAGGAGGGCTTCTGTGCAGAAGCCCGCCAAAGGACGGCGAACAAAGGTACCAAACCTGGTTTGGTGCGCAGAGTAAAACACGAGAAAGACCTTTACAAAAAGAAATGTCAAATAAACTCAGCCAGAACCAAATAAAAGTAAATGAGGTCCAGCGGATTTAAGTTCGAGGCTACTTAGCCTAAAACAGTACCAGGGCTATTTAAATAAACTGCGGTAGGAAAAATATGGTGGATACCACTGCCACCAGCCAAATCTTAAAGAAAGGGGAACAAAATAATGTTCCATGAGAGACAGACAAAAAGGGATAACTATTAACCCTTTCCAGAACTCTATGTAAGATAGTTTGTACTGGGTCTGTGAATTTAAAAGACTAATAAAGTCAATGGCAACTTTACATGTTCTGGGAGACAGTAGTCAGTCCCAGAAAATTGAGTTTGAAGTTGGAAGGTGTTGTGTAACACACAGTAAAAAGATTATGCCTATGGAGTAGGTGAAGCTCAACAGTCTATGAACACAAAAATGTTATTAAACACACACAGCAAAACACATGTAAGAGTGGGAAAAAGGCTCACACTCTTACCATGTGAAACAAAAAAAATCCTAGAGATTCAGCAAAGCTGCTGAGGGACTCAGTAGGTAAGGGAAATTAGCCATTCTGGAGAATTCTCCCTAACAATTACCAGGGATTCAAAAACGTAACGACAAAGAACAAATTCCCGATCCTCTAATCCCTGTGTTACTGGATCAAGTCAGGGAAGCCACTGTTTAAAAACCAGATTAGTTCTACACTGAGCATATCACCTCATAAGGGTAAAGGCCAGGGATGAATGGAAGACATTGTTCTGTTCCAAATATGACCTTTTTGAATACCGAGTGATGTCCTTTGAACTGTGCAATTCACCATCTGTCTTCCGGTAATTCATAAACAAGGTGCTTAGAGAACTCATCAATGTCTGTGTCATCGTGTACATCAAAAACATCTTGGTGTATTCTCGTACCCTTGCTGAACATGTGCAACATGTGAAGACCGTGTTAGCTCAGAAATCCTCGGTTGTTTGCAACGTTGGAGATGTGTTTGTTTCATGTTCAGCGGGTGGAATGCCTTGGCTTCTTGCTAAAACCAGAAGGCATATCCATGGATCCACGAAAGGTCAAGGTGGTTACGGAGGACCCCCCCAATGTGTCAGTAAAAGAAATAAAACTTTTTTTTTAAGTTTCGCACTTTTTTACCAGCAATTTATCCCTGGTTTGTTCGCGATGATTCATCCCATCACCAATTTTCTGAAAAAAAGGCAATGTTTCCACTGGGCAGAAGAAGCTGACATAGTATTCCAAAACCTGAAATAACATTTTTTGACGGCAATGGTGCTGCGCCACACAAATTCCCCATCAAAGCAGATGCTTTGAGCCATGTCATGGGATCCGTGCTCTACCAGCAGGATCCTCAGTCTAACCACCTGCATCGCATAGTGTACTGGTCTAAGAAATGTAATTACACTATCATGGAGGAGATGTTAGTGGTCAAATCCACCGTCAAAGAATGGAGACACTATCTACTGGGCTTGACCCACAGCGCGACGATCCTTACAGACCACTGAAATCTCTAGTTTTTGCAGTCAGCAAGAGCCCTAACCACACAACAGATGAGATGGACGGTTCATCGTGGACCTCGTTCTTTTTTTAGCATGACTACGTCATGACGTGCCAACCATGAATAAAAAATGTGAAGGCGGATGCTTTGTCCCACTTAGAAGCTTGTGTGGAAGACACTAGAGAATGAGAGGAACCACAGCCGATTTTATCACCAACTAGTTCCTAGGTGCCCTGCAAGATGAAGAATAACACTGGAAAACAACCTGGATCAGTTCATGGAAGTTTCTCTATGGGAGTGGTTGGCACATGATCCAGCTCAAACCCAACAAGATGGGTTACCGTATTTTCAGGACAAACTGTATCTACCCATCAAAGAGCTGCAATGTGTGGCCCTTCGATTGCTGCATGATGCCCCACTTGCTGGGCACCCTGGGATCAAGAAAACCATAGATACAAACAGCTCTCACTGGAATCTGGGTCCACAGTGTTTTCTGGGAGTCCAAGAAGGCCAGGTAGGAAGTCACAGTTGTTCTCTCAATTCCAGCACATCAACGTGTCTTAAAGGGAAAATCTTCACTAGCACCATCCCAGAGGTGCCTTTCACTTGCATCAACCCCAAGTTCAAGAAACGGAAGGTAGATGTGGTGCTCTAAAGTCCCTAAAATCTGTTTTGCAATCTGTTTTGCAGTCAATTAAGTTTTAGTTATTTTATTTGTATATCTCTGTTGGACATTTTAATGACAATGGGCCTCATTACGAGGTTGGAGGTAGCCATGGCGCAATTAGCACCATGGCTGCCTCCAAATCTTTACCGACTCCGCCCTGGTGAATGGAGCTATTACCGCCCCATTCCAAGGTTGGCGGGGGCGGTAATTCCCCATTCACCAGGGCCCTTCCCGATTCCCATTTTAGCCCCCATAGGGCTCAATGGGAATGGGGAAGGCGCTAATAACGGTACCGCAAATTACGCTACCGTTATTAGCTCCAAAGTCCCTTTGCGGGTCCCGTCCTTAACGCCTGGTAAAACCAGGCATTAAGGGAGGACCCGCAAAGGGAACTCGTAGTAGGGCGGTAAGGGATTACCGGCACCGGTGCCCTTACCGGTGCCGGTAATCCCTTACCGCCCACCTCGTAATGAGGCCCAATATCAAAATGAACCAAAGACCAGTCTGCCTTGATTCCAATTATGAGTTGAGAGTTTTGTGAGAATTAATGAATGTTTCCATGTTGTGCGGTTAAATCCCAAACAGTCTGTAAGGAATGCAGGTCTGTTTCTGATGAGAGCAACCCTCCCACAACCCCCTCACATCTGCAGTGCTAGCATTCAATCATAATATTTCCATCCTTTTTTCCTCTCCTAAACCATTTTCTTCTGCAACATGATTAAAAACCTTACCAAGCATAACAGTTCACACATGTACTAGCTGTAAAAAATGTTGTGTTAATCAATCACTTAAAAAGATTTTTCAAGTAGAATTAATTGCTTTACTGAATGATAATCTCCACCACATAGTGTGTTCAAGCAAATGGATGGAATGAGAATGGGCAGAGTAAAATACCATGTTACTGTAGAAGAAATTAAGAGAAATTGATGCAACCTGAATCTAAAGTAAGACATGCAGGAAAGATACCTTGCTTCATTCACATGTGTTTTGCTTTTCTTCAAACACCAGGAAGGGTGCACCTGTAAAATGCAGGTAATTATCTTCTCACCTGAAAGACAGAACCAGATAGATGACATTGATTATTTGTGGAAAGTAGCATTACATCTTATCAATAATAACACCTGCCCCTGCAAATAGTGGGAGGTAAGTATGAGAGAGGGAAAAAAACAGATGCTATTTCTTACATTACCTGGAAAACATGCTCAGACATTTAAAAAGAACTCAATGCATTTACCTGTAATGTTGTGAACCAACATGCCACACATTTCTTTTTCGTATGGTAAACACAATGGAATGGACTGTCCTGGTAAGAATACATGTCAGAAATATTATGTGATGCACTTCTAAATGCAAATAGAAGCATGTTGTATGTGCTCCAAGTGTTATACTTATATGCGAGACTGTAAGACAGGTAATATATTACTGGTTAAATCTGCATGGTCAAATTGGTCTTCGAATGTGGCTTTGGCAATGCTAGTTTTGCTGATTCTCACTGAGAATCTTACATCAAGACTTCTTCTGTGTTGCCCTGAAATAATGGTTGATCGGGGTGGGATTAAAATCCCAGGAGATTGACATGGCCATCTGGAGGAATTAGACCTATATTATTAGCCATCAAAGAAATACAGCATTCTATTCCTTATAACAAAAGCCAACCTGTTCAGAGACTGTGACTAATGGGATGCCCGACCCAAATGGGCTCATCACAAGAGACATTTTAGTAAAAGCTTAGAAAATACATCTTTTAGTATAGCTAAATCCAAGGTCCCCTGAAAAGATGTAATCTAAACTGAGCACATGATATGGGTCTCTGTTTTACTGGGCCAGTGCTTCAAAAGCCGAAATGTGCTTAAATATTTCATTACTTGACATTAGTTTGATTATTAAATCGACCATGTGTGGCTAATGAGAGCTTAAACAAAAGAATCCTGTCAGCTGATCGTATCAGTCATTGACTGAAGGTTTCCCAAAAGGGTCTCTCAGAGCTACTCACATAATCCTGACCATGAGTATTAAGAATCAAAATAAAAGGTGTTTTGAAACTGTGAGGTTCACCTCTACTAAATGAGGCCAAACTTGATAATGTGATAATTATGAATCATTTTAAAACACTTACATTTGAATAATGAAGGCATATTTCATTGAACATACTTGTGTCCTGTGTCTCTGAATTTGGAGGATTGTGGCAATCCAGAAATACATATTTCATGTTTGTGTCATGTTGCTACAATGATAAAGGAAGATTGTGTGCCCAAAGTGTATATTCTCCACCACATGCAGAAATGTGATGATTTATGAAAGTAATGGGTGTGCTCTCTTGGAGTGCCAGCCTGTTTAGCAAGCAAATGGAAAGACTTGACCAATCAAAATGTGTGAGGTCAGCATGACATAGTGTGGGAATGTTGCACATTGTTTGAGCAAAGACACACTGGGAAAAGGAGAGGCCTGGGCTAGTGAATGCTGCAGGAAAGAGGACACCTATTCCAAATGGATGAGTGCTGATCTTGAATATTATCTGAAAGTAATTTTCCCATATCAATGAGGAAGCCTGATGCAGATTTTACATGAGACAAACTTGCTTTCCTGAAGAGCAAGAAAGAGACCAGTAGTGCCTTAGCAGACCCATATTTGCCTGAAAACACTTGAGGACCCTTGCATATGCTGTGCCAAATTATTCCAAAGTGAGCATCAGAAATACCCAATGTAAATAGAGGTAGGCCTTCTAGAACCATTTTTCTGTCATGCCCAGTTGTGCTTTGACTATGGGAAGGGTTGCCACTAGGGGGAGCTCATTAAACACTGAATGATTTCACATTTTTGGGTGAAAATGCAACATTGCTTTCTCACTGTACTTAAAGCCAATTCAAATCTTGCTCTTACTCATTGTAGAACACATAGCAGTTTCCACTGGCTTGAACATAAGGTCCTTAACCAGTAGCATGTCATGCAGAGGATGGGATGCAGAATAACATCAAATAATCAGACTGACTCAGGAAGTTGGCAAAGTCTCATCCGACTGTTTTATTATCAATTGTCTAAAACAGGGAATTAAAATGGACATCAACGGACATTCGATAGTGCTCTTAACGCAAATCTCATAAAAATACATTTATATACCAGAAATTCACCATACATAACATCATCTATGTGGCAAATAAGAGAAACCTACGAGGGATTGGGATTTGATTAAGGGGAACATCTAAGTATACTTTCTATACTGGGGCGGGTTGTGATAGGACATCTACTGTCAGGTGGACAACTTAAGCCTGCCCCTAGTGCAAGTCATCTTCAGCACTTATTAAGTACACAGAATACTAATGGTTCTTAAACTATAAGGTCCTTCGTTATATGGCCCTCTAAAATTGGTTGGCACGCTTGTGTCATGTCTGGGATGTGGACATGACTTTGCCTCTCACCCAATTAACCCCAAATCTCTCTTTGCCCATGCCTTCTGCCATGCAGACTGTCTTTGAACTTTGCCTTGCCGTAGATTCTCTGTTCTTGGGAATAAAAGGCAGTATGGGTACACACTTATGATAGTTCTGGTCTGCATGCCCAACTCCTATTTCCATCCTTGGCTCACGAGACAGGAGACCCAATTCAGCTCATTTTATAGAATTTAATTGTCTTGAATTAATAAACTTGGAACTCATGGTTTTCCTTCCATGCACCTTAACGAGGAATAATTCAGCTTCTTACGTTCACTGTTCTTTATAGATCGATAACCAGCCTTGGCTTGCTCCAGGTTTGATACCAGGCCAAATAGCTTCCCCCTTCAAGTCTGTGATCTGCAGCTAATTCTTTGGTGTGACACACACAACTCCCGATCCTTCTTTCTCTGTGGGTTTGAACTTACTAAAATGTGTGGCACCGATGTCCAGACACTATACAATGGCAACATTGCCTGCAGTCTATTCACTACATATAGCTAGCTTCTAGGATTACTTGATCTACTTGCGTTGCTGCATCTGTACAGTTATGAAACGCCTTACATTTTCTGCAGTGCTCTTCACATGTGCAATCTTCTTTTTTACATAAGGATGTTCACTTAATTCCTTATTTCATCATCAGTTTCCTTAAGGTCCATGCATCCTCTTCTTCAGCCACTCTTCTTAGTGTGTCACCCTCACTTCTTGTGACGTCACCAGCTTCTCTTTCTCTTGTTTTCATATTCCTTCAGCAATCTGCTCCAAGAGATTGTCATCTCTACAGGGAAAGATCAGATAGGGTTTTCTTAGTGGGTTCCTTTTCTCTAAACACTCTTCGCGGTATGGTCACAACTACTGGTGTGAAGCATGGTGCAGTTTCAGTCTTCCAACATACAGGTAGTAGGGGGGGGCTGCTCCTCTACAGGATGATAAATAATCATCAACATAATAGAAAAAGGATGTTGTAGCTTGTAAGTGTGAAACATGTGTTCCTTGTATTTAAAGTCAAGTGAGATTAAATTTGAAAATGAACAAATGACATTTGCACAGTGATGTATTGATAACATATACTAGCACAGAGAGAAAACAATGCTGTAAATGATAGCCAAATAATCTGAATCCAAAGCTGTTTTTCACAGCTATAGTCAATAACTGGGGCTGTGAACTGATGTGCACGGTTCATTGCCTGGGAGAGAATGTATAAATCAATACATGTGAAAGCCATACATATTTAAAAAGATGAAAAATGATGGAAGGAGGAAACTGGAGCATTTCCATTTCTTTCGAAATTATGCACTTCCATATGAACTGTGAAATGTCACCAATGGTCTTGTGATGAAGTTGGAGGATCCCTAAATAAATACAGAAAAATCATTGAAGGAGGTTGGAAAAAAATGCTAAGTGATTTAAGTTCTACATGTGTAGTGAAAGTATTACCTTCACTGGCTGATAATTGGCCTGTAAGGAAAACTAAATTACATTGCATAATGTAGAGTTAGATGTTTAGAAACATTTAGAAATATAATTAATGGATGGATTTGAAGTTTAAGACCCTTTGCATAGATATTGGCTTGCACATCTGTTTGGTATTCCTGAATAGAGGAGTCACCCGGTGATCTTCCTCCACTTGCCCCAGTTCATTGTTCAAGAAATGCATGCAGTCATTGTGCTTTGCCCACTGGAGTAGGTGACCTGGAGTAGCCTGCAGCTCCAGCGTTGTTTCACAAAAAAAGGTCGCAAGGCTAAGATCTGCATGTGTTCCTCACTGTTGAAGCCACGGAAGCCCTGGCACACTGTAGAGGAGTCTCCAGAGCATTGCTTCCATGTGGGAAGGCAAGCTAAAATACACATGTTTGTATCCATGCGTGTTTTTAATTTTGTGTAATCGCGCGTGTGTGTGTTTTGCATGCGTGTGTATGTGTGTGTTGTGTGAGAGAGTTTGAATGAATTTGGAGTTTGCGTGTGTGTGAGCGAGTACGTGATTGTGTGTATCTGTTTGAATGAGTGATTATTTCTGTGTGCCAGTGGGATGTGTGTGTTTGTCTGTTTGTGGGGAAAATGATCAGTAAATTGCACTGGTATCATGCCATCAATTAATGCTAGCATATGTTGTATTGTTAGTACCATCATTAAGTGTTTGCCAGGCCAATACTGGGATGTACTTGTGAACAGACAGCATGAACACGTTTTTTAAAGTGACATGTTGGCACATGTCATGGTCACAGGTCATCACAAACATGTACTTTACCGTATCTGTGCACACATATATTGTGGGCATATCATAGAAGTGTTTTTCAGTGACAATGTGTATATTGTGTCTGTAGCATCATGACATGTTTTAAAGTGGGAATCTATTTTGTGTGCGGCTTCATGAAAGTGTTTTACCATGCAAATAGTGACATATATTTTGGGGAGAGGCATCAAGAAAATGTTGCAAAGTGATAATGTGTACTGTCGGAAAAGTGGCATCTTTTAGCATCTATGTCTGTCAAATATTATGTGTACCAACCATCCATGATGAACCTATTGACAGTGGTAATACCGGCATACACATGGGCACGGGTAGGATCAGAAAGGGTTCACAGTGCCTGGCTTCCATATTTTGTGAGCACAATCATGAAAGTGTTTTTAAAGACCAACACGGGTATATACTTGAGCACTGGGAGCATGAAAATGTGTTTAGCAGAGCCATGCCAGGCTGTATTGTTGACATAAGTCACGATACATGTGTTGTTCAGTGACAATGCTCGCATGCATTATGGGCACCGTCATAAAAGTGTTTAACAGTGGGAATGATGTCAGATGTTGTGGGTGCAACATCATGAAAGTACTGCGCAATGTAAATCCTTGTTTGGGTGCAACCATCATAAAATTATTGCAGAATGCTCCTGTGTACTTTTGGTGACGTGACATCTGTTGGAACTTTGTATGCGTTATCCTACCGAAATAGCTGTCAAATTGTATATATGTGTAACCTATGCGTCCGAAATCTGTTCAGCTCTGCAGCATGCCCATCTCCTACATGTACAACTTCCTGTGGCATTCACACACCAGCCCTCAGCTCTTCCACACACAAACACCACCACCCGTGGCATGTGCCTCTCCAACCCATGCACAGCAGCCATGGTCACCTTGCCCTGCCCTTGCACCCCAATTACCAGCGCTGCAGCTTGTCCCAATCCCGCCCCACAAACCAGACACTCCAACCCTCTGCATCAAGTCGAACACCGATAATATCCAGATGGCCCTGCCCAACCACATCCATTCACACAACGGCATCCAGCATCAACACTAAACAATCAAGCTCTTCAACACAATTTCCAATAAATAAAATCCATCCCCATCTCAAAAAAACACGCACCCAACCTTCCAACCCTCCACAAACACCTCTAACAAAAAGCCAGACCTATTTTGGCAAGAAAGCAGACGAATTTGCAGTCATTCAACACTGAGATGAATGTACATATTTCTGCTTTAAATACGTTGTTTGCAATATTAGTTAAATGTTTCTTTTTTGCCGCACCGTTATTCTGCTGAATTCCTAGATTTGAAATGTTTCTGTGTGGTACTGTGTCTAACGGTAGCCAATTAGTGTAACCAGGCAGCAGAGTCAATAAACGCGCGAGGACATCTGCGCCTGAAATCAAAATGTTCTGACTCGCACAAGATAACTCTGAAAATAAATATATACATGGCACATGCTCACCAATAAGGGACTGTTTTTCGGTGAATGTTTCAAAGGCTCGTGGGTGAATTCGATGCATATTTTGTGCCGAGGAGCGACATAGCTTCGGATTTGTCAAACTAATTTCGAGGTCCATTTTATCTGCCCATCTGTGGAAACAGGGCTAAGCGTTAAATGTCACAGAATGTCACGCTAATCCCAGAGCTGAGAGTGGAAGTGGAGCAGTACTTCACTTATCATAAGTAAATGTTATGCTTAGTCCCCTCATATCTGAAAAAAAGAGGAAAACATGCCTGCTTTGGAGCAGGCTGCTTTGGATAGCTAGATAACACGTGAACAGGTTCCTAGTCTGAAATTCATGGTTCACTGAATTGTACAATCTGATATCGAAAATGTTACATTGAAAAAGAAAGCAGGCCAAAACCTCTTACAAATCTGAATACTTCAAATGGCAAAACGGGAAAGATAATATCTTTCGAAATCAGAATTGAATTTACATTTAAAGGTGTGCTTTTAAATTAAAAAGTGCAGTCTATCTCCAGGCAAGTGCAAAACAGAAATACTGTTAACACTTTACCGTGCCGAGCATGAGTAGTCATGAGTGTTTTTACTAACTCAAAGGCAAGGCGAGATAGTGCACATAATTCTATGCACTCTGTGCTGCCTGTTTGACTTTTACATTGACTGGTAGATTGCAGGCGCATATGCCCATCATTGCAAATAACTTGCGACTAGATGGAAGGAGCTGCTCTGATGAAAAATGTCTTTGCATGGGAGTTTGGTTTGGTTGTGCTTACCTGTACTTGGAACATAGTACAGAGGAGAGACACTGGACACTTACATCCTCAAACGATTAGCAGATCTACGCACACACTACAAGCTAAAGCCACATGACACTACTGCAGCAACCCTGCAGTTGATTCATAACCTGATCCCTAAGGCTGGACCCCCTTAAAGAGCTGGTCATCTGACAACTAAGGAACACACCTCCTGAGGATGAATCCTTCATTTCCAAGGCTCTCTCCCTTGACCAACTTCTGCCATCTGATCACGTGCTGCAGGTAGTATTAGTAATTTATAAATGATATACACTTCATAGCATGTCTACTGATAGATGTTGATGAGAGTTAAGGAAGTTTACAAACTCTGGCTTTTGATGACATGTTTCGTTCTTGGTGGTGCAAGGCCATGTGCAGCAAAAAATCTGCAGTGCTCAACATTTGCATATGTCACAGGGAGTGACATCAGTCTTTGATACTCAAGGACATCATTGGAATTACATTGCAAGAAGTTGCCATGAGTAAGCCAAGGGACAAATAACTTGGTAATATAAGAATGGTGAGGGATTATATATGGCCTTAGCTATGATACACATGCTTTTTCTTTATATTTATATGTGGGGTTCTTCTTAACAAAAGTGATAATAATAAGGATTCTGAGATAGTCAGATCAGGACATTGGGCCTCATTACGACCCAGGCGGTAAGGGGTTTACGGCAGCGTAAACAGCGCCGACCCTTACCGCCTGAGTACGAGGTCCCTTAGCGCCATGGCGGATTTAACACCTGCTTTTAGCAGGTGTTAAAATCCATGGCGCTAAGGGACCATGGAGTTAATTACACCACCGTAATTTACGGTGGCATAATTAACGCCTTCCCCACTCCCATTATGCCCTATGGGGCAAAAATGGGAATGGGGAAGGGTAAATGGGGATTGGGGACTTACCGCCCCGCCAAGGTCGGAATGGGGCGGTAAGTCCGCCAACCACCATGGCGTAAACATAGTTTACTCCATGGTGGTAAAGAGGCCCATTAAGCTTACCGGTACCATAATTCCCGGACCGGCAGACTCGTAATGAGGCCCTACATGTTGTTTGTTGAAAAAAGTATCGAGGAGTGATAAAATTGTGACGCAGTAACAGTGATTAAACAAAACGATTGGCGCCAATCAAAAGAATAGATAGGGCAGTGAAATGAGAGGATTGAGCAGCAATTCATGGTGCTTGCTCATATTTGTTGTTATGAAATGTTAAAATTTGTGATTTAAGACAAGGTAAAAGGTTTAACAATCTGTTAAGTATTGATAGTTAATCAATATATTTTTTTTAATTTTACTTCTCGTTTGAACACAAACTACAATTCCAATTCTCCTCAGCCATTTGTTCATTTTTCCTTAAACATGATGACTAATCCATATACAAAATTCAGATAAAAGGTGATTTCATGCAAAACAACTACAAAGTTAACGGAGAGAGATCTGAATCAAAACAGAGAAGGAAGATCAGTAGAGCCATCGTAGAAGTGGCTAGATAAAGAAACGAGATAGCTCATATGATCTACATATTACCTTATGTTTAACAGCATCTGCAGGGAAATGTCTCGGTTATCTAGCTAACTGTCAAGATTGTTAGTAGTCAACAAAATCTTTCCTAGAAAATCCACGACGGCACATGTCAGAGGAATGTGATTGCTTGAAAACACATAAAACCACCACTCATCCAAATTCCCATTCAATGGAGCAAATTTGCCCAAAAATGAGGATCTTAACTGTGATAATTCTAAACAGTCTAGGATCAAATGTTTTAAGGACTCCACTGCATCTCCACAATACCCAGATATTGTCAAATTATTCCTTATCCTTTCTGTGAAACACATTTTCTTTCGTTTTGCATGCATTCAACCGTACCCTTAAAAATTGATTTCGGTGGGTTCTCGATGGAAATTTTGTTAAGTACTTAGGTAAATGATCAAGGCCATTTTCTGCTATTCGCAGATATAATGTAGTTTTCAATTCACTCCTTCTGGCATTATTTTTAAGCCAATTCCAGTCTTTGTTTTATTTTTTGGCTATCTGTGGAGTCAGCATTACAGTTTCCCACTTTATATCTGCGTAATCAAGGATGAGCTTTAGTTTATTTGCCCAAATTTGCAGAATGCCAGAATGAGGGTACATAGCAGGGAAGCATAGCAGACAAGGCTAATATCTGATATGCTGGCACTTGATCGACTAAGGACAATTTCCTCAGTGCTGCTTCCGATTTCCACAAAACTGCTCCTTACATTGAGTCAATTCCTAGCTCGTGTCTTACAGTTGTAACCAATATACAGGCTGGAAGTATGAAGACCCTTGTCCAAAATTGCCCTTCTAGAGTATTCCACATCTGGGCCTCGATGTTCCAACCTGCTTCAGCACCAAATGTTAGCGATGGAACCACCTTTTGAGTAAAAAAAAGTCAAAACATGTTTTATAGTAAATTTGCCATACTCGGCATGTAATTTCGCTCCCTGTAGTGAAAATGCAATCATTCGATTTTTTAAATCCAACATCCAGGCTGTTCCCTGATTGATTTGTTGAATTGAATGCCTAGATAATGAATAGATGGTACCTGATCAATTGGTGTTCCTGTGATATACCACTTGAAACTCTAGTCTTTTTTGTTTAACATTTTACCAGCGATAAGGATCTTAGTTTTTCCTATATTTATTGCAAGAGCATTCTGATTTAAATAGCCTTGTAATTTTGTTAGTAGTCTTTGCAAGCCAATTGGGGTAGTGTCTAAGAGGACTATATCATCAGCATATAAAGCGCAGCTGATCTGCTGCCCATTGACATTTAGTGGAAAACAATTGACTTCTTCTAAGGCTATTGAGGCATCGGAGATAAACAGTTTGAATAGGATCTCCACCAGTGGGCAACCCTGCTTAACTCCTTTATTGGTGATGATTGGTGATGATTTCGTCTCTTAGGTCTCCCATTGTGTTAAGCCGTATATCGATTGGTGTCTTCTCATGCAAAGCCATTATGTGATGAAGCAATGTCAGCAGGCATGACAACTGTCTTAGTTTTTCCAAAGTTTGTCCCAGTTTAAGGTATCGAATGCTTGCCACATGTCTACAAAATGACTACAAAAGCGAGGAATAGATGTTGTTTCTTTTTGATAGCTTCCTATTTTAGAATATTTAGTATTAGATTTACTTCCGTTCCTACTCCTTTTGTGAATCCTGTCTGATGAATATCCAAGATGCCAGCGTTTGTGGCCCTTGCTGATAGTTTCCGCTGTAGAAATGTTGCAAAAATCTTACCCATTATATCAAGTAAGGCTATCTGGCGATAATTTGCCGGATCAGCTTGACTGCCCTTCTTAAATACAGGAATGATTATTGCAGTTTTCCTTGAGCTAGGGAGCACCTTGTGACAGGAAATCAGTTTGAATATTTCTTCCATCAAACTGGCCCAGTGGTCTGTATTTGATTTCAACATCACATTTGTTAACCCATCAGGGCCAGCTGCACAGGAGTTTTTCAATTGTTTAATGATGACAATATCTTCGGCCGCTTCGCTTGTATCCCATTTTGCAATCTCTGATGTATTTCTATTGCTTACTGGAAGTTCGTCATTGTGAAATACATCTCAAAAGTGCTTTTGCCAACACAATTTAGAGATTCCTTGAATTAATTTATTATTTTGAACATTCAAGTTATTATTTATGAAGTTCAAAATTTCTTTTGCTTCATGATGTTCTTGGTCCCTGCATATTCTGAAGTTTACGGTATTTTTGTTTGCGCTGCTTGATCTGTGGTTGAAAATTAATTCCCATCTTTTTTAACAACTGCAGATCTTTATGTAGTTGTTTCTTTTGTTGATTTATTGACTCACTAAATTGATATTTTTTATCAATTTGTTTATTCATTGTAGATGTTTTTTAAATTGCATCAAGTTTTGACAGTTAATTGATACTTGTCAGTATGGGGGCTACTCCTCTCATGCACCTATGCAGGACACAACCAAAACATATGCCCATGCTCAAACAATACAGCGCAGAATGTGTAAAGGGCATAGGAGATCAAATGTTTATGCCATGGTCACAAAGGGGATCATTGTTAAGAGCACCATTGCAACATATGACCACATACTTGCACGCTGCATACACAGGAAAGAAAACGAACAAGACAGGAAGGGTATGGAACAAGAGAAAAGACTGAAAGAGGATCAGCAGAGAAGGAAAAGTACTGAGCGATCAGAACAGATATATCAGGAGGAGCAATAGAAAACTGAAGAACAGGCAGAGGAACGAAGAAAGTATGACAATAGACAAAGGGTGATAGAAGAGAGGGACAGGAAGGAAAGAAAGAGAGAAGAAGAAGCACAAAGATTAAGGGACAGAATATTACAGAGACGAAGGGAAGAAGAGAACAGAAGGGAAGGAGTAAGAAGAGAAGAACAAAGGCCGCTCACTTCTCTCCTGAGGCCATCAGATGGTTGTAATCATTCCTGAGTGAGAGAACAATGAGAGTATTCTCCCCATCGGCTGCAGCTGACCCCATCCCCATCCTGTGTGGTGTTCCCCAAGGCTCTTGCGTCTCACCAACTTTATGTAACATCTTTACAAAACCTTTGTTCGATGATCTGACCTTCTGGGTATCACCTACACTAACTATGCAGATGATACACGGATCATACTAAGGACACAGAGTTGGTGAATAGAGTAAATCTTTTAGTGCAAGCATGGATGGCCACCCATGGCTTGTGCTTGAACGACGACAAGACAGAGCTAATAATCTTGGGATCACACGTAAATATCAAAAAATTAGGCCAGGAATTCTCCTCCTTCAACATTGACAGAAACATTATCAGGGCCTCCAAGGAAGTATATCCCTTGGCTTCTACCTACACTATACTCTGTCATTTGACAAGCAGGTAACATCTCTGGCCTCCACCACTGCCTATACTTGAAAGCTGATAAGAGCTGGTAAGACATTCCTTTCCAAAGACAGTTGCATGATCCTGGCCAGAGCATTGATTCTCTCCAGGATCGATTACTGCAATGCCCTCTACAGTGGTGCTAATAAAACTACCATCCAGAAACTACAAACACTACAAAACAATGCCTTGCGAGCAGAGTTTGGCATAAATAAGAGAGTACACATCTCTGCCATCAGACGCCAACATAAATGGCTATCTACAGAGAACAAAATACATTTAAAAATTATCTCCTTGACACACAAAGCTTTAAACAATGCCTCCCCTAGCTACCTCCTGAACAAAATACACAAAAAAAACTCTATCAGACCAACCAGAGCTGCCAACGCCAACTGACTAGTAGTACCCAGATTCAAGTTAACCACTATTGGTGGCAATAGCTTCCCAGTGAAGGCTGCTAAAACCTGGAACTCACTACCAAATAACCTGAGAGCAGATCAACCATACCCACTTTTCAGAAGGAATGCCATCCAACCCACCAGCTCCATTGACCACTAGTCACCCAATTTCCCTAGCTACACTTGCCCACCTTATCTCCAGGTCCTGACACCTGATACTGCTCCTATTCTCCTTGTTGAACTATGACATGTTATCTGTACCATTTTTGTGTAATTTACCCTGTTATTCTGTGATTCCTGTACATTACTGTAACTTGTATAAGGTTAAGCTTCCTAGTTTGACTTTGGGGGCTGGAAAATAGATATACGAATTAGAGAAAATGAATGGAGGAAATACACTGGCCATAGTGGACATTAAAGGTCTCCTGGCAGCCATTCTTGGAGTGAGGACTGATTACATACGGAGAAGAGCGGGATATTCAAGTGACTGCACAAAACACAGCGCATGATGGAGCACCATTTAAAAATTGTAGGGCAGATGTTTGGAGTGCTGTTAGGGTACAGTATCCTGATACATCAGATATGGCTGTAATTATGACAAGTAAAATGAAAGAAGATGAAGACCCTATTGTTATATTCAAGTTATACAGGAGAAATGACAACTTGAAATTCTCGAGCCATTGGAAAAGGCAGTGGCATTATTTTATCACATTTTATGTCAGGGGTTGCCTGAACCAGTACAGAGGCAGATGAAAAAACAAGTGGGGATGTAAGTGAAGCCATGGGCTGAGATACAGTTGACAATAGGGCACCATTTCCGGTTATTAGAAGAAAAGAAGAAAGATGAGAATAGAAAGATTGAGGAAGCTTAGTTAGTTCAGAAAAAGTTGTCAAACTTTGCCATACAAGGGGTGGTATTGACAAGTGTAGAAGGAATGTGAATGCAGGAAACAATGGGTACATCACAGGAAAATAATCTGCACCTGATGGACCATGGTGGGTATAGGTTTACGCAACGAGGCAGAGATATGGGTTATAAGGGAAGAGGAGGTGGATTTCAGAGTAACTAGAATAACCAAGGTGGGTTTCAAAATACACAGAAAGAGAATCAAAGTTCTCAGGGAGAATATAACCAAGGAGAGATAAACAGAAGGTTTCCCCCAGTATGTTGAAATTGTGGAATGACAGGACATATTGTTTCTGTATGTGAGAGCCCAGGGAATGTACAAATGGCACAGGAGGGTCATGGTGATTTATCCAGGATTTGAGACCTCTTAACCTGATTGTAGATGCTGAGTTTCCATAAGTTCCCAATTCGGCAACAATATTGTGTAGTATCCCAGAAGAAGCTTGATACTTTACGGGGATCACTTTAAAAATGTGTTTTCCTCAAACCCGTTGCATAAGGACTCCCAAGACTTGACTTAATTTCCGTCTCGCCAAAAGAGACTAAAACATACTTTTTTGCCTCAAGGATACTCTGAGTCTCCATCGATTTTTAACAGAGCCCTACAAATGGATCTAGGCAATATCGATTTCGAAAGTGCGTTGATCCAGTACGTAGATTACCTATTTATTTCCAATAAAACAGAGGAGTGTAGACTATTTTAGCAGGTAAAGGATGTAAGGTGGACAATGAGAAATTACAATACTTTCTAAAGTGTTTTACATAGGTTAGTTGATTTTTGCATGAAGGAAAGAAAGTGACACCTGAGAAAGTTGAGGCAATCATGAAAACATCAACACCGAACAGAGTCAGACAGATGAAATAGTTTCTGGGTTTATCTTACCTCCTATTGCAACAAATATATGTATATTGGCCTACACAAAGCTGTTTATAAGCCACTTGCAAAGGAGTCCGTGTGGCAAGGTCCTGACCTTAGAATCAATGTAAACCGCCATTTAAGGTCAATATGCCATTTTGGGTTCTCTCTGTAAAGTCACCCTGTGAGTTAAAATGGTGGACGATGTCATTCCGAAATACAACATGGCCGTCTTGACCTCTGTGTCTAATTAATATGTAACTTGCCTGCAGGCCACTTGTTGGGGTCGTGAACTGAGACCTTTTCCTTCACTGACCTGTGTGTAAAGGATTACTCGTGCAATGAAACTAATCCATGAGCATATGTTAAGAACAATGTATCCAAATACTGAACTAAGAACACTTGTTTAACTACATTGTATTAATGTTTGAGAAGACCTTTAGGAGAAATCCTAAAATACACTGTAACCATGCAGGCTTGTTGACGTATGTATTAAGGCAAACTTGTTGTATGTAAATGTGCAAACTCGGCATGAACCCTAGATCAGTAATGTATTAGAGGAATATTAACCCAAAGTAGGGTTGGACATCATGTTCGCAAATGGCATAAAAGAGCAACGAATTCTAACGCTGGAGTTCACTGTGTTGTACTGATGGCCGATAGCTATCTGATTTTGTTTTGTTCTTTGTAACTGATTTAGTATAAATTAAAGATCTTTGTATGTTCGTTTGTAACACGTGTTCGGTTTATTTCCTTTTGGGGTACTCAGCCTCGATATTTTGATTTTGTTTTCACAATAGTGCCACTTCTGCAAGCATTAAAGAAAGCAAAAGTTGGTAAAACAAAACTAGAATGAACCAAAGAAATGGAGGAGGGATTTGAGGAATTGAAAAAAAACTATTTGTACCACCCCAGTTTTAGAGATTCCCAACTATGGTGAGGAATTGTATTTGTTTTCACACACAAATGGGACAGTAATGACAGCAGTGCTTACACAAAGAACCACATTGTGGTATAAACCATTGGCATATTACAGTGGGATTTTAGACCCAGTTATGAGAGGACACTTCCCTTGCAAACAATATTTGGCAGCTGCCGCATTGGGCTGCTCTATGACCATTTATGTAGCGCATGCTCTATTTGGCATTCTAGACAAAACCAAGAGCACATTGACATCCCAAAGATCTTCATCTTATGTGGTAATTATTTCTAATCCAATGATTAAAATTGTAAGATGTAAAATAGTGAACCGAGCCATATTTAGAGCTAAACCCTTCGAAGAAGGTGATCATGTGCATGACTGCGCTAATTATGTTGAATTTTATGATGATATACCCTGTTTGAAAGAGAATGCTTTGGCAGAGGGAATTCTTTTTATTGACGGTTCTTTGAAAATGGATTTGACTAGTGGAGAAAGGCATTCAGGTGTTGCAGTAGTAAGGCACAGATTAAATGGGGAATTCGAGGTAGTAGCAAGTGCAAGGCTACGTCTCACTTTTCAGTGTAAGCAGCAGAATTTATAGCGCTCATTGTCACACTAAAAAAACCTGAAGGACAGGAAGTGACGGTGTACTGTGACTCTGCCTTTGTGAAATCAACCGTACAAGCAGGGTTGGCATGTTGGAAAAGGAGGGTCTACCTCTGCGAAGACAGCGCTCCAGTGCAGCATGCATCCTCATTGGAAAGACTAATTAAGACACTGCAACTCCCAGTAGCCATAGCAGCCCTACAATGTGAAGCATATACTAAACAAAAAGACTTTATTTCTTGCGGCAATGAAGCCGCAGATGTAGAAGCCAAAAGGGTTGCAGATTCACCAGAAATTTCGGATTTCAATACTGAAGATATTAAAGAAAATTCACCTACAACCAATAACCCAATTAATAGAGATTTAGGGAAGCGCACCACAGGAAGAGCAAGAACTGTGGAAATGAAAGGGGATGTTCTTCATCCCCAACAGAAACTTTATGGAGACAGGACAGCCGTGGAAAGCCAGTGATGACAGTAACTTTATTGAAAGTCCCGCTTGAAAATCTGCATTACCATGTGCATGCAGCTATAGAAAGTCTTGCTGCCAATATTGCAGAAGATTGGTGCATTCCTAATTTGCTGGAACATTTTGCACTGTTTATGGTGAATTGCATCGTGTGATCTATTTAAACATTTACATATGAACTATGTTGATATGCTGCAGATATGTGATGGATATAGGTATTTATTAGTGGTGGTGTGTTCCATTTCGAGGTGGATTGAAGCCGGTCTATGTACATACTCTGATGCCACTTGCGCAGGAAGTTTTTATTGTGCAAAGTATTTCCGAGGTCGGGTGTGTGTGAAGTACTAAGATCCAATAATGGGCCACAATTTGTCAATGAGCTATTTGAACAAATACAGCTTTTATTAAGTATAAAACACAAGTTCTCTTCTGCGTATCACCCACAAGTGAACGGGTTATCCGAGATACTCAATGGCCTCCTCAAAGAAAGGATTGCCAAGATTAAATTGACTTTGAAAAAGGGATGGCTGTATTGCCTACACCATGCCTTATATTCCCTCCAGAAACATCCAGGTTCGGCCCACAACCTCACCCCGCATGAGCTAGTAACAGGGTGTTAAATGAGAAGGCCCCTTACACCTCTGTCTACGATTAGGAGTGATGCCCAGAGTGTAGCTAAAACTTTAGGTGATAAAATGCATGATTTTTTTCACATGCATGACTACCAGTATTTATTTAATTTCTGAGCAAGTCAAGCATCAAGGGGGGAGTTCTAGGAATACAGAAGAAGATAAGTCAGCAACCAATCCAAATGAACTGTTACCACCACCTAAGTTATATGTTGGGGACCTGATCCTGATCAAGAACTTTACCCAGAAGTGTCATGAGCATTGCTTCAATGGTTTATTCCCCTTCAGCTGCTCCGGTTCAGGGAAGAAGAGCTTGGTTGCATCTAAACAACATGAAGCTTTATAATGGCGAGACCCTCCCTCCCACCGTTGCTGATCCAGAAGCAAGAGAAGAAGAAGAATTTCTGTGTGTGTAGACCCGATCGATGACTAAGAATAAGGATGATAAAGAAACGAGTGATTAACACATATTTTATTTGGACTGGAATTCAATATACACTCATTATATATATGCAGAGAGTACAAGGAATTGCTGAGAATTCCAGGAACTTTTAGAAATATATTGAAGCAGTGAATAACGCATCAGTATTATGCCTAAAAGTCAGTTCTTGATCAGAAATTGGAAAAGAGATCAATATCCAGATTCATTTCGTGGAGAATATTTATTTTAGGTGATAAAAACACATGATACCGACAGTGACTTCATCGGCTTGTGGTCGCTGTTTTTGTGTTCATACTTCAATCTTAACCTGCTCTTGTTATATGAGATGTTAATATTCACACTTTTTACAGGATCCTAAAAACGGTCCAGTGATAAGAAGACACCTTATTGCTATAATTGAACAAATTGTACAGTTGCAGACATAAAAGAAACTTGATGATAGTATTAACAATGATTAATGAAGAAGATGGCATGATCATAGAGAGTGAACGAGTTCAGAAAACAGTAGGATGGCACGGACAATGGCTGCCCAGATTTGTATGTATAATTTATATTTGCATAATTGTTCTTGTCTTTTTGTTCCTTTTCTTTCACAATCTCTATTATCTTAAAGTTTCTACTGAAGAAAGAGCTCCTACGATTTTTCCCACTATGAAAACAAATAATGACAAATTCCATAATCTCTATAAATATATTGGGAGATATAAAAGAGATGTAGAAGAAGGTAATGAAGGGATACATACTTATCTAGCAGAGCATCTACGTTTGCTCTCTCATCCCTTATGCCATGAATACAGTAAGAACTTTCATTTCAAAGGAGGTTTCAGCACACGATGCAAAATGCCTCATTGATCTTGCAGCATGTACTACTCGAGGACAGTTTCAAGGAAGTTGGAAATCAAAATGGTTGTTTCATTACTTGGATGACTATATCAAAACCACACAAATGGAGAAAGAGCCTGGATGGAAAAGCAAAATGCTTGTATATCTTGCTTCAGGATACAATGAGGTGATCATTGAAGAAATGAAGAGAATTAATTGTCCTGATGTGACAAAAATAGCAGGATCACCTGGATGTCTCCTGCCATTAGGATGGGGGGGTCAATCAGATAAGAGCAAAGGCCCCTGTCACCTGTTGCTGGTGTGAGCATTGAGACGTCAAGAATGCAGCAATCATAAAACATGGTGGGTGAGAGAGCAAAAGGGGGAAGGATGTTTTCTGAAAAAATGCAGCCAGTTCTATTTCATGGGTAAAGGGACAGAGAAAATGCTAGGCCACGTGTTAAAATGGGGAGAGTCAGCTACACCTGTGAGAAGAAAAAGGGTGTACATTAAGCATTGGAAGAGATGCAGCATGAAGGTAATTGTGCACTGTAAGCATATAAGGAATGACGATGTGGATAGTACAAACATTTTCTAGGTGTAACCTATGGAAAGGATTGCACAAAAATAAGAAATAAACAGAAACAAAACACAATGAGCATAAATGGACAAAATAATGGGTCTGTCGAAAGGATGAATGTGAGGGCTAAATAGCATATTAAATGGGGCCATGAATATGGAAATAACTACACAGGAATGGGGACTCGGAAGCACTGGCACCATTGTTAACAGTGCCAGTGCTTCCGTGAAAAGTCGGCCTGTAGGGGTTGTTTCACCCGACAGGTCTGACCCTGCCAGATGCAACGATCCCTGCAGACAGACTCGTAGTGTGGCATTCCGGAAACAAGGGTGCTTGTGAGCTTCCTGGCACCCTTGTTTCTGGACCATCACATTCAGAATGAAGCACAAAAGGTCTGATCGAGGGAGATGGTTAGGGGTAGCTGGTGGATAGACGGTGTTATGAGTGGGTAAAGATAGCCAAGGATTGGGTAGCAGTAGGCTTGCTCTGTGTGATTGGTTAATGGTCCTTACATGGACTGCCGGAGTTAAAGCAAATCAGTATTACCATTGACGCTCTCATGGTCGCACTAATTTGAAGCTTCCATGGGGTATAACTCTGTCGTGAGCTTTTAGTATTTTGGTGTCACTAGGTGAAAAAAGAGGTATAAAGGCCCAATTCTGCAGACGAGCTTTCACCGGACAGTCTGGCCTTATTTTACATTGGCACTTACAGTCTCACTTTTGCAGAATAAAAACAGTTGTGCAATGCTAAATTCAGACACACATGCATGCAGCAATCTAGGGGAGGATTGGCACTTCCTCCAGATGAAGATCTCTGTGGGCCTACGTAGAGGCTCTTCCCATTGTCAAAGTGCAGGCACAGGTCCCGTGGTCTGCAACACATTCACTTCTATTCTTATACGTAATGCTTAATTGTAGCACAACTAAGTAGGTGGCACACACTTTTTGTCACTTTTCTGATGTAATATTGGCCCACATCCCAGCCCTACACTCCCATCTCTATGTCTAACCATTCTTATGGCAGAGCAGCACATTCACACCTGCTATTAAACCATTCCCCTGCCATCGATTTTGGTAATGGCGTGTTGATGTGACCCTTGTTAGTGGGTGATTTTGAGCCAAACACCAAAGACTTTGCACCTCCCCTTTTGCACCAGTTGCCGTCAGACTTGGGTGTCCATTAAAGTGATTATTAACATTGATATTCCTCTCCCCCACCAGACATTAAAATTGCTGAAATCCCTCATGAGTGTTTTATTGAGATGGGCCTTAGGGGTTAGCAAAGACACTTTTACATTATATGTAACATTAAACATTGAACAATAAGAGATTACAACATATTTGCAACAGAACTGTATTACCATAAACAATGCAATACTAAGGTCTTTACAACATGTTTGGTGTTTGTTGTAAAACATCCCGTATTTTAGAAGAACTTCCTAATTGTATTTCAGAAACTCTTCATTTAGTCCTGTTTTTGTGTGGCTGCAAATAACTACACACAAAGCATTAATTCCTGTACAAGTTACCACATACAGTAATATTTATTCCACACCGAGCTGTGATATTTCAAATGGGGAATAATTGACCATTCCCCTTGACTCAGATTCTTGGAGACCCTTCAAAATACTGCATGCTTTCAAGATGTGGTAATATGAGTACCATTTATCAGTATTTCTTAATTACGGACAAACTCATAATCATGTCCTAAAACACTGAATTGGTCTTTTGAGCAATCATAAATAAACCGCAGCAGTTGTGCCAAAGAGCAAGATTAGCATGGTAGCTCCTCATATCAGTTTTCGTGCTCAACACATAGTCGAATATACTTCTAACAGGTGTTAGCTAACAGCATTGAGAGAAAGGAACAGTTTACCTGCAATTATTAAAATGTACCCACACAGCATTCCAACGGCATTGTCATAATTAAAGAAATTAATATTGTCTTTGGTGAGTTGAGGCAGAGTGGGTGAGTGGGGTGAAGAAGGTACAGTCAAGCTAGGTAGAGTGGCTTGAAGTAGAGGGGGTGAGTGGGTGAAGGGGTAAGATAGAGTGAGCAAGTGGGGCAAGGGAGATTAGGGTACATTAAATGAGCTTGCAGTCCTCCCCTTTTATCTTAGTCCTTGAGATGCATTGCAGATTACATGTCTTCTGACATTGATCCCTTGATCACATGAAATAATTTCTTTCACCTACCAAACTTCCCTCTCATCATCTTGTTGGAGAAGCTTGGCTTTGATATTGCACAGATGCCTAAAGTGAAGGATAGGATAAGGCAATGTTAATGCACAATGCTGTAACCTAGGGTTGCAACACTTTCAACATGCAAATGGAGACAACTTATATTGAGGTTGGGCATGCATATAGACTTCTATAAGGGGTAACCACTTCTTTGTTCACATAGATGACTACTTTCACACAATCCTAGCTCTTCAAATAGGTTTGCCAAATACGTCAAACAATAACAGATATGTTTTTAATGTTATTTTTATTTCATTTAATATACATTTAACCACAAAGTTTTGTACATACGTTATGTTTACAAATATTGGTGTGCCCCTGCCTATATCTCAAACGGAAAGAAACTGTGTACAGACTATCCAAAGTCTTATGGAAGTCTAATTTAGTATCCCATTGTCCAGACTACTTTTTTGTAGCGGTCTATGGACGATTAATCTGAAGGAAGAAACTCACTTAACACATACATGTACAAACATTGTAGGTAAAAATGAAAATCCGATGAAAGATCATATACTTTTTATTTTTCATGTGGTTCAAAAGTTTTTTGGTTTTAAAGAATAAGAAATACAAAATACACAACTTGTTCTAAATGCAATATCAAAAGTAAGACAAAGAAAGCCATTAAAGATCAAATA
This sequence comes from Ambystoma mexicanum, assembly GCF_040938575.1. Taxonomy (NCBI): domain Eukaryota; kingdom Metazoa; phylum Chordata; class Amphibia; order Caudata; family Ambystomatidae; genus Ambystoma; species Ambystoma mexicanum. The sequence continues at coordinate 776,900,576 of NC_090922.1, forward strand.
TAAATCAAATATCAATGCACAACACAACATAAATGAATGTCAAAGGTATCCCATCAATTAAGATGCATTGATGTTCCTATTGCATGACTGAATACACATTAAAAATTAAAAAGAGGTGTGTAGCTGGGTGATTGATTTCTGTCATCATGTTTCATTCTTACATCCCACAATACATCAATGTGATGCTTGAAAGTGACATAGAATCGATAAGTCAACAGTTAAGAGGACTTTTCCAGTATATGGAATGCTCTTTGGTAGTTAGAGGATTTCCAGAGTTGTCCTCCCAGTCCTGTGGCTGTGCGAATCCTATATCAGGGTCTTGGTGTAAAAGATAACTTTGCTAAGGTGATAATAAAAGCCAAACACAATTTAAAGGGACAGGGGGCCCAACTGTTGAATACTGGTTCCCTGCACTCTTCCCGTTTCAGCGGTCACAGAAATTATTAAGGCCACCTTCATCAGAGCGTCAAATTGAAGACCCTGTGTGAGAAGACATAAAAACAATGTGAGTGGAACCTCTCAATCAGTCCCTGTGACAACTAAGCATTGATACTATGAATTAAAACTAGTCACCGGCCATTATTTTACCTGCCAGGACTTGGATCCCAGGTGTCAGCTCGTGCCTTCAGTGAAGAGCTGGTCAGTTAATGGAAACAATCATGATACATTAGATGTAAGATGGAGCCACATTTAACCACAAGGTTTTGTACACACATCAGACATTACATCAGACATAACCAATATACAACATTTGCACATGTTAAAAAGGGTATCTTAAACACACTAGTATGGTCAACATGTAGAAGTATACAACCTGCATGTATTCCAAATTAAATCTATTTCAATATAAAACTCCATTTGATAACTCATTTAAAATGTCAATACACATCTTAAAAAACGTAACAATAAAAAATATAAAAATATAAAATTCATGTTGTTTTCTTCCATAAAATTATTCCACACCATGGATAGCCCTTACAGTTAAAATGATTATCATATGATTTTAAAAAACGTTCTCTTATTACTATTAAACTTGCACAGTCAACCAATTGGTGTCTAAGTGTTTCTAAGACTTGCTCTCAACATACACGAAATCACTGTTCTCTTCTTACCCCAAGTTGTGCACCTCTGACCTCTAGAATCTCACAATTGTTACATTTCATTAAAATGTACTGCCTAAATATTTTTGGACATGGATATGGTCTAATATAGGCTGGAATCGTTGTTATTTCCATTCTATATGACAAGAAACTGCCACTATTACTTAGTGTTGCTAATTGAACAATACTATTCTGTGTGCTCAGTTCTTTGCACTTATATTTTAGCCAAGATGTAAACACATGCATTTTATCATGTATTTCGATGCTTTCAAAGCTATTCTGCCATTAATTTATTGTGAAGTGACAACATTTTCCCAGAGTACCCATCTTCCAATGATTGTTTGTATGAATAAATCCTGACATAAAGTGAACAGCTATAGTCTTATTGTTGAAACTATACAGTATATTGCAGCACATCGTTGTTTTAATGACTAGGGCTTGTCACAACGGAAATTAAACAACTCTTCCACTAATATAATAATGCAGTTAGACACACCACACATCTCATTGCCTTCAATGATATTGCTAAGACACAGGGGGAATGATGGGTGTTATGCCCCTCAGCAAATGGTTTCTTATAGGCACACATTTGCAAGTAAAACCTTGTATTACATATTTCATTTATTCAGACCTATTCAAGACAAACATACTTTGAATTACACATCAGCCTCTGACTTTATGCTGTACAAAACGTTCTTGTCTTTATGCTTGGTTATCCTCTTCTTAGGGTTCACTATGCCACTGATGGCCAATAAATGCTACACCACATACGGGAAATACTGATAGTGAAGAGCCATTGCTGTAATTCCGTGACGGGATACCTAGCATCATAAAGCTTCCTGTGATTGGTGCTCATCTCTTAGCTAATGAATTGATGATTTTCTGGAATCTTGCATTCAACATTGCAGGGATAACAGGTGTGCAGGAGCAGGTACAAAACAACAGGCAGAGGAGCTAATGAGATGCAATGTCCAATTACTAACTGTAAGGTCCTCTAGAGAACAGGGTTCTTGAAATGTGATAGAATTGTAGGTGGTGGTGTACAGTAATGAGGTAAATACAGTCATCAAGCCATGGCACAATAATCGCAGCCCATTGGAGTTTTCCAGACTGGACAGACAGAAAGCGGCCATCTGAAAATGTATGAAAGCAGTGCAAGTGGCCAATCCTGAGAGCAGGCACTATGCATTATGTTAACATCTCCATATCAATGGGGTTCTCTTATTCTAATGTGATGGGAACAGAATTGTGACAGTTAAGCCTTAACTGGAAAACATGTAGCAACATTTTAATGTCAAAGTCTCCTTGACACAGACAAAGCATGGCAGAAATTGAAAACCGTCAACGCTAACAGTAGCACCGAACATGGCACCACCAATATACACAATCAATGACAATAGTAGAAAATTGAGAAGTACAGTGAAATAAGCCTGTTTTCATTCTGGCTTTGGATGTCACACCAAATCACAATTACATAGCACTATTCTAATTTAGGTAAGGCTCGCCCTCTGAGCAACACAATTATAATTTTAAGAATTGCAGCACGCATTTTAATAACAAAATCTGTTTTATGATTGTTTGTTGTAAAGCTGTATGTCTGAACTTAAAACAAAAAAATACAACCACAATTCCAGAACCACATTGGTGGGGATGTCATACAAACCCAAACCTCATTACTAGTCCTCATGTAGTTGGCCATGAGAAATCCATTTGCCATCCATGAGTGTAAAGAATTGACATATGCCACCATGCATTCAGAGGAAAACCATGCCCGTGAGCAGTGCAGTCTCCATGTAGGACTACACCGTGGACAGAATGAAGGTGGGAAAAAATAAACCAAGCAGGGGAAATTCAAAGGACGAACTAGTGTTCCATCAAAGCTAAGGGCGCTTATACATTCGGTGGATATTATAACTCTTGATGACATATACTTTTCAAAGCCTTGTTGGGGAAGTGACTTGCACTACTTTAGATAAAGCAGCTTGTGATACCCACTGTTAGTTCAATATATTGAATAAGCCGTCCTAAAGCAGAGGAAATGTGTGTGTGTGTGTGTGTGTACAATGTAATAGTTTGGTTGACCAGATGTATTACCCACAGTATTGTCCATCCAGCCTTTGTAAAAATATGTGTTGATTAATAGGAAGTAAGCAGCAGAAGCCAAACCAAACATGCGTCGTGTTTATGCAAGTGAGACCTAGGTATTTTCAGCACTATTAGTGGTATTGCTGGTAAGAGATATGAGATCATAAATAAGACTGCAAAGTAAACAGGGACCTTCAAATCTGGGTGACATTTTGAAGTGTAAGCATTGTCTAGGATCTTAAATAGCAAGCCTACAGTAACAAGCCTTGTCAAACAGCAATAGGCAAGGCTTTGTAAGTGTAGAAGGTGTGGTTCTTTGTCCTGTGGGTGATTTACAAGTAAAGTCGTACCCTCTAAAATGTACAAGTCAGACATATTTGTTCCATTTCTGTGCACAATTCTCAAATGCAAGTAAAAACAATTCAACCTGTGCTATATCAAATAAGAAAGATCTCAGTTACATTGTGAACATTGGTTTAAAAACATAGTTAATAACTTTGAATGGAAAAATGTTACTTGAAGAAAAATATTACATTAAGATAAAAGTTTCTATAAACGACATTGCTCTGACTAATCTGATTATACAATCACATAGGGCTTTAATGATACAGAAGCATTAAGAGATATATAAGACATGAATCAATCTTTGATTGTGGAGGTGAAGAATTAGATATGCCTATGCACTCTACTCTAGTGGAAAATTGCAGAGTAAAACAGGCGAATTGCCTTTACTCTTTATTTTTTTAACCTTTTTTGAAAAATGTAAATGCTGCCTGTAAATTACGCTATACAGGTGTCATTTAGAATGGATTAAGAAATGTCCAGGGTCTGGAAGGTTACCGAGGACACAGGATTAAAGGGCTAATGTAAGAGTAAGTTTTATTGTCTGCTGGCACAGCAGATACAGAAGGTGTAAGTACACACCCACTCAGCAGCCACATCTTACTGTCACCACTGGGACATTCACTCAGCTCATACAAAAGCATTACAGGAAAGCATTCCACTCTGACATTACCGGCCCTCTGACATCAAAGACCATGTTTACGTCAGCCTGGCAGCCAAAAGTATCAGACTACAACTGCCCTCCACCTTCTTTTAAAACATCAATACCATGAAACTGTTGGGGGTTAGAAAACTATCATTGACCAACAGAGAAATCATGCCACGAGAAAACACAACAAGAGCACGGGACACTGGAAGAAATTACACCAAACTCTTGCAACACCAAACACAGCCCAATCACCAACCCAACTCCATCATAAGGAAATACAGGAGCAGTGCGAAAATCCTTAAACTGCCATCTGACCCAAACCATAAAGAAAGTACATGTTGAAAACCACAGCTCACAAGTGCCAAATGCAAGCTGGTGCTTGAGTATCTTCACATACCACGGAAGAATACAAAGCAACCCCTACAACTGCCAGCAATCAGAACCCTAAGCAGATGAAAAGAGCAACAAGTAAATAAACTGCCACCCAATGGGGAAATAGAGGGACCAGAAACAAAGCGATGACACAAATCATGGTAGATATAGCTACTGTGCAACGCAAAGTGGAAATAGTCAGATGGAATGCCTACACCATCCCACCAGCACAAATCAAAAAGAAAAACCTAACTGGGCCACAAAGGCCTCCACCACAGGACCCTGACGCTCTCCACTAGTACCATGACCAACAAAAACTAAAATTAAACCACAGGCATGCAGCACACCATTGCTGGAGATCCATGCGACTTATGGTCGCATCCTTAGACAGAACTGTGCTTGATCATTGCAGCACTGAACTGCAACCATGAGCAATCCCACCCTAAACTAAAACAGAACCATGCAGCACACGGTTGCTGGCAATCCATGTGACATAGAGCCTCGTCCTAATACATAACCATGCAGCACATTTCTTCCAATGATACATGTGACGTATAGCCACATCCTAATAAAGAATCATTAAGAATACAGCTGTTGGAGATCCATGTGGTATGCAGCTGAATTCCAATGAAGACCCACAGAGCATTGCAAACACTTGGAACCCGACTGGTCATTCCAAGTGTGCAGGCATACCAAAAACAATGAAACGAAAACCCTTCCACACATGAATATAAGGAACATATTGTACAACACAGTATAAATATCCCCAAAACAAGCTGGCCATTCTCCAGAATAGACCAGCCAAACAAGACAAACCAATGTTTGCACCCTGCATTTGTCCACATCCATTTAATTGAAAGTCCCAGCATCAATAACACCAAACTGGAGTACTCTTCACCAATTGAGCAACCTCTGTCTATGTTTCAGGGATGACCCAAGCAACTGGGAAATCTTACCCCTCCCAACCTAAACCTGAGACCAAACATAAAGACAACAGCAATGTACATAGACAATCATGGATTATGTCCGCCACCTAAAGTAAAAATGGGAACACTAACATACCACCTTGGGTGTTAGGGAGAATTCTCCAGAATGGCTAATTTCCCTTACCTACTGAGTCCCTCAGCAGTTTGCTGGATTTCTAGGATTTATGTTTTTCTCCTGGTAAGAGGCTGAGCCTTTTTTTCCCACTCTTACATGTGTTTTGCTGTGTGTGTTTAACATTTTCTTGTGTTCATAAACTGTGGAGCCTCAAAAACTCCATAGACATAATCGTTTTACTGTGTGTTACACAGCACCTTCTGTGCTGTGACACAGGTGTGTCTTTTTGACTTCCCAACTCCGAATCCATTGTCTGGGGCTGACTACTGTCTCTCAGAACATGTAAAGTTGCCATTGACTTTATTAGTCTCTTTTAAAACTCACAGACCCAGTGTAAACTATCTTAAGTAGAGTTCTGGAAAGGGTTAACACTTATCCCTTTTTGTCTGTTTCTCTTGGATCATTGTTTTGCTCCCTTTTCATTAAGGCTTGGATGGTGGCAGTGGTAACTACCCTATTTTTCCTACCGCTGTTATCTTAAATAGCCCTGGTATTGTTTTAGGCTGTCTTGGTAGCCTCGAACTTAAACCCGCTAGACCATATAAGTTTTTATACAATTCTGGCTGGGTTTATTCACCATTTCTTTTTGTAAAAATCTTTCTCGTGTTTTACTCTGCATGCCAAACCAGGTTTGGTTCCTTTGTTTGCCCGTCCTTTCGCGGGCTTCTGCACAGAAGCCCTCCTTGGGCACCTGTATGTCTGGGGGGCACAGGAGTGAGGGAGAGGTTTAGGACTCCCTGCATAGGCTCTCCTTGGAGATCCATGTCGCACTTTGATCTGATTGGCTGTGGTGATTGTCCCAGCCGGACAGCTATCCTGCTGTGTGATTGACAGCCAGGCTGGGTGAATGGGGGAAAACTGCTCAAAAAGCAGGTCTCTGGGGCTGGAAAGGCAGAGTCACCACTGGAATGAGAGAACCGAAGAGGAGCTGACAGAAGAGGACCCCTACCACGACTGAACCGCCCAGTGAAGCCCTGCTGCAGGTCCGAATCTTCATACTCAAACGACAGGGAAGATCTGCAAAGAATCTTCTCCCCTTGAACTGGTGGGAACAACCAGTTTACCAAACTGCTCGCCAGGCCTCCCTTCTCTGGTCAAATTTGCTGTACAGAGCTACAGTGAACCAGATAGACAGGAGGAATGGACCCTGCTTGCGTTTTAAGGAGCACACTTTTTTATTAGTTGCCTTCCTCTCCTGCTGGTTTCTTCCCTGGGCAGTGCAGGAACCTCCAGACTTCCTACTTAGTGTCAGTCCGACAGGAACTTCAGGAACCATGAGCCTGCAGGACCTGCCAGGAACGTCCGCCTCAGCTACAGCCTTCTTCTCCATTTAAGGTACTGTTCAAATCAGGTTGTTTGTTTCGTCCAGCCGCAGTGAAAATGGGTTAAACCTTTCGCCAATCTGAGAGCTTGTCCTTCTCCATTCTTTAAGCTAACTTTTCTGCTGACCAACTTCGTCCTGATCTCTTGGCAAAGACTTACCCGCGAACTACCCTGAACTGTGTGATCTTTAGCAAAGACTTTGGTCCATTGACTTTGGGCCAGGCCCCATAATCTGATTTCCTCACTGTAGTTCCTTTTTCTAGATTGTCTTGCTTAATTACTTGTTGGCACTACTCAATTCTTGTCTAACTTTGTCTTTCCCTTCCTTTTAACTTGCTAGATTCTCATTTTGCTCACGCTTCATTTTGAGCCTAACTTGTCCAGAATCTATTGGGTGCGGTGTAGTGTATTAGGAGTGTGATTTTTCAACTGCTTTACTTTAGTGAAATGTTTTACAACTGATTTGTAAATAAATGTATATTCTTTTACTCAGAAACCTTGAGTGAGTGTTTGTTTGAATCATAGTCATGTCTGTCCTTTGTGTAACTATTGATACTGCTCACTTACTCTTGAGATAAGTCTGGCTGCTCAGCCATCACTATCACTTTACTGTGTAGCACAGGCTTGTACCAAAGGTGAATTTGTACTGTCACTTGTAGTCCTAATTGTGTGTGGTGTTCCCAAAGGGTACTGCATATAATTCTGCCTAACACTGGTGTACAGCGGTGAGGATCAAGTATAGTGATTATTTTTAGAGTGCTGCTATTACCTTGGATCAACTAACCACAAGGATAAACATCACTAAAAAGCAATATTAATCATGTCTGATATGGAAAGCTACAGTCAGGAGACCCTCCTTACACTGTGTTACAATGTGGATTATCTGAAACATCTGTGTAGAGAAAGGAATCTCTCTGTCAAAGGCAAACAGTCTGAATTGATTTAAAGGTTGTTAGAGAAACAAAGTCTGGAGGATGTGTCTGAAATTCCTGACCGCTCAGCAAATATGGAAAATAATTAGGCTGATAATGTGTCTATTATTGATGAGTTAGAAGAAGTAGATGTGTCTCATAATGGAGGCCTCACTGCTCCCTTACCTGCTCAGCAAGCTCAACCTTTGTCCACTGGGACCCCTGCAGGTCCTAAACTCAGTCCGGAATTCATTGCTCTAGAAAAGATGAGGCTTGAATTGGAATTTGAACGTTGAAATGCTCAAACTGAACAAAAGCATCAAGAACTTAAGATCAGAGAAATGGAGATAAACCATGCCTTAGAAATGAAAAGGTTGTCTATTGAAAATGCTTCTCCCTCAGAGTCTTCTAGGTCTTTCAGTCCTAAGAGACCCAATATACCTAAATTGAATTGTGGGTATGTATGAGGTTAAGCTTGATATTTTAGATTGGTTGGAAATGTTTGAATATAACCATGGGATTCAAGGCCTTACAGGGAATTATTTGCTACCCTGGCTCTTCTCTAGACTACCCACTGTTGCATCTGATGTTGTGATGGAATTGGGGGAGGTGGATAGGATGGAGGTTTAGGACCCTCAAAAAGCATGATGGTACGCCTTGGGCTACCTGGGTATGTGAATGTTTGAAAAACATAGATGGTTGGGTTAAGGGTTACAGAGTAAACACTTAGGAAGGTATGACCAATCTTGTTATGTTGGAGTCAATTTATGATGCCTGCTCTCCTGAACTCAGACAATACTTGGCTGATTCTAAGGAGATAGATCCCAAAAAGTTAGCTAAGGCTGCTGACTTGTGGGTTGCCAACAGGGCTAATCACAAGAATTCTGGGGCAACTCAGAAGAAGGATGAAGGAAAGCAGCCAAAGAAAGATAACAAGGAGAATTCCAATACCTCCAATCTAAAAGAGGGCCACAAACAGCAACATAAGGGTAAACCACAAGGGAAACCGAATCAGGCTAGTGCACCATCAGGACCCAAACCAGATGGAGGTTAGAACAAACCCCCATTCCTCAAGACATTTGGGAAATCTTATGTTTGTGGGTCAACTGACCATGTGAAATGGGATCCTAGTTGTAAGGGTAAACCTTCAGGGGTCCACACTGTCTCCTTAGCCTTCTCCCCTTTGGAAGAAGTACCCATGGCAAGTGGAAACTTTCACCTACTGGCTGATGAACACGTCTCAACTAGTGTCCCTGGGCTTGTGGGAACAACAGAATTTAGATGTCTATAATTCTATCCCAGATAATATGAAAGAGTATTATAAAGATAGTGTTCTTGTGAATGGCCAGGAGACTCCTGCCATCAGAGACACTGGAGCCAGCATAACCCTGGTGGATGAATCATTTTTCAAGGTGGAGCATGTTGCTAAGGCACCCACAAGCCTCACCAAGTTAGCTGGAGGCCCTGTGCAAATGTTTCCCCAGTTACCAGCTCTCATCCAGTGTGATGATATGACTGTCAAAATACCTGTTAGAGGGCAGAGTGAAGTGCTTGGGAGAGTCCTGTTGGGTAATGACTTGAAAACTCTTGGAGTTGTGTCCAGTACCCCCAGGCCTCCCAGTAAGAGGAGACAGGAGCTCACTAAGCCTGCAAGGGAGAAAACCTTAAGAGGCTCTCCAGAGGAGTTGATAGAGAAAACTATCACCCCCACTCCACAGGAGTTGCTTGCTCACTGCTATTTCTGGAAAGAAATATGCAAAGGGGAAACCCAACACCTCAAGGAAAAAGTCAGACAGCACCCCTGTGCTACCCACAAGGACATCCCCAAGATTGTCCAAGGTCACACCTGTGACTCCTCCACCAGCTGAGGCAGAGTGTGAGGTACAACCATGTGTGGTTGATCCATGTTCTGAATAGTCAGATCTGGAGGAAGACACTGATTTGGTTGGAAATCTTGACCCTGTTGAGCATCCTGAGCTGCAGTCTTTACTAGCAGAAGGTGGACCCAACAGGGCAGACTTCAGCAGAGGACAAAGAGAGTGTCCTACTCTCGAAGGTCTTCGACAACAGGCTGCTTCTCAACTTGATGGGCAAGCAGTTGGAAAGCATAGGTTAAGCTGGGAAGCTGGCCTCTTCTACAGTGAACCGACTGAGTCAATCCCTGGAGACTGCAAAAAAAGTGTAGTGCCCCTTGCCAACAGACTCCAGTTCCTACAGATGGCCCATGAGTTGCCAACAGACTCCAGTTCCTATAGATAGCCCATGAGATACCTATGGCTGGTCATATGAGTTTCAAAAAGAACAAGGAAAGGCTCTTCTTATACTTCTACAGGCCTAAGATGGGTTCAGAAGTTGACAAATCCTGTAGGAGCTGTCACACTTGCCAAACCTCTGGCAAGAGTGGAGCCAAGAATGTGGTACCCCTGGTGCCTCTCACAGTGGTGGGAGTTCCTTTTGAGAGGGTGGGCATCGAAATTGTTGGTCCCCTTGACCCTCCCACATCTTCAGGGAACAGGTTTATCCTGGTTGTAGTAGACCATGCTACAAGATACCCAGAAGCAATACCTATGAGGACTGTTACGGCTCAGGCTGTGGCTAAGACTCTACTTGGTATTTTTACCATAGTAGGGTTTCCTAAGGAAGTGATATCCGACAGGGGATCCAATTTTATGTCCCACTACATACAAGCCATGTGGAAAAACTGTTGTGTCACTTACAAGTTCTCTACAGCCTACCATCCACAGACACATGGACTGGTAGAGATGTTTAATCTATCTATGAATAGCATGATAGGTGCTTTAGAGGAACCCCTTAAAAGAAAGTGGGGCCTTCTACTGCCATGCCTTCTCTTTGCATATAGAGAAGTCCCTCAGGAGGGAGCTGGATATCGTCCCTGAACTTCTTCATGGCTATGGTCAAGATTGGCATGAGCAGAAGGCCAGCATGGTTGAGTTTATTCAAGACCAGCTTGTATTAGTTGCTTGTATTAGTTGTATTAGTGTGCAAACTTGGAGTGGTGAACTATTTGTTGGACTTAGGCAGAACTAAGGAGGCTCCTTCTGTAAAATCAGTTTGCCTCCCTGTTTTCACTTTCACCAGGCCTGACCCCTTGGGGCCAGCATGGTATTCTCACTGGTGACTGTCTACCTGTGAAAAGCAGAGGTTACAGAATGCCAGAACATGTTAGATCCCACATCAAAGGAGAGGTCAACAAGATGCTTGATATCTGGGTTATAGAGCCCTCTATAAGTCCATGGTCTAGTCCAGTTGTTCTAGTACCAAAGGCAGGATCCAAGGAGTTGAGATTCTGTGTGGACTATAGAGCTCTAAATCCTTTGCCAAGGACAGATGAACTGGTGGATACACTTGGTTCATCCAAGTACCTCAGTACATTTGATCTGACGTCAGGCTATTGGCAAATAGCCCTGACAGACCATGCCAAGGAGAAAACTGCATTCTCAACCCCAGCTTGCTCTGCAAGTTTAAGTTTATGCCTTTTGGACTAAAGAATGAACTTGCTACATTCCAAAGGATGGTCAATCAAGTTATGAATGTGATGGAGGACTTCTGCATGGCATACTTGGATGACATTGCAGTGTTCAGCTCTACATGGAAAGAACATATTGATCACTTAGGATACGTTTTGCAGGCTCTTGAGCAGGCCCATCTGACCATAAAGGCAAGCAAATGGCAAATTGGTCAGAGCAAAATGGTCTACCTTGGTCATGAGGTAGGAGGAGGTGAAATAAGGCCATTGCCTAGCAAAGTACAAGCTGTACAAAACTGGGCCACCCCTACTACTCAAACCCATGTTAGAGCTTTCCTAGGTATCACTGGGTACTACAGGAATTTCATAGAGAACTATGGGACCATAGCTTCTGCACTCAAGCCTTTGAAAACCTGAAGAAACCCCTTTTTCAAGCTCCAGTCCTAAGAGCTCCTGATTATCACCAACCCTTCATTGTGCAGTCAGATGCATCCAATACAGGTATAGATGCAGTCCCTAGCCAACTGGATGAGAAAGGTAGGGAGCACCCCATTTGCTTCATCAGTAGGAAACTGAAGGAACCAGAAACAAGGTGGGCAACCATAGAGCGTGAATGGTTTGCCATTGTGTGATCTCTGAAGAAGTTTAGTCCATACTTGTATGGATCTACTTTTGTGATTCAGACAGACCACCAACCCTTGAGATGGTTAATGCAAATGAAAGGGGAAAACCCAAAACTTCTGAGATGGTCAATCTGCCTGCAAGGGTTTGATTTCACCATTGACCACAGGGCAGGATGTCACCACTGAAATGCTGATGGTCTCTCTAAGATGTTTTTAACCGACTAGAGGTAGAGATTCATCCAATGTTCTGAATTTTCCAACAGCCTACTTTATTGCTAGCAATTCCTTTTTAATGGTGAAACAGTTGAGCTCAGCGCCTTTAAGAAAGTAAGTGAGACAATTACACTGATGAATTCTGCACCCACTTCAGTATGCGTGAATACTACTCTTGAGACCAGTGTTGCTAGCATCAGTGGTGATGAAAGTCTTTCTCTCTATTTTAAAGTTCTGCAGTGAGGGAGTATTCTCTAATGCTGATTTGACATCAATAACCTCAGCAGCGCACTGCGTGGACAGATCAAAGGGAGTGTTGCTCTTCAATAATAATCTGATATTCACAGTTTTATCTGCAAAGTTTTGAAAGAACTTTGTGCAAAATTCAACCATGTCAAGAAAAGAGCGCAATTGATCCTTATTGACTGGCTCTACCACATCCTTCATGTTATCCACCAATTTCCTCTTAACCTTTATACTTTTTGCTGAAACCGCATGTCCTAGGTATTCAATTGTTGATTTTGCACTTCTCAAGACTCAAAGTGAGACCTTTCTCCACTATATTCATGAATCGTTTCAATCTTTTATCATGTGTGCATTGATCTGGGCCAACCACCAACACATCATCTTGGAAGCAAATGACACCTTCCTCATTCTCAAATATTTGATGCATGTACAACAAGCATACTAAATTATACCGAGTTGCCTATTACACATTTACCCCTGCAGTCATTAGTCTAAAACAATATTTGCTACAGGCCACAAAAGTGAAACAAGTAAGATTGATGTAGTACCCAGCACTCCTCATTCCTGTTTGTACAAACCTGACTGTAAAGTGTGAGTGATTTCAGGTTGTTTGACCTCTCAGAATCATTCAATACAATAGACCACCAAACACTCACTGCCAATCTACATTGCTGCATGGGGATCAGCAAAATTATCCTCAGCTGGTTCATATCCTATCTTTTCTGATTGCCACCAGTTTGTACAAATGAATTTCACCAGAACATCAAATCTACCCGTTACCTTTAGAGGCCGACAAGGATCCATCCTCTCCCTGTGGTCTTCAAACTTTGCAAGGAACCACTCTGAACCCTCCTGGCTCCACACAATATTCACATCCACCAATACAGAGATGACATGCATCTCTACCTCAAGATATTCTCCATTGAAAATATTCACATACTCAAGGCATGCCTCACATTGATTTAGTCCTGGATGGCCGGTGCTTACCTGAAGCACAACCTCTCCAAGAATTAATTCCTACTGCTGATCAACAACACTGACATCCAGACCTGGCTCTTTGCTATGAACCTCAAGGGCATCACACCTCAGCTGGCTACCTACACTAAGTCTCTTCGGTTCGACATTGATAGATAACTCTCCTTCCATCAGTACATTGAAAGGATTCCACAAACAGTTTGGTATCAATTGTATCTCCTGTTGACAATCAAGCCATTCATCCAGAAAACAACTTCAGATCGTCTGTTCAAGCCTTGGTCCTCTCCAACCTGGTTGATGGCAATGGCCTTTTGGAATACCTTCTGGTGACTATCCTGGCACCCCTGAGATATGTCCTGCATAATGTGGCATGGCTCATCTAACGACTCCACCAATGCGACTACATCACCGTGTGTAATCTACCAGAAGTAAGGGCATTTGAAGACTTGAGCTCTACTGGTGCAGAAAGAAAAGAACAAGAAGACAGGCCTTCTCTTTCTACATGCCAAGACACTGGACCTACTCCATGTCAACACCAGACTCACCACTTCACTTCTACATTTCACAAGTGAGCTCAATACTCTTATCTGCAAGGAATGGCTCCTCCCTAACTCATAGTTCCACACATGCTCAACTCCCCACCCTAACTGAAACCTAGTGAGATTCTCCCCACTGATTCCACTCCAGTTTGCATGTAGATCCCTAACTACTAAATTGCCTGCTCTCCCCCTTCCATGTTGCTAGCTCTCTGCTCTCTTGTGTCTCTGCTTCCATCGCTGTGTCCTTGCCCCTGTGATTTGTAAAGCATTCCATTGATTCCAGAAGCTAGATCTGCGTTCAATAAATACCCTAATAATTATAATGATATTGCTTTTATGAAGAAGGCAAACCAACAAACCAATAAAATAAACTAAAACAAACAAAGCAAACCTTCCAGAGGAAGTGAAGTCATTGGCCAGCTCATTATCTAGCAAAGTGCCTTTTCTCAGACCTACAGATGTCCAAAGTGCATCAGGGGCAAGCTCTCTTTGCAAGATCCAGATGCTCTCTCGACTTACAAGACTGAACTACTCTTACAGTAAGACAAGGAAAGAGGCAATATAGTTGTAATAACCGGACTTATCGAGCATCCCCCCCTCCCTGGCTCTACACGCCTGGGAGAATAGTGTGAGTGATTTCAGGGTGTTTGATGTCATGAATGGAATGTGTGGTATATTATAATGCTTTCTTCAGTGAGATTCCATCATTCACAGTTATAGAGTTGCCTGGATTCCACTGGTGGACTCTGCGAGAGAATGGGTGGCCCTGAGTCTATAGAAAAATACTGCAAAATAGCCATCTTAGAGATAAAAGCCACATGGCACATTTATTGCTTGTCTGTAGATGGTGAAATCATTGACCAGCCCAAAATTCACCAAAGGGCCTTCTCTCAGACCTAGGGATGGCCAGTGAGTATTAGGGATCGGCTCTTTTTTCAAGATCCAACTGCTCTCCGGACTTACAAGACTGGCATTTTCATTTAGAATGTTGGAGAGTAGAGAGGGAGATGTATTTGATGTGGTGTTGGTGTGTACCACAAAATCGGGGTTCTTTTCCTTTGGCATAAATAGATTGTAAATTGTTCAATATATGTATGCATGTTTGTTTTCTCCACCACATTTTTCCTTAATTGCTTCAAAGAGTGCTTTGCTGCTAATGGATGTTGCCAGGATAGGGGTAGTATAGTATGCAGCTTTGGCCTCGATGAGTAGTAGCCTCCATTTGGTGCAAAGAGATTTAACGTTGGTGAGATCTCTAGGGATACTTTTTATTGCCACTGTTTCTGTATGGCTCTAAATGAGCGTTTGTTGGAGGTGACTCAAGGGTGTACAATTGGCTGTCCACCAGTGTCATAGCAGAGTTTTTCAATAATGGTTGGAGAACTGAGACTGGTCTAATAGCCACAATGAGGAAACCTGAGATTTAGTTGTAGCCTCCAGCATTCCCCCTCCCTGTCTCTACATGCATGGGTGTATCACATAATTGATTTCAGGGTTAGTGATGTCATATATGGAATGTATGTGATACTCATATACTTTCTTCAGTGATCTCCATCAGTGATATCCATGGGCCATCCCAAAATCCAGCAAAGTACCTTCTCTTACACCCAGGGAAGGCCAGGGGGCTGCCTGATACTACTGGAGTAGCTGTCTATATTCTATTAAGATATTTATCCATCTGGGCTGGTTAATCTAGGAAGTTAGTTTTTGGTTCCATCATGGCCACTGCATCCTCGTGTTGAGGAGTGCCTACATATCCTTCTAGCTGTTTCATCCATTGGCCAATCCATATACGATCCAGGGACAGACATGAGCCAATCGGGTGTGCTAGCCCCACCCAAGGACCACCCCTATGGCTCATGTCTGTGCCTGTCCGGGCCTGAGAGGGCTTGAAGCGTCCCCCCCACTCCAAACCTTGCAGCAAACTATGGAAAAGTCTCCAGGCAGACAGCCGGCAACCCCATGAACTTGGGCCTATGCACCTCCATGCACCCTGCTAAACACTTGTGAGTGATGGCTGAAAATAGTCACTCCCTTCTCCAAAAACCAAAACAACTCTGAATCAAGGTGTGCCTACACCATTATGCCTTTCTTGCTTTACTTATTCTCACTTCTTTCATCACATTTTGTGTATCTCTTACTTAAAATGGAAACGTTGGGTCTGTGTGTTTAACATCCTTGCACCCCTTTTCATTGCATTTTGTGTCTCTATTTTTCAATTGAAACCTGGTGTTTGTATTTAACACACTTACACCCATCTGCAGTACTAATGTATTCCCAGTGCACCTGATCTCTTCCTTGCATTAGCTACAAGGCCACCTGGTGAGTGTTTGCTCAGACTGTGCAGTCCCTCCTCTCTCTTCAACTATCCTCCACCACCAATTTGGCACTCACCGTCTCCCCGATCTTCATAACTGCTACACTATCACCTATCCTCCCTCTCTCACAAATTCTGGAAGGAAAAAGCTTAAAAAGACATCCTGACCACCAACCCTGGCCTACCTATCTCAGATACCTACGTCAGTGCAACTTCCAGACAGATCTTCACTGATATCGTCTTTTTTGTCCCCTCTCCAGATCTATGGATGACTCATCTCATCTCTACTCTCTCCCCTCTCACATTCTCACCCATTAATATTGGTACTAAATGGGAGTTCCTTTTGGTGGGTTGTGCATCATCCAAGTGTATCATTAATGTCTATCACATTGGCACTATCTTGATTCAGGGTCCTCAACCCAACCTTCTCCTCTTTGAGCGGTGCCTCCCTCATTAACTTCCTTCCCACCTGATATTCCTTGTTGCACTCTCTCTACCCCCCCCCTCTGTGTGGTGTAGCATGCCCCATGTACCCCTCCGCAGAAGAGCTTCAAAGGTGGAGACCTCTTGCATCTAGCTAAGCTGAATGATCGGTCTGCCATCAAAGACTCTTGCGACATCTGCCTCCTCCTTGAAGACATCGACTTCAATATCCTTGCCCTCACCAAAATGTGGTTTAATGCCAGCTCAATCAATGCTTTTGACTCCCTTCTCCCTGATGGCTTTAAGATAATCTCCAAGCCTCACCCTAATCGTACTGGCAGTGAGGTTGCTCTGATCTACCCTGAGTGGGTCCCTAATACCCACCCAGCCTTACTCTTCTTACGAGGGCCCTGGTCTGCAAGCTGGTCATCTCTCCCACCTTCTCTCTGTCCATTGCCACTATCTACAGGCTTCCTGGCTCTACCAACCAGTTCCTCTCTGAATGGGCTGATTTCTCCTAATCTCTCCTCACAATCACCTCTAAATGCCTTCCCGTCAGTGATTTCAAAATCCACCTTGACTCCTCAATCTCTGCATCAACTCTCTTCCATGACATTGGCACTTCACTCTCCCTATCCATTCTCCCTTCTGGTTCTACCCACTCGGCAGGACACACTATTAATGCCTTCATCCACACTGATCTTTCACTCTCCTCTGCACTGATCACACCTCTCTCCTGGTTAGACCACTCACTCCTCTCATCTGACCTGGGCCCTCATGGCCCTCTGTCGGCTCCTCCCCCAGCCCTGCCAACCTCGTTGACGAACGTCCATCCGAGGAAGCGAGTATCAGCTGCTACCTTTGTATCTACCTTCACCCCTCTTCTCTCCCCACTATTGACTTTATTTCTGACTCTGCTCTCAGCAATCTCCATCTTGCCATTACTAATACCCTTGACATTCTTGCTGCATTCATGAGGATCCACCTGAAACCTGCCTCCAAGCGTAACACCTGGTACGACTCCGTACTTGCAGACTTGAAACACAAGTGCAAAGCTGAGGAACAGAAGTTGCAGACCTCAGGCTCAACCTCTGACAAACTGGCCTGCCACCTGCACCAAAGGCAATACAGACTTTCCATCCGCACCAAGAAAAGGGCCCACGTCCAGACTTGTGTCTCTGGTGCATTCAACAACATGGCTGACCTTTGCAGGTACCTAGCCAACCCTTCCGCTGTCTCTCCCGCTCCTTTTCCCTCTCACGCCCTCTGCAATGCATTGGCCACACACTTCACTGCAAAAACACAGGACATCCTGAGCACACTTGCTTCCCTCTCCCACTCCACTTCCCCCACCCCCTGCCCCCTACGGCCTCCCATCCTCCCTCTGCCTGGCCCTCCACATTCTTTCCCATCCCACTTGATGAGGTCACCAGAGTTGTTCACTCCATGAAGGTCTCCTCCAAACAGGTTTCCCCCTGCTCCTCCAGAACCATCAAGGACAATATTGGCTCGCTTGCCCCTGCACAATTTCTGCAATCACTATTTTGCTTTTGGATCTTTCTCGTCCTCACTCAAACACTCCCTTGTGTGCCCCCTCCTGAAAAAAACATTGACCAACTACCACCCCATATTTAACACCCCTTGCTTGGGAAACCCTTGTATAATCTGGTCTTCCCCCAACTGACCCAGCACAATGAACTTGTTGGTTGCCTCCACGGCAATCAATCCAGATTCTGAGCATACAGAGGCAGGGAAACTGCTCTTCTTAACATCTGTGAGGAACTGCTCGCTTCTTTTGATTGCAACTATCCAGCCCATTTCTCATTATACTTGATCTCTGCTCTGCATTTGACACGGTCAACCACTCCATCCTCATAAAATGTCTATAAAATACCCTAGGCATCTCAGAGCGGGCACTGGACTGGTTGACTTTCTTCCTTAGTGGCCGTCCGTCCCAGGTTATTCTGGGCTGTTTCTCCTCCCCCACCTCTATCTCCACCTGCAGTGTCCCCCAGGTCTCATACCTTTCTCCCTGGCTTCTAACACCTATCTTGCTCCGCTTGCACACCTCATTTCCACCTTCTCCCCTAACTTCCAGAGTTATGCAGATGACACACAACACTTTTTCAAACTTCCCTCTGACCCACTCCTCACTTCCTCCATCATTCCGGACTGCCGATCTGCCATCCAGTCCTGGTGTACTTCCAATAATTTTGGCCTCAATGCCAGAAAGACTGAGATCCTTCCTATTGGGACTCCTGTTCCCTCTTTCTTCCCCTCACTCTGGCCATCTTCTATGGGCTCTCCTCCGTCTCCTTCATCTGAAGCCAGAAACCTGGGAGTCATCTTCGAATTCTCTCTATCCTTCCTCCCTCACATTCTGGGCCTTGCCAGGATGGCCCCCTTTTAACTCTACCACCTCAATGGAATTCCTCCTTTCCTCACTTTCCACCAGAAGCTCAATGTCTACAGAGCTCTGGTTCTCTATAGGCTCGACTAATACAATAGCCTTTTCCTTAATCTACCCTCTTCTTCTCTAGGACCCCTGCAGCTAATCCAGAATAGGGCTGCAAGGGCTCAGGCCGAGGGACTGCATTTTTCCAGCCCTTACATCTCTCCACTGGCTGGCTGGTTGCTGCAAGGATCAAATTAAAATCCCTCTACATCATCCACAAGGCTGTCTGGGGCCAGGGACCATGCGATTAACAACTTGCTCTCACTAAATACTATCTCTCCAGATCTTTATGCTCTTCAGGCTCCAACTCTGTGTTTCAAGTGCTTTGCTAAACAGCAAGCTGGTGGGCAATCTTTTTCCTCTGCAGGCTCCTTCTTATGGAACAGTCTCCCACGTCCTCTTCGTCTTGAGACGTATCTCTGCAAATTCCGGAAGCTCCTCAAGGCTTTCCTCTTCACCGCCTCCTTCCCTTCCTCCTTCCTCTGCTAAACCCTACAGTTGTTGATATTGGTGACCAGGACCCTTATGTGTCCTCCTGGGCCCCAGCCTCCTACCCCAATCACCTTCAGCCTCCTCCCGCTTCCAGCACTTGCATCAGCAACCACTAACTATGCCATCTCATGCCTGCACTTATGTGTTGGCAGCTGACCACTCACCTAGGCACTTACAGCTTCTCACCCAGTAGCACTTCCCTCCTGTACACCTATCACTTACCCTCCCCCACCCCAGTGCCTCATCTCTCTGTCTGCATGTGAACGCTCTGAATGCTCACAAGGCTAGCAGGTCTGCTCTATCTTTTAGTGTTATATTGATTTTTATTCCCATGTTCCGTTCCCTCCCTGTTGCCCTGTGGGTGCTTTGAAACACAATTTACTTGATGTATAAGCACCTTACAAATGCACAATAAAATAAATAAAATAAAATAAATAAATAAAAAAGCATCAGGAACCAGATCTCTTTCCAGATTGCAACAGCTTTCCTGACTTAGAAGACTGAAGTACTCATAAAGCAGATAATTCGCTCCTTTCTACCATATCATGGGCAATTCTTCAGTCTTCATAAGTGGTATAAATCATATACCAATACCAACCACAAAAATAGCAAAACAAACAACGAAAAAACATGGATACATACATTGAACGATTTACAATCTATTTTGTCCAAAAGAAAATAACCCCCCCATTTTGCTACACCCATCAAAACCACATCAAATCAATTTCCCTCGCCCCTTTCCAACATTTGAAATCAATGGTTATTTTCTACAAGCAATTGATAGTCATTTCCCGCTAGGCAGCCCGCCTGCAGTAAAGAAACTGGATATCCTAGCAACTCTCACAAAGAAAACCCTGGTACAGTTTGAATTTTTCGGTTTCCTTTCGCATGAGCATTGAAACGCAAGCATTTATATCTGGCTTCTAATGCCCTGAACCTTAGCAAACATTTTGTATTACAACTACACTGCGCCCCTCCCCCCAGTTCCTGCATCCTACAAACAGGGTTGGACTGGGGCATAGAATTGTCTCAGGCACCAACAAAGAAGTGGCCCACAGTTGCATATGGGAATTCATTCCTTTTAGGACGCTGTTTGAATAGTAGTACCCAAGGGGGAGGTTGTTGATAACATGTGATCCAAATTGTACATTTTAAAGAATATTTATTCAGCAACAGTGGTCAAAACTATTACCCGCATAGAGAAGTAACTCATCAAACTGGCCCACAATGGACAAAAAAAAAAAAACACGTTAACCCTAAAAACTGTCCCACACAAGCATTTCCCGTTTTTGGTTTGGCCATGGGCCTAGTGCCCTATAAGCCTGCCTACATACAACATTATATTAACATTTCTTTGTTAACTGCCAGATACCTGGGCTTCCCAGTATTTACCGCATTAACCCCATTCTGTTAAAATGTCATGAGACCATGTGAAAACATAGATTGCAATAAAACATGAGCAAAAAGCAGTAAGAATAATAGATTGGCTGTGCTCATCACTCATAATAATAAACCGACAGAAGGGAAAAGAAAGAAAGGCACTAAAACATGGTGCTCTTCTCTTCAGGTTAACCATGGCACCCCAGCCCCGAAAATTAATGCTCCCTTTTTCCTTTTCTTGTTTAAACCATTTTAAATGTTTCCCAATTCAGTCATATTTTCCCAACAAAATGTGTAATTGCATCCTTTGTTTTAAATAACCTTTAGACAGGACAGCCACCAACCCCAAACAGCATGCTGCACAATCTTCCACTATGAACACAAACAACTAAAACTAGGCATGTTGGTCAGATGGTGTGCCTTAGCCAATATGCTCATACTGGTGTTTTTTCATATCTGCAGACCTGAACTGGCCGGGTCACAGGCTCCATTTTCTATTGCAATTTGTGCATGGACAGATATTTGCCAAGGATGTTACCTTTCTGTAGCATGACCTACCTTCACCTATATCCGAATATATGAGTAAAGGCATCTCCGTTGGTCAATGATTGACAGAATCAAAATGAACCGGGAAAATGCTGGGATGGGGCATCGGCAGGCAGATTAACCCACCACCCTAGAAAGGACATACCACACAGGTCGGGGTTTTCGTGATCAGTTTTGTTTTGTGTGACTTGTGGCATCCTGACAGGCAGTGCACTTGCTTGGACATTGTTCTATTTAGATTTTACTGAACTGTATGTGTTTTATTAACCCCAACTGTTTTTTTTTTTAAAAAACTCCGCCATATGAACATGTGTAGACTTTTTTCCTAAATATAATTCACACATGCATAGACTTTAAATTAACATGTGGGCATTAAGCTACTAAAGCTTATTTTTCAATTCAGTCACTGACTCCCTGACTGGATTCACCATTTTCACAATTGAATTAATTTCCTGTATCTGTGTTTCAGTGTCTCACAGACTCATCCTCAATAAATCAATTTCACCATCCAATTTGAGAGAGATGACACTCATTGATACAATGAGGTCTGTATAGGTGCAGTAACTTTGAGTTTATCCAACACATTTAAAAAACGTAAATATTTCATTATGCGCAGAAAGCTTAGCTTGTTAGAGTTTGCGCTGGTTTTATTTCTTTAGCCATTTTGTGGCCGACTTTCATCAATGATCATCAGTAAATACATTTTCAGCAAGCATACACGTTCTTAAAAGTGACAGTTAATGGAGAAAAAAAACATCGTGGCTCTGCTCTCTGTCGCCAACAGAACCTGACAAGTAGCGAAACATGTCAGGTACTTTCAGAATCATTCCAGGAACAGAGGTATTTCAGTGAGGCCACTCACACATGCACAGGCACAAGAAATACTTTTATAAAAATTGAACTTATTGCCAGTAAAGTATCATAGCAGCACTCAGACAGATAATTTCCAGAGATGAATCACAAGGAACAGCATCCAAGGAGTGCAATCACACGTCACCCTATTAAATAAACCGGGGAGGAGAAAAGCTGGCCTTGGTCACGGACTATTCCATTATCTTGGATTGAACATCTCACTTCTTAGAAAATGTGGTTTTGCAAAGTTATTCACAGACATGTTAATATTTCAACAGGCACCACTGATCCCACCGCACAGCTGTACAGCTGGGAGGAATTGTAATGGAATAAGGATACAGTGTTCCCGGTAAATTGAACTCAGCATGTAAACTGCCCTCACAAAGTCTAACCTCAGTGCAATCTGCTCTTTCAAATGACCATCACCGTCTTTCTCAGAAACACAGTACGAATTCAATAGAAAGGCAAGTAGCTTGTGTAAGCAATCTGTGTTCATTATACTTCAGCTGATCGGTGGGAAAAGAATTGGCGGATAAAATAAGAATAAGTTATCTGCTTCTGGACAGATGATGTTAGCTCAAGAATATCAGTTTTCCTAGGATTTCAAAAGTGTCAGAGGCAGTTACGATGTCCAACTTCTGCATTCGACTTGTGAGAGGAGCAAACAAATTACTCATGTTCTTTTGGAAGAATTATTCTTTATTTAAGTGAATAAGAGATGACATTCTCAAAGGGTAAACACCTTTCCTCTACATACCTATGGAATATCCATAGAAGTCATGCTCACATACCGCTATGAGGTACTCCGACTACAATATGTGGTTTTGGAATGTTTCCCTACGATCCTGTGATTGATGTTGGTAACCCAACAAACCTTTTGAAAATCTCTAGTCTCTGCTGTTTTTTTCTGTTTGTTTCCTATGATGTAAGAGGATCCTCCCCCATGACCTTACGAAGTTGTGACACCTCAGCCACCACAGTTACAGATGTGGATTATACTCCTGATATCTGGAATATCTCGGGAAAGATTGTGAAAGGTCATCTTGACGCCGCCTTTACAGTGTTTTAATTACACCAATCCACAAATACGCAGATGATACACAGCTCTACCTCAAGATATCCTCCATCAAAGACATCCACAGGCTCAAGGCCTGCCTCTCATTGATCCAGTTGTGGATGTCCAGTGCTTACTTGAAGCTCAACCCTACCAAGACTAAATTCAAACTGGTGAAAACAACACAGAACACCCGGAAGTCCAGATTTTCTGCTATGCACCTCGAAGGCTTCACACCCCAGCTGGCCTCCTGCACAAAGTCCCATGGGTTTGACATCGACAGACACCTCTCCTTCAAACAGCACATAGCAAGAAAGTCACAAATGTCCTGGTACCAACTTTCTCTCTGGTGGAAAATCCAGCCCTTCATCCCAGAAAACAACTGCAGATCTGCTGTCCAAGCCATGGTACTCTCCCACCTGGATGGTGGCAATGCTCTCTCCAAAGGCCTTTTTGGCGACTGCCCTTTCTCCCCTGAGATGTGTCATGCACGCTGCAGCACAACTCATCAAAGGACTCTGCAAATTCAACAACATCACCCCAACCCTAATCGCACTTCATTGGCTTCTGCTGCAAGCAGGAATCGTCTGCAAATCCAGCTGCATCATCTACAAGGCTGTCACCCTGAAGTTTCCAAGTTACCTCGCTGAGAATCTCAGCATCTCCAGAGGACTACACTCCACCAGCAGTAAGGACATGTAAAGACTTGAACTCTGCTATTGCAGGAAGGAAAAACAGAAGACAGGCCTTCTTTGTCTATGTCCCAAGAATCTGGAACCTGCTCCCCATCAAGATGTGATCACCCCCTCATTTTGTCAGTTTACAAAGGAGCTCAAGGCCCTTCTCTTCAAGGAATTACTCTTCGCTAACACCCAGGCTCATGCACCAAACACTCTCCACCATACCTGAGACTGGGTGATCTGAAACCCACTGTTTCCTCCCCTGGTTACTTGCAGATCCCTTGCTTACAATTACCCCCTTTCCCTTGTTTCTCTGCACCCTAACCCCTATGATTGGAAAGCTCTCTGCTTCTTCCCGAAGGTAGGGCTGCGCTCAATAAATTCCCTGATAATATTAATAATAATACTAATAATGACTTGCACCATTCTTTACCAACTGCTATTGTCAGCATAGCTATCCATCGATCAAAATGCATTTGCCATCACTATACAATTCCATCGAATGTTATGCTCTGATTGATTGATAGATAATTTACACAACCTTTCATCGTGCACTACGAGTTCTTCATATGTCAGACACAGAGAAGCTTTGTCAGTTGGAATATGGCAGATGCTGAGACATAGCCGTAAAATGTGGCTAAGCTAAGAAGCTTAAACTAAGAAGAGTTAAGAAAAGTGATGTCAGGTGTTTACTGTGAAAATAATGATCAGCACAAGAAGCAAGCATGCAGGTACTGGTAAGTGGTCAAACATTAATTAGATCTAAATATCCAGAACAAAGAGCCAAAGGTTGCAGTTCGATTTACAGAGGAAAGAAAGACGTTGGCATTTATACAGTCATCACCCCTGCCATTTAGAGATTTCCCCAATCAGGGAATTAAAAAAGAACAGACCAATGCAGAGACTGGCCTCGTGTGGGGGGTGCACCTAGAGACAGAATCATGATTGCTATGCCACTCTAGTGTGTGTAAGGCATACTGGGAATTGTGCTTTCGTCCTGCCAACTCTATGTTTGATCTTCCTGTGGCCAAATAGAGGTGAGGAGTGCTAGCACAATCACCCTGTGAACCGAACGCAGGACAAAAGAAAAGAGCAGAAACCGTGGTGTCAAGAAGGAGACATGCCACGCTGCTGAGGTCCCCCACTTTGTCAGAATAAAGCATAACATATATTTCACATTAGCATCTGCCTTCCTAACCATTCATCCAGTTGCCTCAGAAGTAGATAGACTGGTCATGGGAACAGAACACTCTCAGAGTCAGCTGGAGACCCTGAGGTAAGAGTAAAAGGAGAAGGGCTGAGTATCTCGATGGGGTAGGCTCATGACACCCTTTGATGGAGCTCACGTATGGACAGAACCCAGCAATACTGCGACCTGTTTGGTTATTGTCATTTGTAATATCATCTGATGAAAATTACAGTGCAGAGATATACAGACAAGCACCACATGGATGAGCTGTTGTAGCAGAATTCAGTAGAATATTGACATAGTATATAGTCCATTAACAACACATTCTTTGTACAAACATGTTCCCTTCTCTAACATATCGAAATAAGTAGCAAAGTACAGTGGTGGTCCCATGTTCACAAAAATAAAATAAAAATCTGCAATTGGCTCAACATGTGGGTGTGTGTGTGTAGACGATGTGACGATGTGAGCTGGGAAAGTGGTCCAAGGAACACAGCTCTTCTCTGTACAATGACCCACGCACAGAGCAACGTGATACATTACCAAAGTGTAGTCAATGTGTGCATCTGACAACACAACGCCTTGTAACACTAAACTCAAACCATTTATTTTGAAGAGATTGCTTAGGCTCAGCCTACATTTCCCAGCTGCCCCATAAATATTGGGATCCGGGCGCATTTGCGCACAGGCATTTGAGTGAGTGCTTTTTGCGAGTGCTGTTTAGCTGTTCAGCTGCTCAGCAAATAGCACTTGCACAAACTCACCCGTAATGACCCAGTAATTGCCCATTCCTGGGCACTGGAAAAAAAATGATACCGGTGGCAGCTCTGCCTGTTATACCGGAATGGCTACCGCCGGTATTGTAATGAGGCTCATCGCCTGTACAAAGACATGGCGAAGGTAATATGGCACAAACTTCACCTTCCAGTTCAATTATTAATAAACAACCAGGATTGACGATACCAATACCATTGCTGAATGACGTTGGATCACCGCTTTTACAAATATCGGACGAAGATATATTGGCTTGCCAGACTCAGCTCTGTTTAACTAACAAGTCGAGTGAGCAAGTAAATTAGTTAGATTGTTGCACGGGTGAAAAAAACAATTCACCTACGTTGACCCATGCTCAAATATATACATTAGATAATCCCTGTATACCTGCATTATACTCCCAAATAGTTGAAAATAATGACTGAATTCTAAACCTCCTATGGTGCCAAACTGCAAAACAATGCCTCCAACCATAAAAATACCTGCAAAAATAAAAATAAAAACGGATGAAAAGTCGTGTCAATTAGTACCAGAAACCCAGCAGATTGCATATAATACACAGGTGTCTGACCTGTCTCATTCTCCTATCCTGTACCCCACACTGCCTAATTCTCCATTAAGTATGACAGCATCTTCATCCATGTAATTTGTGAGATCTACCCCGAGGCCATCAATTGGCCTAAAACAACTGGCCATCCTTGCATTTGAAATTACAGTAGCAGCCATGAATAATGGGCTGTTTAGCCTAATAAAAGTATATGAGATACTGGGAAAAAATCTGACCAGCATACACAGCAGTTAAAGCGACATTTTCAAAATTAGACTACATCGCTGATGATGTAAACCAACAAAAAGTAATCGGGCACAATACGTCCAAATCATTGGTAATACCTACCCAATAATTTTCCTCTGTTCCAAAGACACTCGGTGCTGGTCAGGCATTACCTATACATTTGGAGAATGAGGAGGCGTGTCCTCATATAACATTGGATAAAATGCTTGATATACCAATCATTGTGGATATAGTTGATGATTCACAAAAATCACAAGCTGTGCTCATTGCCGACCAGACAATTACAGAAATTGAAACTATAATATTGGGAAATGAAATAACACAAGAAGCGATACTTGAGGTATTCCAAAAATCCAGGACAAAAATGAAATCAAAACGAGGCAGAGTAAAAAACAAAAAATTAGATGCCTTTAAAAAAGGATTTAAATTCAAAAGCAAATAAATGTATTGGTGCACTAACTATCCTCCTCGTCAAATAACCCATACATCTGGTGACAAAACAAACTCAATTACCCTAAAGGAGCCAATTAACCTAGAATCTCAGATTATAGAGACTGATACCACTATTTGTGAAATAACTCTCTTTCCTTGGAGACAAATAGAGCTCAGGATAAAGAAGAAAATGATATGTTAATCTATTTAACCTGAACCCGTACGCCCTTTAAGAGAGGTGGCGCTCTATGGGATGGATGGGGATGCAGCTCTTACTCTCGCACCAATAATCAGACCGACTCAGGAAGTTGGCAAAACACATCTGTTTTTAATTGCAATTGTCTAATAAAAACAGGGATTACCGCGGGCGTCAACGGACAACCCACAGTATAAGTCTCAATGGTTCACAAGAAAAAACACATATTTATAACAAAAAATCATCATACTTGACATCATAGTATGTAGCAAAATAAGAAAGCCCACAGAGGTTTGTGAGAGGCTTAAAGGGAACATCTAGGTAAACTTTCTATGGGGTATGTGATTGTGATTGGCTCTCTAAGGTCAGGTGGACAGCTATGCCCACCCCTAATGCAAGTCATCTTCCGTGTCATAAAAATACACAAAGTTTCATTGGCTTTCTTTACTTCACTTTATTTATTTATACCACGCAACCACTGACCTGGAGGCTTAAGGGCTAACTATAGGGATCTTTGCTACGTGGCCCTCTACAATTGGATGGCACGCTTGTACCCTTCTGGAATATTCCACTCACTGGCAGCACACAAGCTTGTACCCCAGGAGCTGGAGAGTTGGCCTTGACCAAACCTCCCCACCCAATTAGCCCAACATCCATCATCACTCCTACTGTCTGCCATTCAATTAGTCCTTTGAACTCAGCCTTGCTTGCAAAGAATCACTGTACCCAAGAATAAAACAGAGTGTGAGCATGGCCTTATATTCTGGTCTCAGTGTAGCTTGCCCTAAGTCTATTTTCATGTGCCCATGTGACAGGAGAACGCGTTTTGAGATCCTTCTTTGCAGGTAACACTATTAAATTAATAGAACCTGGCACTTCTGGTGTTTTTCCATTACACCTCAACAGGAACCCGTCTTCCGTCTCACGTTCATTGTATCTCCTCGACTAGATAACTAGTTCCTTGGATGTTCCAAACCTTGACACTGGGCCAGAAAAGCCTTCTTGAATCTTCCTTCGCCGTCAGCTGTTTTCTTCAACTGTGCCACACTTTCAGCCCTTCTATTCATGGGGTCCAGGTTTGCTAAAATGCGTTGTGGAACATCCAGATTCTATACACACTTATATATGTATTGGCGGAACTGCCTGCAGTCTATTCACTATGTATAGCCAGCCTTATGATTACTTAGTCTACTTGGGTTACTGCGTCTCTACAATTATAAAACGGCTTTGCATTTTCTTCCGTGCTCTCTGCAGGTGCACTCTTCATGTTGCTCATGAAATGTTGCTCAATGCTTTACTTTGCCATTATATTCTATAAGGTCTATTCACCTTCTTCATTGGCATCTCTTCTGGGTGCGTAATTTCTGTTTCACGTGACGTCACCAGTCTTCTCTTTCATTCATCTTCACACTTCTTCCGGAACTTCCTTCAGAAGACTGTCATTTCTTTGTGGGTCCATAATATAGGGATTTCTCAATGGATACCTGTTAGGCAGAATCATTTGCAGTACCATTTGGGAACACCACACATAATTAAGACTACAAGTGCAAGTACAAATTCTCCTTTGGTACAAGCCTGTCCTACACAGTAAAGTGGTAGCGATGGCTGAGCAGCCAGACTTATCTCAAGAGTAAAGTGAGTAGCATCAGAAGTTACACAAAGGACAGCAATGACTATGGTTCAAGCAAACACTGATTCAAGGTTTCTGAGTAAAAGAATATACATTTATTTACACCATCAGTTATAAAACAGTTCACTAATGTAAAGCAGCAGAAAATCACAATCTTTTTTTTAAAATGTATTTTATTGTTTTATCGTAACATACAAAAAAACAACAACATAACTTTAGTAAACCCCCATCCCCCGCCCACCCCTCACACTTCCCCAGCCCCAGGTCCAACCCATGTACCCTATTGTTCGACTTAGTTGGAGAGCCCTTGTGGACTGCTTGCTTCTTCGTTAGAGGAGGATTCCTCTCGGGGGCGGAATAGTGTCACCGTCAGCAATACCCATTGTTGCAGGTCTTCGCTAATGTCCTGTTTCTGTTCCCGCTGGGCATTCTCCCAGGCCCCTGTTTCCGCTGTCGACCATTTGCGGAGGTCCTCCCACCACTGTGTTATGCTTGGAATCCTAGGGCTCTTCCACTCCATTGCGATGCGCCTTTTGGCCAGTATGTACATCAGATCTTTCATCTTGTTGAGTGGTCTGTTCTTCTTGTTTTTTGTGTATTTGCCCAGTATGCACGCCTTTGGAGACTGTACGTCCAAGGTAATGCCTGCTTCCATCACTTTTGTCTCTATTTGCTTCCAGTAGGTTTGAAGTGCCGGACAGCCCCAAAACATGTGGGTCATGCCAGCACGAGGTTCTCTGCATTTAGGGCATTCTGTGACTCCTGCACCTTTAAATTTAGAGATGACCTTTGGGGTAAGGTAGGCTCTGTTAATGATGTAGAATTGTATAAGCTGTAGTCAGGCGTTTCTGGACACTTTCTTGTGGTAGTTTATCATGACTTGCCATTCTTTGTCCCCAAACTGAAGGCCTAATTCCTGCTCCCATTTTTCTTTACATTTAAGGTCTTGTCTGGTTGTGCCGTCGAGCAGCGACTCGTAAATCCTTGAGGTTTCATGTCCCCCTTCAGCCGCATTCAGCATGTTTTCCACTACCTCTGTCTCAGCTTCAAAGTCATCGACCTCAGGCCATCGGGTTTTGAGAGTGCTTATTACGGCTCTGTGCAACAGGAACTGACCTGCGGGTAGTCCTGTGGTTTCGTGCAGCTCCTCAAATGGTAGAATGCCTTGATCGTTCGCCAGGTCGCCCTGGGTGGCAATCCCATAGGGCTCCCATATGTTCCTGATTATCATCTGGCCATCAGGTCTAGCGGTCATTGTGGCTGCCAGCGGGATCTGAGGAGAGTAGGGGTCCTTAGCATTCACAGATCTGCAGGCTCGCCTCCAAATCTGGATCCCGAGGTTGATTAGGTATGGGTGGTTCTGCTTAGTTTTGGGTGTGGTCCAGAGGAGGTCTCTAAGGAGCCCCGGGGAGACAGCTGGGTGCAGGAGTCAGGTGTCTGTTGTCGTTTCGTCTGCCATCTATTGGATCACATGCTTTAATTGGCCTGCCAGATAGTATAGTTCAAAATTTGGGATTTTCAAGCCCCCCTTGTCATAGGGCCTCTGCATTACCTCCAGTGCCACCCTATGCCTTCCCCCCTGCCAAAGGAAACTCCTGCAAAGCTTATTCAGTTCTCTGAAGAATTGCTGCATGATGTAGTATGGGACATTTGTGAAGTAATGTAGGAGACGGGGGAGTGCTACCATTTTGAGTAGTCCCGCTCTACCGGCCACTGAGAGCGGTAGCCTGCCCCAGAGAATCATTGCTTTTTCTAGGCTGTCTCTGGCTTTTACTGTGTTCAGAGCATGTTCAGTCTTGGGATCTCGGTGGATAGATACACCTAGATATCTGAAGGAGGATGTCTCCCACTTGAATGCCAGCCTAGGGAGGCTCGCCTCCTCGACCCCGCTCAAGGCCGCCAGGGGGAAGAGGCAGGATTTGTCATGGTTGATTTGGATCCCAGTGATTTTGTGGAACCCCGCTAAGGTTTCGAGAATGTAAGGGAGTAAGTGTTCGGGGTTATTTAGGTAAAGGAGCATATCGTTGGCGTACATAGAGACTAAGTGGGCTACCAAATAATCTCAATACCCCCATCCCCGTATTCCTGTCTTAGGTATGCAGCAATGGGCTCAGCTGCTATAATGTATAGCATGGGGGAGAGGGGACAGCCTTGCCTCGTGCCTCTGTGAAGATGCCATTTCTCGGAGTAGGTGCTATTGGTGCGCACTCTGGCTGTGGGGTCTGTATAGATTAGCTTAACCCATCTTCGGAAGGCTGGTCCTATTCCCATTTTGGCCATAGTGGCTTGAAGCCAATCCGACCTGACGGAATCAAACGCCTTAGTGGCGTCTAGGGATGCCACTGCGCATTCGCTCGACCTGCCTTCGGTGCTATGGATGACGTGGTGTAGTCTGCATATATTCTCTGTGATGGAGCGCCCAGGTACATATCCCGTCTGGTCCTGATGGATCAGCTGTGGGATCACTCTTCTCAACCTCCTGGCCAGCAGTGTCGTCAAGATCTTGTTGTCTACATTTAGCATGGACAGAGGCCTGTACGAGCTGCAATCGTCCCCCACTTTGCCCGGTTTCAAGAGCGGTATAATCACAGCTTCGCTCATGGTGTCCAGTAGGGTACCTGCGTCGTAAGCTTCCTGATAAACTTGGGCTAATAAGGGGGCTAATGTGTCCTCATAAATTTTATAAAACTCCCCCGGGAGGCCATCAGAGCCCGGTGTCTTACCGGAGGGGAGTGATCTGATGGCTGCTACCACCTCTTCGGGGTTAATGGGGTCATCTAGAGCCTTGGTATGCTGCTGTTCTAGTGTGGGCAATCTGATAATATCTAGTACGTCCTCAATATCGGTGTCGGCAGCCGATGGGGGCCTGGCGTAAAGTGCCTGGTAGTATTTTGTGAAGACTGAGTTTATCTTGGTCTGTGTGTGCGTTGATGTTCCATCAGGTCTGTGTATGAGGCAAATGGGCCTCCTAGGGGTTTCGAGTTTATAGAGCCACGCTAGTAGTTTCCCCGGTTTGTCACCCATGGCGTGCTTCCTCTCTATGTGTTTTGCATAGCTAAGTCTCCCCAGTCTTTCCCAGTGGACTAGACATGCCTGTTTGAAGTCCAGAGTCATCTTTATGTGGGCAGGGTCAGGTGAGGACTCGGCCTCGAGTTCTCTCAGCACACTTTCATCTCGACCCAGCATGGTCAATATGGATTTCTCAGCACCCCCTGTGGCAGCCATCATCTCCCCTCTCATCACTACTTTGTACGCCTCCCATGCCGTGCGGACGTGCTGGACACTGTTCACGTTAGTTTGCCAGTAGTCCAACGTGCGGCCGCGGATCTGTTCACTGAAGGCTCCATCAAGTAGGGCCTCACTCCTGAGCCTCCTCGTGGGTGCAGGAGGTCGAGGCGCTAGCACTGTCCAAGTGGCTGTGAGTGGGGAATGATCAGATAGCACTCTAGCCTGATATTGTTTGCCTTCAAATGAGGCCTGATGTTCTTCACTCACTAGTAAGTAGTCTATTCTAGTGTACACTGCGTGTGGGGGCGAGTAAAAGGAGTATCTTCTTGCTTCAGGGTGATGTTCCCGCCAGAGGTCTACCAGTGCAAATTGTTGTGTCAGGTGTTTCAGGATTTTGGCCGGCGGGGAGGGGCGGGAGTGCTTGCTGTCAGATCTGTCCATGCGGGGATCTAGGGTGCAATTGTGGTCTCCCCCCCATATCAAGATACAGTCTCTGTACGGGCCCAACCTAGTGTATAGAGAACGGAAAAAGACTGCGTTGTCATGGTTGGGGGCATAGGAGTTGATCAGGCAGACTTTCCTCCCTTCTATGGTGCCATGTATCAAGGCCATTCTTCCCTCGTCATCTGTTTTCGTGTGGATTAGATGTATTGGGATGGAGGGGGCTATCCATATGAGGACACCCCTAGCATATGTAGAAAATGTGGTGCCTATCATCGTTCCTTTCCAGATCCGGGCCAGCGCCGCCAACTTAGGAGCTTCCAGGTGTGTTTCCTGCAGGAAGGCGATTCCGACTTTGCTTTGTTTCAAGAATGAGTGAATTCTACACTGTTTGACGTAGCTGTTCATCCCTCTGACATTCCAAGTCATGATTCTAATTTTATCTGCCATGTGTAGTTGGTGGTCTGGTGATCCGGGCTTGCGCCTAGGGTAAGTCTATAAAGGGTTCCGGCGACTTTGGGTGCACTAGGTGGACCTCGGTCTGAATACTCGCTAATTCCCAACTGGGGTCCCCTGGTCTGGGTTCCCCTTCCCAAAAAACTTGAACTTCCCTCTAACATAACACGTCCAGCGAGGTTCCCCTCGTTCTGACTTTCCCATTTCCGCTCCATTTGACCTAAGGTCTCCAGGTGCCCTACGGGTGGGTGTAATGCACCCAAACTTCTTCGGGGGTCCAGAAGCAGAAACTCTTCTGTTGTTGACTTGTGAGGAGTTATGGGAGTCCTGAGCAACTCCTGTGGGGATCAATGCTGCTGCGGTGCGGTGCTTCTCAAATTCCGTACTGGCCCAGCTCCATAGCTGGGCGACTTGTGTCACTTGGGGTGCTGCTTTCGCGGCCTGCATTCTCTGGGTTCAATATCAGGGATCTGCTCCCTGTCCAACCACTCACTGGCTTCCGCTGGTGTATCGAACAGTAGCGCTTTACTATTGTGTATCACTTTCAGCCTGGCTGGGTAGAGAAGCATGTAGCGTAGGCCTGCGTTTTTTAGTCGTGCCTTGGTGGAGATGTATTGGGCCCTCGCCCTCTGGACTTGGAATGTATAGTCCGGGTATATGGCCACTTTGGCTGAGTCGCGCTGTATGGTGCCACCCGATCTGGAGAATGTGAGGATCGCCTCCCTGTCTCTATAATTGAGCACTTTGGCTATTATGGGCCTGGGTGGGGCCCCCGGGGGCGGCCGTTTGATGAGGGAACGGTGTGCACGCTCAATGGTAAAGCCCTGCAACAGCTTACCGGCCCCAATTTCCTGTAGCAGGAGGTTCTCTACGTAATTCGTGGGGTCGTTCCCTTCAATACCCTCAGGAAGTCCAAGGAGTCTAACGTTGTTTCGGCGCGCCCTCCCTTCAGCTTCATCAGCTCTGTCCTCTAGGTTTTTAACCTTTTGCGCCAAAGCATTCACATCTTTGAGTATCTGGGTTTTTGCCTCCGTGTTCTCACGGACCTGGGACTCCAGTGCTTCCGTTCGATTAGCAATAGCGCGGACATCCTGTCTCAACAGGTTCAGGTCAATTGCTACAGCGTCGATTTTAGCCTCCATGGTCTTCTGTAGGGCCTTACTGGCCTCCAGAAGCTGTGAGTTTGCTGGTTCTGGGGTCTTTTCCTGCTGTGCTACTGTATTGGAGGTGCTGGTGTCAAGGCTGGCTGGGCCACAGACCGTAAATGTTTCCATGGTTGTTTGCCGCTGTTTACTTTTGTTGCCTCTAGCTGACATTTCTAGCTGACCAGGCGGGCCAAGGCTGTCTGCAGTGCTGTGCTGTGGTTTAGGCCAATAGAATGTGTTGGCTGTGAACCCTCTGGGCCACGAGCCAGCTGGTCCGAGATCTGGCCACTGCGCAAAATGGGTGCCTCTCCCTGGTGTGGGCACCCCCAGGCCGAGTCCTCAGCTGCTACCACGGGGCGCAGTTGGATGCCGGCGCCAGCCTGGGACCCACATCCTACCGGGCCGGGTGCAATCCCTGTGTGCGTGCAGTGCCACAAGCTGGGGTGCTATTGAGGGGGAGCGCGGGGGGGGCGCTTATCTGCTGGGTGTAGCTGGTGTTGGCGGCTAGGACCCCCCCCCACCTCCTCCTTACCCCGTGTTTGTTGGGCGGGCTGGCGGGCCTCTCCTCACCGACCTCCGCTTACTGGATGTGCCGCAGCCCAGGCGCCGAGTTCCCCGGTCACGAGCAGACCCGACGGGGCCGCTCGCTCTCCACCTTCTCGCGGGGGCGTGTCTCGGGCCGGGTCCCCTCCAAGGCTCCCCAGTGCTCCGCCGACTCCTTCACGGGGGCTCCCCCTGGGCTCAGGGGAGGGCACCAGAGCACTTGGTGTCGCAGCGTGGGGTGGTCTCGTCTCCGCTCCTCCTGCTCGGTGCTCAGGTCACCTCCTCGGCGCCGCACACCACGCTGGTCCCCAGGGCCGTCTGTAGCGTGGGCCGCGCTCCAGCGTACGGCGTCCTCTGCTAGGCAGGCGCCATTTTCTGGTGCCAGCGAATTTCGGCACTCACCAAATATCTCTGCACCGGGAGGTCGCAGCGGCCCCAGATTTTCCATGCAGGTGCTCTGGACGCTTAGCTAAAGGTGTGGCAAGTTTCGACAGGAATAGTGGGGCAAAACCGCTATTACGCAGCAAAATCAAGGGCACATCATGCAGAGCTGCGTGGAAAGCGTCCTGCTTACATGGCGGTTAGCCACGCCCCTCCAGAAAATCACAATCTTAATACACTACACAACACCCAATTAATTCTGGACAAGTTAAGCTCAAAATGAAGTGTGAGCAATATGGCACTCCAGCCATTTAAAAAGGGAGGGAAAGAACAAGGTTATCAAAAATCAACGACACCAACAAGTAATAGGCAGGGCAATCTAGAAAAGGCTTCCTAAACTAGGATTCAAATCAATAGGCCTGGGCCAATGTTAATGGTTCAGAGTCTTTGCAGAGGATCACACAGTTCAGAGTAGCTCGCGGTTAAGTCTTTTCCAAGAGTTCAAAACGAAGTTGGTCAAAGGAAAAGTTATTCAAAAGAGTAGAGAAGGACAACCCTTTGGAAAGGCGAAAGATTTAAAACACTTTCACCGCAGTCAGACGGAACGAACTACCGGATTTGAACAGTACCTTAGATGAAGAAGAATGCTGTAGCTGAGGCGGTTGTTCCTGGCAGTTCCTGCAGGCTCATGGTTCCTGAAGCAACTGTCAGACTGACAAGAAGGAGGAAGACTGGCGGGTCCTGCGCTGCCCAGGGAAGAAGCCAGCAGCAGAGAAACAAAGCGAATAAAAGGTGCGGTCCTTAAAAGTACAAATGGACTCTCTCTCACTGGCTATCTGGTTTCCTGTAGCACACCATATTTGACCAGGCTGAAGAGGAGGTGCAGGGGCTTTGTGAGCTGGTTGGTCCCACCAGGCTCAAGGGGAGAAGACTCCTTGCGGTTCTTCACTGTCGTCGAGGTTTCAGGCGATTCGGACCTGCAGCAGAGCTTCACCGGGATGTCAAGTAGTTGCAGCAGTCGGCTTCCTTCAGCTCCTTGTTGGTTCTCACATTCCAGTGGCGACTCTGCCTTCCAAGTCCCAGAGACCTGCTTTTTAAGCAGTTTTCCCCCATTCACACAGCCTGGTTGTCAATCACACAGCAGGGTGGCTGTCCTGGCAGCACAGTCACCTAGCCAATCAAACTAGAGTGCGACTTGGATCTCCAAGGAGACCCTGTGGAGGGGGCTTCAAACCAGGGACGTCATTTCACCAAAATGCCAGGGGTAGCGGAAGTGACATCACACGACCTTTGGCCCCTGGTGACATCACAGGAAGTGATGTAATTTGACCCCACCCCGAAGTGATATCACTGGATGCGATGGAACGTGACCTTTCACCCATTGACAAAACAGGAAGTGCTATCACATAGCATTGTACACTACAAAAAATATGGTTACTATATCGCTATAATGTGATGTACATTTCATACAATCGCCATATGTATCGTTAAGATCAGTGTATATAGGCCCATATTACCAAATTACTGTGAATGCAAGCAGACGTCCATGACCAAATGATAATGATGTGTTATTATATAGCACTTAAGCTTAAGCGCTTTACATAGAAAAAATATACACCCAATATCACCCAACCTGTGTTGGTACTCATTTATCGACCTCGGGAGGATGAAAGGCTGAGTTGAGGCGTTTAAGAACAGACTAAATCAGTGACTCACCTCCTGAAGTGTGCCTGAAATAAACCTTTAATGACTCTAGCAATTATTGTATAGAAATCCAGAAAGACACATTATTTGGTATTCCTAATCTTTCTTATTTAGGGTCAGTGCTGAAAGTATTAGACTTGTGTCACTCCTTTTCTTCTTTTTCTTCTTTTTTTAAGGGGCTTTAACAAGAAAGCCAGCCACTCCAGAACTAA
Source organism: Ambystoma mexicanum (assembly GCF_040938575.1). NCBI lineage: Eukaryota > Metazoa > Chordata > Amphibia > Caudata > Ambystomatidae > Ambystoma > Ambystoma mexicanum. The sequence continues at coordinate 776,937,865 of NC_090922.1, forward strand.
CGAGCCACATGGTGCTGGCCACAGCCCATGAGTTTACATTACAAAAAAAAAAAAAAAAGAAAACCTTATTTTTTTCTCTTGTTTTTCTAGAGGTCGCAAGGGTGACCACAGAGGTCGCAAGGGAAACCTCAGAGGTCGCAGTTGCGACCTCTGGCGACCCCCAAATGACGTCCCTGCTTCAAACCCCTCACTCACATCCTGTCCACCCAGACACTCAGGTGCCTAAGGAGGGCTTCTGTGTAGAAGCCCGCCAAAGGACGGCAAACAAAGGAACCAAACCTGGTTTGGCGCGCAGAGTAAAACACGAGAAAAACCTTCACAAAAAGAAATGGTGAAAAAACCCAACTGGAACCAAATAAAATTAAAAGGGGTCCAGTGGATTAAAGTTTGTGGCTACCACCATAGCCTCTAACAGTACCAAGGCCATTTTCATAGCTTGTGGTAAAATAAAAATGGTAGATATCACTGCCACCAGACAAATCTTAGAAAAAGGGGAACAAAATAATGTTCCATGAGAAACAGACAAAAAGGGATAACTATTAACCCTTCCAGTACTCTAAGGAAGATAGTTTGTACTGGGTCTGTACATTTAAAAAGACTAGTAAAAGTCAATGGCAACTTTATCTGTTCTGGGAGACAGTAGTCAGTCCCAGAAAATTGAGTTTAAAGAGGGAAGCGAAAAAGGCAACCCTGTGTCACTACACTAAAGGTGCTGTGTGACACACAGTAACAAAGATGATGCCTATGGAGTAGCTGAGACACCATAGTCCATGAGCCCAAAAATGTACAATACATAGCCAAAAACACATGTAAGAATGGGAAAAAAGGCTCAGACCCTTACCAGGTTAAAAAAATAAATCCTAGAAATCCAGCAAAGCTGCAGAGGGACTCTGTCATTAAGGGAAATTAGCCATTCTGGAGAATTCGCCCTAACACTCGCCCCCCCTCCAGGCTAAGGGACAGGAGGATCTAATCCACACCAGGATGGATCTCCTGTTGCAAGTCGGTTAAATGGCCTGCTGAGTACCCCAGTAACCTTTTGTAACCCTTGCTAGGAACCTTTTTATCAGTGGTTTTCATTTGTAAACTATATGACTTAGACACCTGTTGTGGTACATCTCTCTTTCTTAATGTACAGGGGATCTGATCTAACAGTCCCTCAGAAGTTGTAACAACCTCTGAACCTACGATAGGTTTTTCAAGGGGTCCTTAGAAAGGAACCCCTTAGATCTAGAGGGGCCTCCATGGTTCCTCATCACCTCTCTCACAAGAGCAGGTTGGGTCTCAGGTATCTTGGTTGGAGGGGCTGTGGTCAAGCAAGGTACATGTTGCCACTTCCTCTGAGATCTGACCTTACCTATTTTAGAAGTTTCCCTCCTAACGTTAGGATTTACATTGGAGTCTTCAGTAGAAGATCCAACACACTTAAGGAGTTTAGCCTTAGACCTATTTTTCATGGTTTTCCACCAGCTTTGAGAGTTACCAGTTGTCATAGGCCTAGAGAGGGGTTTAATTTGTCTGTCCACCTCTTCCTCAGAAGCAGGGGGTCAAATACTTTAAAACTGGAGGGGCAATGATGTAGCTTGGTTCGGGCTCCCATTTCCCTACTATACTAGCCTCAGATTTGCCTGGGTTAGAGGTCTACTTACTAACACCAGGGCTTGCAGTGGGGCTCTCGGTAGAGGTTCCCACAGGCTCAGAGGGGTCTCTTATGGTTGCCTCTCTGGCCAATTTGGTTTGGTTCTGTTTTCTCTCACTGGGAGGCCTGCGGGTAGTGGATACTACTCCTAGAGTTTTTAAATCATTCCCCAACATGACTCTCCCAGGCGCCTCATTCTGGACACTGACAGGGATCCTCACTGTCATATTATTGCACTGAATGAGAGCTGGCCGAATTGGAACCAACTGGACAGGGCCTCCTGAGAATTTAGTGGGACCTTTGCGTGCTTTAGCAACATCCTCAGGCTTGAAAAAGCTTTCATCCACTACTGTTATGCTGGCCTCAGTGTCTCTCCTGGCAGGAGTATCCTGGCCATTGACAAGAACACTGTCCATATAATACCGTCTAGAGTTTTCTGGAACAGAGTTGTACACAGCCATATTCTGTTTCTTACCCAGACCCATGGACTCTAAGGATACAGTAGCGTGAAGACCCAATGGTTCTTCAGAAAATAGTTGAAAGTGGGCACTAGTCATTTGTACTTCTTCCTCTGGGGAGAAGGCTAAGGAGGCAGTGCTGATCCCAGCAGGTTTACCCTTGCACCTGGGATCTCCTTTCACATGGTCAGTTGACCCACAAACATAGCATTTACCAAATGCTCTCTGGAATGGGGGTTTCTGCTGACCTCCCTCTGTTTGGGCATCAGAGGATTTACTAGCCCTATTTGGTTTCCCATGTGGCTTACCCTGGTTACGTTTGGGGCCTCTTCTGGATTGGAGGTATTAGAATTCTCCTTGTTATCTTTCTTTGGCTGCTTTCCCTCATCCTTCTTCTGAGTTGCCCCAGAATCCTAGTGAGTAGCCCTGTTGGCAACCCACAAGTCAGCAGCCTTAGCTAACTTCTTTGGATCTACCTCCTTAGAATCAGCCATGTGCTGTCTGAGCTCAGTAGAGCAGGCATCATAAATTGACTCCAAGATAACAAGATTTCTCATACCTTCATAAGTGTTAACTCGGTAACCCTTCAAACATTCACATACCCAGGTACCCCAAGGGGTACCATCATGCCTTTTGAGGGTCCTAAACCTCTTAAGGTACTGGGAAGGGGTATTCCCAAATCTAGCAATTAAAGCTAGATTCACACACTCATAATCCATTCTATCCACCTCCCCCAACTCCATCACAACATCAGATGCAACAGTGGGTAACCTAGAGAAGAGCCAAGGAAGCAACTGATTCCCTGTAATGTCTTGAATCCCATGGCTATACTCGAATATTACCAACCAATCCAAAATATCAAGCTTAGTCTCATACATACCCACAATTTATTTAGGCATATGTGGTCTCTTAGGACTGGAAGACCAAGAAGACTCTGGGAGAGAAGCATTCTCAATAGACAACTTTTTCATTTCTAATGCATGGTTCATCTCCATTTCTCTGAGCTTAAGTTCTTGATCCTATTGTTCAGTTTGAGCATTAATACGTTTGAATTCCAATTCAAGCCTCATCTTTTCTAGAGCAATTAATTCAGGACTGAGTGTCGGACCTGTAGGGGTCCCAGTGGACAAAGGTTGAGGTTGCTGAGCAAGCAGAGGAGCAACAGGGCCTACATTGTGAGACACATCTGCCTCATCTAGCTCATTAATAATATCTGCCACATTATCATCCTGTCAGGCTTGTCATCTGGGAATGGTTATGTATATTATGGTAGGTTTGGTGTGAGGGTTAATTTGTTTTGGGATTGAGATTAGGTGAAAATATTTGAGGTGTCATTATTTTTAGAGAAGGTTACCTTAACTACAGTTTAGTGTATTGACAAGAACCCAAGCCAAGATGGAGGATCGAGTCAGTGAGCTGATTGGCTGGGAATTCCTTTTGTTTTGTGGAAAGGAATTTCCAACTGCCTTTCATCATTTGCCAACAGCTGAGCAGGTCTGGTGTTACAGGTGATCCAGTGTTCTGTGCCTTTATCTGAGATTCAACAGGAAAAGGAGTTTTCAAGAGCAAGATAAATTCCAGAACTGTAAAGAACTGGTAGCTAAGTCCACAGGGAGCTGTGAATGAAACATCCATAAAGATAAGTGATTTTAAAGACTGTTTATTAATTTGTATAGTGTTGAGATTGGAACCCGTTGCTGTATGTTTTAATTAAACTCAGTCTCAAAACATTTCGTTCTTAATGTACTTTGATCCTCGTTGTTATAAATAAGATTTTTAAGCGCTGGTTACATTGCGCTGTTTATTAGTTGCGTGAACCCTGACCTAACTGTAAGTCTGATCACGGGTGCCAGCGCGCCTGGAGTGCCACGTGAGAATTCCTGAAGAATTGCTCTCAGGTTTTATAACCGCGTATCAAAGCATAGTTGTTATGCTTGTTCGCAGGGGTACACGGCCGTGTATATTTGCAGCAAACAGCTGTAATTCAGTGTGTGCGGCTCATAGGCATACACAGACCCTTAATTTATTTATTGGGTTTTCTTTGCCGTCCACGCCGCTTGCTGAGAGGTAAGGCTGATATTCAGCTAGGCGTGTTGCGGTCTGAATTTTCAGTCTTCGCACACATTGAGCCTAATGGGACAAAAGAGAAGAGTCCCTAGATTAGTGAACTACCTTTTTTTTTTTAAATTCTTTTCATTTCGAGAGCTCTGAGTGGAAAGGGTACAGTTTCACTTGTTTAAAACTGGGAAGCAGGAGACTTTGTAAACGGTTTCTTTTTGGAGGCACATTTTTAATTCTTTAACTGAAATGGGATTTCAGGACTATTTGATTGTGCGGTGACAGAACCATTTCATCCGTGGAGGCAGGAGTGTGGGTTAATATTTGTCAGACTGCAACTATAGCAATTAATACTAACATCCATTTGTGTAACCTATGCCTCTTTCCAAGATGATTTATTGTATTGTTGCAAACTGCTGACAGTCCATAGGAGTGGGAGCCTACTGGAACTGCATTTTAAAATAGGTACATTCAGTTTTCAGAAAAGCAGGATTTTAATTAACAAGATCCATATTGAAGAAGCTAAAATTATTACTAGTAGGAGAGACTGTTTTGAGTGCTTCTTCAAGAAGGGTTAACATCCACCCTCTGAGCTATTTGCGGAGGATAAACAGGTATGCAGTAACAGTGGTCTATCAGTATATGGGAAATGCAATTAGTAAGTGTTTCTGTGTTGTCATAACCTGTGCTTTTCTCCTATGCTGCAGATCATCCTGAGGGTCCGGAGGTCCGGAAAGGAGTCTGTTCTTTGTTATTTCCTCCATTCTCCCTTTCCCCCGAGGGTGTAAGATGCTTAGCTGTGGTAATAAAAGTTGAGTGTTTCACATCTTTGAGGGTCTGGTGGGGTTCAGCAGCTTCCGCAGATCAACGGCCAAGGCTCAGCTTGACAGAATGAAAGACCACACTTTTTAAATCTGCCTGAGCTGCTGTAACCTCTTCCTAACCACAATGGATGTGTTGGGGGACATGATTAGAGAATTGAGAGAAGAGTTAAAGATTTCTCACGCTGAAACCGAGAAATTAAGTAAAAAGATGGAATAATTAAGTGAGAAGGTGACCAGTTTACAGAAAGCTGAGAATAGGAGGGTAGTTGCTTCTAGAGTCCAGGAGAGTGGTGAACCACCAATGTTGCATCGGGAGGATGAGAATTATGTTCAGGCAGGGAGCAGTGGAGTGGTTGGGGGTGCCCAATCTTTTTTAATTCCTGTTCCTTTGGCTGCTCCTGATAGGTTTGGGTGGAAGGCCAAAAGGTTTCAGTCTTTTAACACCCAGTGTGAGCTTCATTTCCTAAGCAGGCCTGAGATATTCACTTCTGATACTGCCAAGGTAACATTTGTTATGTCCTATTTATCTGGAAAGGCAGCTGCATGGGCTGGGATATTGGTTAGTCAGAGACATTTAGCTTTGGGAAATTTTGCGCTCTTTCAAGAGGAGTTTTGAAAGATGTTTCATCTGCGACAGGTCTCTATGGAAGTTGATAGAGAATTATTGGAACTCAGGCATGGAGGACGAGATTTGGTCGCTTACATTACTCAATTTAAGTCTCTAGTGTTGGAGAGTAAGTGGCCTGAAGAAAAGAGATCTTCACTCTTTTATGGAGGATTGAAAGAGGAGTTGAAGGATGCGTCATCTACTGTGGTAAATAAGCCAGCTTCATGTCATGAATTAATGGACTTAGTCATTCAGTTGGATTTCCGACTAAATGAGAGGAAGGTAGAACAGAAAAGAGTTTTTGGTGAAGTTAGAAGTTTGGGTGGAGGGGAGTGTTCTTCCAGAGTGGAATTTGTAAATAAGATATTCAGAAGTCGGGGAGTTGAGGCAAAGGGGACTGATCAAGGTTCTAAGGTGAGGGGCCCTTTGACTAAAGAGGAAAAAGAGAGAAGGCGTGTAAATAAACTTTGTTTGTATTGTGGTAGGAGTGGTCACTTTTTAGGAAATTGCCCATACACCCCAAAACGGCCTATCACTTCGACTATCAAGGAACAGCAAGTGGCGAATACTCTACAAGCAGCGGTTCCACATTTAACAGTGTATGTATCCTTATTGGTAAATGCTGAATTAAAGGGATCTGGGCCAGTGGTTATAGATTCGGGGGCCACAGGAAATTTAATGGATTGGGGTGTGGCTAAGGAACTGGGAATTCAATTTATACACAAAGGAGTGATGGAACAGGTCAGGGCAGTGGATGGCACTGCATTGACTTCAGGCCCTATCACTCATGAGACTGAGCTAATGAACATGGTTATGACCGGTGGTCATAGAGAAGAGAACTCTTTTGAGTTAACTGATGCACCACAATTAAAAATAATTTGAGGTATGCTGTGACTTACTTCCCATAATCCTAGAATAGATTGGGGTCGGAGGACAGTGGAGTTGTCATCTGACTTTTGTATGGAACATTGTTTGCAGGAAGAGTTTCAGGAGGAGGACATTTCTGTGTCAAGAATTTTGGCAGAGGAAGGAACATCAGTATCTTCTTATACTATTGGAGCTGTGGTTGGAGAATTACCAGATTGTTACCAAGATTATTGGGAGGTGTTTGATGAGAAGATTGCGGGTGAACTTCCTCCGCACAGACCGATTGACTGTAAGATTGATCTAGAGCCAGGGGCTGTGTTACCAAGTAGTAGAGTTTATTCCCTCACAGAAAGAGAGAATGAATACTTAAAAGAGTACTTGACTGAGAATTTAAGTAAGGGGTTCATTCGGCATTCACAATGCCCTGCGGCTTCCCCCTTGTTTTTTGTTCCGAAGCCAGACGGATCCTTAAGAACTTCAATTCGGAAATGTTAAATCAAATTCAAGGTGCCACAGTCTCTTCAAAACTTGATCTACGAGGAGCCTACCACTTGGTTCGAGTTCAAGAAGGGGATGAGTGGAAGACAGCCTTTAAGACCAGGTTTGGGATTTTCGAATATCTTGTCATGCCATTCGGTTTATGTAATGCCCCTGCAGCTTTCCAGTTTTATATTGACAAAGTACTTCGAGAGTTCCTTGATGTGTTTATGGTTGTGTATATTGACGATTTTGATTTTTTCTTTGGATTTAGTTCAACATCAAATCCATGTTCGAAAGGTACTTCAGAAATGGAGCGATAATCATCTATTTGCTAAATTACAGAAAAGTCAATTTCACACAAACTCAGTGGAATTTCTTGGATTTATTATCTCTCCCAAAGGTTTAGAGATGAATCCTCAAAAGATTCAAGCAATAGTAGATTGGCCTTCTCCTTCCAGGGTAAAAGAAGTCCAAAGTTGTATTGGCTTTGCTAATTTCTTTTTTTTAAATAATTTTTTATTTGTGTTTTAATCAGTTAGATTTTTACAAAAGGAAAAAGAGGTAACAGAAGAAAGGAAAATCTGTAAGTCTTATGTCTCTGGTCTTGATGTCCCAAGAAGTGTCTAGACGTTGAAGCTTAGGCATAAGGCACAATATCTGAGGCAATCGATCCTCGATCTTCAGTCATCCATTGGCTCTTTTAGCGTGGGAAAAGAGTTTTGTATGTGTTGTAAGATGTTATAAGTTGTCAGTAACCAAGAGGTTTTATCTCCCATCATCATTCTTGACCAGCAAAGATCTTCATCTTGTAAAGCAAAGTCCGAGACTAAGGGCCTCATTACGAGTAGCGCGGTAAAACCGTGGTCATTCCCGGCATGGCGGAACGAGCGGGTCCGTGCTCGTATGACACCGCTAATAGTGGGTGATTACGAGTGCGCGAGCATGTGTGAACCCCCATGCCAGTAATGACCATACCAGCATTCCGCAAAAGGCCCTCCAACCCCCAGATAGCGGTATCACGGGACCCACCAATACCGCCACTGCCTAGGAGGAACCCCTAAATACCGACCCGGTAATACCAACATGCTAATACCGGGCTCGTAAAACCGGACCTGGAAATAACCTCATTGCATCGGAACGGGAAATTGGCCGGCGGCCATCTTTAAAAACACAATCCATTGCAATCCTCCCAAACCACCAGTCGATTCCTGTTGTGCTCTGTGGCAATACTCCAAGGATGTCCAAGGCTACCCGGCAGACTACCCCCCAGCAGTGGAAACAGCGGAAATGCAGAGCTGAATATGTTGGCGGACACTCTCGCTGCACATGCAGACATCATTAAAGCAAATGATATGAAGCGTGAAGCCCAGCTGAAGAAAAAGGAAATCTGGCAGGAGGTAGCCTGCAAGGTGTCGGCTGTGGGGACCACCCCACGTACTGTCCGGGACTGCCGTAAGAGGTGGGATGACCTCCGCTTGAGGGGCAGAAACATCATGTCAAGCAACAGGCGGGCGGCCATGGCGACAGGCGGGGGTCCACACTCACCTGCAAAGATGATGCCCTGGGAGGAGACTGCTAGCAGCTTCATCGATCCTGAGTCGATTGAGAGATTCAGGGAGATGGAGATAGGTGCGGCATCATCCCCAGGAGGTGAGTGACCCTGCCCATGCCTGTAGAGGAAACCATGACGTAGCACAAGTGATGTGGAAGAGAGGCTAGACAAGGCAATGCATGTCTCTACACCCACATCAACATATCCAAGTCCAGATTGCGCGCCAAACCCTGCCACACAGAAATGCATGCTGAGTGCCAACCCCATAACCAATACACGGCCAACACACCTCGACCGTGCCCATGTAACACATCACGCAAACCCCAAATCAGTGAATGCCAATATGCCCCCTCAGGACACCAAGTGTGACACACCTGTAAGGCATGAATGCATGAATGAATGAATATTGAACAGCACGATTGTATGCCTCTGGCATGTGACACCATCACTGATGACCTGCATCTCTTCTACCCCCCAGGCACCGATGAGGAAGATGCCAGTCAGGAGGACACCGTAAGGGCATCCGTGTCACACCAAAAGAAAAGGGCCACCGCCACCACCACTCCCATGGCAGACAAGCAGGCCACACCCACAGGCAGTGTGCCTGTCCGAGTTGAAACACATCCACCAACACCTGCTGCCAGTGTGCCGGACACACAGACCCAGCAGCCCACACCAGTCAGAGGGGGGTCCCTTCCTGTGCTGGCCACCACTGAGGGGGTCTTAGATGGCAATGTTGACCTTGGGGGAGTCACAGTAGTGACTTGTCCACCCACCCCAAGCCCCCTGGCCACCCCCCCACCCCATATGGAGACCTCAACCACCTACAGCAGTGATGATCCCTGCCTCCATGATTCTGACGTGATGGATTCGGACCTGTGCCCCTTCGAGGAGGACAGCACCCAGGATGCAGGCCCCATGAGTGCACCACCTACCACTCCAGCTCCCACCACTCCAGCTCCCACCAACACCTTGGAGTCATGCCTGTCGAGGGTAGAGGCCTGACAGGAGGCCATGTTGGATCTCCTGCGGCAGTATATTGCCAATGGTGAGGACACAAAGAGGGGTATTGCAACTGCCATTGCGGTGACTACAGCGGCCATCGCAGCGAACACAGCCACTGTGAATGTGTCCGCTGTGCTCATGAGGAACTGTCTGGGGACAATAACCCAAGTCCTCACTTCCATCCTGCTCCATATGCAGCGGCCACGCCTTGGAGCAGGCGTGAAACCTGCCTCGGACTCATCCACAGTCACCACACCTGCATCCTCAGTCCCTGCAAGCCCTGTGCGCCAGACCCGGAGGAGTGCACGCCACTCCAAGATGCCACCCCCGGACAGCAAAAAGTCCCGGAAGTAGTGTGGCCAGACAATGGGAGTGGGACACATGGTTGTGGGTGAAGGGGAGCATTTCATGGAGTACATCTGGGGTCTTTTGGGGTTTGTTGGGTGGGTTTGGGAGTTCACTGGGGGGTTTTGGGGTTTGTTGAGAGGGTTTGGGAGTTCACTGGGGGTTGGGGGGGGGAGTGATCACATTTTTCCCTGTTTGAACAAATACACCCGTTGTGTGCCAAAAAATTCAATGGCTGGACATTGTTCATTTTGTGTAAATCCATTTAATGTGTGACTGTGTTCAGTGGCCAACTCCCAACAATCCCAGTGTGGATGTCCACATGGACCCAGTGTGTCACTGACACATGTCTATCATAGTCCCTGTGGTTCTGAAGTATTCGTGAATCAGTGCTTGGCGTACTGCATGGCCATACCGTGCATCACGTACTGGCAGGGGGGCTACTTCACCTCCGTCTCCATCCTCATCATCCTCATCCGGTGCATGCATGTCAATGTCAGGTGGCAGTGGTATATTTCTCCGGACGCACATGTTGTGCAGCATGACACAGGCTATGGTGATCTTTGCCACCTTCTCAGGACTATATAGGAGTGCCCCACCAGACCTGCTTAGGCAGCGGAAACGCACCTTCAACAGGCCAAAGGTCTGCTCAATCACAACACGGGTACGGGTGTGCACATGATTGTACTCCTCTTCATGGCTGTTCTGCGGGTTCCGTACAGGGGTAAGTAGCCACGCCTCAAGGGATATCCTCCATCACCTGCAAGCAAATACAAATAGGTGTTTGTCACTCAGAGCTGCCACCGTCAGGAAGCACAGTCATGGCCGCAACTATTTGGTGTGGACATGCACATGTCCCTGTACGTATGCAAGATTATTACCTAGATGCATACTATACTGCTATGAGGTGTGGTAGTCTGGATGGCGTTCAATAGATGATGCAGGGTGTAATAATGCATGCTGAGGCAGATGTACTATGGTTGTACAACAATGTTTAGCCTCCCATTCATGCTGTGTATTCTACACTGTGCATGGTCACACTAGCCACATTGGCACAGTTGCAATCCTGTTCAGTCATGCATTGCTTGACATACCCATGGTGGCCTGGCCGAGCCTCTTACTTGTTGTCTTCGATATGCATAAATGGTAAAATGTGTGCCAGTGATGTTTCATGTTCTGTTTGGGAGGTTCAGGTCAGGAGTGTTTAGCTCGGCATGCATTCTCCAATCACTGACATATGCCACCCAGGTGGAGTATGGATCCCCCCCTTTCCCACTCAGGTGGAATATGCATCCCCCCTTTTCCACCCATGTGGAGTATGCATCCCCACCCTTTCCCCCCCAGGTGGAGTATGCATCCCTACACATCAGTACCCCCAAAGCACTGCCATGGGCCAGTTGGGCAACTCACCAAGCAGCCAGGCACGTGGTCCAGCATGTCGCTCCATGTGACGGGGTAGTGTGGAGTTGCGCATCACCATGGCATCATGTGTTGATCCGGGACATTGGGCGCAGCAATGAGTGATGATCTTGCTGGAGTCACATACCATTTGCACGTTGATGGAGTAGTATTGCTTGCGATTGCGGTACACCGCCTCTATGGCATGGGGGACTACCAATTCCACATGGGTGCAGTCCAGGGCACCAACACAATTAGGCATGCCTCAGTGCATGGAAGCCTACTTTGGTGTCGGCTATCTCCTGGGCAGTCTGTGGTAGGGATATGTGGGTGCTTGCGTGCTTCAGGAGGGCATCCAGCACTTGGTTCAACATGCGTGAAAATACTGGTTGTGAAATGCCATGCAGCTGACCCACTGTGTGTTGATAGGTGCGTGTGGCCAGGAAGTTGAGCACAGACACCACCTTTAGTAGCGGGGGGATGGCAGCATTTTTCGATGAGAGGGTTGCAATGTCGTTGTGTATCATGTCCACTATGGTGGTGATGATGTACCAGTCCAACCGGTACAGGGTGTGGATCTGCTGAGGGGTTAGGTTGAATGGCTTGGTCTGATGCCGGGGATTGGTGCCTGCCTACGAGGCACTACTGGCTGCGTTGGTGGTAATTGCTGGGCCTGTCTCACCCTCCTTCTCCTCCTGAGTCTCCTCTGTGCTGCCTGTTGTTGCTGCTGTATTTGTTGTTGTAGTTGGTGTTGTTGCTGTAGTTTTAGCAGTATAGGAATGTCCTCCAGCGCCATGATTGCAACAGCTAGTGGTAGCATTTTGGTGTAGGAAGGGGTGTGGTGTGTGGGTGTGCTCATTTAATCCTGGTCCAGCCTCCATTGACTCCACCTGTGGTGATTGTGTGCACCTGTGGCAGTTGGCTTGATTGCTGATTGCTGTTTGTGGGTGATCCGCGATGCCTTTATGGCCGGCATCATGCAGCCCGTGATTACCGGCTTCTGGATGCCGGTATTTGCATGTCCGCGTGGGTTGTGATGTCCTCGTATTACCGGCATGCCGGTATTTGCTCCCCGAAGGGGCGCATATACGCGCCCATGCCGCTATTATAGGCACTGTTATTTAGGGTGCCGCTAATAGCGGGTTGCCGGGTCATAATACACCAGAGCGGTAAGCAATGCCGGTAATCCTTTACCGGCATCGTTTTTCCATTACCTCCAACCTCGTATTGAGGCCCTAAGTGTCTAAAGTAGTGTGCTCTTATCTCCGAAGTACCTGGACAGGAGAGGAGTAGGTGTCAAACAGACTCCACCACTTCTGGTAAACAACAGAAACTACAGCCGTTAGTGATGGCCAACCCATGGATGAATACAATTTCATTAGTGTGTAGTAGGTTCAATCCCGCCCTTAATAGCAAATTCCTTGCCTGTTTTGAGGGAAACTGTTTTATGAATGGTTGTAAATCGTTCAGTTTCCTGGGGTTCTGGTGTAGATGACGTGTCAGTTTGTTGGCGGCTGCTTTTTCACCAGTCCAGATCCAGTCAAGCTCTTTTACTTTGTTCAAAACTTTCACAGGGTTTGTTTTGAGTATATCTTCATCTAAGGCAACCTCGTGTAGAGTTTCCAGGTTCTCTTGTGTCCACCTGTTTAACATCTTACAACTTGAGTCCCTACTTTCTTGTAGGATGAGGTTGTATAATGAAGGTTTTTATGCCAACTGACATTTGCGGAAGAGCTTCAAGGAGTTACATTTCACTGAGGCTGCAAGAGAAACTAGACTTAGTTCTTTTCTGATACAAGCTATTGAGGAGCTGTTCGGAGGTCCTAGTACTTTTCTCCAGAATTGAGCCTCCAATGTAGGCCATAGAGATGTTGGGATGTTGGGCATTGCATCTGCTCCGTAAGTCAGGGTTGGGACAGATTTCATTTTATAGAAGTTTAGCACAGGAATCACAGAGATTCGACCAAATTTCCTGTCAATTGCGCAGCCTTGAGCCGTTAATTTTTTTGTTTTTTCTTTCAAAAATGTTTGCCTGCTGTCTCGTTCTTGGAGTTGTCTAATATCACGCCTAGGTATTTGAACTCAGCAACATTTTCAATCCGTCTTCCATCCAAGGGCAATTTTATTTTTTCCTTTCTTTTTGTACCTGTAGACACAGTCATGAATTTGGTTTTATTTTCGTTGATCTCGAAGTTTTTTCATATATAATTGTAGGTTGCTAAATTGGCGTTGCAACCCTATTGGTGTATAGTCTAGGAGTATCAAATCGTCTGCGTACAGGAGTCTCTTTATTTGAGTTTTGCCCATTTTTGGCGGAAAGCTACGAAGCTCCATTTCAGAGTTTTTGATGTCTCCTAAAAATGCAAGAAACAGGGCCGGCGCCAAGGGGCATCCCTGCTTTACTCCTCTTTGCGTTTGTATTTGTTCAGAGAGTAGGCCTTGTTGGTCTAATCGCACTCTCATGTTTGTATACGAGTACAAAGCTTTAATGGGCACCAGAAGTGAAGTCGGACAACTCCAACCCGATAATTTCTCCCAAAGGAGTGACCTGTCCACGCGGTCAAAGCTTGGGTGAGGTCCACAAAGACGATAAATATTCAGGGTCCCCCCTCTAGGACCTTGTGCTTCAGGATGTTTGTTGTCAAAATGTTAGCTGTTGTCCCTTGATTTTTTTTGTAATCCTATTTGCAGAAAATCCTCGCATGGCGCCGTCTTTGCCCATGCTTTAAGTTTGTTTAGGAGCAGAGACCCAAACACCTTTCCAATACAGCCCAACAAGGCGATCAGCCGATCGTTGGCTGGATCGCTATTTTTCCCTTTTTTATAAATTGGCACCACCGTTGCCGACTTCCACGATGGCGGGACTGATTTTAGTTTGCACATCTTCTAAATATTTCGCTCAGGAGAGCTGCCCATTCTTCTGGGTGAGCCTTTAGGATCATGTTCATAATTCCATCGTGCCCTGGCACTCTGGAGTTCTTGAGAGTCTTAATCAGCCGAGTTATCTCTTCACGGTCATCCAGGCAGGCTCATTTTGCCTCTTCCATGCTCTGGTTAGGAGTTAAGTTGGTTTTAGGTGGTAAAAACAAGGTTCTGAAGAAGTTCACCCATGATGCTTCACCTATGCTGTTTAGTAAAGATATTTCTTCTTTTGGACTCCTTGAGTTTAGAAGAGACCAACATTCTCTGCTTTTATTTCCCCGTATGGCTATTTGGATGAATTCTGCATCCTGCTGGTAAAGCGCGATCCGGTGGTTTTTAAACCATGGTTTGTATCTCCGGGTAGTCTCTATCACTGTAGGGTTTGTATTAATAGGTCCTGAAAGTTTGGCTATTCTCTTCACTTTTCTTAGTTCTTTTCTTTGCTATTTTCTATCGCTATTGATGGTTTCTCTCACATTATTTCTCCAATGACTAAGCTGCTCAAGAAAGGGGTGAATTATTTGTGGAATGCAGAGGCTGAGAAGTCATTTCAAATGCTAAAGGCTTGTTTTGTTTCTAGTCCTATTTTGGTGCATCCTGATTCTGCGAAGCCATTTTTTGTTGAGGCGGATGCTTCAAATTTGACTATGGGAGTGGTTTTGTCTCAAAGACATCTGGAGACAGGACAACTGCATCCTGTGGATTTATTTTCCAAAAAATTGTTGCCAGCGGAAATTAATTATACCATTTCAGATCGGGAACTATTGGAGATAAAGTCAGACTTTGTGGAATTGCGTCATCATCTGTTGGGCAAGGCACATTGTAACAGTCTTAACTGATCATCGTAATCTGCTATTTTTGCAATCAGCCAAGACGTTAACTCCTAGACAATTACGATGGTCGTTATTTTTCACAGATTACGATTTTGTAGTCACCTTTAGGCCAGGAAAGCTAAATGGAAAGGCAGATGCTTTCTCTCGCCAATTCCCAGGAATCGAATCTGTGAAAAGTGAGTGTGATCCTCAGCCCTTGATTGCTTCAGAGCATTTTGTGTTGGCAGGAACTCAGATTACCAGGAACTTGGCTGAAGAGATAAAAAAGGTGATGACGGCAGAGCAAATGGAGAGTTGGGAGCAGCAGGATCCTGTTCTTAGGATCCAGAATGGTCTTCCAATTTTTGATGATCGACTATATTTACCATCGCTGGAGTTGAGGGAGCGTGTGTTAAAGGACTGTCATGAATCAGTCTTTTCTGGACAACCTGGATTTAGAAAAACTTTGGAATTAGTCCAGAGGGAGTTCTGGTGGGAAAGGATCCGGCAAGATACATTGAATTTTGTGAAAACATGTTCAGTTTGAGCTCAGGCAAAACATCATTCTGAGAAGCCCATGGGATTGTTGGAGCCTCTTCCTATACCCCCTTGTCCTTGGCATACCGTAGCTGTGGATTTTATTTTGGATTTGCCCAGAGATTAAGGCTGTACATACGTTTAAGTGGTAGTTGATCTCTTATCTAAGGAATGACATTTTACTTCGTTAAAGGGAGAGGTTACTGCGGAAAGTCTGGCTCGGAATTTTCTTCAGGGGGTGGTCAGGTTGCATGGTTTACCCAGCAGAATTATTTTGGATAGAGGTTCTCAGTTTATTTCAAAGTTTTGGAGAGCATTTTGTAAAATTTTGGGAATGGAGATTAGTTTATCTTCAGGTTACCATCCAGAGACAAATGGACAGGTTGAGAGAGTTAATCAAGAGTTAGAAAAGTATTTGAGCTATTATTTCGATGGAAATTCGGAATGGGTAGACCTAATTTGGCTGGCAGAATTTGCTTACGATAATAGTGAAAAAGATTTTACTTCTATGTCTCCTTTCTTTGTGGTAAGGGGTTTTCATCCTAGTATTTTGTCTGATGTCATTGACAGGGAAGAGTCAAATCCGGCAGTTGAAGCTTGTTTACATGCTATGAGAATGAATCTAGTGAGAGCAAAAAAGAGTTTAATGGAAAGTAAAGCTAAGTATAAAAAGTATGCTGATTCCAAGAGAAGTGGGTATCCCCAGTATAAGGTGGGGGATATGGTCTGGTTGTCTATGAAACATTTGAAAATTAAATGAAGAAATAAATTCAGTCAAAGATATGTTGGTCATTTTGAGGTGGAGAAGGTGATAAATCCAGTTGTGATGAAATTGAAATTACCAGTCAATTTAAAGGTTCATCCAACATTCCACATTAGTTTGTTAAAACCTGTACACCGGGGGACTAGATTAAGAGTTCCTTTGGGTCCTATTTTAGTGTAAGGAGTGTTTGAAGAGTTTGAGGTCAAATCCATCTTGGATTCCAGGTTGGTAAGGGGAAAGTTACAATATCTTATTGATTGGGCAGGGTCTGGGCCAGAAGAGCGTACTTGCGAGGACGTTGATGCTTTTCATGCCCCTTTTTTGATTGTCAAGTTTTATAAAAATATTCCCTTGCAAGCCAAGCCCTGCGACAGGGCTTTGAGGAGGGGGGGTACTGTCAGGATTGTCATCTGGGAATAGTTATGTATATTATGGTAGGTTTGGTGTGAGGGTTAATTTGTTTTGGGAGTGAGATTAGGTGAAAATATTTGAGGGGTCATTATTTTTAGAGAAGGTTACCTTAGCTACAGTTTAGTGCATTGACAAGAACCCAAGCCAAGATGGAGGATCAAGTCAGTGAGCTGATTGGCTGGGAATTCCTTTTGTTTTGTTGAAAGGAATTTCCAACTGCCTTTCATCGTTTGCCAAAAGCTGAGCAGGTCTGGTGTTACTGATGATCCAGTGTTTTGGGCCTTTATCTGAGATTCAACAGGAACAGGAGTTTTCAGGAGCAAGATAAATTCCAGACCTGTAAAGAACTGGTAGTTGAGTCTACAGGGAGCTGTGAATGAAACATCCATAAAGATAAGTGACTTTAAAGACTGTTTATTCATTCATGTAGTGTTGAGATTGGAACCCGTTATTGTATGTTTTGGTGAAACTCAGTTTCAAAACATTTCGTTCTTAATGTACTTTGACCCTCGTTGTTATAAGTAAGATTTTTAAGCGCTGGTTACATTGCGCTGTTTATTAGTCGCGCAAGCCCTGACCTAACTGTAAGTCTGATCACGGCCGCCCGCACGCCTGGAGAGCAACGTGAGAAATCCTGAAGAATTGCTCTCAAGTTTTATAACCGCGTATCAAAGCGTAGTTGTTACGCTTGTTTGTGTTGGGACACGGCCGTGTTTATTTACAGCAAACAGCTGTAATTCAGTGTGTGTGGCTCACAGGCATAGACGGACCCTTAATTTATTTATTGGATCTTCGTTGCCGCCCGCGCCGCTCGCTGAGTGCTAAGGCTGATATACAGCTATACGTGTTGCGGTCTGAATTTTTAGTCTTCGCACACATTGAGCCTAATGGGACAAAAGAGAAGAGTCCCTAGAATAGTGAACTACCTTTTTTTGGAAAAAATCCTTTCCATTTCGAGAGCTCTGAGTCGAAAGGGTACAGTTTCACTTGTTTAAAACTGTGAAGCAGGAGACTTTGTAAACTGTTTCTTTTTGGAGGCACATTTCTAATTCTTTAACTGAAGTGCGATTTCGGGACTATTTGATTGCGCGGTACAGGACCATTTTATCCGTGGAGACAGGAGCGCGGGTTAATATTTGTCAGACTGCAACTATAGCAATTAATATTAACATCCATTTGTGTAACCTATACCTCTTTTCAAGATGATTTTTTGTGTTGTTGAAAACTGCTGACAGTCCATAGGTATGGGAGTCTACTGAAACTGCATTTTAAAATAGGTACATTCAGTTTTCAGAAAAGCAGGATTTTAATGAACAAGATCCATATTGAAGAAGCTAAGATTATTACTAGTAGGAGAAACTGTTTTGAGTGCTTCTTCAAGCAAGGGTTAACATTCATCCTCTGAGCTATTTGCGGAGGATAAACAGGTATGCAGTAACAGTGGTCTAAAAGTATATGGGAAATGCAATTAGTAATTGTTTCTGTGTTGTCATAACCTGTGCTTTTCTCCTATGCTGCAGATCATCCTGATGGTCCGGAGGTCCAGAAGGAGTCTGTTATTTGATATGTTTTCCAAATTTGCTTTTAGTGGTCTTTAGACTTGTGGTTAGTTGAGCCAAGGTAATAGCAGCACTCTAGGTGTAATCATTATTCTTTATCCTCATCACTGTACACCAGTGTTAGGCAGAATCATATGCAGTACCCTTTGGGAACACCACACACAATTAAGACTACAAGTGCAAGTACAAATTCACCTTTGGTACAAGCCTGCACTACACAGTAAAGTGGTAGCAATGGCTGAGCACCCAGACTTATCTCAAAAGTAAAGTGAGCAGTATCAGAAGTTACACAAAGGACAGCAATGACTATGGTTCAAGCAAACACTGATTCAAAGTTTCTGAGGATAATAATATACATTTATTTACACCATCAGTTATAAAACAGTTCACTAATGTAAAGCAGCAGCAAATCACAATCTTAATACACTACACAACAACCAATCAATTCTGGACAAGTTAAGCTCAAAATGAAGTGTGAGCAAAACGGCACTCCAGCAATTTAAAAAGGGAGGGAAAGAACAAGGTTATCAAAAATCAACGACACCAACAAGTAATAGGCAGGGCAATCTAGAAAAGGCTTACTACAACTAGGATTCAAATCAATAGGCCTGGGCCAATGGTTCAGCGTCTTTGCAGAGGATCACACAGTTCAGAGTAGTTTGCGGTTAAGTCTTTGCCAAGAGTTCAAAACAAAGTTGGTCGGAGGAAATGTTATTCGAAAGAGTAGAGAAGGACAAGCCTTCAGAGAGGTGAAAGATTGAACACACTTTCACTGCGGTCGGACGGAACGAACGACCGCACCTTAGATGAAGAAGAATACTGTGGCTGAGGCGGCTGTTCCTGGCAGTTCCTGCAGGCTCACGGTTCCTGACTGTCAGACTGACAAGAAGGAGGAAGACTGGAGGGTCCTGCACTGCCCAGGGAAGAAGCCAGCAGCAGAGAAAAGCAGCTCCTTAAAAGCACAAATAGACTCTCTCTCACTGGCTATCCGGTTTCCTGTAGCACAGCAAATTCGACCAGGCTGAAGAGGAGGTCCAGGGGCTTTGTGAGCTGGTTGGTCCCACCAGGCTCAAGGGGAGAAGTCTCCTTGCAGATCTTCACTGTCGGAGTTTCAGGTGATTTGGACCTGCAGCAGAGCTTCACCGGGATGTCCAGTAGTTGCAGCAGTCGTCTTCCTTCAGCTCCTCGGTGGTTCTCTCATCCAGAGATGACTCTGCCTTCCAAGTCCCAGAGACCTTCTTTTTAAGCAGTTTTCCTACATTCACACTGCCTGGCTGTCAATCACACCGGAGGGTGGCTGTCCTAGCAGGTCAGTCACCTAGCCAATCAAACTAGAGTGTGACTTGGGTCTCCAAGGAGACCCTGTGCAGGCGGCCTCAAACCCCTCCCTAACATACTGTCCACTCAGATACTCAGGCACCTAAGGTTATTTTCATAACTCGCATTAAAATAAAAATGGTAGATACCACTGCCACCAGCCAAATTTAAGAGAACGGGGAATTAAATAATGTTCCATGAGAAACAGACAAAAAGGGATAACTATTAATCCTTCCAGTACTCTATGGAAGATAGTTTCTACTGGGCCTGTAAATTTAAAAAGACTAGCAAAAGTCAATGGCAACTTTACATGTTCTGGGAGACAGTAGTCAGTCCCAGAAAATGGAGTTTAAAGTGGGAAGTCTAAAAAGACAACCCTGTGTCACTGCACTAAATGTGCTGTGTGACACACAGTAAAAAGATGATGCCTATGGAATAGGTGAGACTCCATAGTCCATGAGCACAAAAATGTACAACACATAGCCAAAAACACATGTAAGAGTGGGAAAAAGGCTCACACACTTACCAGGTGAAAAAAATGAATCCTAGAAATACAGCAAAGCCATTAGTCATTCTGGAGAATTCTCCCTAACAATAACATGTTTCAATGACTCTTCGAGGTATAGGTATCATTACTGGCATTGCGAATGTCGCAATTTTCGGTTTCCAACATATAGGCGAAATGGGGGCAGGACGTACGGTAAAGGCACTTGGCTCACTCCCCCCTCTGGTTGATTCATCGACCACTCTCCCATCAATCTTAACATCTAGAGTTCCTCATCTGAAAAAGTGCTTCTTCGGAGTTCATATTTTCATTCCTCTTTTTAGAGATCCTGCAGATTTTACATGCTCATCAACACTCCAGGTCATGAGACTACATTGTCCATTCGGGCTGCAGTAGATCCATCTTCCCACATACTTCTTGTGGTTTCTTGGATACAGGAACTTCGTTCCCACAGGTGCATGAATACTTGCTTCTACATACTTGTTGATTTCTCCATCTGTCAGCTCATTGGTCCAAACCCTGATTGCACATCGATCATGAACTTCATTCTTACTATTTTCTGTCTTCTTGCATTGTGTGATTATTATTCTGATCACACAGAATCCAAACATGATCATCACCAACAAGGCTCGAAGGAACTTGGAAATATTCGCCATCCGCTGTGGAACCCATGAGAATATTGATGTAAACTAGCTGTCATCTGCAACATCTTCTACTTCATCTTTGATATTGATGTGCAAGTTCGTCAGCATCGTTATGGCCTCTGTCAAGGTCCCATCCTCTTCATCATCAGAAGGTATGAATGTGCAACATGATTCTCCGATTTTGGTACAAACACCTCCATCCATAGCTGTAATCATATACAAGACATATCTGTTCTGAAGAGTCATCAGTGTTATGGCTCTCAGCTCTTACTTGATATCATTGAATTCCTTTATGGTAGTGTTGATCATCTGCAGGATCTCCCATCTGACAATCTGTAACCATTTGGCATTTGCCATCACATCAGTTGAATTTCCCTGGCATGAAGATTGTCACGAATACGGCCAATGTCTGACTGAACAACCTGTTTTTATACGGAATGGAATCAAAGGCTGCTATCAATTTAGCTGAAAAGTAATTCTCCCTCTTGGTTTGATTGAGAAATTCAACTGATCGCCTCTTTCTTGATTGAGAAATTCAACTGATCTCCTCTTTCTCAGGTGACCATCTACTTTTGGAGACTCTCCAATGTTCATGTCACTCTTCGGAATCACCAATGCTGGAACATGGGCAAGTACAATAGAACAAAGCCCTCCCCAGTCCTTGGAGAACTAAATGTATGCTCTGGATCCACAGGCCCAGAAGTGGTCCATTGTCACTACTGTTCCATCCTTCATTCCTGGTACATTGAAGATTTGACCACACTGCATCCGCTCCAACTTTTCTTGTGCCATTGTTTCTGAAGCATAGCTCTGCACTAGCCAGAGGCACTATCTGCAAGGGGCCTCCTTTGTCCTTAACCCATATCAGGAACTTTGCAAGCTTCGGCCAGAGAGGTTTGCATCTATTTTCCACACAATCTATAACGGTATGTGATGTCTTGTCACTGCCACCGTGCTGCATCAAACTATGCCTTCTTCCCATCCATCTGGAGAAAGTACTATTCCCCAGATTTGCATCTGGCCTCTCTCCTTGCATCTACATATTTCTTCATCATTCTTTCCTTGACAATTGAGATTTTTATTTATTTCCCATCTGATTCCTGCTCCTTTCATTTCAGGCTGTTCGTATCTTATCACGTGATCTCTGGTACGTGCTGTCACTCTTGTCATTAAATCTTGTACGTAATCATCTTCTTCTGGAGCTGTCCATTCAGTCACCCATACCAAGGATGCTGTTCCACCCTGGAACTGACCTCTTGTATGGCAGAGTGCAAGGTGTGTCAGGCAATGAGCTATCTGGATTGCTACTTCTATAGCTATGAATATCTTGGACTTCCCCATAGCATAAGGTATGAGAACACACATATAACAACTCTGCTCAGTTTCCCCCCCCTCTTTTATGTGCTGATACCACAAGTTATTCCCCAAATGTGCTGTACTGTCTAGATAATTATTTAACTCATAATCATCTTCCCCTGTGCTTCTCTTGTGTGTCCCTCTTGCAAAATGAGCTTGCGCATAATGATCATGGAGTATATAAAAAATTAACCTTCCTAAAGGGGGAATGATAGGAAGATTCTTTAGATAGATGGGTGACTTTACATGTATCATTTGTGTAGGGATAATCACATATGGCCTTGGTCTCTTTGCAACAGATAATTATGCATAAGTCCGGGGTGATCACAGTCCAAATGCACCCTTGCATTTATTTAAACAGCAATCTTAGTGTCCTTCTTCCTCGTCATCGATCAATTCTGCACGTACTGAACTACTTCTTCTTGTGTTGCTTCCAAATGAATGGTTGGAGGTGCATTTGGCTCACGAGCAGGGGGTTTGAAGTTGCTCAGGTGGATCCATGCACACCTTTCTTGGACCTTTACTGCTGAGGGAGTGATATTTTTGACAATAAAGGGTCCACTAACATGGGGCTCATGCCACTTCCTTGTGAAGTTACGCACTAGGATTGCATCTCCGATAAAATAATTTAGGTGCCACTTCCTTGTGAAGTTGCACACGAGGATTGCATCTCTGATAAAATAATTTAGGTACAGATAATAGTTCTTTAAGTCTGGTTGCTGAATGGGCTTCATCTGTGGCCTGAGATGGACACCCCTTGTGCTTGAGTTGATCTGTAATGACAGAGATACTAGCGTTCATACATGTCAAATACGTCCGTAACTTATTTCCTAACAATTCTTCAGGCGTCTGGGCATCACTTACTGCTCCTCGATGGAGCAGACAAAGGCGTTCTTATTCGCCTCCCTGTCACTGTCTCATGAGGTGGTGGTCCTACCCAGGCTGATTTCTTAATGCATATAATGCAAGGGGCAGGCAATACAGCCATCCCTTCTTTAGTGACAATTTCAATTTAGCAATTCTCTCCTTGAGAAGACCGTTGAGTCTCTCACACATCATGTTTGCTTGCAGTGATAAGCAGAAGAAAACTTGTATTTTATGCTAAGCAATACGCTGATCTGTTCAAATTCTTCATTAACAAAATGGGGTAAATTGTCAGATCTCAGCACCTCACAAACTCCCCATATAGGAGAAACTTCTCGGACTAAAAACTTTGTAGTGCAAGTGGCATCAGGGTATGTACATGGACCTGCTTCGATCCATCTCGAAAAGGGGCACACCACCACTATCATATACCTGTATTCACTAAATACTTGCAGCATATCAACATAGTCAATATGTAAATGCTGAAAAGGACCATTCAGTCGAGGAATCACTCCTCTGATTGTTCGCAGTGTGTGCCCAGCGGTAAACTTTTGACATGCGATGCAATTTATTACATAAACTGCAACATGTTCTAACAGTTTCGGTACGAACCAGTCCTCCGCAATAGTTGTTGCAAGGCTTTCCCTAGTTAAATGCGCAGGGTAGTGCAGCTGTTTAAGTGCTACCCTTAATAAGGCTACATGCATCACTGACTTTCCAGTACTGTCCTGTCACCACAATGCTTCAGAGGGGGATTAAGAACACCCCCCTCCGTTTCCACAATTCTTGCTCCTCCTGTGAACCTCCATCAATTGTGTTCTTGACAAATGATTAAACCCTTCATTTACAATCATAATTGTGACTACTTTCTCTTTTACATTTGGGGCATCAAAACTTGAAATATTGTCACGATGTCTGCCCTCAGACATCAGGAGCAGACTCATCTACCCAGAGTACAGGCACCCAAGAGAACTCAGGGGGACTCATGGCATGGCCTAGGGGCTTTATGGACTCAGTCCTGGTGCTGTTGGTGCCAGGCTCATATTGCCTTTTTTAAAACTGATCAGGTCATCCTGTAGAGAAATCATGAGGCCTTGAAGGGATTACTTTCTTCCAGGGTCTATTTTTTCTTGGGTGTGGTACTGGAACTATTTTACCTAGGAAGTACTTTATGGTGGCTATTTAAACCATGCCCGGAGAGCAGCACATGCTTTGCTTTATTCTGCATCTCTGCAGCATAACGCTCATCATGCCTGCAGCCCAGCAACCAGTCTACAGCTACATCCGTCTTGTTCTCCATGACCGAACCTGTAAAAGAGAAGAGGAAGAGCAGATTAGAACAGGAGCCACACCATTAGTCGTCGTTTGCATCTGGGAGTCGCCACACCTGTGAGGAAAAGAAAACATCTGTTACCGCACTGCACTGTCAGCAGCAGTGCTGCGCCATACTCACCAATGCTCCTTTCATCCACACGATCCCGCGAGGCACTCTGTTGAAATCGCCGCTCGGAGCATCTGCATCTGCAAAAGAAAGAAAGACAACAGGTGAGCTGCACTCTGCAAAAGACATTCAAATTCATACCGCAAGATACTTACTTGGTACATTACCGCTCGAGGTGTCGCTAGTCATCATCCTACGTCCATCATTCTGGAGAAGCACCGCACCTGCAAAATATAGAGAGGACAATTGGTTAATCTCATAATGAACAATTTCGCTTACTAAGATTAGTGCTTGGTGCAAAACTGACTCTTACCTTGGCGCTACCTCAATCCTTCAGAAACGGAACATTCATCTTGGGCCATTCTGCAAGGGGAAAAATATATAAAAGGAGCAAGAGTGAACTATACGACAATTGAACTCTAAAACTTTGCATTATACTTTGGATTGGCATAAAACTTACCTCAGAGTCATCGTTGTCTGAAAACTCTGCCATAAGCCTACGGATCAGTGAAGTTAACTGGTTTCTACGCACCCCTGCACGCCGATGCAGGATGGAGAGCCCATCCTTCCTACCAATAAGGTGAGACATGATAAGGGGAACACAAGGTGAATTCGGAAAAGACAAAGTTAACCCCTTTTACCACGGTCGGCTAATTACCATTTTACTACTTTAGGAAAATCCTCCTACATGCCAGACAGACGAAACTGAGTGGGCAAGTGCAGTCGCTCATCAATACACTACGAGTCACATTGGTGGAGACTGCGGCAGTCCAGCTTCGTTCGGCGCCCCTGTCGAACCTAGGTGAGCGTAACAAATATCTGGTGAATCAGCAACCATTTTGGCCTCTTCATCTGTGGCTTTGTTCCCGCATGAGATAAAGTCAGTTTGCTTAGTATGTGCTGCACACTTAACTATTGCGATGGCTACTGTGAGTTGTAGTGCCTTGATAAGCCTAGTCAATAATGCTGCATGTTGCACTGGAGTGCCATCCACTCGGAGGTAGTCCCTCCTTTTCTAATATGCTAGCCCTGCATGCACGGTTGATGTCACATAGGCAGAGTCACTGTACACCATCACTTCCTGCCCTGCGTGTTTCTCAAACATGGCAATAAGCACCACTAATTCTGCTGGTTGTGCTGAAAAGTGAGACGGTACTCTTGCACTTGCTACCACTTCAATTTCCCCAGTGGCTATGTGCCTTACCACTGCTGAACCTGAATGCCTTTCCACATCAGTTTGATACATTTTTGAAGACTCGTCAATAAAGAGAACCTCCCCTCATGCCAGTGCATTCTCTTTTACTCTTCGGATATCATCATAGAAATCTTCATAGTTAGAGCAATCATGCACATGCTCGCCATCTGCCACAGGCTCAGCTACAAATGTGGCAGGGTTCACTATTTTACACCTGACTATTTTGATTGCTGGATTTAATATGACTACCTCATATGCGGAAGCACTCTGAGATGTTAATATACCCTTAGGTTTCTCCAAAATGGCAAAGCATGCTCAACAAACATCATAGAACACCCCATCACAATGCTGGTAGCCTTCTCAATGGTGAAAGTGGCTGCTGCCAGTGATTGTTCGCAAGGAAAGTGTCCTCTCATAACTGGATCTAAAATCCAACTATAATATACCAGAGGTTTGTACCCTAGTGTAGTCCTCTGTGTAAGCACTGCTGTAATAACTGTCTCATTTGTGTGTGAAAATAAAAATAACTCCTCAGAATAGTTGGGAATTCCTGAAACTGGAGCTCTACAAATTGCTTTTTCAGTTTTTCAAACCCTACCTCCATTTCCTCAATCCATGTTCTTTTTCCTTGTTCACTTGTGCTTTCTTCAGAGCCTGCAAAAGGGGTCTTGTATATGAACTATAATGAAATACCCATGTTCTAACATAGTTCCACAATCCCAAAAACTGCTGCATTTGTTTTATCGTGTGCGGTTTTGCTGTTTTCATAATCGCCTCAGCCCTTTCAGGTGTAACTTTCTTCCCTCATGTGAGATTAACTGACCTATATACATCACTTCTTCGTGACAATATTGCAACTTCTCCTGCCCACTTTATATCCCTTGTCTGCTAGAATAATCATTAACTGAATTGAATCTTGCCAGCACACATCTTCTATTCTGCTACAAACCAAAATGTCATCTACATACTGCAGCACAACACTTTGCAAATCACTATTGCTTAGAGCCATCTGCAGGACCCTATTAAAGATCGATGGAGATTCACAGTACCCTTGGGGCAAACGAGTGCTCTTCAGCTTAGTCTGATGAAACGTAAATAATGTAAGGTTTTGAGATTCCTTATGCAAAGGGATTGAGAAAAACACAATTTTCAAGTCAATCACCGTGAAATATCGTTCCTCCGTGGGGATACAACATAGTATTGTCGCCGTATTCGGAACTAAAGGAAACTCTGCCTCTACAAATTGGTCTCATGTCCTTAATTAGTCTCCATGACCCCCCTTTCAATTTTGTCACAGGGTAGAACGCGGTATTACACGGTGACTCTGACGTCAATAAGATACCTTGTTCCTTCAAGGCTGATATAGTCTTGAAAATACCCTCATATGCCTCTGAAGACATTGGGTACTGCCTTGCTCGAGTTAAAATTGCTCCTGGATTCAGCTTAATCTTAACCTCCCCTATCCCCTTTAATAGGCCTATGTCATGGAGGCCTGTAATCCATAAAGAGTTTAGAACTTTTTCCAAATCTTCATCACAAAATGCTGGACGCTGCCACACTATCATCATTCACTGTGGGATTTCGCTTTTCTCTATTCTGATGCAGTATGTAATACTCATTTCATCATACTCATCATCTGATGGATCATCTCTGAACATATCCTCATCAGTGACATCAGTCAATCTATACCCTTCCCCAGTGGCAATCACTGTTCTCCATGGGCTGCCCTCGTCATCGACTCCTTCGAGCATAGCCAATTCCCCTCGCACTATTGCTGCAGTTAACCCCAGGGTAATAGTTTGTCCCCCCTCTTTGTCCATAGGTATCTGTGGCCTGAACAAAACCTCATCTGGTGTTCTCATAATCTTTCCCACTGGGCCGGGTAGCCATGTCAACAAAATATGCACCCCATAAAGAAAGACTTCTGGCTCTTATGGCATTCCTCGCAGGGCCATTTGCCCTGTAAACTTCAATATAAATTCACCCACGTTCAGATAATGTATCCCTGGAGTGGAACACACTATGCCTTCGTCAGTGAAATAAATTGTCATATTTAGCGTCGTCATTAAATCTAGACCCAGAATATTAACCGGTGTCTGCCTTGAATAGAATAATGGCACAGACATATCACACTCTCCTATGGAGACTGGTAATTCATCAGTAAAAGGAACTCTGCTTGTAGCTCCAGCGAAACCTTGCGCATTCAACGCATTTCCAGATAATGGATATTTTCCCTCTCGTATACATGAGTGAGTTGCACCCGTGTCTACTAAAAAAGAAAAAGATTTGCCTCCTATGGTAACATCAAACCTTGGTTCCTTTTGGGGGTCTGGTGTCATGGATAGTACTGAACACATCAAGTCGCCCTGTGAGCCATCCCATTGTGGGTACATACTTATCCCCATACCAGTATAAGGACTTCCTCCCACCACAGTGACACCCCCTACTCTAGGTGTCAATAATTGTCCCGTGTTTGAATTCTGCTGTATCTGCATGGGTGCGTGCTGTGACTGCCTTTGCTGCGGATTCAATGGTGCTTGCTGTGGTTGCAATGGCTGTTGTATTTGTGGCACTTGTGCTTGATACACTGTCTGATCTTGGGCAAAACTAGCCCTAGCTTGTGAGCTATATGCTGAAGGATAAGCTGTGCCCCCTCTTGAGAATTGCCCTTTCTGTACATACCATTGGCTTCCACATGTCTGTGCGATGTGCCCTGTCATTCCACATGTCCAATATATAGGAGCTACTCTTCTGACTAGCCCCCTTTGATTGAATCCCCCTTGCCCATTCGGATTATTATTCTGCATATTCTGAAACCCGCCTTGGTTATTTTGAAAATCACCCCTTCCTCTGTAGCCCATCCTTTGCCTCTCGGCATAAACCCATTCCCTCCTTGGTCCATCTGGCGTTGATTATTCGCCTGTGATGTACCCACTGCTTGCTGCATTCCCAATCCCTCGCCACTTGTCAGTAACGCTCCTTCTATGGCATACTTTGACAATTTCCTCTGAATTAATTTGGCTTCCTCTAGTTTTCCCTCTTCATTTCCTGCCTATCTCATTCTTCGATTGCTCCTCTGTCCTTTCTTCCTTCTTTTGCTGATACTCTTGATAAATCTGTTCTCGCCTCTGCCTATTCTTTTTCATGTGCTCATCTTCTTTCAATCTTTTCTCTCATTCCCTGTCTTTTCTCTCCTGTTGGTCTTGATCTTTCCTTTGCCTAACTTCCTCAATACTTTTCCCGTTGAGTTTGAGCAATATCTGTCCACCCATCCATTCGTTCTGCACGAGCGTAACCTCATCAACTTTATCCTTCTCTCATTTCCATCTCTTAATATCTCATTCTATGTCTAGGGTCACATTTGGTTGTTTGCTTTTCTCCTCCTTGACTTGTAAGACCTTAAAAGATCTCCTCCTTTCTTTTAGTGTCTTCTGGACTGTTGTCACTGCTATAGGCAGGTGGTTCATATATCGGATTACTATATCCAGTTGCCACATTCAGTTCCCTTAACGGATATATTTCTGCATCTTCTGTATTATCGCCATTCACTTCGGGTGAGGTAAGGGGACCAGAAGGCTCAGCAACTTCCTCCCTATACTGATTAAGCATACAACCCTCAGAAGGTGGGTCTTCCCGTTCATCCTGTTACATTTTACAGAGGTCTAAAATAGCTAATCTTTTTTTCAAATTTCTTCCCTGTGTACGCAGCGTGCAAGTATGTGGTCATGTGTTGCAAAACCTCATTTGACAGCAATCCCCTTTGTGGCCATGGCATGGCATGAACATTTTATCTGCAGTGCCCTTTACCCATTCCACACTATACTGTCTGAGCTTAGGTGCTGTTTTGGCAGTGTCTTGCACAGGTGCATCAGTGGAGTAACATCCCCCATTGTGACAAGTCTCAATTAACTGTCAATACTTACCGTTGATTATTATGTTTAAAAAAAATAACAAATATGAGTGCGCTCCAACCTTGCCGCTCAAAGCCTCTACTTCTCAATTATCTCAACCTATCTTTTCAGCTGGCACCGACAATGACAAAAAAATAGGTAACATTTTATCTCTTCTTGCTCTTGTCGCTCTAAAACATTTCTTTTCAATTTCAAAATACACAAACAGACAGACTAGTAGACTATACATATATCACACCATGGTACTTCTTTTCTCTTATCCCCTAGAATACCCCGATTGGAATTTGAGTCATTACCTATCATAAACCTGTTTATGTGCTGCCTAATTACCCACTTAGGTTTTGAAATTACTCCTTCTAAAGCTGCTTGAGCTAGGAAACTGGGCTCTATAGAAAGCTCCTCATTCAAACACTTCTCATTTACACTAAACAATCCCCTGTTACTTTTCTTTATCACCACAACACCATTCCCTTACTTTGTCAGTCCCCTCAATCTATGCACCATTCATTTTTCAGCTCGAGACCTTCGGGACCATCCCGCCTCTTAACCGACCTGTCACCTTCAGTCCGCCCAGCGCCTGTGGAAATCAGGAGGGATTTTGTCAAAGAGGGACCCGTCCCACCTGTATCGATTTTCTTGCAAGAGCTCTATGTCGGCCGCTCTCCACAGGAAACCTTGCGATCCTCAAGCTAGATGGCAGAGGGTGTCTGATTTTCCAAAAATTCTAAAGACCTACTCATCGATGGGTATTATTGAACCATCCTCCTTCTGCTACCACGTGAACCTGTAGGCCCTTTAAGAGAAGTGGTGCTCTATGGTTTGGATGGGGATGCATATCTTACTCTCGCAACAATAACCAGACTGACTCAGGAGGTTGGCAAAATACAAGTTTTTAATAGCAATTTTCTAAAACAAGGAGTACAACGGGCGTCAACAGACAACCCACAGCATAAGTCTCAACGATTCCTATGAAAAAACACATATTTATAACAAAAACCTGTAATACGTGATATCATACTACATGGCAAAATAAGAAAACCTACGGTGGTTTGTGATAGGCTTAAAGGGAACATCTAGGCATACTTTCTATGGGGTATGGGATCGTGATTGGCTCCCTAAGGTAAAGTGGACAGCTATGCCCACCCCTAGTGCAAGGCATCTTCCGTGTCATTAAAAAAACAATGTTTCCTTGGTTTTCAAACTAAAGGGCTCTTTGCTACTTGGCCCAGGTGCTAGGGGGTTAGACTTGACCATACCTCCCCACCCAATGAGCCCAACATCCATCAACACTCCTACTGTCTGCCATTAAATTAGTCCACTGAACTCGGCTTTGCAAAGGATCCCTGTGTCTGAGAATAAAAGGGAGTGTGAGCATGGCCTTATCTTCTGCGCTTGGTGTAGCTTTCCCAAAGTCTATTTTCATCTGACCTTCTGACAGGAGACCGTGTTTCAAGCTCCTTCTTTGCAGGTAACACTATTAAATGAATAAAACCTGGCACTTCAAGTGTTTTTGCATTACATTTCAACAGGAGCCCGTCTTGATTCTCACGTTCATTGTATCTCCTCGACTAGATAACCAGTTTCTTGGCTGCTCCAAACCTTGACACTGGGCCGTACAAGCCTTTTCGAATCATCCTATGCCGTTTTCTTCAACTTTGCCACACTTTCAGCCCTTCTCTTCACAGGTCCAAGTTTGCTAAAATGCATCGTGGAACATCCAGATTCTGTACACAGTTGCACATATATTGGTGGCACTGACTGCAGTCTATTCACTACGTATAGCCAGCCTTATGATTGCTTAGTCTGCTTGTGTTACTGCATCTGTACAATTATAAAACGGCTTTGTATTTTCTTCATTGTGCAATCTTCATTTTGCTCATGAAATGTTGCTCAATTCTTTACTTTGCCATCAGATTGTATAAGGTGTATACCTTCTTCATTGGCATCTCTTGTGGGTGCATCATTTCTGCTTCATGTGACATCACCAGTCTTCTCGTTCATTCATCTTTACAATTCTTCCAGAACTTCATTCAGAAGACTGTAAATTCTTTGTGGGTACATCATACAGGGTTTTCTCAATGGATACCTTGTTTCAAGGACTCTACGTGGTTTAGGTACCATTTCTGGTATTGCGCATGTTGCAATTTCCGGTTTCCAAAATATAGGCAAAATGGGGGCAGGACCTTTGGTAGAGGCACTTGGCTCCTCCTCTACAAACTTACTGTGTCTTCTCACTAACAATTGATAGTACCTCCCAAATGGCAGCCGATTGACAAATATCAAATGACATAACAAGACCCCTCATGCTTAATCAGAGGGTAAATAACAAAATGTTCCGAAAATTGGAGCAAAGAAGAACTTGCGCTTTTAAAAATAATAAACCTAAAAATGATGAAGTTAGATCCAAAGTAATAATCAACGGAAATACCTTAGCGCCTCAATAGAAAAATAGAAACCATGTGGAACAGAATGCACCTACATCCCCTAATTGTGGAACTTCAAAACCAAGAGATACCTACCTAAGTTGAACAGACATGCTCATACTAGCAATGAGAGATAGACATCACAGAGACCCCTATCGCAAATCGATTTACAATACTTGCCCTATTAAAATGATTCCTAAACTAAAGAGTATCGAAACTTGCAATATCCAATCCTTATATATCTACAACTCCAGAATGATGGATACTCTATCCTTATTTGTCCAATCTCAAATCGCGAAACAGATGATATGGAATGATGATATGGAATGAAAGAGACCGAATACATCAGAAAGATTTCACTATAAGTGTTAAAAAAAACAGAGGATATGGCTATGATTGATTTCAAACTAGCGTTTGATTCAGTGTCGCGAACACTGCTATGAGAATAGCTAAAATGTGCGGGCTGTCCATCATATATTGTAAATCTGCTCCAACATTCCTACACCAACACAAGTGTTTGTGTGAAGTTAAACCAACAAGGCTTAGTATCTCACCCCATAAATATATACCGTGGGCTAAAACAGGGATATATCCTTGCAGCCACCCTTTTAACTTTTATATTAAAGATATTTATAAGTACATATCTCCAGGAAGAGCTTTTCCCCAAAATTAGGTGAATACCCAATGAGTTGGTTCCAGGGGCATTTGTTCATGCAGTAGTTAGGTTACCCCTAGAAACTGAAACTCCTAAACACTTGAAACCTGAGCGGACTGCTAAAGATAGGATGAAGTAGCCATTCCCTTTAGTTCTTATACATTTTTAATGAAAACATCAATGGATTCAGCAATTACTAAAACATATTAGTATCTTAGGGTTTGTCAAAAAAGCAGCATCAAAATTCATTTACACAACATAAATCCAATCAATACATGCACATTTCCTAAAAACAATCCTGAAGTGCAATGTGCTACAATAATACATTGTTTCCTACTAATACATTATCATCCATATGTCCAACAACTTATCTCCTAATAACCAACTCACAAGTATTTCTAAAACCCCAGAAATGTATCTCTTTAATCACCATCAGTACCCAACATGTTTTCTTCTTTCCTTGCTGGAAACCATCCGCAGAACTTAGCCAGGGACTATTGCTCCTTCTACAACCTTGCATACAACCTGTGTTTTTCAAAAAACCAATGTGTTGTTTCCTATGTTGGTGAGAGCCTTCCAATCTTATAGAGTTCACTCTCTTGCTCCACTTCTGAACAGTTAGCCTTCCTATCTTATTTGCTCAAGTGTTCACCCTCCATATTAGTTATACTGGTAAAACAGTCTTAATTGGAGAAGTGCTTGTCTTCCTTTTATGGGGGATCTCTAATTCAGCCTGACAACTTTGGATGACGACTTGCTTCTCGCTGTGGATCTACCTTCCTTCACTACAGAAAAAGTATAACAGGCTTTAATTTACCAAGATGTTTTGTAGTCCATGCTTTCTCGCAAACTACTTACTGCAGATGCCCATTTACCTACCTGTATCTTCTTACGGCGTCCGTTTTGTGTTTGTGCGCTGACTTCTGTGTTGTTCCGTATCACTACTGCTGTTAATTACATTTGTTATGGATGGTCTGGACCAGATCTTTGCTTGAGTAAGCATCTACAGGAAAAAGCATCCTACTCTCTACCTCCTTCTCCCTCTCTTCTACTCCTCTCCCTTATCTCTCTCCATTCCTACTCCAGTCTTCTGTCCTGCTGAAGTACACACATCTCTCCTCTCTACTCCTCTCTCCTCTGCTCAAATTTACTCTCCATTCCCCTCTCTCCTCTATTCACCCCCTCTCAACTATAGTCTCCCCTGCCCTATTCACTCTAATATTCTCTCCCTATATGCTATTCTGTCCTCTCCAATCTGTACTGTACACTTCCCTCCCATCTCAATTCAACTATCTTCTACCTTTGCATGGTACTCTCATCTCCCCCCTCTCCCCCTGCACTTGCGCAATTTCAATGTCACCTGGCTAGTAAGATCGTTGTCTATGTCTTCCCTCTGTTCCCCCTCCCTTGCCTCATTGCGCCTTAAAACACTTGTGTATAGGCTCATTATAAATGCCATATCATATCATATCATACACTGCTCTGCTTCTTCTATCTCTCTTATATACTCCTTTGACTCTGTTGTGAGGCAAGTGCATATTTCATCCATAGCTTCTGCCCCTCCCCTGCACCAATACCGCAAAGGTGAGAGACATTACTCACTGAGATAGTTTTTCCTTCCTTATCACCCACTGGTACAGTAGGGCTTGGGGCCAAGGTGCGTTAAAGATGACAAAAGCATTCAAACTAGTGTTGTAACAATAAAAAGTGCATGCATTACACACAAAGCAAAAATGCACTCCACATGAAGAACACGTACAATAGGTGATATATGCATTTATACATGAAGAACACTAGCATAACATCCATATAACATGAAGAACATTAAAATAACCATTGTATAAGTTAAATGCAACATGAATGACACACATATAGCTTGCTAAGAGCGAAACAAGAGTGCTACTGGCAGTCATCTTCTTAAAGGTGGAAGCCACAGAATGTCTTAGAATTAGCAACAACCTCAAGGCTTCCTCGAAAAGCTCAAAAGGCTGAATTTATATGGTTGCCAAGATGCAAGTAGAATACTCCTAGATTAATGAAGGTTTCAGAAAGGCACAGACAGCCTTTGATAGCCAGTTGCAGTATAACAGCAAGCCAAAAGGCTCCATGAAGAATAACGCTAGAGAGCTCCAGCGGCAAGAAAAAACATGACACATACATTAATATTGTCTAAAACCTTCATAAATAGAAGGTTATTAAATGTGCATGTGATCTAGACATGTAAAACACTGCCCAATCATTAGAAGCAAACACAGATATGGCAACTGCAATACTCCATAAAAGCAAACAAAGACAAAAATCGATGGAAAAGGCCAAGTACAAAGGATTGCCTGGTCTCATGTACTGAGAATGAGGGATGGTAAATTTTAATTGCAGGAATAGCAGTCTATGGGCCTCTCTCCCCCACTCTAAGTCATCTCATATCTTGATGACCTGTCAAGTGTTCAAGGTTGGTTAGTAAGGAGCCAAACTATCAAAATCCCTGTTATTGCATGCCCATAAAATAGTATGCCAATCAACTACTTGTAGAGATCATGTATTCTAACCTTTATCAATAATAGGGGT
The DNA here is from genome assembly GCF_040938575.1 of Ambystoma mexicanum. Taxonomy (NCBI): domain Eukaryota; kingdom Metazoa; phylum Chordata; class Amphibia; order Caudata; family Ambystomatidae; genus Ambystoma; species Ambystoma mexicanum. The sequence goes on from NC_090922.1 coordinate 776,972,978, forward strand.
GGTTCCAGGTGGAGCCATCAGATGCTTGTAACCCAATGAAATGTGTAACCCCTATAGAATCTCAGTCAGTCAGTCAGTCAGTCAGGAAAGTTTATTTCAGATTCAAAATCCATAAACTTCATGAAATCAAACAATACATACAAATGATAAAACCCTTCCCTTAATAAAAAACACAAAAAACACACTGTACATCTTCAAAAACAGCCACACCATAAGATGCAGTATAAAATACAATACATACTGCCAGATCTAAAATCAAAATACTGTTCCCATTACAGCCACAAGTGGGAATCAACAGCATTCCTCACCCTGTAACCTCAATAACCCCATTCTAAAGTGCATTGCTCTCTTCAGAAAGGTGAGTAATGCCCAAGCAACCCAAACCGAAACTGCACTTAAAAGGAATGAAATAGCCTCTCTATAATGGCAAATCTTAGACTTGCTGAGAACTGGGATTACTGTCACTCTCCTGATCCTGATGTACCCAGGGCAGAACAATCACAGATGCACCAAATTTTCAATAATATATCCGCACACTGGGCAAACAGCGGAATTCGGATCACCTTTCCCGTTCACTGTGTTCCCCCATAGAAGGAGACAGTCGAACCATGCCCGAGTGATGAGCCAACAAACTTTTTATAGGAACCCCAGATTCGATAAGGTTGAATCTCATAGGGCTGACTAATCAGTGCATGCAGTTTGACAGAATTAATTTCAAACTCAGAAAGTATTCTCTTCCTGGAAAAAACTTTGCCCACAACAGGTTTGGAACCATTCACCTCTGTTTTAGTTAAAATGGCAGCTGGAGGAAAAAGAATACTTAAGTTGGCCTCTCCTAGGGCTTTAGCTATATAATCATGCCAAGGATTTCTTTGCCACCTCGTCCTCCCCAATACTGATCTAATAATAAAATGGCAAAGGGAGGCATGTGCATTCGCCCACATCCGGACCCAGAAAAGTATTGGGGCCAACGCCCACTGATCATCCCAGAATTCCAGGCTCCATTCTCTGTGAATAGAAGTGCACACTGAAGAGTTAGGGAGTCCCAATAATCTCCTGAGAAATTTGTTCTCCTTAACTTGTAACTCGTCAGCCCTCTAGAAACCCACAATGGGGCCCCATATAATGTTACTGCCTTTGTTTGTGCTATATAGAATTTGAATATCACATCAAGCGGTTGACCCTCACAACGGGGCAAAAAACAGAAAATGCAGCCTACTTGTTGGCTCATCTTTGCCGATTGTTCGGTTAGATGCGATTACCCAGTGAGAGCTTCCGAGAATCTAATCCTCAGGTACTCGAAAGCATTCACCCTGGGGATGACTTCTCCAGCACAAATCATGGGTTAGCATTCCAACTGCCCGTTTTTCTACCCACACAAGCAAGTACAGCCGATTTTTTTGAGTTCATTTTTAACCGCAGATTACTCATAAAGGCTGCATATGCATTAATCAGGGTCTGTACTGCTCTCGGGGTCCTGGCTAGCAGTATGGTATCATCCACATATGCTAGCACAGGAAATGCCTGACCTCCTTGTACCAAAAAGTCAGCCAATATATTTAACAAATCCTTCGAGAGGCTATTAATGTAGAGGCAAAAACAAATTGAGGCCAGGACACAACCCTGCCTCACCCCACACCTGACTTTAAAGCATGCTGTGCAGTGACCACCCGGACCACTTCGCACACATGCCTCATTGTCACTGTGAATTTCCATTAACACCCTCAATTTGTTCGCCGGACAGCCCATGGACCTAAGCACTCCCGTAAGCTTCGACCTATCGACCTTGTCAAATGCAGTGCTCAGGTCCATAAATGCTAAATACACCACCTTACCCGTACTAAAAACTGAGTTGGCCACAAGGAGATAAAAATGGAGACTCTGCTCCATAGTTCCTACTCCTGGGCAGAAACCAAACTGGATGTCGGATAAAACCGACTGTTCCGATAGCCAGGTTTCGATGTGTCCTAGTAGCACTCCCTCAAAGATCTTAAAAGAAGTGTCCAATAGTGCTATTGGCCTACAGGCACTTGGGCCTGTATGCCTACCCTTCTTGAATATGGGAAATATGATAGCCCTTTTCCAAGATGGAGGATAACTACCTGATTCCATGCAAGCATTAACCGCCACCGTCAAGAGAGTTCACCACAAGTCCAAGGGGTCCCGAAAGAGGTCTGATGGTATCACATCAGGGATCAGCGCACGATTGTGGGTTTGTTGACATATGGCCTTTATTACATCATCCAGCCCGAACTTTAGGCAGGAGGAAACATGGTCCACCTTTCCCATCATATTCTCTTCCCCAAAACGGATTCCCCAAATACTCCAGCCAGGCTACTTCCTCCGCATGAGTACCACTAGCCTCATTAATCATATAACCCCCATGTCCTCCCTTCACAAACTCCCAGAAGGCCTTCTGGTCTTTGCATTTAGCTGCATCCAGGAAGCCCTCCCAAGATGCCCCTTCTAATGCCAGTCTCCTTCTCTTTAACTCCACTTGGTAATCCCTGGCCTGGGCAATCTCTCTTCTACTGGAGGTTGAGGCCTTCAAAGACTGCAATAGTTCTTTCTTTGCTCCCCCACCCCCTCATCAAACCAACCCTTACATGACACTGGGCCCTTAGCTTTATTAGCTAACATACATTTTTTGAAAGGTCTCCAACCATTTCCACAAATTGATCCACAATTAGCCCTGGCGGTGAGCGATCCTCCAATATACAGAGAAATAAAATATTAATTTGTTGAGGTTTCTAAATGAAAATTCTTCTCTTTGATAGCCCCCCATTTAAATCTTCTTGAGCCAGGTACCACCTCTTTAATTGGACAGAGTACAGAGTCAGTCTGGGCCCCCACCCCCCACATCCCTTTTAGACAAAGATGGATGGGATGGTGGTCACTATTCACATCCGGGATCACTTCAAAGCTCAGGGCCCGATCCCAAAGACTCACAGAAATGCAAAAATAGTCAATTATCGAGGACGCCAAATGGTAATTAATAGTCACAAGGCCTGGTATATCTGGGGCCAAGGGACCATTAACAGTCCGTAAGCCCCATTCGGTCAACCAAGAACACAATTGGAGTCCCTCATTGCAAACCCTTGAACCCCTCAATTTTGGAACAAAAATACTCACTGACAAATCCTCTAGAGGGTCTAGTAGGTCAGTGGCCATACCCATTCCCATTTTTAGGTTAAAATCGCCTCCCCAAATATATAATTCCTTACTGCTCCTCCCCGATGACAGCAGATCCTTAATAAACCCCTTGACCCTAGCTAGTCTGTCTACCTCCGGTTTATGAGGGCTGTTGTTGTAAAAGTTAATAATACAAATCAATTTGCCCCTTGGAGTAGAGAGACAGACCACCTGAAGGAAATCCATGCAAGTTTCAACCACATTGACCCTACAATCAAGTGAGATCTTGATCAGAATGGAGAGGCCCCCATAACATCTTCCCCTTGATTATTTCTTAGTTGGGATCCCAAATGAGACAAAGCCATCCAGTTTCGGGTTCTCCATCGCCCATGTTTTCTGTAGAAGGATCACATCATTTGCCTGAAGAAACTCAGCATTGTTACTCCTTTCTATCTTACCTCTGGACCCTGATATATTCCAGGAAGGAAGACAGAACTCTGATGGTGTACTGGCCGGGGAATTACTTGTGAAGGGGGCTGAGGAAGGAGCTGCCCCCATCACCCCCCGCCCCTACCTCCGGTGCAACCCTGCTCAGTGGGACATCCACCTGTCAATCCAGGTCCTCACTAGAAGTGAGAACCTCAAATCAATTAGACACCTCTGGAACACCAATAGCTGCACTTTCTCTAGTGTGATTGGACTCTCTCTTCATGGGGATTGAACCCCAACCTCCCTCCTTGGTTCGTGTGGATAATGGATTGTTAAGGATTTCAATCAGGCAATACACCCGGGTCTCGCCTAGCATGTAATGCACAAATGAAATACTTATTTATTGTGTCTATAGGTTCAATATTCTGAGTGATATACCACTCTCAAAATACAACCGCCCCCCACACCGGTCACAATTGACCAGGAATCAGGCTGGTTGGTAAAGGTATTATTTATTTATAATTCCAAATTCAAATCAAACACAATTTAATATATATGGGGCAGCAATCACCAATGTGGTGACAAAACAATTCAGAAAGTAGGTAAGGCAACTGAATTCACTTATAGCAATACAGAATAGAACACAGGGAAAATAACAGTTTTGGGTTGTAGCACTTAGGTTAAGGTTTCCCCCTGCAAAGTTCTTAATTCACACATGAGCAATTTTACACAGATGTAAGTAAGCAGCAGATATTCATGAATGAAGAACATAATAAAGTGTTTGAATATAATCTTCCCTCCCCAATCAAGAGAGAAAAACATTTTTGGGAAATTTACACTTTTAAAATGACAGTTGAAAATGGCTTTGTGAAAACAATGAAAAGTGTGCAAAAATCCTTAAATTGATATAAATTCCTATGGAAGCAATACTGAACAGGTTCTAACAAGCATAAGATACAAGATGAGCAACAGAACACACTTTAAATCAGGATGGGAGTTTGGAAATATTTTGAATGGGAAAATAAATTGCAAATTCCCTCCTAAATTTCACTATGCGATTTTTAATAAAAATGTGTCAAATACACTGTTTCGTGATTGTGGATGTAGCTACAGGTCTTAAGAAAGAGCATAACATTAGATTTGCAACTACCAGCTTTTAGATTTGTCCTCCTTCATGTGGCAAAGTTACAGATGTTTAAAGCTTAATTACACATAGGCATTTAACCACCAAAAATCCTTAGCAGTTTTTTTTACTCTTCTTTCAACTGGCACCAGCTGTCAAATTCCTTTGATCAGCGAGGGGGTCCTCCTCCTTGAGAGGGAAGTTTCCTGCCACTCCCCTGTAGGCATGAGTGTTCAAGCCTGCCATTGTGTTTAGCTGAGTCCCAGACTAAAGTCTGATGAGTTCTTTGTCATGGGTATGTGAAAACCTTCCAGCAGTAATTAGTCATTTCCTGCCAGTAGTGAGGTATCAACCATTCCCAGGCTGAGGCTTTCAGCTCAGAATTAAATATTAATTAACTCAAGACTGGGTTTTGACTTTAAATTACCTACATGTTTCATTAACACATATAAATGAACACAGTTTATAGGTGGATTTTGACATTTAAAGAATTAGGCCTTTCACAAAACATGCTTTTAAACAGGCGATTTTGCACTTCCTCCTGGAAAAAGCACATAAACTCAGTCCATTACATCAGATTTTCCTCTGCAGCACATACATTTTATTCAGCACCAGTTCTTCCCTTGAGTGCTGGGATTTGTCTGCAGTCTGGATATATGTATCCAGCCTTTGCTTGGAGTTCTCTCTGCACAGATGAAATTGTTACATGTTGCCATTTTCAGCTGCATTTTTCCAGTGGAACTGAAAACAAATGTTGCTGGGCTAGTTTTTCATGAGATACATTTCTTAGTTGCTGTGAGTCAATGAGGCCCGGCTCCTCCGAGCCACCTGGTTGTTCTGTAATTTCAGTACACTTTTAAATTGAACGATTCACTGGAAAATGAATGGATCTAGCACCAAAACAGCACTTTGAAGGTTGCAAAGCTGCATTTTAAAAGGCATTTTCAGTTTTTAGGCCAATTCTGTGGCCTAGCTTCATGTTAAATGTAACAGCACCCACTGGCATGCTCCTGCAGTGAGAATTCTGTTTTCACCCCCACTTTGACTGTGTGTGGCAGGGGTGTGCAGCCTTTTGTGGTTGTGACCCACACACAGTTTCACACATTTTTGCGCGCACAGTAGTTAGCGCATCCATTTTTGGCTATTTCTTTCCTCATTTGTAAAGTGGTGCAGTGGGGCATATCATAATGGGTAAAAATATCCCACAGGATACCAAGATGTTTGCGCCCTCCCTCACACAGTCGCCCAGCTCCTACATCCCTTCTACCCTGCATTGTTCCCGGGGCTACCTGGTCAATCGCCCTCTCATAAAAATAGTCCAAAGAGAGAAATCTGCTAAAAAGTCTACTACCATTCAGTTTAAGGCCACATCCATGGTTAGAGCTAAGACGATAATCAGCCACCGTTGCATCCGAAAAGGTCAGTCTCCATCCAGTCTCCATCCAAGTTCTTGCGCTTTGTACCAACCCAACCAACTCTTCTAGCCATGCAAATAATGGTGGGGTCTACTTTAGGCCCCATCAGATTTGTGTTAATCCAATGCGTCGCTTTGTTAATAAGAGAGATGGTTGACTCAAGATTTCCCTTTGTGGGGCCAGGTAGACCTGTAATAATCCCCACAAAAAGCACTGCTTCTGGGGGCACATTTAAGATAGTTTGCTCTCCCACACCCTGTGGCAGATCATTCCCCCATACAACTGGCACCACCATTGGCTCGATCTCTCTTCCCCTCCCTGAGTTGCCAGTAACCCCATTCCCTGTCACTCTAACGGCATATCCTTCTTCAACAGCAACAGGCAGTGCCCCACTGCTCCCTCCCTTAGCCAAGTAAGAACTTGCAGGGTGTCCTCCCTTCAATGATACACAAAGAGCACAAGGATCAACATCCCCCCTTTTCCACCCGAGCTTTGGCCAAATCTAACACCTTCAATGATAAAGCTCTTATGGAATCATCCATTATTGCTAGTGTGCTCAAAACCCCTACCTTTAGTGCCTGTAAGGATTGCAGAACCAACTGGAGGGGCTTCAGATTTTCATCTAGCATAGAATTCCAGCCAGATCTTATCATCCTCGCCCGCAAGGGAAGAGTCCAGATCCATACTGGCGGAACCATCGGTCGTTACACAGTCTGACTGTAAGTCACCCAACATAACCAAGTCTGGTACTGAGGCTGACCCCGACCTCCCCTCGGGCAGCTTCTCACAGGCTATTGGAACTTCCTAAAAGCCTTCCCCATTAGCCTCTTCACTATTATTACTTCTGCTCCCACCACTAATTGGGCTAAGGTGCCCTTCTAACAAGGGTGCTACCTCTCTAGAAGCATGCTCATCTGCGTTCAGTCGGCTCACTATCTTATTAGCCATCGCATCCATATAAGAATCCAAGGACCTCTGGGAGGAGTTATGTACAGATTTTGGGGTGGCTCTTCCCAGTTTTACATTGATGACAATTTTGGGTTTCCTATCTCTCTTTGGCACCCAACCCTCTCCCCCTTCTCCCTTTGCCCCCAGCTTTCCTTTTCCCTATAATTAACAGTAAACTGGGGGAAAATGCAATCAAATAAAGGAGAAAGGGCTTAGATGACAAAAGTACAAAGATTGCAAAGCTAAAAGCAGTAAGAGCTAAAAAACAGTTAAAAGATGTTTACAAAGGGAGAGGGAAACCCTTGGTCCCCTCACAACCCTATTTACAAGGCAATTGGGGGATAATAAAAAAATCTCGCAGTCCCACCTGTAAAAAAACTAACTTAAAGAAGAAAAGGTGCAGAAATGCAGATGTATACAGCTTCAAATATGAAAATTAAAAGTTTCAAAGAAAGTCCACTTTATCTAAAAGTTTGTTGGCCTGATTACACGGAAGGCGTTAATGGTTAACGGTCACCGGTAATGGTACCAGTGACCGTTAACCCTTACCGCCTTACTACGAGGTCCCTTTGCGGGTTGGTACTTTAACTTAAACTTTAATTGCAGGGTTGCAATTTGCGGTACCGTAATTAGCACCTTCCCCATTCCCATTATGCCCTATGGGGCAAAAATGGGAATGGGGAAGGGCAATGGGGGAAGGGGGAATTACCGCCCCGCCAACCTTGGAATAGGGCGGTAATTCCCCTTTCCTCCAAGGCGGTGCCGGTATTTTACCTGCTGTCGTTGCAATTACAATTGCAGACTGACTACATTTCGCCTGCATCATAACTCGCAGAGTTTCCACAATGCCGGTGCTTTTCCAACTGCGTAATAAGGGCTCCTGGATGGATATTGATAGACGGCAATACAGAACGCACTTTACAGGTCTAGGAGGCCACCGCAGGCTCAGAGTGGGAACCGCCAAGCTCTGTGGTCTGAGTTCACAAATATATATGCACTTATAAAGTCACAATTTATAAATGTCACAATCAGCCTGCAGAAGGGCAATAGCAAACTAAAAAGCGCTGCAGCAGCAGTGGGGGAGGGAAAAACGCCAGACAGCTCAATGAGCTACCCAAGTTCGACTCCCCCCCCCCGCCTCCACCTCCTGCTCTCCCCTGCTCCTCGTGTGGATGCAGCAAGTAACTGGAGTGCTACAATGTAAAACAAAACTGCCGTCAATGATCAAAGGCACAATTATAAAAGTGTTTCATAAATTACGAATAGTTCTCATCGACTAATTGCAAACCCTGAAAGGCAGTAGAGGTGCTGGCCACACACAGCTACAGAGCTCAGAGTACTGAATGGACTCTGCAGACTCTGCACGCTCCACGCCAGGAAGTCCTTATGAGTCTGCAGTGTGGCGCTACCCGATGACTGGACGCACACGCGGCAGCGTGACGTTGCACGCCGCCGCGTGCAAAATAAATAAACGGGCCGTTCCCGGCCGCGACAGAGCGACCGGGAAGCCCGAACCGAGAGGACGTCTCCGGCTGAGTCCTTCGGAGTTGGGGGCTTACGGAAGGCCCTGGGGGGTCCCGACCAACCCCCAACAGTGGCGACGAGTGGGGGAAACAATGCCTGGGTCTGGCGGTGACTTGAACAGCAATTTTTGTGTATTTTCAGCAAGGTCGCCTTGAGACTTCGCTCCGGCCCGCAGGCGGTGCGTTACCCACACGGCTGGCGGCCATTTTGTGAATCAGGCTGTGAAACTTCTCTGAGCTCCGGTTTGAGCTGAGAAGTGCATCCAGGCCTAATTTTTGGAAATCCTGCTAGCAGGCAGTGATACCTGCATGTGACTTTGCCCAGTTGGTGTTTTTGCATTTTCCTGGGTCTCCTACGTCGAGTGCAAGCAAGAAGGAGGGCTACAATGGCTGGGCCTGCATAGCCCATATTTCTTTCTTGTTCCAATTTTTGGAACAGCTGGAAGCTGAGGCTTCTCTTCATCTTCTTCATCATCAGACTGGTGGCCCCACTGATCTTCATCCTCTTCATCATCACAGAGGTGTGGTGCAGCAGCTGTTTTTCTTCAATGGTGCTGGCTGGAGGCATTTGGACTTGGTGTTTGAGTTGCGGCCCCTGTCCTTCACGCTGGGGGTGCCTGTGCGCTCGAACGAATGAGTGATACTGAGGACCAGGCTGGAGCGGTGGTGCAGCGGCCTCCACATGCGCCAGCAGCACCTCAAGGTTTGCTACCTCCAGTGCAGCCGGCACAGCAGCCTCCAGGTGGTCAGGCAGGCCCTCAAGGTCCTCTACTTCCAACGCAGCATGCGGAAGCACCCGTTGTTCAACAGATCCTCCCCGTTATGGCTCAGGTACGTGCACAGGCGGCTCTGCAGCCCATCCCGGAGTTTGATGTATCGGGCCCACCTTCCAGCTTGGGGCCCAGATGGAGGAGGTGGGTGGACCGCCTGGACATGTACTTTCGGGCTGCCCAGGTGGTAGATGATGATTTCCGGCTGGCAACCATGCTGTACTCGGCAGGTCCATCTGTCCAAGAGACATTTGAATCGCTCCCGCCAGGGGATGGATCCTATGAACAGGTGCGGGCCTTTCTGAAGGCCTACTTCCTGCCTCTCGCCAATGCGGATTATGAACGTTTTGTCATGCTCTCTGCCAAACAGAAAGACAATGAGACTCTGGACACTTTCTATGGGCGCCTAAGGCGTCTCTCGCTGGCCTGTGCTTGGGGTGATGCGGAGGACATGATCAGGACGATGCTGATCCAGGCTTGCTCGTCAGGCAAATTAAGGCGCCAAGTGCTAAGGGAGCCTGGAATTACACTTCAGCGCACCCTTGAACTGGGGAGGTGCCATGAGGTGTCGGAGGCGAGGGCTGCGAGCATGGAGGCCGGGTCGCGCCCCATCAAGACCGAAGAGGTATGTGCGATGCGGCGAGGTGGCAGGGGCACCCGAAGATCTGGCGGCAGTCCCCCGGGATCGAGCCGGCAGGGCAGGAGAAATATGCCAAATATGTGGGTATGATCTGTCTTACCCTGCTGAGTGCCCTGCGGCTGGAAAGACCTGTGGACGGTGTGGGATGCCGGATCATTTCTCGAGGGTATGCAAAGCCGCAATGCCAGTATTGGTACCGAGGGGCTCGGGACGGTCCAATCTCAATCGCCAGGGTCGACCATCCAACATCGCTCAGGTGGATCAGACTGAGGAGGATGCCCAGGTGGAGGAGGCTGAAGAAGAGTAGGAAGAGAATATCTTCTTTGTCTCGAGTGTGGGGATCCTGAGAAGTAAGAACAGGAGACAGCCAAGGTGCGTGGTTGAGGTGAACCGATCTCCAGTCCCTGTCCTTGTGGACACTGGGGTGTCGGTGAATGTAATGGCCGGTGGACACTATGATGCCATGAACCAGCCCCCCAAACTGGCTGCTCCCAAGGCCCGCATTTTTACCTTCGGTGGTGTTGACCCTATCCCTCTGGACGGTGTGTTCATGGCAAAAGTAGAACATGAGGGCTCCCAAATCACAGCACGATTCTACGTGACACTGGTGAGCACCAACACGCTGCTCAGTTGTGCTGCAGCAGAGGCCCTTGGCATTGTCAGCTTTGTATACTCTGTCTATTTGGAGGACATTAATGACTTGCTCGAAAAGTATGCTGTGCTGTTCAGGGGGATCAGGCAGATGGCCGGTGACCCAGTGAGGTTACACATTGATGAGTTGGTGCAGCCCATTGCCCTGAAACATCGAAGGGTGCCGTTCCACCTCTGTGAACTTGTCGACAAGGAACTGGACAATTTGGTCAATTGACATTATAGAAAAGGTGGAACAGCAAAGACACAATGTGAAAGATACAGAGGATGAGGACCTCAGCCGAATCCAGACCCTCCAGGCCCACCATGTGGAGGATGCTGCTGACTTTATCCTCTCATGGGGTCAGTTGTACAGGGTCGACTGGTTCTCTTCCTATGGCAGCCATCTCCCTGCATTGGTTGAAAATGAGGAAGATGATTCGGGACTTCAGGCCATTCCACCTCTTTCTCATGTCCTCTGCGTCACAAGTGACATGGCCTACAGCCACCACCTTGTCCCGAATGTCTGCCCACATGGCATTCTTGCGCTGCTGGATGGTCTTCCATTGTTGTGACCCATAGAGCTCCTCAGAATGGGCCACCACCTGTTCCTCTATGAATGTCAGCTCCTGATCACTAAATTTGGGTATTCGCACCCGCATATCAGGAACCTTAGACCTGGCCTTCCCTGCAATCATGATTGTGCTTGCCTCTGGGAATGGGTGGCACTCCTGCAAGTTGATTTTAAACAGATTGGGTTCTAAAAGATGGTTGTTACAGCACTTCCTTTTCCTGCAATTAAGGTATTTCTGCCAGCAGTAATTCCACTGTCGCTAATTCCACTGACGATTTAGCACTGATTGACCGGGTGGTAACAGTAATTCCACAGAAAATGGGCAAACGTACTGTTGTGTACTTGGTTTTTGGCAATGTACTTGGTTGTGTAGTTGGTTTTACCACCAAGGGTAGGTGTGTGCTCCTGTCGAGTTGTAATATGGAGGTGATTCTGCCACACACAACGGCAGTAACGGTAGCTCTGCAGTGGCAGAATGACTGCTGTGTTACTGCCTAACTTGTAATGAGCCACTATGTGTGTGTACACATGTTGGTTTCAAGCATACCTAACCTCTGTCAAAATCATCAAGAACACACAATGTACAGGGAACTAGAGGTGCAAATAGTAAAATGAAAGTCACTGCTTTCTTAGATCACTCTTGAGAAAAGCCTAAAAAGCCATGGGATTGTCATGTCTTTTCCATCTCAAAATCAATATTTGTGCTTTTGTGTCTTTAAGATAACATAGGGTGCAGCATGGAGAAGGAGCTGGGTCTTTAAAAGGGGTGTATCAAATTAGGGCAGGCACACACACTTGTTTGGGCCTAGAGCTGCTGAAAGCCTGAATAAGTAACTGAGTATAGCTTTCCTTGGCGGACATTACTGTAAAAGGAGAAGGAGGTATATCGCTTAGCTGTGCCTGTTTTACTTTTATGGTTGAGATCACTGTTGGTTTGTAGAAGTCTGGGGTATGAGCAGGCAGTTTAGCCACTACTGATCTGCATACTCTTGCAAAGCAGACATCATTTTGTCACACTGACTCATCCCCTTCTTACTCTGCCTTCTACTCCTTTCTCCTCTGTCCCTTCAATCCCATACCACACTACTGCTCTCTTCTCCACACTAGTACTCCATCCCATGCATTATTACTCACTCCAACGCACACTACTACAGCTCCATAGTACCCTCTCCTCCAAACTGCTACCCCCTCCTACACACCACTACTCTACCCATCACACTACTCAAGCAAACTCCTTTCATTCACTTCCAAACAATCAGATTCACTTCTTACTCTTTCTTACCTAACCACACTTGTTGCTTTTCTAAGAACACTCACACCTCAGTACTACTTGTAATCATTAACCAGCACCTGACCTGCTCCATCAAACATATCCACCGTCCTCTCCACCGCCCTTCCGCCTGCTGATCTTTTGTTCTGTCACTTCCACCTCTTCTAACCACCAAAACAACCCACAACTGTCTGCTTCCTGGGGGCTTTCCTATCCCACCTCTGTCTGTCTCCTGATTGGTAGTCTGTCCCTAACCAACTCACCCCTATCTTACTCGCCTCAGAGGTTTTTCAAATGACATTGAATGACTGGTTAAGCCCAACTTTTTTTCTCTCAATGACGGGCCACATTGTACATTGTCCCAGTTACAGGGCCCCTTCCACCTCTCCCTATGGTAAGTGAAGTTCCCTTTGGGTTTCCACGCCCTCTCTAGTCTTAGATTATCTAGGGGCACCAACAGGTACTCCTGTTTTGTATCTCGAGGATGCTGTGTTCTGCATGCATGAATGCGTAGCCACATTCGTGCTATAGCTCCAGCCTCAGCTCTTCCTGCACAACTGACAACCGTGTTTGCGTGTATGTTGTTGTTCACAGGGATTGCATCTCTCTCCTGCATTTGTCCTTGTTCACCTGGATGTGCTCAGTGTGCGTGTGGCATACTGCTGCATCTGTTCTCAGTTGCAATTCATTGTTCTCTGTATTCCTGGAAGTTAGAAGAAAACATGGAATTAGAAGAGAAAATTATGCCAGCATATTGGTTCACAGGTATTGGGTGATGCGATTCTGTACTGCATAGACACATACTTGCACTTGTGGGGGAAACGGGCAGGAATTAGGGCCCTCTCAACTTCCTCCATCTACCTGAGGGGTAAGACTGGTTCTGGGGTACTCCTTTGTAGGCCTCGTCGCAGCGCAGGTTGTAGATTCTGCACAGCATAGGGCTTCTGTATAGGTGGGTGTATGTGTTACTTGACATTCAACACAAGATTATGGCAGGAATGTTTCTTTTAAAATAACCCACAATCTGTACAGTGTATCAGAGCAAATGATGGTTGTACAAAGGCATCTGATAATAATAGGTAAAAAATATGGTGAATTCCAGTCAGATTCCGGTGCAGAAGTCTACAATGGTGCTTGCGAGAGGACCGTTTTCAACCTCTGAAATGTGTCTGCATCTTTGCCAGCAACTCGTTTAACTCCTCCAGAACTTGTGTCACTTAGGGCCCGTGCAGTCAAACAAACTAAGGAGTAGCTTATGTTTGACTTCATAAATGCACTACAATCTTCACTCTCGGAAACGTATGTGCTCCCCTTTCATGTCCACAATATTCCATTAAGACAAAAATAGCTTTTTTGTTCTTGTTATCCCACAGTCTTCATACATTAAATATGCATGAAGTCAGGATCCTAACACTCAGGCGTATTATTTTGAACCCATTCATAAACAACCTTTTGATGTAGCTGTCAATGAGAAGAAAGGGGGAAAAAGGAGGACACTGAAACTGGTATCCCGCTCTCAGACCTCATTAGATGGTCTTGCTATAGGAAAGAAAAATGATTAGATTAGCCCATTGCAGTACCCATAAGATCAAGCTTCATATTAAAGAAAACCAAAGATTGTTTAGGAGATTTATTGATAAAGATGTTGGTGCAATATGGAGATTACTCAATGGCACGGCCGCTAAGCAATCAAATCTCCAGGTATGTTGTTTGCCTGAAGAATCTTGGTCGGATTACCTCTTCAAAAAATAAATTCAATCTAGGGATAGGGGCTACTGCCCCAGTGGGTGAGAATGCCATGGACCCTGCTTGCTGGGAGTTCATCTTTCAAAGAAATTATATAATCATGGTGATCAAGAAATTAAATAACTCCACGACTTCTGGACCAGACGGGGCCTCAAGCCAGTTCTTTGAAGACAATGCCCCATTGTGGGCTGACATTCTCTTTAGATTATTTGCCAACATGGCGGCCTGTGCAGGTTTTCCTAGCTCTTGGAATAAAGCTATCATAGTTCCAATTTTTTATTCGGGTGCTAGAGCGGACCCTGCTAACTACTGCCTCATATCCTTAATTGATTTGTCGGCAAAAGTATTTGCAAAATTAATTTTGGAGAACCTTACAAAGTGGGTGGTGGCTGAGAACCTGTTAAGACCCCTACAAACAGGTTTTAGGAAAGTTGTTGGGGCATCTATAAGTGCCCTGGCTCTGTCCAACTGCACTTCGGATATTTGCAGTGCCTTTGGTAAATCATTATATGTGGCAGTGCTAGACTTAACGGCTGATTTTGATAACATCCACATAGCTATTCATTGGAGAAATGGCGCATCTGCCGGGGTCTTTTGAGAATGATCCGGTTGCTATAGAGCAACAATTTCGTAAGTGTTAGACTGAACACACCGGGCAATTTGTCGAGCCCCATTGTTGTCACAAGAGGGGTCCGCCAAGGCTGTGTCCTAGGCCCAATTCTGTTTCACCTCTTTCTATTAGACTTGAGGAAGGAGTCCTTACTATGGGCGGCATACGCACCCAAATGGGGCAATCTAACTAAGGGACCTCGGAATGTGGTGGTAAGGGGTTAACAGCACTGGCATCCTTACAGCGCCGTTAACCCCTTACCGCCAGCTGCGTAATGAGGCCCAGTGACTTTGTGAAAAAAATTAAAGACATTGGGCCTCGTTACGAGGCTGGCGGTAAGGGGTTAACGTGCCCCTTTTTCTTGGCAGAGAGAATTAGCCACTTGGGTAGTTTCTTACATTCTACCACCCTGGTCTTGACTAAAAACTTATGGGAGAGGGTAATGCTTACTGCTAACCAGGTATTAATAGTTGCTTTGAAATCATTTTTACAGGAGATCTTCCAGGGTTTGAAGAATAGAATGTCTGCGGGGAAGCAGCATGGAGGGACATTTGGGACTAAATTATATTTACATTGATAAATTACGTCAAAGTCATTTCATGAATTGTTTTATGATTTGAGCATAGAGTTGATGTTTTGTTGTGATATGTGTTTGCATTTGTTCCTATTTTAGTGTAAAGGTGCCTTGTAAACTGTAAAACACTTTAAAATAAAAGAATTTAAAAAATAATAATAATTTTTACATGAATGTCAAAAGTGCTGGAGAGTCTCCTGTGCCCTCCACCAAAGTAATACAGCCTGGTCGGATTGACAAACGACATTTATCAAAATGGCAACAACTAATATTTCACTTTAAAAAATGAATTTGGGCTCCCGACCGGAAGTACATATTTCTGCAAGGGAAAACAAGGATGCCTGGAACGTCATCAGGAAATATTCTAACAGATATCGGGCCTCATTACGAGCTGGACGGTAAGGGATTACCGGCACTGGTGTCGGTAATCCCTTACCGCCCTACTACGAGTTCCCTTTGCGGGTCCTCCATTAACCCCTGGTTTTCCAGGCGTTAAGGGCGGGACCCGCAAAGGGACTCTGGAGCTAATAATGGTACCGCAATTTGGGGTACCGTTATTAGCAACTTCCCCATTCCCATTGAGCCCTATGGGGGCTCAAATGGGAATGGGGAAGGGCCCTGGTGAATGGGGAATTACCAGTCCCGCCAACCTTGGAATGGACCGGTAATTGCTCCATTCACCAGGGCGGAGTCGGAACGGGTTTGGAGGCAGCCACGGCGCTAATAGCACCATGGCTACCTCCAACCTCATAATGAGGCCCATCGATTTCTGTCAAAATATCAGACCCGATTCCATGCTCTCAGTCACTTCTACCTGTTCTGGAAACTGCCAGCAAAATCGCTCAGTAAGTTGAACTGTTTGTATGCGTCTCGCAGGCTCTAGTTACACCACGGCAGACTCTTTATCTTCTGAGGCCCATAAATGGAGTACCAGTGTTAGGGAGCATTAACACCTACTTTTAAAGTGCTAAAAAAGGAGCAATACATCTGATTACACGTGCTATGTAAAATCATGATCTTAAAATAGAAGTTAACTTTTGCCATATAGTCCAAGGGCAATATTTACCTTTTGTAAACGTTTTGGAAGTCACTGTAGAAGGTAAATACTTTCAAAGCCTGTATTTCCAATGCAGAGACTGATTGGTTCTCCTTGTGAGGTCAAAAAAGTGAAACCCAACAATGTGGCGATGGAAGCAAAAGGCCAAAAACTGGCACAAAAAATGCAAAATTGAATGTGGGCCTAGACTGAAGAAGAACCATGGGACAGGCGTTTTAAATAGCAATCTCCATTAAATCATCTGCAGCTGTGGGATAATCTGCAGCAGAACATACGCTCCTCCTTTGGAGGTCATTGGCATACACTTTATATGCTTACCATATGAAGACCATGGGCGTCATTCAGGGTTCACCAGGGGTCGCACCTGCAACCCTGGAGGTCTTCCGTGCTAACCCTGTGGTCTCCCTTGCTACCCGTAAAATTGATCATCGTGGGCTTTGGCCAGCAGCATGTGGATCTTTGTTTCTGAAGTGGCTGGTTTTCTGATAGTTATAGTGGTAAGATAGCTCAGTGGGTTGAGCGCTCACTGCTGCAATGTGTGTGTGATCTGCAGCTTGCATGTTCGACTCCCGGCAAGGTCAGCTAAGTCTTTCATCCTGCTGAGGTTGATAAATGAGTACCAACACAGGTTGGGTGATATTGTGTGTATATTTGTTCTACATTAGGCGCTTAAGCATAAGTGCTATATAATAACACATCATTATCATTTGGCCTTGGACGTCTGCTTGCATTCACAGTAATTTGGAAATATGGGCCTATACGCACTGATATTAATGATGCATACGGTGATCCATTCTTGTATGAAATGTACATCACTTTACAGTGATATCATAACCATGTTTTTCGTAGTGTACTTAGAAACAATGTTATGTGATGCCACTTCCTGTTTTGTCAAGTGTTGAAAGGTGGTCTTCCATCGCTTCCTGTGATTTCACTTCGTGACGGGGTCATCAGAGGTCAAGGGCCATGTGATGTCACTTCTGCTACCCCTGACAGCTTGGTGAAATGACGTCCCTGATGAAGAATAGTCAATGTTGGCTGTGTCATCTAATTTCCCACGAGGAGATGTTCAAACTCCAAGATATCTATCACTAAACTGGTGTTCGATGGCCCTTGTTTCTGATTACATTGGGAAATGGTTCTGAGAGCCAATGAATGAGAGATAATGTTTGAATGCAGATCATCTAGCAAGGATGTTAGATGTGCCTGAGGAAGCTGTGAGGAGTCCCGGTAGACACAGATTTATTGAAAGCTGAAAGAATGGGTGCTGCATGTATTTTATATCATCTGAATTCAAATGCAGAGTTGCTTGCAAAATGTAGATGAATATTGTTATAGAATACCAATCTAAATGGATACAGTTTGGGAACTAAGAAGTCTGAACCGCGGTTTCCATTCCAGGGCGGGAATGTCAGAAGTATTGCATAATATCTTAGCATGTTCACTTCCTTAAAAAAGGCGAAATCCATCAAGGTGTCGGTATTTGGAGGAGGGGCAGTTAGAAGAGCCATTACAATGTTGCATTTTCCAAACCAAATGAAACGGCGCAGATACGTTCAGGCCCCTGACCACTGTTTCAATGAAGGTTTGTTTCTAAGCCGCAGAAGATTTTATACAATGAAAGAAAGATTGAATAGGACACGACCATGAAGATTTTGCGAGGCCTAGGTGTTCAAGCAAACATTGTTATACAATTTTCCTTGTTATTCTTCCACCAAAGGCCCAGTAAGCAAGATAAAAGGACACTTCCACAATCAGCAACGCCTTATATGAGATCCAGCATTGCTAGATACTGCTAGAAATTATTGAATATAAGCATATGGAGAACGTTATTGACCTCCTCTCAGCCAATCAGAATGTTAAGATTGCAGTCAAATTACTATTGTTATTGGCTGCGCTCTGAACATTCTGTCTTCAAAAGCAACAGGGAAACAAAAATGCAATTTCCAGTCAAGATTTTTTTCAACAAGACATTTCCTCTCTGACAGGATCTTTTTATGGCTGCAACTTCCTATTTAACAAACGCTAAAACAGGGGAACAAGCTTTCTCTTTCTTACAGGGAAATCGTTTCGTTTTCCATGACACCAAATGCATCCTAATGTTAGACCTGTTACCTGTTTCAGACAAACCAAGTTTGCAATTAAAATAGTTCATTTATGAGAACAACTATGTTATTTAATTAGTACAAAATAAAGCTACATTTAATTTACTAACTCAGTTGCCTATTTACTTTACTCGCTATTAAAGTAACATTTTGCTTCACCACCAAAACTCCAAAACATTTGTTGCTACTATCACTATGTTCTAATAGCCTTAAAGACCTCAAGAAGGGTGAATAGCGCTTGGGATAATGACATGTCCCCAAGTTATGGCCCTTGGGCCATAACTTGGTTGTGGGTCATTATCCCATGATAACAACCCCTCCCTCGGTCTATAAGGCTATAGAATTCCATTCCATTCAAGTTCACACACACCAATTTCTCAAGAGAAGTCCATCTTCATAAGTCAGGAACTTTGTGAACTATTGCTGTAAAGCATTCTTTTTTTAAAAACGTGAGTTTTTATTGACATTTAAACAGACATAGTCAACAATAAAGACGTTTTGAATACCTCCTAACAGGATGTCATTGTCCCACCTTCCCATTATTAGCGTGTTCGGGCAGTGTTGACATATTGTACGTTCCACAGTCTCAGGAATGGGGAAACATGAATCAATCGAAAACAACAGCAATCTTCTGGCTTCGCATAGATTTAGATTTGGATTGGCTCCCTCCTCCGGGCAGTGAGCAATGGTACACTGAGTCTCATCCTCTCCCCAATGGCTAGGCACTGACAACCTCCATCCAAGAGGTCAGCAGGCCCCATTCTTCCAAGTAGGACCACAAATGGTTGTTAACAATGGCAGTCAACTTCTCCATCACCATGATATTACACAGTTTCTGTTCCCACTCCTGTCTTGTGGGGCCCCCCTGCCTTCCAGGTTTGTGCTATACCCAGTCTCCCAGCCCTCAGAATGTCCTCCCATCCCCTCAGCAGCCTGTATTCTTCCCAGTCCATAGCCAGGATCCCCAACAACATCTGGAGAGGGTCCATGCTCAGCTGCACCTCCGGGTATTCCTTAATTCAGCTAAGAAGTTCCTGTCAGAAGATTAGGACAGTGCCACCACATGTGGGGTAGGGAATCCACTCGGCCACAGCCCCTTGGAGTAATGGGAGAGGCCCTCAAAAATATACGTGAGACCTTGTAAAGACTGGAGTGGGGTATCTGTACTCCTGCCCTCTATATGGAGAGGTGATGCAGGCTGGTTCTTAAGTACAGTGTAGTCCCCAAGCACTCCACAAAGGAATGTCCACACACTATGTTATGTGCTAACACAGTTATTTATATAAAAATAAGGTTCAACATATATATATATATATATATATATATATATATATATATATATATATATATATATATATATATATATATATATATATATATATATATATAAATTAATAACACACTTTGTAGTTTGGCAAAACTAATATGGCAACTATATACAATGTCTATGTGGTACCACTCTTAACTATTGGTCCTTTAAAATGCACCAACAGCTGACAGTTTTTAATGGCATACAAATCAAAGAGTAAAGTGTATCAGCATAGGACATAGGAAGGAGGAAAAGATAGGTTAAACAATGGCAGAATGCTGACCCCCTCTACCTAGAGGCAGTTCTGAGTAAGGATCCCCCCACCTTGGTATCCTGTAATAAAGTGTATTAACAAGCCCAGTCCATTAAAGTCTAAATAGTTTGGTTTCCTGGTCAAAATGTTCCACTACCCCAATGTACCAGATTTAGCAGAGTTTCTTCGACGGCTCTTCGATAGATTCCTTGTGAGTGGACTCCCTTTAAAGCAGGAGTCACAGTCATTGAGATTCTGTGACGAAAATGTGAACAGGTGGCAAAAAGCCCACCAGCGTATTCTCCTTGGACGTTGGCGACCTGGAATTTCTCCAGCGGGACAAAGCGGTGATGGCAAGGGAGCCCTTTCTTTAAATGTTTTTAGACAATGGTGGAGTGTTGCGGCTCCAGGTATCGAGCACCACAGCGTCAAGCTGTCGCCACTTCTGGCAACATGACTCGACATGCTTCCATCGGTCATGAAAATCCTCTGGACCCCGGTCAATGTTGATCAACGGCCTCGCTGTCCTGGTGCTTTACTTCAATGTTTCTCGGCAGACCTCTCCCTGAGCTCCTAAAGACCCCTAAACAGGTCCCCAGTTGTTCAGTCCTTGACAGACACAACAGCCTTTGGATTTGGAGAGCACCAGCAAACCTTCTTCCAGCTGGGCTTCAAGGATAAGCAGCTTCAAGTTTCAACGTCAGCTTCTGAACGATTAGGTAAGTGAGAGGTTCCCAGCTTACAGATCTGACCTCATTCACACTGCTGAGCCAGGCTCAGTCAGCCAATCAATCAGGCAGAAGGGCATTCCTGCAGGCAGGCAGCCAATCAGGCTCCAAGTGCATTAAGGCCATTCACTTCCACCCAGACACCCATAACAAGGAATGTGGATTGGGGCAAACACCCAGCCTTTCAGCACACAACACTGCATTCATGTCAGTTTCGGGCAGGGCTGTCTCCTTCTTTGTGTCACACACACAGATACCAGACACCCACAACATTGAATGCAAATTGGTCACACACTCCATTCATTCAGGTCCTACCCCAAGGGTGTACCCACAATATACAGTCACTGGGAAGGATCCAGCCAGTCTGGCCTGGACTTCCCCACAATACCATTTATGGTTCTTCCACTGAATAGCCAATCAGGGGAAGGGACAGAGTCAGGGCTTCCCATGACTTTGGGAAAACAAGGCAATAGAAACCAAGAGGCCACATGGGCCATCTTGTCTCCTATCCGGAATTCACTCATTCCTATGGCAGATCCTTGGTATCCCAAAATGGAGGATACTCAGAGCACCTGTCAAATTCAGGATGGAACTGTCACAGCTCATACCCTGCTTTGTGGCCCACACACAGGAGCCCAAAAACATACACAAGGAGTACAGGGTTGTACCCCCACCCATGGGTGCCACAAGGGTATCCCAAGGGTCTCTGTTCATCACAACCAAAAAGAGGAAGAGCTGCACTGCCAGGAGTCCCACATGAACTCCTTTGCAGCAAACAACACAGAATATACATAATACGGGAATACAGGACAAGGACATGGATGCCCTGTCCATCCAATGCATGTCCAGCATCACAGACCTTCAATGGGTCCCTCTGGCAGCCTTGTAGCATCTTAGAATTGTGTTCCATGGTAGAGGTGAAGAGGTTTCCAGGGAATGTGATCCAGAAAATCTTATCCCTGACCTTGTCTGTAATCTCCTCCCTCGCAGGCTCTACCCAAAACCTTTTGAATGTGTATTTCCCAACCTCCGGGGTAGAGACCAAGAATTTGTATAGGCTCTAAAGGGACGCCTTGTGGGCTGCAGAGCCATCCAACCATCTCTCAAAAGGGGTGACATCCCAGGAGTCCAGGGCAAGCCACTTTGAATCAGTTTATATCCCTTAAAACTTAGATACTCAAAGATCGTGGTCCTGCCCTGCCACAGGCCCTCCTGCACGTCCCTAAAGCTCCCGAAGCGGCCCTGCTCAAACAATTGGCCCACCCTCTCAAGCCCCTCATCTGACCATTGTTGTGCACACGTCATCCCTTGCTTTGCCAGATTGAATGGGGGACCCACAAACCGGCGTCATGGGAGAGTGCCATGACGAAAAAGCTCTATTAGTTCCACCGTCCCTCCAAAGGTTCCAAAGAGTTCCCAAGGTAGGGTGTTTCCTAACCACAACCAGAATCCGCCCAATGGGTGCCACAGGTAATGCCTTCCATTCCAAGATGGCGCCCTCGGGAACACCTGAGCCACCAATTCCGATGACGGACTAACTAGTCCCAGCACTCCATGATCACAAAGGCAACGACCTAGACAGCGTCCATTATTTGGAGCACAGCATCCGGCCGTGATCCAGCATACAGACACAGAGTGCTGCAGCTCCAGAGACTGTCCTGACCTAGATGGCATATTAGTTTTCCGAAATTTAAAAGCGATCGGGGAAATCCGCCTAGCATATTATTTAAAGGTAAACCCCTAACACGACATGCCCACAATTTAAGATTCAGATCACATGTGGCACTACAAAATAGTATACTTTACATATTTTTTTGCAGCGGTGAGCGGAGAGAGCAACATACATTTAAATCGCAAGACACCCTAGCTGAACAGCACACAAGTACGTATTCTGCCCAAATTGGGATTAATTATGGTAAAAACCTCAATACTCATCAGCTCACCCAGAGTTTGTATGGACATTATAGAATACAGAAGAGCCTTTATCCAGTCATTGTGGCTTCTGCACCTTTACCACAGGAAGCGTCCATATTGAGGAATGATAATCTGGTTCAAACACCAGAGTGGGAAACTCTCATCTGAAGGGTGACTAAACTCTGGGAGAAGCTACAGTGATTACGCAACCATTTCAGAACGCAGGTGGGGTCCATTCCATAAACGATGCTAAAAAGTTTGTGACAGACTTGTATTTGTGTATTAGAGAGAGGATGCACGAATAGAGCATTCTGAAAGCATCTTTTCCTATGCTTTTTTGCAACAGGCATCACAGGACCACTAAGAAGTCCAAAACAACAATTAATAGTTGTACGCCCCCACTGAACTAGTCCAGGTACTTTTCCATAGACTATTGTTCAAGGTTGAATATTAAAACTCAAATAGAAGTGAAGCATCAATAGCTGATACTATTTTATTTGTTCTTATTGACAGGCTGAGAGAATTTTAAAGACACTTGTGAACCAAGAAATGGACACATCTGCAGTAATAGGAAGCATAACTGGTGAAACCGCCTGAAGAATGTTCAACATGTATTGTAAAAAAGTATATAATATCAACTTGACCTTTGTGAATCTATAGATTGATGTATGATACATTAACTGGGCCATAAGAAACAGACAATTGAATGTCCTGAATTTGACCAAGTTCACCCATGTAAATATTTGCTTCACCCTACAATAAAAGTTCATTTTGTGATGGTTGAACTTGGATGTATGTTACATGTTTTCCAAATATACCTTATCTATCGAACTAATATTACACCCCAAGTCCGCGAACAAGTCTTACAGAATTGCTTTCACGCACTTCAGTGGAGTCACCACACCATCAGCCTCCCTGTTGACTCAAACCAGAGCTATGTAGATTGGCATATGCTATAATATGTGCCACTCTGCATGATCCCAGTTTTAAAATTATAATGATGTGAACATTTTTCAAATGCCTGTATTAACTGATCCAACAAGGTATTTTACCAGTGTCAGTGAGCTGTCATGTCAGACAATCCCAGCATATACAAGTGATAATATACGCTATCTCAGCCTACACTCCCAAACTACCATGCTCAGCTCAGTCCCCGTACCTCATCCAACTCACCCACTCTATATCGCCTTACACACCCAACCTACCTCAACCAACAAGTCTACTCAATCTCAAACTACTCACCTAATCTACCTCCCCCCATTAACCAACTCTACCTTACTCTACTGAAACACTGAACCTCACCTTTCTTGCCCACTCAATCTCCCCTGCTTGCTAACTCTACCTCATCATGCTCAACCACTGAACCTCAACCCATTCACCCATTCTGCCTCATGCCACCCAATGTACCTCAACCCATTTACCCATTATACCTCATCTGCCATTCTACCTCACCCCACTCACCACTTTATCTCATCCCACTCACTAACTCTACCACACCCCACTCATCCTCTCCACTGCACCCTATTCACCCACTCAACTTCACCTTACTTAACTTTTCCACTATAACTCATGATACTCCCCCACTCTACCTCAATTCACGAACTCACTCTCCTTCATCCCATTCACCCACTATACCTCATCATACTTGCCCATTCAACTTCACCCCACTCTCCCACCCTACCTCACCCTGCTCCTCACCCATTTAATCTCACTCCACTACCACCCTCTCTACCTTATACCATTTGCCCAATCTACCTCCTCCTACTCACCCACTGTACCCCATCCAACTCACCCACACTACCTGATGTTTCTTGTCAAATATAGCATATCCCACTCCTCCACTCTACCTCACCCTACTCACCCATCATTACTCACTGTACACACAGTCTATCTAACCCTACTTAACCACTCTGCCTCATTCCACTCACCCACTTTACCTCACTGTACTCATCCACTCTTCCTCACCAGTCACAGCCGCTCTACATCACCCACTCTACCTCACCCTATTATCCCCTATACCTCACCCTACTCACACAATCTACTTCACTCCACTCACCCAACCTACTTCACGCCACCCAATCTTCCCCACACCACTTACTCACTCTACTTCATCCTACACATACAATCTACCTCACTCTACTTGAGCACTATATATACCCCATGCTAGGCAGTGTCCATTCATTTTTTAACCATGCTTTGTTGATCCTCAACATGCTATGTTCTATGCTCTGAGACAACAATCCGAAAAAGCAGATGAACCATATGAAGGTCTGGATCTAGATGACGAAATACTTTGGGTATGTCTCATTGATGGAAGAGACAACTGACACTCTCAAAAGGGTCAACGGATGACATTTAAGAGGAAAGAACACAAATCAAGCAAGCCTACCCAAATGCAGCTGATCAAAGTGAATGTCTTGAATAACATCTCCAGGAAGGGCCCACAGCCCCTGACTTATTTTGATGGAATAATAGACAGAGCTTATTTTAAAGGCAACAATATTATGCAGGGGATGTTTCCATGAGTAAGCGAGCATTACCCACAGGACACACACAAATGACACAACATACATGACAATAGCACCAAGCACTCCTCTGATGCAGCCTTATTGGGAAACAGGTGATCACTTGTGTTCAAACTGCTGCATAATCTCACAAACAAATTCCAATTGAGTTGATCTGGGCACAACCAAAGGGATACCTCAAACATGTACAAAACCGTACCCAAAAGGCAGAACTTTTGGAGGGCATTGTACACTTTTGGTGACAGGTCCTGATCCAAGAAACCTGTGCAATGATGATAAACCACATTACATTAAGAAGTAGCTCCATTTGGTCATGGACTTCATGCCCAGCATTGAATAATGGTATATTATGGTGCTCTGATTTAATGCTGCACCAGCCATACATAAAATGCATTACAATGCCCCCTGTTTACAGGGGTAAACAGGGGCCTTATGAGGCCCCAGCTAAGGCCCTCATAAGGCCCCTGTTTACCCCTGTTTGCACCGATTGTGCCGGTGCCGCCCCTCCTCTACACCCTCCCATCATCCAAATAGACTTACTATACGACTGCTGAACGCTATGGGAGCCCATCTAATGCTTCGACAATCTCGGGATCACATTCCAACCTGCCTGCCTACATCTACTCACTACATATCCCATTGTATTGAGGTGGCCAGACCATTCTAAGATGGCCGACCACTAGAGCTCGATGTGCCCTCAACCAAGTGCCTGCCCGATCCAGTGAATGCCCAGAGGCCAAGGCTGGCCCTCCTGATGCTGAAACCGCCTCTGGAGCCCTGGTAAGCTCTATACCCATGCTCCAAATTCCTTTTGATGCATACCCTCTCTTGCATTATTAATTAACTTTGACTATTAGTAAGATTACAGAATGATGCCTCTGCAACAGATAACAGTTACTACCACCAAGGGTCCCCTCTAAACACCCACAAAGACTACCTGCTTCTTGGCATATTTAGCCACCCTTGCAAACTCTGAATCTAGGTGACTCCCACTACTTATTTGTTTCCTGCCTAGGTGCTGCCAATGCATTCCAGCCAATTGATTTACTCGAACCCCTGTCTTGTCCCGTTACATTTGAATCAACTGCTTCTACTTCGAATTTAGGGGTTACCCACTGCATTTGAGTCAATTGTTTCTACTTGAACCCATGTGTTGGCCCTTTGCATTTGAGTCAACTGCCTATATTTGAACTTAGGTGTTACCCACTACATTTGAGTCAATTGTTTCTACTTGAACCCATGTGTTGGCCCTTTGCATTTGAGCCAATTGCTACTATTCCGAATCTAGGTGTTACCCATTGCATTTGAGTCAATTGTTTCTACTTGAACCCATGTGTTGGCCCTTTGCATTTGAGTCAATTGCTACTATTTCGAATTTAGGTGCTACCCATTGCATTTGAGTCAATTGTTTCTACTTGAACCCATGTGTTGGCCCTTTGCATCTGAGTCACCTGCCTCTATTTGAACTTAGGTGTTACCCACTGCATTTGAGTCAATTGTTTCTACTTGAACCCATTTGTTGGCCCTTTGCATTTGAGTCACTTGCTACTATTTCGAATTTAGGTGCTACCCATTGCAATTTAGCCAATTGTTTCTACTTGAACCCATGTGCCGCCCCACTGCATTTGAATCAACTACTTCTATATCGAATTTAGGTGCTGCCCATTGCATTTGAGTCAACTGTATATCTACTTG
Source organism: Ambystoma mexicanum (assembly GCF_040938575.1). Classification (NCBI taxonomy): domain Eukaryota; kingdom Metazoa; phylum Chordata; class Amphibia; order Caudata; family Ambystomatidae; genus Ambystoma; species Ambystoma mexicanum. The sequence goes on from NC_090922.1 coordinate 776,999,948, forward strand.
AAGCCATGTGTTGCCCCAGAAGGGCAACTGCACTTAGCCCATGCACGTAGGTGTTAGTAGGACCCTAGTATAGACTGACAATGACCTCTACCTGCTTGACTAAACTAGCTCAGACAGCACTACTTACCAGTGCCATCATAACCATTATGGCCATGGCCATCATAACAAACCCTCCCAAGGAAAGAAACCTGAGGCTTAGGTCCAGACTGTCTCCTATCTATGAACCTTATATAAACCTCCCTAACAATGCCAATAATCGAACTATTACCCGGTCTAAGAACCCCTCTTCAACACTAACGCAAACCACTAATACCACTAACCAAACTCCCTCCAAAAATCACACCTCCCGAGATACCCTCTCTCACAAAACCTCTCTAATTACCAACCCTGACAGTACCTTAATGCTAACAGGGTCCCTCATAAACTCCAGATCAGTGGTAGCCCATGCTACTGAAATCACAGACATCTTAAACAATGACAATCTCGATTTACTGGCCATAACTGAGACCTGGCTACATGAGGCTGCACGACCAACTCTCCTGTTAGCAGTACCTGACAACTACCAAATCATCAGAGTGGACCGGCCTAGTGCCAGAGGTGGTGGCTTAGCCATCATCTTCAAAACAACCCACCCTATAAGACTTGCCATATCAGCTCCCTTCACTTCCTGTGAAGTACTCCCCGACCAAATTGCCCCTCTCTAACAACCGCACTCTAACTATCCACTTGATATATAGACCCCCTGGGCCTCCAGGCCACTTCGAAGAAGATCTAACCAGTCTCCTAGCCGACAACACCAAAGATCACTCCCAAACACTACTGTTCAGAGATTTCAATCTAGGCTTTAATGATGCTGACAACAAACATGCTGAATCCATTGCAGCCCTACTAAATGACCACGGTCTTACACAAAAAGTCCTTTCACCAACGCATATCAAAGGAAGGACCCTTGACTGGGTATCTGAACTAAACTGTAACATCAACATTACCGATATTGTCCCACAATCCTAGACTGATCACCACTTAATACATTTCTCTGCCGCATTAGACCTCCTCAGCCCAAAGCCCAATAACATGGCACTGCCTCTGCCTACCAGAAGTAAGAAGGATATTACTGCTGAAAAACGTATCCCTCTTCTCCCCCCTGCCATCTCCAGAATGGAAAATAACAACCCTGACGCATTGATAAACACTTTCAACAATGCTATGACTAAGGCACTGGACATGATTGCTCCTGTCAAACTGCGCAAAGCTAGGCAAGTAGCGCACCTGAATGCCTGGTTCACCCCTCAACTTAAATCCTTAAGATCTCAAAAAATGAAACTCCAATCTATTTGGCGCCACTCCCCTTCTGAAAATAACAAAAATAACAATAACGGAATTTGCAAAAATGTATAAAAAAGAAATAACCAAAGCCAAAAAGAACACCCTCAATGACAGGATTGAGAAAGCTAAATCCAACACCAAAGAATTATTCTCCATCCTCCGTGAACTAGAATCTCCTATCCAACCAGTAGGCAATGCCCCTAAGGATAAAGCATGGTGTACTAACATAAAAAATGCTCTATTGAATAAAATCTTGTCCATACAATGTAAAATTGCTAAAGAAAAGGCCTCACTACCATTCATTGACCAACAAACTAGTCAATCCTCAGTGACTAGGATAACCACACCCTTTAGATTCAAGACCATCTCCATAGCTGATAAACTCTTCATTTAAAACTAATACAGTACCAGCCAATCTTAAAGAATCCTGGGTCCTTCCATTACTTAAAAAACAAACCCTGGACCCGACTATCCCTACCAATTACAGAACCATAACCACTGTGCCATTTCTACTTAAAATTTTAGACAGAGCTGCCTACATACAAATTCAGGACTATTTGGAAGCCGACCACTTACTTGGCTCACGACAATCGGGCTTCCGCCCTCTCCCTGGCACTGAAACAGCACTGCTAGACCTTAAGACACAAATTGAAGAACTAAAGGATAATGGAAAAATAGCCCTGCTACTACTACTGGACTTTTCGGCAGCATTCGACTTGGTGGACCATGCAGTGCTATGTAACCACCTCCAATCTGTGGCCAACTTCACCAAAGATGCTATAGCTTGTGTCCAATCCTTCTTAGCTAACCGGACCATGAGAGTATTCTCTGCCTCAGCCTCTGCCATCGCTATCAAAATAACTTGCTGGGTCCCACAAGGTACCTGTGTCTCCCCCACCATGTATAATATCTTCAGCAAGCCTCTGTTTGACAAGTTGGATAGACTGGGTGTCACCTACTCTAACTATGCAGGTGACACACAGATCCTCATACCCCTTTTGGGCAACTTCGAGGCGGACTCAGCCTTGGTGAACAAAATATACACCCTCATTCAGGCATGGATGGCATCTCATGGCCTCTGCCTGAATGATGAAAAAACAGAGTTACTAATCCTAGGCTCTAAAGCCAACATCCAAAAACGCAGCCCAAACTACACATCCTTTAACATTGATAACAACCCTATCAAGGTGATGTCTGTAGTCAAAACCTTAGGATTCTACTTGGACTTCTCCCTCACTCTCAAAAAGCACGTCAATTCCCTCACCTCATCCACAACGTATACCTGCAAACTCATCAGAGCTTCCAGACCTTACCTTTCGAGAGCGAGCTGTACCACACTAGCCAATGCTCTTATCATGTCAAGATTACATTACTGTAATGCCCTGTACTCAGGAGCCAACAAATATAGTACAGACAAAATTCAAAGACTGCAGAATAACGCCCTGAGGGCAGCATTGAACATCCCTCATAGAGAGCATATTACCGAATTCAGGAAAGAGACTAACTGGCTGAAAATAACGGACAGAATCCTCCTTAAAACAGCATCCCTTACATCCAAATGCCTGAATAACGTATCACCCCAATACCTAATGGATACAATTACTAGGAGAACAGCTACCCACCCTACGAGATCTGCCAACTCATTTATGCTGGAGATTCTCAGGTTCAAACGCGCAACAGCAGGAGGAACAGCTTCCCTGTTAAAGCTGCACAATGCTGGAACAAACTACCAGTTGACCTAAGACTAGAACAACCCTACCCTAAATTCAGACATAAGATACTCAATTGGCTACACACCAATGACACCTAACTGACAAACTACACTTCTCCAGACCCCACACAACCCTTTGTCTCTGCCAAACTACACTGTAGTTTGGTTAACTGTGCAAGTATGGTTGTCTGTTCTGTCACACTCGTATGCACCATGGATATACAATAATGTAGACATGTAAGGTTGCATATACATATGTGCATATGTATATGTGCATATACTGTTACTCATGTTAATGCTTCCCGACTTACCAAGACCTTTGCGTTGTATTTGCTATATTTTGTTCCTTGTATTTTGCACCTTTTGCAATCTCTGCTCTTTGTATTGCGACCTTTGCACTGTAACCAAGTTTTAAGATTTCTTGTTTCTATTGCGCCCGGCTACCCTAGGGCTTGGTGCGCATTACCAAATAAATAAACAAACAAACAAACAAACAATTAAGAAGTACATTCTAGAACTGTGAGCAAAGGTTATATTGCAGGCGCAGCACAGCATGGTAAAGTGAACATTTAAAGAGTTCTCTACAGGGTATACAGGAAGGTGAGAAAGATGAAGGAACAGTCAGAGTCAGCAGGTGAATGGTTGACGACTGCCAGTGGGCCAGCCGCTGGTGTTGGGAGGTAAAGAGGGAGAGGGGGCTGGGGCACAGGTGTAAGGTTGATGGCTGCGAATGGTGTCAAAGGTGAGCAGAGGTGGGAAGGGCATTGGGGAGATTTGTGACAGCTGCCACCACTGTAGGGGACTAAGGGGAAGAGGTAGGAGAGTGGAAATGGCATTTGCAAGAATGTGTTTATTTTGTTCTTACAAAGTTGGGTTTGGTCACCCTCGAAACTTGCATGCACAACTGCACAGATGGTGATTCTCAGAAGAACAGGAAGGACCACTTATCTGATCCATCAAAGTTCACTTACTTGCACCACTGATGATACTTTTCAAAAGTGATAACATTTTTTAACAGTATGAAGAATTTCAACAAAAAAAGGGCACCCCACAAAATAAAGGGGATGCTACCGTGGATAAATACTATATAACTACCAAAGATCCCCTTCAAATGTGTCTGACAGTCCTATATACAATGATTTATCAAATCAAACCCAAACAACCCCGTTTAGTGGGATGAACATGTCAACAAAAAATCAATTGTTAGACACAGGGAAGAAGGAAGTGAATATGTAATTTAAATGTCAATATGTAAGTAACAGTCACATAAAATAAAGAGTCAGTATAATTAATATTTGTATAATTCCTCAAAGGCACAAACATGACTACATTTTCAACATCCTTATGCCTCAAATATAGAAATCATTAAAAAAAACGCCATCGTTGACTAAGAACAGCCAAGCTTAAATACCTATAGGGATCCGTAGTTGTTCAATTACTTGATGATATGCAATTTGTATCCAATTTGTCTATCACAAGTTGTATGTGCTCATATTGCTGCTTTTGAAATGGACCAAGCGTTGTTTTAGAGTATTGAACAGTATTGAACGGGGGGTGGGGTGGGGGAGGGGGGAAGGACACACATAACCACCTGGTCAGCAGGATTGGTCCCCATCTGGAACCATGTTTAATAGAGGACTTTACTGGAATCACCATGAACCATTTGATTTCCCGAGGCCCAGGATATCTACTAAAATGAATTGTGTGTCCCTTGTTTTGCTTTCTTTACATTAATATATGGGTGGGACAAATGTCTGGCACTGCCATTTCTCGATTTCCCTTTTTTCAAATAATTGTCCTTTTTACAGATTAGAAGGGAGAGTTAAGGCCTTTGAAGCAATCTTGGAGCTCTTAGTGGACGGTGATGGCTCCATAGGTAAAAACTCCAATGCACTCTCAGACTGAAAAATGTAGCTTCTCCAGTATAAACCACACACTTAATGGTGCTTGTCAGACGACCCCTGCCCCTGTCATTGAGTCACCAGACACATCTTCAAAAAGTGTAGCTGTAGACTGGGTCTACACGGTCCTGATATTCTGTAATTCTGGTCCGCGTATGCAGGCAAGGACCTTTTGCTTCCATAAAAGTGTTTTATTTCCTTACTTTTTCTGCAGTCCTATAGTACAGTTTCACCAGGGACTTCAGAACAAGAATAAAAAAGGTGATTTTACTCCAATTATTTTTCCAATGTTAGCCGGCATTATTTCATCTGCAGTTACATTCTGGTCAGAATTCCCTTCAACCATTCCAAGTTTGTCATATAGTGGCACACTCATATTGCCTTGTTCTGCCTCTTTATAGGATCTGCTCCACAAAGTGTAATGCATCATTATTTCAGATGGAAAGGGAGCAACAAATACAAATATACAAATACAAACAAAAAATTGTTGATGCTTATCTGGTGTAGTACCATAGCACAGCACTACAGTCCAAACAGCAATTGCCACACAACTGCATGCACTGATGCCCAGGTTTCACGTTTTGAATATTTTCTCTACCTCCCCGTCTCTTACTTTCAAATCACGGGTTACGGCACTCTGCACAACTCACTACCTAAATAGCAGAATTAATAATCAGTTGCTCATCCTCTACTGAAATGGCTGTAGTGCAGGTTATGCAGTACCTCTTCCTTGGAGCCACGGTGGGGGCACGGGGCAAGTGGAACACTGGTCATCAAAGGGGGCAGGCAGTGAAAGTCAGTGGTGTCAAAGGAGATGATGGGACAAGGGTGGGTGTGGGGTAAGGAGAAAAAAGAGGGAACAAGGGCCAGGGTAAATGAGGAAAACGCAGGGTGTGCAAAGGTGATGATGGGTGAGGAGAGGTCAGGGACACAAGGATAGTGGCAAGATAGGGCCAGGTGAGCATAACGTGGGTAAGTACAAGGATTGGGGCAGGTGAGAAGAAGGCTGGAGTACAAGGGTGGGGTCAGATGAGGAGGACGTGGGGGTTAATGGTTGGGAGCTCCAAAATCATCCTGGTGGTGATTCTCACCAACTTCAAAATCAAAAGTTGAAGTAGGTACTACCTTACCCTCCGCCAGCAGCATCATTTCCAAAGTGTCACTGAGTCAGTGTTCACTATGGACAAGAAGTTGAAAAAGCTTGGAGAACATCCACTACATAAGGAAAGCTGTATTTTTTGGGATGGGGCGGTAACGTGTCAGCTTTCGCCTTCCCAGCAGTACTTGTCATTAGGGAAAGTTGAGACCATGGTAGGATGAATATGGTGCAGTCCAAAACCTCCTTATCCACTTCTCAAACTACAGGGCTACTTAGGGGGGCTTCTGTTCACATAACATACAATTATATCATATTAATATGTTGTTTCACATGGCCACATAGCAGAACAGATTGCAGTTAGTTGAACAAGCGAAGAGCGAGAGGTAAAGGGCGATATGTAAAGACAAAATATACATCAGAGAATGAGGTGAAAGAAGAAAGGGAGAGATGTGGAGACACAGTAAAGGGAGAGGTAACGTGCAGCAGCAAAGGGAGGGATATAGATACACAACGAGCTAAAGAGGGAGTTGATAGAGAAACCAGAGAGAGTTCTAATAATGTATAGAGAGATTATGCAGATAAAGTGGAGAGAGAGCAAAACAAAAAGGCATAGCTTCTAATTTTTCAGAAATTAGTAATTTGACGGCAGGGAGCCATTACGTTTACACTTTATCATAAACAGCGCCCAATAACACATTTTGTCAATTGCACTGCAGTGTAAAAAGCCTTTTGCCCTTCACACTTTCAATTCTCAGTGCAAATTAAGTAAACACTGCCTGGCATGCTAGCATGCCAGGCAGCCTTTACTTTGCTTTGGGAGCACTGACAGTTTCATTTCAATTTTACACGCTCCCTGCCATGCTCGCAGTTTTGTACACTCCGGGCCTGCTTTCAAAAGCATTTGCCAGATTGTGCAAAGAAATTCTGCAACAACTTGCACACTGAACAAGTCATATGTTACTTGTATATGTCACTAGAGCTCTGTGCTATTTATCAATACACAGTCACTGAGTAACCCTCCCTTAACTTCTCGCCTATTAGTGGTGGCATTCTTCAGATGCTATATTGAATTTAGCATTATTTAGTCCAGAAACAATTATTACAAATATATAAATGTATTCATTATATTTACACATAATCAAATAAAAAAAAACAAAGCCAGTGTTCATATTTCTGCAATCACTCCTTTGCCGCTCGAACTTTCCCCTCTCCCTTAAGCACTCTTTTGTGCAACCCCTTCTAAAGAAACCCTTGGCCGATCGTTCCTCTCCAGCTAACTATTGCCCGATCACAATCACTTCTTTCCTGGGAAAACTCTTGGAAAAGCTGGCCATCTCTCAACTTAATCTACATACTAAATCTGTTTGTTGCCTCCATGACCACCAGTCTGGCTTCAGAGCTGTGAGAAGCACAGAAACTGCTCTCCTCAACACCTGTACAGATTTGCGCTCCAATCTTGACTCTATTCTCCCTTCTGTCTTAATTCTCCTTGATCTATCCTCTGCTTTTGACATGGTCAACCATGCCATCTGCTCAATCGTCTCTGCAACAACCTTGGTATTACTGATCATGCCCTTGCTGGTTGACCTCCTTTCTCACCAACCGACCCTCTCTGGTCCAACTGGGGTCTTTCCTCCCTTCTATCTCTCTCTCTACTTGTGGTGTTCCCCAGGGGTCTAACCTCACTCCCTGAATCTTCAACCACTACCTGGTACCTCATTCCAACTGCATTGCTACTTTCTGCTCCAATTCTTTATGGTATGCAGATGCCACTCAGCTCTCTTTCAGGCTCCAGTCAACCAGCTCTGCTTCTTCTCTCATACCAGACTGTCTGGTCACAATTCAGGAATGGTGTGCCATCAATGATCTCTAAGGACAGTAAGACTGAAATCCTCCTCATTGGGACGCCCACTCCCTCCTTTCCTCTCTCTCTCTCTCTGGCCACCCGCTTTGGGCCCTCTTCCTGCTCCTTCTTGTCAGGCTAAGAACCTTGGTGTCCACCCTCTCCTTCTCTCCTCTCATCTCTGGCATCTCTAAGAAGTCAAACTGTCGGCTCCACCTCCTTTTCTCACTTTCTCCCAGTAGCTCACAGTCTCCAGAGCTCTGGCCCTCTCTAGGCTGGACTATTGCAACACCCTCTTTCTAAATCTTCCTGCCTTTACTGTTCAACCTTTACAACTTATCCAGAACAGGACTGCGAGACTTGTCCTTGGCCTCAAGCCCAGGGATCGTATCTCTCCAGCTCTGAAATCTCTTCACTGGCTCCCCGTGGCTGCAAGGATCAACATCAAGACCCTCTGCATCATCCACAAGGCTTTCTCGGGCCTGGGACCGCTCTACCTCCAACGTTCTCTTCCAAAACATCTTCCTTCTCAAGCCTGCACTCAACCACCTCCAACTCTCTGTCTGAAGGTCAGATGCTTCTCCAAGCAGAGAGTTGGGGGCAGATATATGTCCTCGACTGGGGCCTCCCACTGGAACAGCCTCCATGCCTCTCTCAAATTTGAGCGGATTCTCCTCTGGTTCCGGAAGCAACTCATGCTCGTTCTTTTCGCTTCTGCTTTCTCTCTTCCTATCCCCTGTTGTTGCACCTGATTGCTCCGCACACTGTTCACCTGGTCACTCTGAGAACTCAGACCCAGATCCTGCATGTCCAGTTGCCCTAGCACTGCCTTCAGGCTCCCCAGCACTTAAGGGGTTGTATCTGCAACCCTACAGTCCCATCTCTCTGCACTTATAAGCCACCCTTAACTGCACCTCCTCTTCCCCTCCCCCCTGGCACTTCTCCCTTTCCATCTTCCCCGTGCATGCATGATCTGAATGACACAAGGCCCAGTAAGATTGTTATTTTGTCCTCCCTTTGTTTCCCCCTCATTTTCTTGTCACACATAGAAACACTATGTGCAGGCGCATTATACATTTAACATCATATCATATGATATACACATACTAATTACTTAATACCAAAATTCATTCATTTCAACATTAACATTACATATAAAAAACATTATATACAACACATTTTGTGTCATAGGGTTAGTAAACAATGCGGTCCAGTTGCTTATAACACATCCACTTCTTAAATACAATTCTTATTCTGTTCTTGTTATTACATATTTGATTTAGGTGAAAAACATGTGGAAGAAACATTGTGCCCACGTATTGTACACGGGTCACCTAAATGGAACAGAAAGGCAGCTTGTCGGTTAAAGTGTTTCAGTCCTTTTATCTGAATATGCTTGTTCCAACATTTCTGACCAGAGTTGGATGAGCTTTCTTCAGGACGGTGCTTCTTATATATGCATAGGGATCGATAAACCGCACTGTTTTCAAAATGACAAACTACAATACAAAGAATGAAATAAGACTTATGAGGCAATGGAAGTCTCTGGAATGGACCTCACAATAGCATTGTGTACAATTTCTCTCTACAGTGATCAGCACTGACCTTATTCTTCATATGGGTAGAAATGGGCAGGGTGGATGAATTTCTTCTTGCTGTCTATTACTCAGTGGAGTTCACCTAAGTGAGGAGACAGGTGGCCTACATTTAAGGCATTACAGACTGAGTTCTGTTCCAGAGGAGTTATTAGGACGGGCATATATGGATTAGGCTTGTGTTTGTTTTTTAAACATAATGGCGCCAGCATTTATTCAAACAAAAGTAGGTTTTTCTTACCTATCAAGGGAAGGCAGGGAATCGCCATCGTTTGGAACTCCCGAGGTGTGATGCAGCTGTTAACAGAGAGATCTTCTGTTGCAACAACTAGTATGTGCTACTCGTTACATGCTTCACGTATTGTGCTCCTATGTCGGTTTTCAGCACCATGTTGGAAAAGTCCAGATGATATAATGTTACCTTGCAAGTATATTATAACCTTCCCTTTTATGGGAGAAACCACTGACTATTGTTCTACATATTGGTGGATTTTGATTTAAAACCATTGCCACCTAGAGGCATGGGCATGGTTAGTATTTCACTATTGGTGTCATGACAATCATTTGTATATGATCGATAAAGAATATCTGAAAGACGACCATCATGCTGAGATATTTTGATTACTTTTGAGTGCAACTTCTCCACTAGAAAATGCATTAGTTTGGAGATAAATGTGGATGGCACATTTCAGAAATGGATTTTTTAGCCCAGTACCTGGATGCTTCTGATGCTTTAATAGCGGTTACATTGGGGCCATATACATATGAGCACCATCATTGTTTCAGGCGGCCATATACGGGAATTTATAATTTATTCCAAAGTGGCTTGAAGATTTCTGTGTTCTGAGAAGGCTGTGCAGAACCCAAATAATCTATTTCAAAATCTTCCCTATTGAGGGGTAATTATTATTTATTTAATGTGATACAGTTTTATATAAACAAAACTTTACAAATTCAATCAAACATAAAATGTCCTGCAAAATGAAATCATTCCTTACATCATTAATTAATAAGCATTATTTCCATCAGTCCATCGATCGTCTAATAAACAAAAAATCATCATAAAATGAAATGCATACATATTTAAAATAAGAATAAGAACATAGCGTGTATCCAAACCAAATCAAAAGGCAAGTTCTAAAAAATGGCAAGTTCTAAGTATATAGCACCATAAGAAAAATTCAAATAGCCCCAACACGGCTCATAGCAAGCGAGGATCTTGCTCATAATCAATCTCTACATTTCCTAAAGAATACCCTCTCCCAGGGTCATTGTTTATATTCGGTTACCTTAATCAGAAGTTAATCCAGTATTACTTCTTTTCCTCCTTGATTATAGGGCACCTCCCCTTACTCCTGGTCCCCCATTGTTTTTTGTGCAGTAGACCAGATTCTGAAAAGTGCTATGGGTTAAGTGTATTAATGCAATAATGCCAGAATTTGTCAGTTCCCATGAACTCTGGATTATGCACAAATTTCCCAAGGTAATTTTTGTAGCAGCCAGAAAGCTTTAAGCATTAAGTTAATACATGTCTTGCTGTTTCAGGTTTAGAAGAATCTCTGCATATTCTGCACTACCTTGCAGATCCCGGGAGTACGGATCCCCGTAATTGGCTAACTAGCGTAGGGAGGTGATTAATGCGCATTAGCAAGATAAAACCTCTCAATGCTGCAGAAGGACAGAGGTTTAAGTACAGTTGGCTCCTTTTGAAAGTATAGGGGACATAAGTCACAAATGTATAATTCTTTGAGGTTACAAAGTGTACGTAGTTATTCTGCCAGTCCCACAGGGAGATGCTCCTCTGAAGATGGTAAAACATACTTTCATTATCTTGTCCCCACCACGGGGTCCATCCAGTTACTTCACTCAAAGCAACCATGTCCCTATCAATTTTAGATTTCTTGATTGCTCCCGTACCCTCTTTCACACACTTCAACACAGGGTTTGAGAGATTATTCTGGATCTTGATATAGAGCTCCACTCTTTTACGCAAGACAATAGACTTGAGTGACATAATCCCTAACTCCAGTTTTAGGATTGCCATAGGGATGCATTGTGGGAGCCCCACAATTTGCCTCCAAATCCTCCCCTCAAGGATCTGTAACCATTCCAAGTTCATATTAATCAGGGATTCTAAGCCATAGATGACCTTTGGCACAAAACATTGTAAGTACAGTTGCCGCGCACCCCAGATGGAGTAACCACTCTTGCCATAAGTAAACTTATAGATCAAAGCCGTTAGTTGGGCAGCTTTTACTTTGTGGGAGGGCAAGACCACTTTTCAAGTTCACGCCATAGAAAGCTTCTATTGACAGAGTCGAAGGCTGCCCTAAAATCGATATAAAGTGCGTAGAGAGGGGGGTTATTAAGTTGTAGCGCGTTACTCCTTAGTGAGTCAATAATGAACAGATTATGTGCTGTAGAATACCCAGCTCTAAAGCCCTCTGAAAACAGTCTAAGATCCCCACCTTTTCCACCCATGCTTGCAAAACTTTTAATAAAAGAGAAGCAAACATCTTTCCTGTGCTATCCAGCATTGAAAGTAGGCGATAATTAGCAGGGTCTGTTCTACAGCCTTTTTTAAAGACTGGGATCAGAATGGACCTTTGCCATGAAGTTGGAATTCTGCCCTGTAAGGTAATTGACCCAGATAGCATTGATATAGTTTGTCATCAAAAGTGGGTATCAGACTCACTTTGCCAGGTGTGAGACAATGGGGGTCATTCCGACCCTAGCGGTGAGGGGTTAACAGCATCGGTAAAGGTGCCGGAGCCGTCAACCCCTTATCGCCTCATTATGAATTCTGCTTGCGGTTTTACCAGGCGGCCTTAGCGGGTCCTGCGGCAGCCCAGCATGCTAACAACGGGCCTGTAATTAACGGGCCCGTTGTTAGCATGCTCTCCATTCCCATTGAGCCCTATGGGGTTCCTTGAATGAGAAATTACCGGGCCCTCCAAGGTCAGAATGGCCCGGTAATTCCTCATTCAAAGAACCCAGACCCGGTACCCAGTAAGGGGGTAGCCATGCCACGGCATGTTTACCTCCTTCCTCGTAATGACCCCCAATGTGTACATAATATACATCATATTATTTGACCCAAACTACATATACCACTGTGGACATTACAGATATAACTATGGCAAAATCTATTTCCTTATGCTAGATTTTTAGCCCAATTTTTATATGGCAATGGTTTTAAATCGAAATCTACCAATATGTAGAATAATAGTCAGTAGTGTTTCCCATAAAAGAGAAGGTTATAATATATGCGTAAGGTAACATTATATCACCTGTACTTTTCCAATATGGCGCTGAAAAGCGATGTAGCTGCGCAAGGCACGTAACAAGTTGCACATACTCGTTATTGCAACAGACGATCTCTCGGCAGTTTGCAGCTGCATCACGCCGTGAGAGTTCTGTACAATGGACGTTCCCTGCCTTCCCTTGATAGGTAAGAAAAACTTTCCTCTTTTGTTTGAATAAATGCACCAAATGCTGGTGCCATTATGTTTAAAAAATCGGGATCTTGTGTATTTCTTAGATCATGTTATACACAGAGACCACGAAGACGCTACATATGCCTGACTTTTGTAATTTAGCTGATCAAAACTCGTAGGCACAAACGTGAATGAACATGCGTTAGCCGGAAATGGCTAACTAAGTAAACTTTTTTAGGCACATGTTTGTGCAGCAAATTGATATCTTCTCTGTATTTACAGGAGAATGACAGCAAGACCCGAAACAAAAGCCCTTTCAATAATTACAACATTATCAAACAAGTTTTGGTGAGCAGCCCAACAAGGAAGTGCCACCCCTATTGAGGTCAGTGACACAAGCCTGATCTCTAGACACTCGTCCTTAGAACTCTCTTGGAACAGAACTCAGTCTATAATGCATTAAATGTAGGCCACCTGTCTCATCACTTAGGTGAACCCCACTGAGTAATCTACATCAAGAAGAAATGTATCCACCCTGACCATTTCTAGCCCTATCAAGAATAAGGTCTGTGGTGATCCCTCTGGAGAGAACTTGTAATTTTGAGGTCCATTCCAGAGACTTCCATAACCTTATAAAGTCTTATTTCAATTTTGTATTATAGTGTGTTGTTTTAAAAATAGTGGGTTTTATCAATCCCTACGCATATATAAGAAGCAATGTCCTGATGTAAGCCCACCCAAATCCCATCAGAAACGTTGGAACAAGCGTATTCAGATAAAAAGGTAGAAACACATGTAGACAACAAGACAGTTTGAACGACAAGCTGCCTTTCTGTTCCATGTAGGTGTCCCGTGCACAATAAATGGATGAACTGTTTCTTCCACATGTTTTTCACCTAAATAAAATAGGTAAAGATAAGAATAGAAGAAGAATTGCATTGAAGAAGTGGATGTGTTATAAACAACCAAAGCACATTGTTTACTAACCCCAAGACACAAAAAGTGTTATATGTAATGTTTTTTACATGTAATGTTAATGTTGATATGAATGCATTTTGGTATTAAGTAATTTTTATGTGTATAAACACAGTTTATTTTTCTTAATTATGTGTAAATATCAAGAATACATGTATATATTTGTAATAATTGTTTCTGGACTACATAATGCTAAATCTAATATAGCATCTGAAGAGTGCCACCGCTAATAGTTGAGACGTTAAGGGAGGGGTAATAAGTCGCCTCATATTGATAAAGATTATAGGTTTCTTCTCAAATTGCAACTGGACCCCATAAACAAAAAATGGGGAAGTGCCCATTATTAACACATCTACAGCTCTTTGCACCAAAGCACCCGGCATTGTTATCTGCATTTTGTTATACAAATTGTTCACCAAGTTAAATACAAGTTAGGGCTGGCAGTCACAAATGAGACACAATGTAATTTGCAAAGTGATGGATTGCTTTAATTCATTTATAAATGTGCCCTGTTTGTAAACATAATGCATCACACGCACATAGCTCATTTTCGCAACATATGTGTGATTCTTTATTTTACTAAACACAATGTGTTATTTGAAAATAATTAACTGAATACAAAGTCAAATCATTGTTTATATTTCTTAGGAATGTGTCCTTGAAAGAGCACTTTTATAATTAACCGGAATTCTACATTTTACAGATTGATCTCATTTTTAAGAATCATCAGTTTGTCGACTTCATCTGAGCGAAGAAAGCATATGTCTGATTTACAAATGTTAATCATTTGAAGCAGATAACTGATTTTAGCCTCTGACATCATCATGAATGACTAGTTAACAGTTCATTGTTTGTAAATCATTGGAAAGTCTATAGGAAACAGACCTCCTGGGTACCTTTTTTGCACTTCATGAGGAAGAGCAGAGAAGTGTCAGGTGCTGGTCCAGAGTGATCACAAGGGGATTCCCCATGGAGTGACATCTGACAGGGAAACACCAGTCGAACGCAAGCAAAGATAACAGGAGTAACATAGTCTCCACAGAGTCTCAGCTCCTTACCTGGCAACAAGTAAAAGTAATCTGAGCTGGACTGATAAAGCAGCAGAAAGGGAACAGCCTCAACAGCCTCATTATCGTTAGCATATTTGCTAAAACCAGTGCTTTAGGTGGGGTAAGAGGGGCCCTCATTTGGGGTGAGGCTTCCATGGTGGGCATGGCCTAAAAAGTGCACAAACCATAGTAAGGGGTGAAAACAAATATATAAATGTATGTAAGCATTTATATATTTGTATGCGTACCTTAGTATTGTTTGTGTACTTTTGAAGCCATCTTTTATAAACATAGAAATGTTACATATTTCTATGTTTATAAAAGGTAGCTTGAAAGTGCACAAAGCATTGTAAGGCACGCACACGTGTGCGCTTACCTTACTATGGTTTGTGTACTTTTCAAGCCACCTTTAATAAAAATAGAAATATGTAAAATATTTCTATGTTTATAAAAGATGGTTTGACAGGTACACAATTCAAGCCATCTTTTATAAAACGTTGAGGATGGACAAAACCAGAGGTGTCTTTGTCTGTCAACAAAGCTTTAGAAAAGATGCCTTGAATTGTGTATGTTTCAAGCCATCTTTTATAAACATGGAAATATTTCTATGTTTATTAAAGATGGCTTGAAACGTACGCAATTCAAGGCATCTTTTATAAAGTTTTGCCAACGGACAAAGATGCCTCAGGCTCAGTGATCTGTGCTCTGCTCTGCAGAGCAAATAGATCCCAGAGCCTGAGGCTTCTTAGATCCGCTGTGAACCTGGGGCCTCTGTGATCTCCTCTGCAGATTAGATCACGGAGCCCATAGATTCACTGAGGGTCAGTTACCTGGGGAGGACAAACAAAGGGGCCATAACTTTCTCTTGTGACCCCCCACGCGAGGGCTCACAAGAGGAAGTTACAGTGACTGACAGAAGTGCCAGCCAGCCACAGCGTTGGCGTTGCTGTGGCTGGCTGTCACTTCTGTCAGCTTGCCTGACATTAAAATGGCAGGCTCATCTCCTGTCGCGACTACAGCCGTGGCGGGATAATGTGTCCTGATATGGAATGGTGGGACCAGGCCCCGGCAGGGGCCCGCATCAGCCCCACTTTTTGGAGACAGCCGGGGCCTGGACCCGGCTGACCTCGGCCCACTTAAAGCACTGGCTAAAACACAGCCTTCAGGAAGGGCAGGCCAGAGAAGGAAGAGCATGCCCTGAGGCACCCAGGAAGGTAGTGAGTCAGTCCCAGGCACACTACCCATGTGGTGCTCAATGGAACCTAGGAGGTGGGTTTAACAAGGAAAAGCAAGCTTACCGTCTCTTTTCTGTTTTCATTGCAAGCAGTTGGAACTGGACTGGAAAAAGCAGCAGAACCTACCAGGGCCTTTTAAGGGAACAGGAACCTCCCATTGCAAGGTGCCTTACACCCGTACTCAGGATGGATGGATGTTGGCAATATGCTGCACCCATAATGACAGGATCTATGCAAAATGGCCATTTCCAGGTGTCCACCACCAGCCTGAAAGTGGTGGTTCAAGGAAGGGAGGGTAAATCTCCAGACAACAGAAGCACAATATACGTCTCTTGTACGAGTCCAACTGCCCAAATATCAATCAGGCAACCCCAGTGCTACATTTGTGGGGAATGTGACATATGCTCAGCTTTGTCCCCAAAAGTCTGAACCAATTGAATTTGGGATTTTTGATGGCTAGTCAGGAGTCAAGACAGAAGGTCATGACTCAGATCACCTATTAATCGTCCCTATGTTATTGATTCATCTGTGAGCACTTTCTAGACAAACAACCGAGAAAAGTGATGGTCGATAGAGACAGCGTACAAATTGCCATAGGGAGCCAAATTGAAGAAAAGGGCCATGGGGAAGATTGGGTATGGATTAGATTAATTCATGGAGATGTGAAAGCACACTTCACGTGGAGTATGTCATGCTCTCTTATGTGACTAAGCCGTTATCCCTGAGAATACTAGATCAAAATATCCAGTCCATGGCAGCCATACATCCATCATTCCCTGAACCAGCAGTTCTAGCGTCATATGCTCCCACGTTCACCAAACACATATGCCAAATGGAAGATGAATGACAGAACCAGGCCTCATCTTCATAAGAAGAGATCCTGAGCTCCTCTGAAGACCAAGTATCTAGCAGAAAACAGAAACAGAGAAGGAAGGAGTGGAATATTATCCCAACACCAAGCACATCTATTGCAGATCAAACAAGATGGTGATTTCTGGACAGCACATTTGTTAGATGCCAATTCATGAAATGCATGTGATTTGATACAGAGAAAGAATAAGAGTCAGGATGTCAGTGGACACAATTCTTGAAGAATGAAAGACTGTTCTACAGGGTAGTTCCGCAAGGAGAATTAGAATCTCTTCAAGTGCTACTTTTAAATACTGGAATGTTGTATTGGAGATGGCTCACAATTAATTTATTTGGATAACATCACCAGGGTATGGAGAAAATACTGCATAAAACCCTGTGGAAGTTGTATTACCTGGACATCTATGGGGATATTGCAAGGTTCTGCCTGATGTGCACTAAGAGTCAGCCGGCAGAGGCAAAGATCCCTTAATCTGTGTGCCCCTCAATGAAGAGCCTGTCCGTTGTATACGGATAGACATTGGGGGTCATTACGACCCAGGCGCTAATTGCGCCAACTTTACCACCATGGTGTAAACTGCATTTACACCATGGTGGATGGCGGATTTAACGCCCCATTCCAAGGTGAGTGGGGCGGTAAATCCCCATTTCCCATTTTCCCTTCCCCATTCCCATTTTTGCCCCATAGGGCATAATGGGAGTGGAGAAGGCGCTAATTACACCACCGTAAATTACGGTGGCGTAATTAGCATCATGGCAGGTTAGCGCCGTGGATTTTAACGGCTGCTAAGAGCAGCCGTTAAAATCAGAATAGGCGTTAAGGGTTAACGACGGCGTTAACCCTTAACGCCTGGGCCGTAATGAGTCCATTTGTCACCCCTCTTGAATCATCGAGCTATGGACATCAATTCATTCTAGTCATTGTGGACTATTCCACACGTTACCCGGAGGCCTTTCCACTACAGAAAGCCACGGCTCACCAAGTGTATAATGCATGCTTTCCCATTTTCACGAGAGTAGGTTTACCCAAGAAGATAAATGTGGACCAGCGTGTCATCTTTGCATAGATAGGTAGATTGGTAGATAGATAGATAGATCGATAGATAGATAGATAGATAGATAGATAGATAGATAGATAGATAGATAGATAGATAGATAGATAGATAGTTTGGCGGGTGCTCAGAATGTCGGAATTGAAACAATATTATGCCTCCTAGCGTAACAATTGTGTGTATTGGCCTACGCCAAGTTGTCTAAACATCATATGCGAACAAACTCCACGGCAAGGTCTTGACCTTAGAGAAAGTAATGTAAGTCGCCATCTTGGATTAAGCCGCCATTTTAGGTTCTCTTGTTATATGGAAGTCATCCTGAACATCAAAATGGAGGCCGAATGACATTCTGAGTAAGATTCTGGCCGTTGTGACCTCTGTACACATGAATAATTAATATGCCTGCAGGCCACTTGTCGGGGTCGATAACTGAGACCTTGTCCTACCGTTGACCTATGTGTAAATGTACAACTATATCAGCGAAACTAATCAAAATGCATATATTACAGGATTGACCTGGCAAAGAACCCATAGGGCCGGCTCACAGAATGGTTAACCCGCGAGAGGGTTGGCCAAGGGCTGGACAAATCATATAAAGAGCCCGAGTATTTCAATGTGCTCTCTCTCTCACTAACGCATCGAACCCTCGTTGAAGTTCGTTATGTTACTCTGAGAGGCGAATAGCTATCCCTTTGTCAATTGACTTGGTAACTGTTGTAGCTTTTAAATAAAGCACTTGTATGTTCTTTGTAACCTGTGTTGGTGTGTTTCTTGTTGGGCTTCCCGGCCTCATATTATTTTTCTGTTTCCACAGTTGGCGCCCGAATAGGGACCCTCAAGATTGATGCCGGATCATTGAAGGTTGACGCAGACTATCGAACCGGGATCGGACGGTATGATACTGCGGGCCCAACCGAACGAGACGCGATACCTCGGCAGCGCTGCACGATCCGATCCTTGGACGATAGTCGTGTGGTCTGACACGGCATCTTGACGAGGGTCCATTTCTGAGGTGGGCAGATTTGTCGAAACCACCAAACACAAGGTAAAATTTGTTAGGTACGTTCTTTGGTAAACCGTACAGTCCTCCTTAAGTTTGGTCAGGTGCAGTCATGACCCGTCTCTTAATTTAAACCTAACAATTTGAATTTGGCGTATTGTATCTGCAGACACAATTATTGACCAGGTAATACCAATTTTTTGTGAAATGCCTGGGAAATTGTCTAGCTGCTTCAGGGCTCTGAATTTAGCCACCCGGCACCACAGGAGGGGTCGCCGGCATGTACTATGTACTGTAAGTATGGCATTGGAAGTATAGTATTTAATGATATTTGGCACAGACAAACCAGACATGCCTACGAATTTCAGTGGCCAATCAATGGTAGTATCGAGATCCCCCGTATTGAATACCTAGAATCGGTCTTGCTAAAAAAGAAGGCCAGACCTGCAGCATTTGATGTTTTGCAGAATTGGAAAAAAGAAGCGTTGCAGCAGCTTAAAAGTAGGGATAAACATGCACACCGTCATAAAACAAATGCCGAAAAGGCGTTGTTATATGATAAGGAAAAACATTCGGAGTCAGTCAAAAATATGGATAGGGCTTTCTCACTAGGTATCCAGAAAATGTATCCCTTTAAAGATTTCCATGCTTCTGAAGAATTTATTGAAAAATTGTTAAACGAACGCAGGCCTGGTGCCTCTGCGCCACCTCCGTATGATACTCTCCCAGGTGCTCTGCCCATTCCTGCTGTTATTCCTGCTGTTATTCCTGTTCCCCCTGTACAACCTATTGTTCCTATTCCTCTAGTTGTTGTTCCTCCACCTATCCCGCCACCCCTTCCTCTTGCGCCGATAGTTGCACCCCCATTGAATTTGCCTGCACCTCTGCTCCCGAGTGGTCCTGAACTGACTGAAGTTGATCGGGGTGCGGAGTGAAAGATTGTCACTCGAAATACTGTTTCTGCAGACAAGAAACAGGAATTATTTGCATGGGCTAAGCACTGTATGGAGAGAGGTGATCAAGTTAACGTTTTTTCCATATTATCAAATATGGGCAATTTTCCTGAGAAAAATGTTTTTATCGAAGGTTTGGGGACTCATTTATGCGTGATGTGGGGTAGATTACATAATGTGGATCTCCCACAAGGGGTGAGGGATCTAAATACTTAAGCACTTTCGAGGGACACAGAGGAGAAAGTACATGGTCATGTTGAGAGATTGTTTGAGTATAGGAGGGACTTTGAAAAATTACGGGATGAGGATGGTGAAGACGACAGTATGTATGTACAGAAACAGTTCCTTCGGTGTCGTAGATCGGCATCTGAGGAAGTACGAATTTGTACCAAAGATGCGATTCAATGGATCTCGGATTCATCGACACCACCAGATGAAGTATATGACACATATACAGGGTAATTCATAGAATTTCGCAGAAAAGTGTCGCAAGCGGCTGGCGCAGAGTGTCCGCGTGCGATTGACTGCGCCAGGCACGTGCGCTAAAACCGATTTCCGCCCACAGCGTATTCATGGATTTCAGGCTCCCAAACCAGCCGTGGCGCAGAGTATCGCAGCGACCCTGCAGCAGCGCCAGTAACGCCCCCAAGAACGCCCTCGCGCAAGGAAAAGCCATCAAAATCGCTAAATCATCGCAAAGGGCAGCGCTAACCCTGGACCAGTCCACAGGGCTGGCAAACAAGGAACGCAAAGCGGGTAACGTGCATATCAGGGGTACGCGTGAAGTTTTACACGCGATTAGCCAGGGCACGTGTATCACAGGGGTACGCAGGAATTATCACACGCGATTTGGCTGGGTACGTATATTACAGGGGTGCGCGGGAATTATCACACGCGATTTGGCTGGGTACGTGTATTCCAGGGGTGCGCGGGAATTATCACACGCGATTTGGCTGGGTACGTGTATTCCAGGGGTGCACGGGAATTATCACACGCGATTTGGCTGGGTAGGTGTATTACAGGGGTACACGGGAAGTTCTACACGCGATTCGGCTGGGTACGTGTATTACAGGGGTGCGCGGGAATTCTCACATGCGATTTGGCCAGGTACGTGTATTACAGGGGTGCGTGGGAATTATCACACGCGATTTGGCTGGGTAGGTGTATTACAGGGGTGCGTGGGAAGTTCTACACGCGATTGGCCAGGGTACGTGTATTACAGGGGTATGTGGGAATTATCACACGCGATTTGGCTGGGTACGTGTATTACAGGGGTACACGGGAAGTTCTACACGCGATTCGGCTGGGTACGTGTATTACAGGGGTGCGCGGGAATTTTCACACGCGATTTGGCTGGGTAGGTGTATTACAGGGGTGCGTGGGAAGTTCTACACGCGATTGGCCAGGGTACGTGTATTACAGGGGTATGTGGGAATTATCACACGCGATTTGGCTTGGTACGTGTATTACAGGGGTGCGCGGGAATTTTCACATGCGATTTGGCCAGGTACGTGTATTACAGGGGGGCGTGGGAATTATCACACGCGATTTGGCTTGGTACGTGTATTACAGGGGTGTGCGGGAATTATCACACGCAATTAGGCTGGGTGGGTCCTCACAGGTGTTCCCTGTACACCCTCCACAGCCCCTGCAGGCAGCCCACAAAACAGGGGACTACCCTGCACACCTGCCCATGTCCCCCTGCACCCCCACCCCCCAGCAGTGCAGGGGCAGCCTCCACCAGGCCCCCACTCATGTCACCCACCACCCCCACCCCCCAGCCACCAGGGTCACCCTCCACCAGGCCCCCACTCATGTCTCCCACCACCCCCACCCCCCAGCAGTGCAGGGGCAGCCTCCACCAGGCCCCCACTCATGTCCCCTATCACCCCCACCCCCCCGCCACCAGGGGCACCCTCCACCAGGCCCCCACTCATGTCTCCCACCACCCCCACCCCCCAGCAGTGCAGGGGCAGCCTCCACCAGGCCCCCACTCATGTCACCCACCACCCCCACCCCCCAGCCACCAGGGGCACCCTCCACCAGGCCCCCACTCATGTCTCCCACCACCCCCACCCCCCAGCAGTGCAGGGGCAGCCTCCACCAGGCCCCCACTCATGTCTCCCACCACCCCCACCCCCCAGCAGTGCAGGGGCACCCTCCACCAGGCCCCCACTCATGTCTCCCACCACCCCCACCCCCCAGCAGTGCAGGGGCACCCTCCACCAGGCCCCCACTCATGTCTCCCACCACCCCCACCCCCCAGCCACCAGGGTCACCCTCCACCAGGCCCCCACTCATGTCTCCCACCACCCCCACCCCCCAGCAGTGCAGGGGCAGCCTCCACCAGGCCCCCACTCATGTCCCCTATCACCCCCACCCCCCGCCACCAGGGGCACCCTCCACCAGGCCCCCACTCATGTCTCCCACCACCCCCACCCCCCAGCAGTGCAGGGGCAGCCTCCACCAGGCCCCCACTCATGTCTCCCACCACCCCCACCCCCCAGCAGTGCAGGGGCAGCCTCCACCAGGCCCCCACTCATGTCCCCTATCACCCCCACCCCCCCGCCACCAGGGGCACCCTCCACCAGGCCCCCACTCATGTCTCCCACCACCCCCACCCCCCAGCAGTGCAGGGGCAGCCTCCACCAGGCCCCCACTCATGTCTCCCATCACCCCCACCCCCCAGCAGTGCAGGGGCACCCTCCACCAGGCCCCCACTCATGTCTCCCACCACCCCCACCCCCCAGCAGTTCAGGGGCACCCTCCACCAGGCCCCCACTCATGTCTCCCACCACCCCCACCCCCCAGCCACCAGGGGCACCCTCCACCAGGCCCCCACTCATGTCTCCCACCACCCCCACCCCCCAGCAGTGCAGGGGCACCCTCCACCAGGCCCCCACTCATGTCTCCCACCACCCCCACCCCCCAGCAGTGCAGGGGCACCCTCCACCAGGCCCCCACTCATGTCTCCCACCACCCCCACCCCCCAGCAGTGCAGGGGCAGCCTCCACCAGGCCCCCACTCATGTCCCCTATCACCCCCACCCCCCCGCCACCAGGGGCACCCTCCACCAGGCCCCCACTCATGTCTCCCACCACCCCCACCCCCCAGCAGTGCAGGGGCAGCCTCCACCAGGCCCCCACTCATGTCTCCCACCACCCCCACCCCCCAGCAGTGCAGGGGCACCCTCCACCAGGCCCCCACTCATGTCTCCCACCACCTCCACCGCCCAGCAGTGCAGGGGCACCCTCCACCAGGCCCCCACTCATGTCTCCCACCACCCCACCCCCCAGCCACCAGGGGCACCCTCCACCAGGCCCCCACTCATGTCTCCCACCACCCCCACCCCCCAGCAGTGCAGGGGCACCCTCCACCAGGCCCCCACTCATGTCTCCCACCACCCCCACCCCCCAGCAGTGCAGGGGCACCCTCCACCAGGCCCCCACTCATGTCTCCCACCACCCCCACCCCCCAGCCACCAGGGGCACCCTCCACCAGGCCCCCACTCATGTCTCCCACCACCCCCACCCCCCAGCAGTGCAGGGGCAGCCTCCACCAGGCCCCCACTCATGTCCCCTATCACCCCCACCCCCCCGCCACCAGGGGCACCCTCCACCAGGCCCCCACTCATGTCTCCCACCACCCCCACCCCCCAGCAGTGCAGGGGCAGCCTCCACCAGGCCCCCACTCATGTCCCCTATCACCCCCACCCCCCAGCAGTGCAGGGGCAGCCTCCACCAGGCCCCCACTCATGTCTCCCACCACCCCCACCCCCCAGCAGTGCAGGGGCACCCTCCACCAGGCCCCCACTCATGTCTCCCACCACCCCCACCCCCCAGCAGTGCAGGGGCACCCTCCACCAGGCCCCCACTCATGTCTCCCACCACCCCCACCCCCCAGCCACCAGGGGCACCCTCCACCAGGCCCCCACTCATGTCTCCCACCACCCCCACCCCCCAGCAGTGCAGGGGCACCCTCCACCAGGCCCCCACTCATGTCTCCCACCACCCCCACCCCCCAGCCACCAGGGGCACCCTCCACCAGGCCCCCACTCATGTCTCCCACCACCCCCACCCCCCAGCAGTGCAGGGGCACCCTCCACCAGGCCCCCACTCATGTCTCCCACCACCCCCACCCCCCAGCAGTGCAGGGGCAGCCTCCACCAGGCCCCCACTCATGTCCCCTATCACCCCCACCCCCCCGCCACCAGGGGCACCCTCCACCAGGCCCCCACTCATGTCTCCCACCACCCCCACCCCCCAGCAGTGCAGGGGCAGCCTCCACCAGGCCCCCACTCATGTCTCCCACCACCCCCACCCCCCAGCAGTGCAGGGGCACCCTCCACCAGGCCCCCACTCATGTCTCCCACCACCCCCACCCCCCAGCAGTGCAGGGGCAGCCTCCACCAGGCCCCCACTCATGTCCCCTATCACCCCCACCCCCCGCCACCAGGGGCACCCTCCACCAGGCCCCCACTCATGTCTCCCACCACCCCCACCCCCCAGCAGTGCAGGGGCAGCCTCCACCAGGCCCCCACTCATGTCCCCTATCACCCCCACCCCCCCGCCACCAGGGGCACCCTCCACCAGGCCCCCACTCATGTCTCCCACCACCCCCACCCCCCAGCAGTGCAGGGGCAGCCTCCACCAGGCCCCCACTCATGTCTCCCACCACCCCCACCCCCCAGCAGTGCAGGGGCAGCCTCCACCAGGCCCCCACTCATGTCTCCCACCACCCCCACCCCCCAGCAGTGCAGGGGCACCCTCCACCAGGCCCCCACTCATGTCTCCCACCACCCCCACCCCCCAGCCACCAGGGGCACCCTCCACCAGGCCCCCACTCATGTCTCCCACCACCCCCACCCCCCAGCAGTGCAGGGGCAGCCTCCACCAGGCCCCCACTCATGTCCCCTATCACCCCCACCCCCCCGCCACCAGGGGCACCCTCCACCAGGCCCCCACTCATGTCTCCCACCACCCCCACCCCCCAGCAGTGCAGGGGCAGCCTCCACCAGGCCCCCACTCATGTCCCCTATCACCCCCACCCCCCCGCCACCAGGGGCACCCTCCACCAGGCCCCCACTCATGTCTCCCACCACCCCCACCCCCCAGCAGTGCAGGGGCACCCTCCACCAGGCCCCCACTCATGTCTCCCACCACCCCCACCCCCCAGCAGTGCAGGGGCAGCCTCCACCAGGCCCCCACTCATGTCCCCTATCACCCCCACCCCCCCGCCACCAGGGGCACCCTCCACCAGGCCCCCACTCATGTCTCCCACCACCCCCACCCCCCTGCCACCATGTGCAGCCCCCACCAGGTCCTCACAATGTGCGTAATGGTCAGCCTCCACAGCCAAAAAGCCCTACCAAGTAACCCATTCACCCACATGGAAATGGAAATCACATGTTACACCCCCAATGTTCATGAAGCAAATGAACCCATGTCCGTCACACACATATTTTCCAATTGAATGGGAAAACACACAACATGACATGCATGAAACCAATGAGATGAAACCACACAGTGAACAATGTAAAAAAAAATGTATTAGAAAAAAATACGAATGCTAAAGAAAGAAAACTAACTACAATGTAAATGTGAAAAAAGAAGCTGCATGTCCGCATAAAAACACAAAACTAGAAAATCTAATCCAAAAAATTTTGTCCAAAGTGAAATGTCAAAACTCTCCGTGCAACAAAGAACTATGTACAAAAATAACAAGGGTCCATCATCACAACAGAACTAAGGAAACCTCCTAAAAAACCTACCTAAATATCAACTATATACAAAAAGTGGAGCAGTGTCCGTCGACTCCAAATCATAAGAAAAAACAAAGGAAACCTAAAACTAAAGAACTATATACAAAGGCGGCGGGCAAGTCCAGCGGCTCACTCTGTGGTGTTCCGGGCCAGGGCATCATCGAACTCCTGTTCGATGTCCCGGAGGCGGTCCAGTTCCATGGCCCGAGGGTCCGCAGGGACGACGCCGTGTCCTCCTCCAACCCCCTGCGGATTGCCTCGAGGCACTCGGCCCGCCTCAGGGCCCTCCGCATGGAGTTCTCCGCCCTGACCATTGTGAGCCGCGCCTCTTCCGCCCGCCGCCGCTCCGCACCTATGGCGTGGCCCAACCGCTGCCACACGGAAGACACTCTCTGTCCTGGGTCCTCCTGCCCTCCGGCCGATGCCTGCCCCTCCGATGTCGAAGGCCCCGAGCCTTCATGGCTCCCACCATCTTGCTGCTGCTGCTGCTCTGCCTCTGCCCGTGCACTGCCTCCTGCTGCCTGCACATCCTCCGCCGGCTGGGGTGCACCTGTTGATGTGGCCACCCCTGCTGGACGTCCGACTCCCGACTGTGGCAGGGATGCCTCCTCCACCAGCCTGGCCGCACTGTCAGAGGCAGCTCCACAGGGCACCCAGGTGACTGATGGGTGGGAAGATGGCACAGAGGACGACTGGCGCGTAGGGGGTCCAGTTGAGGAGGGGGTCGGAACAAGCCCCATCAGACGGAGGAATCCGGTCTGGGTGACCTGTCCCAGCAGGCTGACGTGGTCAACGAGCCATTCGAGATGACGTGCAGTCTCTCCATGAAAAGACTGCAGGTCACCTCGCATGGCCCGTTGACGCAACGCCACACCAGCCAGGACAGGCTCAACCCGGACCTGGATAGCCACGTCCGCAGGCAGAGGAAGGCCAGTTGACGTCAGCTCATCCCCTGCCTGAAAACGGGTCTGGACGTAGGCATCCCTGCTGGTGCAAGATGATGCAGGGACAGGATCGGGGACAGGATTGCACACAGGCACCTCCGCGGCCGCCTGTGCTGCCTCCTGTCCCTGGTCCTGGACTGCACCACTAGCACCAGTGGGATCCCCACCTCCAGACCCCGTCTCTGGTGCTTGCACGGCCTCCTCCTCCACCAGACCCCCCACCAACCTGGATGACTCTGTGCCATCTTCCCCTGTTGGGCCCTGTGGGGTCCCAGCTGCCCCTTCTGCTGCCGAGGAGTCCAACTGCAACCTCCGCCTCTTGGACCTCCCCCCGGCAGCTGCGGCCTGGGACGCGGCACCGGACTCCTCACTCCCCGACGAGATGACAACACGGGAGGGGAGCCGGGCCTTGCATCTCCGGCTGGCGGTCGGATCCCCGCCGCTGTGCTCCACAGCACCTTCTCCGCCCTCTTCATCAGTTGACGCTGCAGACAGGGAGAAACAAAACACAGGCATCAGGGCACTGTACAATGGACACATACACGCATGACAGTTGCACATGAGTGGCATTGGCAAACCTCAGACATGTCATCACAATCCCCAACACACATGTCATTGCAACTGGCACACATGAGCCATACCACAGCCATATCGCAACTGCCACCACCATCCCTACACATACAACAGCATCAGCAGCCAAAGGGGAGCCATACATCACATGCAACACAGGAAGTGCACCACACATGTACACACACCACCACACTTGCATGCATGTGTACACCTCTGCCAAGTGTCGCACTGTTCAGACGGGCATCCATGTCACATCTGCCAATCAGGCTTCCACATACCGCTGTCACATGCATCCATGTAGCATCACTGTTGCACCTTTGACAAATACACACACATGCACATGTACACAGTGCTCATACATGCAGCCGAAAACAACATACATGCCTGACATCACGGACATGTCTACTTACATACACATTCATCCAAACATGTGTGCACGCACAACTGCATTTGCCATGCAAGCCCACACACACAAGCACCATCCATGTCTCACACATTACAGCCCTCGCATGTGTCAGCCCCACGGCCCTGTACACCCCCACCCATACTCCACCCCATACAAACAGATGTGCAACCGGCACAATGGGGAATGATCACCACACGCCCTGCTCACAACCAGGATGCATGTACACTCACCGCTCGACTCCAGGCGGCTCTGCTTCTCTAGGACCTGGACGTGGAGCGCTGGGGATATGCGTTCCAGGACCCCCATCTGTTCTTCCGACAAGTGGCCCCGGCGCCCCTTGGCATCCGCTGCCTTCAAGAGGCGCCGGGCCTTGTTCAGGGTCCTGGACCTGAAGTCCTCCCAGCGCTTCCTGATATGTTGTAAGTCCCGGACTGCCACCCCCTCTGCGTTGATGGCAGTCACGATGTCTGTCCAGATCCGAGTCCGTCCTTCCTTGTCGGCGCGGGAACTTCCAAAGAGGGCATCATACTGCCCCAGGACTTGCTCCACCAGGACACCAACTTCGGTGGCACTGAAGCTGGTGCCCCTCTGCCTCTCTGGCTGGGGGTTGTCAGTGGTCACAGATGGTGTTAGCCCCGACATGACAACCCCAGAGGCAGGAGTGGGTGGGCAACTGGGTCCTGGGGCTGGGCTGTGGAGCGATGGAATTCCAGTCGGGAGTCTTCTGTTCCAGCAGGGGTGGTCACAGCAACAGCACCCCTGGCTGATGTGCAGGCAGCAAATGGCAGTGCACGTGGGCAGCAGGCAGTCAGGCAGCAGCAGATAGCAGGTGGGAGCGTGCTCGGGGCTCTGGGGGGCAGTAATTCGGCCTTCTGGGCAGGAGCGTGGTCTCCCGTGTGCTCACGCGTGGCCAGCTTGGTACGGAGTGAATTGGCACGTGAAAATCCTGCACGTCAGCGTGAAAAACCGAGGAAAGGCCCTTAGCGCGTAAGCGCGTCAGCACGCATACGCGATTCCATTGGACCAAAGGCCCTCAGCGCGTAAGCGCGTCTGTGACGTGACCCGCACTGGTGTTTCCCACACAGCACGTGATGACAGAGCACACGTGGAAAGACTGCACGTCAGAGTCTCATCGCGTGTAATTGGACAAAAGTGCGTGTACACGCGATTGGCCTATGTACGTGTATATGAGGTGTGCGCGGACACTTACACACGCAAGTACGTCAGCGCACCTGTATCCCGGTGTACGGCCATTTCCACCAATCACACGCAATGAGACTCTGACGTGCAGTCTTTCCACGTGTGCTCTGTCATCACGTGCTGTGTGGGAAACACCCGTGCGGGTCACGTCACAGACGCGCTTACGCGCTGAGGGCCTTTGGTCCAATGGAATCGCGTATGCGTGCTGACGCGCTTACGCGCTAAGGGCCTTTCCTCGGTTTTTCACGCTGACGTGCAGGATTTTCACGTGCCAATTCACTCCGTACCAAGCTGGCCACGCGTGAGCACACGGGAGACCACGCTCCTGCCCAGAAGGCCGAATTACTCCCCCCCCAGAGCCCCGAGCACGCTCCCACCTGCTATCTGCTGCTACCTGACTGCCTGCTGCCCACGTGCACTGCCATTTGCTGCCTGCACATCAGCCAGGGGTGCTGTTGCTGTGACCACCCCTGCTGGAACAGAAGACTCCCGACTGGAATTCCATCGCTCCACAGCCCAGCCCCAGGACCCAGTTGCCCACCCACTCCTGCCTCTGGGGTTGTCATGTCGGGGCTAACACCATCTGTGACCACTGACAACCCCCGGCCAGAGAGGCAGAGGGGCACCAGCTTCAGTGCCACCGAAGTTGGTGTCCTGGTGGAGCACGTCCTGGGGCAGTATGATGCCCTCTTTGGAAGTTCCCGCGCCGACAAGGAAGGACGGACTTGGATCTGGACAGACATCGTGACTGCCATCAACGCGGAGGGGGTGGCAGTCCGGGACTTACAACATGTCAGGAAGCGCTGGGAGGACTTCAGGTCCAGGACCCTGAACAAGGCCCGGCGCCTCTTGAAGGCAGCGGATGCCAAGGGGCGCCGGGGCCACTTGTCGGAAGAACAGATGGGGGTCCTGGAACGCATATCCCCAGCGCTCCACGTCCAGGTCCTAGAGAAGCAGAGCCGTCTGGAGATGAGCGGTGAGTGTACATGCATCCTGGTTGTGAGCAGGGCGTGTGGTGATCATTCCCCATTGTGCCGGTTGCA
Source organism: Ambystoma mexicanum (assembly GCF_040938575.1). Lineage (NCBI taxonomy): Eukaryota > Metazoa > Chordata > Amphibia > Caudata > Ambystomatidae > Ambystoma > Ambystoma mexicanum. The sequence goes on from NC_090922.1 coordinate 777,029,918, forward strand.
CATCTGTTTGTATGGGGTGGAGTATGGGTGGGGGTGTACAGGGCCGTGGGGCTGACACATGCGAGGGCTGTAATGTGTGAGACATGGATGGTGCTTGTGTGTGTGGGCTTGCATGGCAAATGCAGTTGTGCGTGCACACATGTTTGGATGAATGTGTATGTAAGTAGACATGTCCGTGATGTCAGGCATGTATGTTGTTTTCGGCTGCATGTATGAGCACTGTGTACATGTGCATGTGTGTGTATTTGTCAAAGGTGCAACAGTGATGCTACATGGATGCATGTGACAGCGGTATGTGGAAGCCTGATTGGCAGATGTGACATGGATGCCCGTCTGAACAGTGCGACACTTGGCAGAGGTGTACACATGCATGCAAGTGTGGTGGTGTGTGTACATGTGTGGTGCACTTCCTGTGTTGCATGTGATGTCTGGGTCACCTTTGGCTGCTCATGCTGTTGTATGTGTAGGGATGGTGGTGGCAGTTGCGATATGGCTGTGGTATGGCTCATGTGTGCGAGTTGCAATGACATGTGTGTTGGGGACTGTGATGACATGTCTGAGGTTTGCCAATGCCGCTCATGTGCAACTGTCATGTGTGTATGTGTCCATTGTACAGTGCCCTGATGCCTGTGTTTTGTTTCTCCCTGTCTGCAGCGTCAACTGATGAAGAGGGCGGAGAAGGTGCTGTGGAGCACAGCGGCGGGGATCCGACCGCCAGCCGGAGACGCAAGGCCCGGCTCCCCTCCCGTGTTGTCATCTCGTCGGGGAGTGAGGAGTCCGGTGCCGCGTCCCAGGCCGCAGCTGCCGGGGGGAGGTCCAAGAGGCGGAGGTTGCAGTTGGACTCCTCGGCAGCAGAAGGGGCAGCTGGGACCCCACAGGGCCCAACAGGGGAAGATGGCACAGAGTCATCCAGGTTGGTGGGGGGTTTGGTGGAGGAGGGGGCCGCGCAAGCACCAGAGACAGGGTCTGGAGGTGGGGATCCCACTGGTGCTAGTGGTGCAGTGCAGGACCAGGGACAGGAGGCAGCACAGGCGGCCGCGGAGGTGCCTGTGTGCAATCCTGTCCCCGATCCTGTCCCTGCATCATCTTGCACCAGCAGGGATGCCTACGTCCAGACCCGTTTTCAGGCAGGGGATGAGCTGACGTCAACTGGCCTTCCTCTGCCTGCGGACGTGGCCATCCAGGACCAGGTTGAGCCTGTCCTGGCTGGTGTGGCGTTGCGTCAACGGGCCATGCGAGGTGACCTGCAGTCTTTTCATGGAGAGACTGCACGTCATCTCGAATGGCTCGTTGACCACGTCAGCCTGCTGGGACAGGTCACCCAGGCCGGATTCCGCTGTCTGATGGGGCTTGCTCCGACCCCCTCCTCAACTGGACCCCCTACGCGCCAGTCGTCCTCTGTGCCATCTTCCCACCCATCAGTCACCTGGGTGCCCTGTGGAGCTGCCTCTGACAGTGCGGCCAGGCTGGTGGAGGAGGCATCCCTGCCACAGTCGGGAGTCGGACGTCCAGCAGGGGTGGCCTCATCAACAGGTGCACCCCAGCCGGCGGAGGATGTGCAGGCAGCAGGAGGCAGTGCACGGGCAGAGGCAGAGCAGCAGCAGCAGCAAGATGGTGGGAGCCATGAAGGCTCGGGGCCTTCGACATCGGAGGGGCAGGCATCGGCCGGAGGGCAGGAGGACCCAGGACAGAGAGTGTCTTCCGTGTGGCAGCGGTTGGCCCACGCCATAGGTGCGGAGCGGCGGCGGGCGGAAGAGGCGCGGCTCACAATGGTCAGGGCGGAGAACTCCATGCGGAGGGCCCTGAGGCGGGCCGAGTGCCTCGAGGCAATCCGCAGGGGGTTGGAGGAGGACACGGCGTCGTCCCTGCGGACCCTCGGGGCCATGGAACTGGACCGCCTCCGGGACATCGAACAGGAGTTCGATGATGCCCTGGCCCGGAACACCACAGAGTGAGCCGCTGGACTTGCCCGCCGCCTTTGTATATAGTTCTTTAGTTTTAGGTTTCCTTTCCTTCTTATTATTATTTGGAGTCGACGGACACTGCTCCACTTTTTGTATATAGTTGATATTTAGGTAGGTTTTTTAGGAGGTTTCCTTAGTTCAGTTGTGATGATGGACCCTTGTTATTTTTGTACATAGTTCTTTGTTGCATGGAGAGTTTTTACATTTCACTTTGGACATAATTTTTTTTATTTGATTTTCTAGTTTTGTGTTTTTATGCGGACATGCAGCTTATTTTTTCACATTTACATTGTAGTTAGTTTTCTTTCTTTGGCATTTGTATTTTTTTCAATACATTTTTTTTTCCATTGTTCACTGTGTGGTTTCATCTCATTGGTTTCATGCATGTCATGTTGTGTGTTTTCCCATTCAATTTGAAAATATGTGTGTGACGGACATGGGTTCATTTGCTTCATGTACATTGGGGGTGTAACATGTGATTTCCATTTCCATGTGGGTGAATGGGTTACTTGGTAGGTCTTTTTGGCTGTGGAGGCTGACCATTACGCACATGATTGGGGATTGTGAGGACCTGGTGGGGGCTGCACATGGTGGCAGGGGGGTGGGGGTGCAGGGGGACATGAGTGGGGGCCTGGTGGAGGTTGAGCCTGCACTGCTGGGGGGTGGGGGTGGTGGGAGACATGAGTGGGGGCCTGGTGGAGGGTGACCCTGCACTGCTGGGGTGTGGGGGTGATGGGAGACATGAGTGGGGCCCTGGTGGAGGGTGACCCTGCACTGCTGGGGGGTGGGGGTGGTGGGAGACATGAGTGGGGCCCTGGTGGAGGGTGACCCTGCCCTGCGGGGGGTGGGGGTGGTGGGAGACATGAGTGGGGCCCTGGTGGAGGGTGACCCTGGTGGCTGGGGGGTGGGGGTGGTGGGAGACATGAGTTGGACATGGGTGGGGGCCTGCTGGCAGGTTCCCCACAGTGCTGGGGTGTGGGGGTGGTGGGAGACATGAGTTGGACATGGGTGGGGGCCTGCTGGCAGGTGCCCCACAGTGCTGGGGGGTGGGGGTGGTGGGAGACATGAGTTGGACATGGGTGGGGGCCTACTGGCAGGTGCCCCACAGTGCTGGGGGGTGGGGGTGGTGGGGGACATGAGTTGGACATGGGTGGGGGCCTGCTGGCAGGTGCCCCACAGTGCTGGGGGGTGGGGGTGGTGGGAGACATGAGTGGGGCCCTGGTGGAGGGTGACCCTGCACTGCTGGGGGGTGGGGGTGGTGGGAGACATGAGTGGGGCCCTGGTGGAGGGTGACCCTGGTGGCTGGGGGGTGGGGGTGGTGGGAGACATGAGTTGGACATGGGTGGGGGCCCACTGGCAGGTGCCCCACAGTGCTGGGGGGTGGGGGTGGTGGGAGACATGAGTGGGGGCCTGGTGGAGGGTGCCCCTGGTGGCTGGGGGGTGGGGGTGGTGGGTGACATGAGTGGGGGCCTGGTGGAGGGTGCCCCTGCACTGCTGGGGGGTGGGGGTGGTGGGAGACATGAGTGGGGGCCTGGTGGAGGGTGCCCCTGGTGGCTGGGGGGTGGGGGTGGTGGGAGACATGAGTGGGGCCCTGGTGGAGGGTGACCCTGGTGGCTGGGGGGTGGGGGTGGTGGGAGACATGAGTTGGACATGGGTGGGGGCCTACTGGCAGGTGCCCCACAGTGCTGGGGGGTGGGGGTGGTGGGAGACATGAGTTGGACATGGGTGGGGGCCTGCTGGCAGGTGCCCCACAGTGCTGGGGGGTGGGGGTGGTGGGAGACATGAGTTGGACATGGGTGGGGGCCTACTGGCAGGTGCCCCACAGTGCTGGGGGGTGGGGGTGGTGGGAGACATGAGTGGGGCCCTGGTGGAGGGTGACCCTGGTGGCTGGGGGGTGGGGGTGGTGGGAGACATGAGTTGGACATGGGTGGGGGCCTACTGGCAGGTGCCCCACAGTGCTGGGGGGTGGGGGTGGTGGGGGACATGAGTTGGACATGGGTGGGGGCCTGCTGGCAGGTGCCCCACAGTGCTGGGGGGTGGGGGTGGTGGGAGACATGAGTGGGGGCCTGGTGGAGGGTACCCCTGGTGGCTGGGGGGTGGGGGTGGTGGGTGACATGAGTGGGGGCCTGGTGGAGGGTGCCCCTGCACTGCTGGGGGGTGGGGGTGGTGGGAGACATGAGTGGGGGCCTGGTGGAGGGTGACCCTGGTGGCTGGGGGTTGGGGGTGGTGGGAGACATGAGTTGGACATGGGTGGGGGCCTACTGGCAGGTGCCCCACAGTGCTGGGGGGTGGGGGTGGTGGGGGACATGAGTTGGACATGGGTGGGGGACTGCTGGCATGTGCCCCACAGTGCTGGGGGGTGGGGGTGCAAGGGGACATGTGTTGGTGTTCATTAGTTCAAGGAGACATGTGCCTTTGCTGGGGGGCATGCCCATGTTGGGTGGGCTGCCTGCGGGACATGACCAGGGATGCAGGGTAGTCCCCTGTGGTGTGGGCTGCCTGCAGGGGCCGTGGAGGGTGTACAGGGTACACCTGGGAGGACCCACACTGTCAAATCACATGTGGGACTCCCCGGCACCCCTGAAATACACGTACCGTGCAGAAATCGCGTGTAAAACTTCCCACGCACCCCTGAAATACACGCGCCCAGGCTATTCGCGTGTAAAACTTCCCGCGCACCCCTGAAATACACGCGCCCAGGCTATTCGCGTGTGGAACTTCCCGCGCACCCCTGAAATACACGGGCCCAGGCTATTCGCCTGTGAAACTTCACGCGAACCCCTGAAATACACATAGCACGCTCCCCCAGGCCCGATCGCGTGTGGAACTTCCCGCGCACCCCTCAAATTCACGCGCCCAGGCTATTCGCGTGTGAAACTTCACGCGAACCCCTGAAATACACGTAGCACGCTCCCCCAGGCCCGATCGCGTGTGGAACTTCCCGCGCACCCCTCAAATTCACGCGCCCAGGCTATTCGCGTGTGGAACTTCCCGCGAACCCCTGAAATACACGCGCCCAGGCTATTCGCGTGTGGAACTTCCCGCGCACCCCTGAAATACACGCGCCCAGGCTATTCGCGTGTGGAACTTCCCGCGCACCCCTGAAATACACGCGCCCAGGCTATTCGCATGTGGAACTTCCCGCGAACCCCTGAAATACACGCGCCCAGGCTATTCGCGTGTGGAACTTCCCGCGAACCCCTGTAATACACGTAGCCCGCTCCCCCAGGCCCGATCGCGTGAGGAACTTCCCGCGCACCCCTCAAATTCACGCGCCCAGGCTATTCGCGTGTGAAACTTCACGCGAACCCCTGAAATACACATAGCACGCTCCCCCAGGCCCGATCGCGTGAGGAACTTCACGCGAACCCCTGTACTACACGTAGCCCGCTCCCCCAGGCCCGATCGCGTGTGGAACTTCCCGCGCACCCCTCAAATTCACGCGCCCAGGCTATTCGCGTGTGAAACTTCACGCGAACCCCTGAAATACACGTAGCACGCTCCCCCAGGCCCGATCGCGTGAGGAACTTCACGCGAACCCCTGAAATACACACGCCCAGGCTATTCGCGTGTGGAACTTCCCGCGCACCCCTGAAATACACGCGCCCAGGCTATTCGCGAGTGGAACTTCCCGCGAACCCCTGAAATACACGCGCCCAGGCTATTCGCGTGTGGAACTTCCCGCGAACCCCTGTAATACACGTAGCCCGCTCCCCCAGGCCCGATCGCGTGAGGAACTTCCCGCGCACCCCTCAAATTCACGCGCCCAGGCTATTCGCGTGTGAAACTTCACGCGAACCCCTGAAATACACGTAGCACGCTCCCCCAGGCCCGATCGCGTGAGGAACTTCACGCGAACCCCTGTACTACACGTAGCCCGCTCCCCCAGGCCCGATCGCGTGTGGAACTTCCCGCGCACCCCTCAAATTCACGCGCCCAGGCTATTCGCGTGTGAAACTTCACGCGAACCCCTGAAATACACGTAGCACGCTCCCCCAGGCCCGATCACGTGTGGAACTTCCCGCGCACCCCTCAAATTCACGCGCCCAGGCTATTCGCGTGTGAAACTTCACGCGAACCCCTGAAATACACGTAGCACGCTCCCCCAGGCCCGATCGCGTGAGGAACTTCACGCGAACCCCTGTAATACACGTAGCCCGCTCCCCCAGGCCCGATCGCGTGAGGAACTTCACGCGAACCCCTGTAATACACGTAGCCCGCTCCCCCAGGCCCGATCGCGTGAGGAACTTCACGCGAACCCCTGTAATACACGTAGCCCGCTCCCCCAGGCCCGATCGCGTGAGGAACTTCACGCGAACCCCTGTAATACACGTAGCCCGCTCCCCCAGGCCCGATCGCGTGAATAACTTCACGCGAACCCCTGTGATGCACGTACCCTGCAAATCGCGTGTGACACTTCCCGCGCACCCCGGTATACATGCACACGTATTTTTTGTCAGCGGGTGTCCGTGTTTGTGGGTACCCCTTTGCACGTCATTTTTCCTGGAGGGCCACAGTATGGGACATTCATCATGGCAGTATATAGGTGCTATTTGTTGGCGCACCTTTTGGCGCACATTTCTTACAGCCGCAGAGACGCTACCGCCTCCTTTCTTGTGGCGGTCGTGTTTGTGCCTGTGCGCTGGTTTGAGCGTGCGCTTTTTTCCCCTATTCTATTCCATGAATACGTGTTGTAGGCGAGCGTGTGGGCGTTCCGCGCACTTGTGCCCTGTACTTCCCCCGTGATGCCCACGTTTTGGCAAGTTGTTCCCCATTCCGAGTGTTACGCCCGTGTTCCGCCTACTTTTATTGCGTGCGCCGCGCTATGTGCGAATTTCGCTGTGGCCTGTGCGATTTTCGCTGTGACCTGGCGCACGCTGTTAGATGGCCTGTGCGCCAACGTGCGCCAACGTGCGCCGCGCACTTTTTTATCGCACATCCGCTGGTTTTCTCGCGCACGGCCTTCCATGAATCGACGTGCGCTGCTTTTCGTGCGATTTTCGCACTTGCACTGCGATTTTCGCTATTCCACTGCGATTCGCACGTTTTTGCCCACTTGCGCCGCGCTAATTATTCCATGAATCGGCCTCATAGTCAGTATACAGTAGAAATGCAGAGGAAGGTGATTCAGGTAATGGTACAGTACCTGCAAGATGAATGTGTAAGGAAGAAGGTTAGTTGTCCAATAGAGTTATTGGGTATTTGTAAGAGGGCTTTTTCGCCCGACACTTCTTCAGCTGCCTTAGCGCTCGACCTGGCTCTGTTGCTTAGTAAGTGGTCAGAGTTACCTATATCTCAGTTGCCTATGAGAGAGGTTCCTCCGACATTTGTCCCAAAGGTTGAGATTCCTGCTAACGCTGGTGCGCCCGCTGTCGACATTCCAGCACATTATGTATCGCAATTTGTTCACGTCCCGTTTTCACGACAGGAAGTGAACACTATTTGACAATCAATTCCCGATATTAGGAAAAACCCGACAGGATTCTACAAAGAGATAGAGTCCGTTTTGCAGTCCTCTGTATTTTAAGTGATATTGACTTGCTATTCCCTGTACTCCTGCCCGTAGATTTATGGAAGCAGGTTCGAACAATAGACGATGTGCCAGGGTTGGGAGATATGTGGGCTAACATGACTAGGTTTGATGGGGAAAGACCAGCTGGTGAGAAACCACCTCAGGTAATACTTACTTTGCCTGATAGAATTGTCGCAAAATTGAAAACCATAATTCCTGAGAAAAGAATTATTTGGGACAAGCTTACAGCCTGTGTTCAAGGAAAAACTGAAGGTGCCACTGAGTTCTTTAATAGATTCGAACAGGTATTCTCTGACTTCAGTGGACAGGACTTGGGCACAGAGGCTGGGAAAAGGTTGTTTGTGGACAAATTTGTACGTGGATTGTTGCCCGACATCCAGTCACAGATTATGTCCTCTGAGAGCGCTTGGCAGGCGAAATCCCAGTCTGAAGTTTTGCACATGGCTCAGTATTATGAGAACCGTGTTAATAATGAAAAAGAGAAAATAGAGAAGAGGAAAGGAGATTTGAAGACTAAAGTATTGTTACAACAAATTGTTAGAAATCCCAGAGGAGGTACTTCACAGACTAGAGGTCAGTATGTCCCGAAAGGAAACGCTCCTTTGGGTCCTGTGAATGTTAATCAATGTGCCTATTGCCGCCAGGAAGGTCATTGGTGAGCACAGTGCCCCGTCCTTCGCCAAAGGTCAAACAATGCATTTGGGAGTATGGGTAGACGACCTAGAGGTCGCCCCGGAATGGGGGGCCCTGATAGAGGTCAGTTCTCGCAAGGTCCTCAGCAACCTTTTTCACGGGAAAATTAGACTTTGAGTGTGGACACGAGAAACATATTTGAACACCCTTCTGCTGCCTACCTTTCTGAAGAGCTTCCTTCCTTTGACATTTTATTTTGTTAGGACTGCCCGAAGCAGGGTTTGGAACCTTCACCTATTCCCGTTAATCAGAAAGGTCCCTACGTTGAATTGTTAGTGGGGAATAGGAAACATCAGTTTTTGATAGACACTGGAGCACAGAAGTGCTCCATTGATCATTCCCGGGTTCCAAACATTCCACTGTCAGGGCAAACAAATGTTTCTGTAGGGTTTTCTGGTATACCAATTGCTTGCCCGGTTTCTTCGCCGGTGTCTGTTTCTTTGGGTCCCTTTACGACCATTTTCGATTTCTTCTGACTTCGAACCGTGGAGAGAATTTGCTGGGGTTACATTTTTTGAAGAAATTGAATGCATTAATTCATTGTTCCTCTGACGGAGTTCGACTGACGGTTTCATCACAGCAACTTCACACTTCCCAGTTTCTGACTCGACCATTGCCTCCTGAGCTTAGCGTTGTTCCGGAATGTTTGTGGGCGGTTGACGACAATGATGTCGGGGTGCTACAGATCGAACCCGTTAAAATTGTTTTGAAACATGGAGTTAAACTACCACGCATTCCGCAATATAAAATATCAGTTGAGGGCGAGCGTGCTTTGAAGTGCAATGTCTCCGATTTTGTGCATCGAGGAGTGATTGAAGAGATTGCAGGTAGTTTATGTAACAGCCCGATTTTGCCTGTATACAAGAAAGGCGACAATGCAATCCCATACCGTTTTATAATTGACCTGCATGCTATTAACAAAGTTGTCACCACACAATTTCCAATTGTGCCTGATGTAACAACAATACTAACAATGATCCCTGCTACAGCTACGCACTTTAGTGTTGTGGATCTAAAGAATGCTTTCTTTAGTATTCCTATACACAAGGAGAGTAGATATTTGTTCGCGTTCACCTTGGGGGACGTTCATTCACATTTACTCGTGCGCCTCAAGGGTATACTGAAAGTCCAAGCATTTATAGTAGGGCTTTGAAAGAGCAGCTTGATACCCTTGAATTGCCACCTACTTGTACATTGCTTCAGTATGTCAATGTCTTACTTTTAGCTGCAGATTCTGAAAGTGCTTGTAAAGAAGGCACTGTATTGTTGCTTATTCATCTGGCCGAAAACGGTCATAAAGCTTTGCTCAAGAAATTTCAATATTGTTGTCAGGAGGTCGCCTATTTAGGCTACCTCCTGCCAAAGGAGGGGAGAAGATTGACACCTGAAAGAATAAAACACATTTCTGGCATGTCTGTTCCAAATACACAGAAGGAAGTCAGAGCCTTAATAGGTATGGCTTCTTACTGTAGGTTGTGGATCCCGAACTTCTCACTAGTGATAAAACCGATGTTGGCTTTGACAAAGAAGGGCATTTCTTTGCCGCTGCCATGGAAATCGGAACATCAACGATCATTTGAGCTTCTCAAAACCGCGTTATGCTCTGCACCGGTTCTGGGTACTCCAAATTATGACAAGGCCTTTGTGTTGTTTGTGCATGAATGTGATGGATGTGCTTTGGCTGTGTTAACACAGGAACACGGAGGGAAGAATAGGCCGTGCGGCTACTACTCTTCCGCCCTTCATCCTGTCGCATGCGCTTTGCCAAGATGTTTGCGAGCTGTTGCTGCTGCTGCCGCGTCTGTAAAACAGAGTGAGGGAATGGTCCTAGGCCATGATTTAATTTTGATGGTACCTCACTCTGTAGATGTTCTATTAAATAAAACCCAAACGCAACACCTCACCTCTGCACGACTGACGAGGTATGAATTAATTCTGTTTTCCCCTCACATTCAAATCAAGAGGTGTTGTGTTCTTAATCCGGCTGAACTCCTACCTTTCCCACAAAATACTGTTTGCAGTGACAAAGTATTACATGACTGCCTGTATACCACTGAACAGGAAACAAAGGGCAGGATAGACCTTATAGATAATCCTTTGGGCAATGCAGACTGGGAGCTGTTTTGTGATGGCTCCTGCTTCAAACTCCCCGATGGAACATCTACAACTGCCTACGCAGTTACTACATTGAGTACGGTTGTTGAAACTAAGAGAATTCCGCATAACTCCGCGCAGGCCGCAGAGATTATAGCGTTGACCTGAGCTTGCGAACTCTCCGAAGGGCTTACAGTAAACATATATACTGATAGCCAGTACGTCTTTGGGGTGGCTCACAACTTCGGGAGGCTCTGGTCAGAAAGAGGTTTCCTAACCTCACATGGGACCAAGATTCGGCATGGTCCCCTGATAGTGCAATTGCTCTCGGCACTCTCACTCCCTAGTCAGTTAGCGATCATGAAATGTGCAGCACATCGTAAGGTCATAGATGATGTGGGAAAAGGGAACACTTTTGCTGACCAGATAGCCAGGCAAACGGCCACAGACCTTAGCGCAGACATGTATGCTCTAAGGGAAACAAAAGATGCCTATGTAATGGATGAGGGTATCGGGTCTGTGCGAGATATCCAAACTGACGCCACAATAGAAGAGCCTAAAAAGTGGGCTGAAGGAATGGGGAAATTAGATGATGATGGGTGTTGGGTGGATACATCTGAAGGGAAATGGTTTCTCCCTGATTCATATGTGCTGGTGATGGTTACGATGCCACACGGTCCCACGCATGTGTGTGCTCAGCAGATCACGAAAATGTTAGAACAAGTCTGGGTGAATGATAACATTTTGAAGATTGCACAACGACATGTTCAGAATTGTATGATTTGCTTACAGCACAATGTGGGGAAGGGGACAGTAACTCCAAGGGGTAGCTTTGGGCCCCCTTCTGTTCCCTTCGAGGTCATCCACTTTGATTGTGCTTTTAGTAAATGGGTCGAGACTTCCCCGTTAAGGATGCTACTGCCATGATCACTGCAAAGACTATGGTAAAAGAATTCTTTCCACGATTTGGGCTTCCAAGGGTAATTTGGTCGGACAACGGTCCCCATTTTATTGCAGCAGTAATTTTGCAGATATGCACAGCGTTACACATTGAAAAGCGAGTTCACTCAGCTAGGCCTCCTCAAAATGCTGGGTTGGTAGAGAGACATAATGGTATCCTAAAGAATAAGCTTGCCAAAACATGTGCCGGCACCAAACTGAAATGGCCAGATGCCTTACCTACTGTATTGTTAGCCATGCATACCACACCTCAAACTAAGACTGGGCTCTCCCCCTTTGAGGTAGTGATGGGGAGACCAGCTAACATTTGGGGCCTTCCGAAGCCCAAAGCCCTGAGGGAGGTCGAGAATGTATTGCTTGTAGACTACTGTAACCAGTTGACTAAAAATCTGTATCTCATTTATCTTCAGGTCCAACCAGCTTTACCTGTACGGTTTACGGGCCCAGGACATGATATTCAGCCTGGAAGTTGGGTCCTAGTGAAGGCCTACGAAAGGTCTTCCTGTCTCGCGCCTCACTGGAGGGGACCCTACCAGGTGCTGTTGGGCACCCAGACAGCAGTGCGGGTGGCTGGAAAGAAGCATTGGATCCTCGCGACGCATGTCAAGAAACTTTCTCACCCGGCGCCATACGTTACAGAAGAAGCAGAACCCCTCGCTGATGCTACAATCTCAGATCCTGGAGTAGCAAACAGCGCTGTGAGTGTGTCGGAGAATTTCTCTGAGCCCGTGGAGCTTGGGGAACAGTCCATTTCGTCTTCGCACTCTTTGAAAAGGTCACTTCCGGAAAACACTGTTTCAAGTTCTGCGACTTCTGTCGCCTCCGATACGTTGCTTCCCTCAGGAAGTGACGTTACCCTATTTCCGGATCAAACAGTACTGGGTGCCACCAGGTACGACCTTCGACGAAGAAAATAGAACTACGGCACAGGTTTTTCCTGTGCATCTGGAAAGAAGAAGTGATTGAAAGTTTTCTCTTGTAAAAGAAAGTTCCTTTTGAACAAAAGGAAAAAAGGGATTCTGCTGGCTAGGGTTGGGGAAGGACTGAGAAATCGCGCGACCGTAGCGTCGCCAGCAACGAACATTGGGGTCGTCGAATGAGAAACTACGATGCCTGCCACCTCCACTGCTGATGCTCGCATTGGACTTGTAAATAAGGGGGTGACCAACTCGGACAACGAACAATGTGCCTGGGCCCCGAAAACGTATTGCTGTGTTGTGTTAATAGTAATAGGAATTTGTATAATTACCGCTGTGGGACCCTCTAAAACCTTTACTGCCAATTGAAATTGTACCTACTGCCTTGACTCCCTCTGTACACCTTCATACTTTGTCACCTAGAGACTCCCAGCATAGACGAAAGTACCATAATAACACTTTAATGATAATAATGAATTCAACGCATGCCATTTTTAATAAGAGTAATTGCTGGATTTGCACCCATTTACCGCAACATGGGAACAAGGGGCTAGGATGGTATATTCACTCTTTACCTTTAACGACTGCTTGCTATGCCTCTCTCAGAGCACTATTCTTTGGCCGTTGGAATGATAGCATCTCAGGGAACTTTGATGGAACTAATTTAAATGATTTTGAGAAACGTGAATTGACTCCCCTGGGATGCTCGCTTTTTGCAAATAGAAGTAGACCTAATGTTGCTTCTATTAGGCCATCTGACAAACTATCTCTTCCTTTTCAAACTCTAATTTCCTTTAAAATGGCTCCGATAGGCAATAAGGACGCTGTGCCTCCTTCCTACTCTATTAATCAAAGCCCCGATTCAGTCCCCTTTTGTGTACAAAGAAATGGCACTCGGTCAATGGGAGATTTTGAAGGTTGTGTGAACATTGTAAATTTGACCGGGGAGAACAGGCCTCTGTATATCGGGGGGCCTGTCTATTTCATTTGTGGTAATTTAGAATTTCCCTGGTTGCCCAAGTATTGGCAGGGAACCTGTTATTTAGGAATCCTGTTACCTGGGGTATTCATAGCTAGTACATTGTAGGTTTCTAAGGCTCGCCCACGGCGGCACGAGAACGGAGATACCCCTGGGCAAGTATTGGGAGATATAGCAAAATCAGTTGTGCCATTTTGGGGACAAATAGCAAATTCTGAAACTATTAGGGGGTACTGGAGAGAACCATCAACCGGACCATGGATATACTCTACAATATGACACTAGAACAGAAAGCAATAAGATTGGTAGCACTCCAAAATCGGATGGCATTAGATGTCATCCTGGCAGAACGTGGTGGAGTATGCAAGTTAGTGGGGTCCGCTTGCTGTGTTTTCGTACCAGATTCCTCACCGACAATTTTCAAAGCAATACAGAACTTGCACATCCTTAGTTCTGCAGTGCATGTTCCTGTGGGAGATTGGAATATTAGCGCTTGGTTCTGGGATTCTCTACGATCCTGGGGTTGGAAGGTGCTTTCTGTTATACTGGTTATTTTGGGAATCCTGCTATTCCTTTGTTGCTGTTTCCAATGTCTACCTTATATATGTGCAATGCTAGGGGGATGTTGTGCTCAGGTAGTGAGCACAATAGGGCACAAAATGTACGCCCCAGATACAGCATCTAAAGAGTTTGTGTTACAAGAGGTTCTGATAAACGACCTAATGGCTATAGATATTACAGATAATGATTCAGGATGTATGGACGACAGTGCATGGAGTTATTTACAGAGGTATTAGAAATGATATTACCACTTGGCATAGGCCAAAAGGAGGGTTTGTCGGAATTGAAACAATATTATGCCTCCTATCGTAACAATTGTATGTGTATTGGCCTACGCCAAGTTGTCTAAACATCATATGCGAACAAACTGCACGGCAAGGTCTTGACCTTAGAGAAAGTAATGTAAGTCGCCATCTTGGATTAAGCTGCCATTTTAGGTTCTCTTGTTATATGAAAGTCACCCTGAACATCAGAATGGAGGCCGAATGACATTCTGAGTAAGATTCTGGCCGTTGTGACCTCTGTACACATGAATAATTAATATGCCTGCAGGCCACTTGTCGGGGTCACGAACTGAGACCTTAACCTACCGTTGACCTATGTGTAAATGTACAACTATATCAGCAAAACTAATCAAAATGCATATATTACAGGATTGACCTGGCAAAGAACCCATAGGCCCGGCTCACAGAATGGTTAACCCGCGAGAGGGTTGGCCAAGGGCTGGACAAATCATATAAAGAGCCCGAGAATTTCAATGTGCTCTCTCTCTCACTAACGCATCGACCCCTAGTTGAAGTTCGTTATGTTACTCTGAGAGCCGAATAGCTATCCGTTTGTCAATTGACTTGGTAACTGTTGTAGCTTTTAAATAAAGCACTTGTATGTTCTTTGTAACCTGTGTTGGTGTGTTTCTTGTTGGGCTTCCCGGCCTCATATTATTTTTCTGTTTCCACAAGAATGCACCAACCAAGAACATTAGTATATCATACCCAAACTGATGGGTTATTATTATTATTATTATTATTATTATTATTATTATTATTATTATTATTATTATTATTATTTTATTTATGTATTTCCTTGATTTAATCAAATTAATGATTTTTACAAAACATAGTTGAAGAAGAACAGTAGAATGAAGTTCATAAAGACAAAATAGCCTTTAGAGTTTGAGTGGTCGCAATTGTCCAGGTATTGCTTTCTCCGCTCAATTATTATTATTATTATTATTATTGAGCACAGACCTAGCTTAGAGAAACAACGGAGCGATTTACAGAGGTATACACCAATACAGATACAGAATTTATCGCGTTACAGAGCTGTACAACATTACATATGCATAACAGTGCGCTTTCAGTGGTAACAACTGCACAGACATACAGCGGGAGGTAGGGCACAGAGGAGGGGTACACAGGTGTACCTGGTGGCAGAGAGGGGAGGGGCGGGCGGCATCTAGTGAGTCAGGTGGCACGAGGGGCAGCATGATGGCCGAGGTGTTGAGGAGGAGAGACTCCTTGAAGTTCTCTAGCAGGTTTGCCAATTCCTCGGAATGCACCAACTAAGAACATTAGTATATCATACCCAAACTGATGGGTTATTATTATTATTATTATTATTATTATTATTATTATTATTATTATTATTATTATTGAGCACAGACCTAGCTTAGAGAAGCAACAGAGCGATTTACAGAGGTATACACCAATACTGATACAGAATTGATCGTGTTACAGAGCTGTACAACATTACATATGCATAACAGTGCGCTTTTCAGTGGTAACAGAACAGAAATACAGTGGGAGGTAGGATACAGAGGGGGGCAGAGAAGGAGTACAGCTGTACTCGGTGGTGGGGAAGGGAGGGACAGGCAGCGTTTAGCGATTCAGTTGGTGCGATGGATGACATGATAGCCTAGGTGTTGAGGAGGAGAGACTCCTTTAAGAGATGGGTCTTGAGTTCTTTTCTGAATATAGGGGCGTGTGGGCAAGTCTGATGCTGATGGGGAGGAGGTTCCATAGTCTTGGGGCGTAGGCAGAGAAGGCTTGTTTTCTGGTCCAATCCTTTTTTGCCAGCGGCATATATCAAGACTGCATGGGTCCTGGCCTCTCGTGGTGCACTGTCTACCGCAGATACAGAGTTTCTCACGAGGTTGCGGGGTGAATTGCGGGCGACTGCATTATAGATGATGCAGCAAGTATTGAAGGTGATTTGTGCGTGCAGTAGGAGTCAGTGAAGGTCGATGAAGGCTGGGGTGATGTGGTTGTAGCTGCATAGACCATTGATGAGGCGTGTGGCCGCATGTAGGACACTTCTCAGGGGCACAAAGGAGGATGACGGGAGGCCTTTGAGGAGTGCATTGCCTCCATCCAGGTGGGATAGGACCAGTGCTTGAACAGTGGACCTAAAACTGTCCAGAGGGAGGAATGGGTTGCCTTTTCGCAAGAGGGAGAGATGATACCAATCTGACTGAGTTTTCGTCGCTATGTTTGTCTTGAAAAAGGAGAGGTGTTTATTGATGCAGAACCCAAGGGACTTGGCACAGTAGCTGAACTCTGGAGTGAAGCCCTCAGAGTTCATGGTTTATAGCCAGGTCTGTATGCCTGGGTGATCGGTGTTGTTGGTGAGGAGTAGGAATTCGGTCTTGGAGGGGTTGGGCTTCAAGTATGTACGGAACATTCCAGACTGGATCAGCGAGATGCAGGTTTTGAGTTTATGGATGTCCTTGATGGAGTCGATCTTAAGGTATAGCTGTTTGTCGTCGGCGTATTGGTAGATGTGGATGTTGTGTGTGGCTTGGAGGGCTCACAGCGGCTCCATGTCTAGACTGAAGATCACTGGGTAGAACGATATAATCAAGGTTTTAAGCAAATTATCTAAACATTCCTAGGCCCAACTGGAAAGGAGTAGGATTGCATACATCCATTAATATTGATGACCCTCTGTTATAGGCCACAGTCCTCCTCAAGGTTCTCTGAATTTGAGCTCCTGTTTGGTCATCATCCATGGACCATACTATACAGCCTTAGGGGGAAATTGTAGGATTATTTAGTGTGTTTTTGGAGTGCAGCGCCACTGCACGGGATCAATGTATAGCGTGTTTTTGGAGTGCAGCGCCACTGCATGGGATCAATGTATTGCTATAATGCGGTAAAGCAAGCCATGTGTTGCCAGTGTAACATATGGACATGCAAATGAAGACAGGTTACACATTGTAAAAGCACATCATTTTTAATGGTGTAACATATGGACATGTAAATGAAGACAGGCTACACAGGTCAAAAACAAACCATTTTCTCATTTAAAAGCACACCATTTTTTTTCTTTTCTCACCTGAAATGCCTCTATTGCAGGAGACACATTGGATAATTAATGAACTAATATAATTAACAAGTACTAGCACAATTTTAACTTCTTAATATTGTAATGTGTTCTCAATGTGCAAAATGAGGCAGGCTGGGGCTCACTTTAAACGTGCATTCAGATTTTTTTTTCTCTCTTTTTCTCTGTGCTTTTCACGGTCCTTGCTCAGGAAACAAAACTTGAATAAGCAGGAAATCAATTTTGTTACAGTTGCTTACTGTAAAAGTGAGCTATTGTTTGAAGAAGGAGGGTATGACATGATGGATTTTTATTGGACAGGTGTCACGTTAGGGGCTGTAACAGAGGTTTCTTGGTGCACCTCGGGGAGGAAGAAAGGCAGTGTCCATTTTGCATAGCTTCGGTGAGGACTTGGCTGAAGTGGCTTTGGGGTTGCCTGGCTGAGAGGCGTTGTTCCAGTGCACCGTTGGCCTTCACAGGCTGGGGATTCTAGTCGATTAGCACCGGCTTGAGAATAGAAAATTGCAGATTGGAACTGCATGTTGTTCTGCATGTTCTCGCTGGGGTGCTCTAAAAGAAAGCCCTGAGCCATTCAAAGAAAGCGACCAGCCCAGAGATTCCGCGTGCTGAACAGCTATAAATTACTGGCAATTATCTTATACAAAGTGAGAGTGCTGTGTGTGAATGAAATCTATTTCAGGCAGGCAGCGTAGCGATAGCTTCTATTGAAGAATCACTGTATTTAAATGCTACACTCTAATGTTGCCATCTAAATGCAAGTCCACTGATGCATTGTTATCTTTATTGTTGCAAAGAATCCAATGAAATGCCATGTATGTTGCAATTGTTTCTCTTATGTTTATTTCAGAAAAGACTGCCTCGCAAAGCTGGTAATGTATGATTTTTGAAATCAAACTGATGTAAATCACAATCTGTGTAAAGGCTTCTTTTTTCTTCTGTTTTTCTTTGGTGCAGTTAGCCCATATCACATGATAATAGGGGAGGTTATTAGGTAATATATGCCAAGCATCCTATGTGGAAAATGTTATGTTATGAGTAATTATAAATAGCTGTGTGCGTGGTTCCACTCAGTGTATATGTGTGTGTGGCTTCTGAGTGAAACACAATCCGATAGTTTGCTGGGCGTACATGAATCAGCAGAGAGAGAGGCCTCTGGAAATAGTTTCACTAATGTAAATAAATTAGTGATAATACCACATGTTATTGTGAATACTTTATGGAAGCATAGCTCACTGGTGTAGATAAATCAGTGATAACAGCCATAAGTGGCAATCCATATGAAAATGTGATGTTATTGAATAATGTAGAAGCCTGAGGCCTCTAGAGATCACAAGAACAGTCTAAACAAAAGAAAGGGGTTTTGTATGTTGGGGCCACAAATTAAACAAAGAAATTATGCTCATCACTATACCACAATGAAATGTATACCAACCAAATGTATCTGTGTACTGAAATAATGCATAGCCACTATACCACTATAATACCAAACCCAATCTAAATACAAGGAGTGGTTATTACTAAACTATGTTTGTTTTTGGCAGTAAGAAAATAGCGCTAGGTCCCAAATCTACACAAAATACCCAACATATTTATCGTGCGTTGCAGGCCGGGAAAGTGATCATAGAGCACCTACTGGGCGTGGCAAGTGTGTTTCACACCGCCATCTGTACATTAAAAGGAACCCATTTCATAATAGCAGTGTGTCACTAAAAACGAATTTCAGACTGTTTCAAAGGGAAACCACATTCTCAGACCTAGTGCAATACTTAGAGGCAAAGTTATTTGCACATGGGACGTGGTCATCGAATAGTACCTCACAATGGCATGACCGCATTCATGGTGAGGTGCAGAAAGAAAAACTAGACAATATTTTTGCAGAAGGCAGCATAATTCAGGTCTGCCTTCTAAGGTTATTAAATGCAGCCAATAAAAATGCAGAGAAAGACTGTTTGATACGACTATGCGCCAAAATCTGGTTTATTTTGAATAGGTCCCTGTGAATGCAAGAAAATGACACCCAGCTAATTAACAGGTTAAAGATTGACTTAGATGGGGCAAGTAAGAAAGAGGAAATGTTAAGAGCAGAATTTCATGTATGCGAAAAAGACATGCAGTTAAAATGCAGAGATTTTGATGTTCAAGTGTCCAAAAGCAAGAAACAGTTTGAGGACAGTGAACAAGAATTGGTACACTTAAAAGCATTGGTGGACCACATTAGACAAGATAAAGATGAGGTTGTGTCAGAAATGCAGATTTTACAAAAAGAACATTATGAGAAAGAAAGTGACCTCCAAAATACGGAACAAGAAATGGTTAAAATGCTTCAAGAAAGAGACAAGAGAAATAAAGAACTTAATGAATGCCAAATGCAAATGTGTGACATGCAAGAGGTAATTAATAAAATGAGTGATGAAAACAACTATTTGCAAAACGAAGCAGACAGGCTCCTTAAAAAGTGTAAGGACTTAGAACAGCAAATGTGCACACCCAGGTCCCAGGAGAGGCGGCAAGGTACCACATTCACCGGAGTTGAGGTGAATTCTATTTCTACCCAAAGGGCTAGTGCCCCAGTGACTGGGCTGATGACTCAACTTGGTTGCAGCGCCCTTGGGGGATTCGATACTCCCATTGGGGGCCGCCACCAATCCCATACACCTGGAACCAGGGTTGAGTCACCAAGTAGCGCAATTCCATGCATTGCAACAAGTAGCCCCATAAAGATAACAAAGTCTATTAAAGCCCTGATCAAACCATTTAAAAAAGGAGGGGAATGCTGCATAGAGGATCACTTAGGAGCGGTTCATGACATTTTTAAAGCCCTCCAGATACCTAAGGAACAGTACAATCAGTATTTTCATTTAACTTTAGATGCCCCGACGACTAGTATTATAAGAGGATTGAATGAGCAGCAGAATATGACATGGGTGGAGTTCGAAAAAGAGATTAGGGGTCATTTTTCTCCTTTCCAGTCATTGCAGGAGGCAAAGAAAGTCGCTTACACAATCACTGCTGGGCTTAATACATCCCCTCGCCAGTTTTACAAGACTTAACAAGAGCATTTTCTCGCTTTGATGTATCTTTTGACCCCAATTCCAATGAGTTTAAAACTGCCTACTTCTATGGGCTACAGAAAGACATCATATCCCAATTGGTCCGTGAATTTGACCGTGACAAGTCCCTGGAATGGATTGTACACCAAAGCACAAAACTATGTGAAGTACTCTATTGTCAGGGTAGAGAAAGTGATACAATGAAAGATACTAGACCTAAATCTAAAGAACCCTCAGAAACAGTGATGGAAATCAGGTCGGCCAAAATGTCCCTTGAGTCTGCTCAAAGTCCAAGTAAAAATAATTTGGCACCTGAACAGAGGGGTAATCAACAAAGGTCATCACACCCTGCACCAATGTTCCAATCACATGATCCTAGTAATAGGGAGAGCTACATCAGCCCCAGGTACTTAGGAGATAGGCCCCGGGCAGGCTATCGACCTGATATGTCAGGTATGAACAATAACCAGAGACAAAATCAGGATCAAAGAAATGATGGTCCTTATCAGACATTGGGGACACAAAGCAGATTTGATCCCAATACCATGATATATGGTAATCAGGATAGACCCCGATATGTGGATCGATTTGCTGATAATGGGAATCAACATAGGGGCCAGTACCCACAACCTGAGAGGCAGGACATGAGGCAGAACATGAACTACACTTCACGTCAGTACAATGATTGCCCACCAGGGGACTACAACCAAAGGATGGGTGCACCCCGCTCCCCTCCGCAAATGAATCAAGAGTTCAGGAACCATCCCAATAGAAATCATTCTCCTGAGAGGTATCAGAATAAATCCAATCAGGGAGAAAACAACCAATATCGATCTAGGCCACAGAGAGAGGATTCTAGAGAGATGGAAAGATTCCAGTGCCTCGAGGCCCAAGTGAAAATGTTAGCTGAGCAAATAGGAAAGCTCTGTACAGCACAAAAACAGTCATCAAAGGAGGGGACAGAAGGCCATAGCAATGACCGGGGGGCTTCTGAAAATTGACTAAGTACTTATGATACCTTCAGCGCCAAAAAGACAGTTTGCTCTGATGTAATTTTGCATAATGACTCTGAGATGCCTAATGATTTAAAAGTGAAAATACTAGTACAAGAACATGTAACAGAAAATGCAAATACTTCTAAAAGAAAGGTACGGTTTAACCTAGAACTAAATCAAACATTGGCGATTTGTACAAATGAAATAGGAAAACCTGAAAATCCAAAAGAACAAAGCGACAGGTTTAAGAAAAATGACTCATGCATGGGGAATACCACTGAACGGGAGTAAGTGGAGATGCTTTAACTCCTTCCCTGAGCAATCAAAACAGTGACTAAACACAGGCAGGAAAAAGAAATGCTCAAAAGGAGGGTACAGGTCAATCACCTGAAGAATTCTTTGAACCACATATTTTTGAAGAGGTTAAAAGGGCTGGTACCATACTGAATAATCACAAATGCACAGAATTAGACAATGACAAATTGCCAAGTGATGTTGTTACACATGTTCAGTTGGAAGGTTGTAGTGTGACCTCTGATGATACCTGAATGGATGGGCGAACGGTGGCCACACTCCAAAAAACCTCTGAACATGGGGAAATGAATAAAGTCTCTCACACAGGAATGAGCAAAAAGGAGGGAAAAATGTCTTTCCATTTGCCAATGTGCTTAGCCAAAAATGAAAAAGGCCTGAAATCAGTAAGAATTTGCATTTTTTATGTGTGTTAGAGGAAGTTGAAGACAGGTATTATGCTCCCATCATTGTGGAAGAAAAATGCCATACATTTGCAATGATTGACACTGGCGCACAGGCCACAATTATGTCTAAAGAATTAGTAAAGAGTATCAATGAAGAGAGATCCCCGCAGAATCAGATCACAGTGAAGGAAAATCAAGGTCCAGTGCATAATTTTAATGGGGAGGAGGTGCCTATTATAGGCGTCACCGAGGTTGACAGAAAGATAGGAAAAAACAGAATAAAACAGGAGGTATTGGTTACATCCGTTTGTGAAATACCATTTCTGATGGGAACAGATTGCCTAAAAAGATTGTCTCCTCTAATAGATGGGGTGAATGGAGTACTGTGGTCCTTAACTAAAAAACCATTGAGACCTAAGAAACTAAAATCACAAAACAGCAATATAAATGAATGTCACACCGTTGCAAAAACAAATGATGCAGTGAAGGTGTATCTCCAGAATAGTTGCATACCTAGCGTCACTGTTATATTAACGTGTCAAGACAAAATGCAGAGTGAAAATTAAAAATTACCTGTACAAATATACTTAGACCCAAGGAAAGAATGACAAACTGCCATAGATGAGCACACCTTACGTTTTTATTTAAAAGAGAAGACATGCAAACAGAATACTGCTCCTAGAGCAGGTTCAGAAAAACACATTACCACTCTTGCTGAAATACACATGGAAGATGAACAACCATGGGTTCATGTTGGGATAAATGACTATTCTAAAACAATAAAAGCCACTTTAGCGCTTTTACAGGAAAGGAGCTTCATTAATGAGAAATTGTTGCAAAAAATAATGGAAAGGGAGGAGATCCCGAAATTTAGGATTAAAAACCAGTATGTCTCAGGTTTGGACGTTCCAGACTTTGAAAACCGAATTGCAGGTAGATGCATGCTGAAAATTAGCATTGGACAAAAAACAATTTACCATAATGTTTGGATAGTGAGTGGAACACAAACTGACTTTTACATGGGCAATGATATCATGCACAGAATGTGTATGGTGTTAGATTTCCTTAATCAAAAGATATGGTCACGCATAGGTGGGCCGGCACCTGAATTTGAAGACAAAAGAAGGGCTTATCATTGCGCACAGCTGGTCCCTTATGCAATTGAATTACAAATGAGGAAAGATACTATTATCCCTGCATTCACAAAGCAGTTTGCAATAACACTGAAATGCAAAAATGGACAGCAGATGAAAGATTCTGATGCATTTGTGTGTCTGAATGAATCCATAAAACTGCAAGGCCTGGATTATGAATACATTCCATTGATAGATGTGGGTGAAGGGTCTTATGGTGAATAATAAAGGTTGTCAGGATATTCATTTAGAGGAAAACTCCCCATTAGGAATGGCCATACAAAAATCACATTACACAGCAGATCTAAATAACATGGTGATTGGAAATATCCCTGAAAAGTATTTAGATGCTAAGGGTGAATTGCCAGAATACCTGGACTCTCAGCCCAAAGGGATATTTAAAATTAATTCTATGTACCCTTATGATTCAAGCGAGACAGTGTGCTGTCATCAAGAGGATTGCATAACATTTAACTTAAATGAAAATGAAATAGAAAATCAGCCCATTGAAGTGGAAGCTGATATGCCAAAACATTTAAAAGTGGCTGCTTTACAAAGGGACACACCTACACAATTAGAGGAAAGCGCCGAGATTCCCATGCCAGAACATTTTCCAGAATTCTCCAAAATGGTAGAGGAGCAGATTTTATCAGCGGATGCATGTGACAACGATGAGGATAGAAATTAACTGAGGAAGATATTTATGGAGTTTAAAGATGTATTTGCAAAAGATGCTTATGATTGCGGTCTAACTGATTTACATGTGGCCACGCTACCGGAAGGGTGTAACAGAAGTCCAATGTTTGCGCGCCAGTGTAGACTACCATTGGCGTGTTTAGAGTCATTGGCAGAGATTAATAAAAATTTGGAGTTGCAGGGAATCATCAGGCCCATTCATAGCACATCTAATACACCTATTTTAGGTGTGTTAAAGCCAAATGGTCAATGGCGACTGTGTGCAGATTTGAGGGAGTTAAATAAAAGAGTGCCAGTATCCAGATGGCCACTGCCATTGATCAGGGATTAGCTCAGATACATGGTTCAAAAGTATTTACCACATTATATCTCACCTCTGGGTATTGGTGCGTGCCATTTGCAGAGGAGATGCAGAATTTATTTTCCTTTTCTTTTGATAAGGCTCAATACGCATGGGTTAGAACTCCATTCGGGTACGTCAATAGTGGGTGTGAATTTGGCATATTTTTGAGAAAAGCTATGCCTGATGCAGCAGAAAGAGGAACCATAGTTTATGCGGATGATGTGCTGATAAAAAATGAAAGCTTGAAAAGCCATTTTGATGAAATAAGACATGTGCTTGGCCAATTGCAGAAAGCAGGCGCCAAAGTGTCTTTACAAGAAGCACAATGGTGCAAGAAAAAAGTGAACTTTCTAGGCCATGAAGTGACTGAACATGGACTAAATCCACAAAAGAAAAAAATAGAGGCTATACAAAAACTAAAAGACCCTACAAATGTGAAAGGGGTAAAAAGTTTATTAGGAATGACAGGCTATAACAGAAAGTTCATTGAAAATTATGCTAGACTCACTCAACCATTGACTAAACTGCTTAAACTGAATACACCCTGGAAATGGGAAAAAGAGCAGTCTGAGGCAGCGGCTAAATTAAAGGAATGTCTTGTAAAGGCACCAGGTTTAGCATATCCCATAAAGGACAGGGATTTCTTTATAGAAATAGGTTTCTCTGAACATTGTATGTCAGCAGTGTTATCACAAAAACATGACTTGAATCACAAAACCATTGCCTATGCAAATGAGGCGTTTTCCCAAGTTGAAATGAAATTCAATGAATGTGAAAAGGCCCTATTAACCACTGTGTGGGCGCTACAACATTTCCGCCCCATTGTTCAGGGAGAAAAGGTGATTATTGAGACAAATCATCAATCTTTGCAGTTTTTAGAGACTAAAAGAATTAGGTCAGGTAATCTGGCACAATCCAGGATCACTTCATGGACGCTGGCATTACAAGGCTTTCCTGTAGAAGTGAGATATGGCCAAAATAAAAGAAGCCCAATTGCTCAAGGTTTAGCAGATTTACATGAATGTGCAGCTGAACAAGTATCAAACGAAATGGAAGTGGAACCTAATTTGCAGGCATTTGAACAATCACCACACAAAGCGTTTGATGAAAAAACATGCACATACTTGCCAACTGTGTATATGTTGATGGTTGTGCTTTTCACATTGAAAATGACAGTAATAAACAATGGGCCTCGTTACGACCCTGGCGCTAAGCGAAAAACAATGGCGGTAAATGATTACCGCCATCGTTTTCCGCTAGGTCCGATTATGACCCTTGACCGTTAACTACGATGACATTAGCGGCATTGTAGTCAACGCTGCCGCTATCTGCGCCAAGGATGCGCGCACACGACCTCCCACACCGTACTTAGCGCCATGGTGGAAAGGTACGCGAATGCCGACCCAAGCGGACATGCACCTAACGCCATCACCC
This sequence comes from Ambystoma mexicanum, assembly GCF_040938575.1. NCBI lineage: Eukaryota > Metazoa > Chordata > Amphibia > Caudata > Ambystomatidae > Ambystoma > Ambystoma mexicanum. The sequence goes on from NC_090922.1 coordinate 777,055,310, forward strand.
AGCCCATTAAGTACCTTACCGCCATGGCGCTAAGTACGCCATTGCGAACCAATCGTAAATGGCCATGTAAAGTGAATCCAGCTGCCACAGGTGCACAGAAACAGCACAGGTGGAGGCAATACAGACTCAGGAAGTACAAAAAGAGCACACCCCACCCCTTCCCACACCCAGTCACACTCCACAATGATACCAATACGACTTGCAATGTTGGGGCTGCAGGAACTGATAGCAATGCAAGTGCTACTACAACAACAACAACAACAGGCAGCACAGAGGAGATGCAGGAGGAGAAGGAGGGCAAGGCAGGGCCAGCAAGCCCCACCAGCACAGCCAGTGCCACCACGCAGGCAGCCCCCAACCCCACGCATCAGAGCCAGTCCATTCAACCTCACTGCTGAGCAGATCCACACCCTGTAACGTTTGGACGGGGACACCATCAACGCCATCGTAGACATGACACACAACGACATCGTCAGCATGATAGAAAGTCCAACCGCCATCCCACCCCTACTGAAGGTAGTGACTGTACTCCACTTCCTGGCCACAGGCACCTACCAGCACACAGTGGGGCACTTGCATGGCATTTCATAACCATTATTCTCACGTACACTTATCCAAGTGCTCGATGCCCTCCTCAAGCACACAGACGACCACATCTCATTACCACGGACTGGCCAGGAGATTGCAAACACCAAAGTGGGTTTCCATGCACTAGCCGGCATACCTGGTTGCATTGGTGCCATCGACTGCACCCATGTGGAATTGGTGGTTCCACGTGCCATGGAGGTACTGTACGGCAACCGGAAACAATTCCACTCAATCAACGTGCAAATGGTCTGTGACTCCAACAAGATCATCGCACATTGTTGTGCCCGATTCCCCGGATCAACCCATGATTCAATGGTCCTGAGGAACTCCACAATACCATGCTACATGGAGCGACATGCAGGCCCAAGATCCTGGCTACTCGGTGAGTCTAATGTCATGACCATGGAAATGTGAAGTGGGTAGGTGAATGACTTACCAATGCATACTCCACCTGGCTGAAAGGGGGGGGATGATGCATACTCCACCTGGCTGAAAGGGGGAGGGGGATGATGCATACTCCACCTGGCTGAAAGGAGGGGAATGATGCATACTCTACCTGGCTGAAAGGGGGGGTGATGCATACTCCACCTGGCTGAAAGGGGGGGAAATGATGCATACTCAACCTGGCTGAAAGGGGGGGGAATGATGCATACTCCACCTGGCTGAAATCGGGGGGGAATGATGCATACTCCACCTGGCTGAAAGGGGGGGGGTGATGCATACTCCACCTGGCTGAAAGGGGGGGAATGATGCATACTCCACCTGACTGAAAGGGGGGGGAATGATGCATACTCCACCTGGCTGAAAGGGGGGGGTGATGCATACTCCATCTGGCTGAAAGAGGGGGGGAATGATGCATACTCCACCTGGCTGTGAGTAGCAGAGAGAACGGAGACAGATGATACCCTACAGCAACCCAAACTCCACCCAACACCAGTAAAGCCAATACCCAATGTAGGCAGCCCTACCATGTGAATGAGGTTGTGTCCCAACCATGACACAACCATCTGCAAGTGCATTCTACCAATTCAGACCACATTGTCAACAATGAAATGCACCTACATGCACGTCACCAAACACCATCAACCGAAAGGCCTGTCCCCCATAACTGCCCACGAAGGAGGCACATGACGGACAGAAACATCAACACACCATTACACAGACAGCAGGGCCCCCAAAATGTCCCTATCAACATCAGCATTGCTCACTGGGGTCATGATGAGGCCCACAGCAATGTTGCAATGATGTGCACATTGACATCAAAGGACACGCCCAGGCCAACAAAACAAACGGCATGAACGGACACAGTGGATGGGCACTCACAATGCACTCCACCCCTCTGCATACATTGGGTGATGGCATGCAAAACAGGCCATGAGAGCCATGAGCATATACTGGTTGCATTGTGTGAATCAATTAGTGCATTTAGAAGTGGTCCAAAGTAACAGTTGGATGCAAGCCATGGTGGCACATCATGTTCTTGATCAGACGTCATGACTGACACATACATTCTCGCCTGCATACAGGTGATGCAGGCTATCCCCTGAAGAGGTGGCTCCTCACACCAGTCCGGAACCCGCAGAACCAGCACGAGGAGGACTTTAACCGTGCACATACACGTACCCGTGTGGTCATTGAGCAGACATTCGGCCTATTGAAGGCACGGTTCCGATGCCTCAGCAGGTCTGGTGGGGCACTCCTGTACCGCCATGAGAAGGTAGCAAAGATTGTCATGGCATGTGTCATGCTACACAAATGTGCGTCAGATGAAATGTGCCCCTGCCCCCTGATGCAGAACTGCAACCACCTGACGATGAGGATGAGGAGGGTGCAGATGGGGCCGCACCTCATGGAGGAGGCGATGCACAGGAGGGACGTGTAATGCATCAAAATATCATCGACCAATGCTTCTAGCACACACGGCTGGCGTGTATCACATGGAGACGGCACTTGGGGCACTGTGTGTCTCTGGGACATGCACACTGTGGACTGTACACCAATAAAGCACACATATGCAATGAAAATGTCCACACATTTCATTTCGAAAAAATGAAAAAGAAAAGTGTATTTCAATCATAAATTGTCGTGACACACACCCTCCCCTCCCCCCTGCACACCCCAACACACCCCCACCCCTGCACACCCCAACACACCCCCTCCCGCCTGCACACCCCAACACACCCCCTCCTCCCTCCACCCTCCACCCTCCCCCTTGCACACCCCAACACACCCCCTGTGAGTGTCTACAGGTGCCTGTAACAGTGGGCACAGGCTATTACAAGCCCCCTCTCCTGGCCCCCGGGGCACCCCTGCCTGTGGAGCGCAGGTTCCGTCCTGAACGTCGGACGGGGCTGCTCTGGACGGAACTGGCAGCGGAGGATGTCCCTGCCTGCTCCCGTGCATGCATGTCCTGTAGGGTGTGGGAGAGCTCTGTGAGCACACGGCGCACCCCGGCAAGTTTGCCACAAATGTCCCTTGACATGGACAGCATTGCATCCCTCAGGGTGTCAGTGTTGCGCGCAATTTCGGCCCTTAGGGTCTCTGTAGCCTGTTCGATGGCTGTCCTGGCCCCCACACATTCCACAGCATGCTCGGTGAGTAGCGTGGACAGCTGTTGCTGCCGTTGAATGATGTCCTCAAGGGACTGTTGCCCCTGCTGGGCCATGCCCATTGCCGGTGGTGTGATGGAGGGGCTGCTCCCCTCCTGTGGACTTAGAGATGGGCATGGGGTAGATGGCAACTCCTCTTCCTCTGTGTGCCCCTGTGTGGGATCCTAATGGGGGCTGGCATGGGACAAACAGAGGGAATGTGGAAGGTCAGTGGGGCGTCTGACGTCGTGCTCCTCAATGTCGGAGTCTGAGCATGCTGCAATGGCAGCTGATTCTCCAATGGTGCTGCTGGCCGCAGAACCGGTGCCTTCTGTGGCAGGCAATGTTGGAACAGGTGGTGCTGCTGCTGCTGGCCTGCTGCCTACTGGGGTGCTTGCCGTTGGGCCGTCCTGTTTGCTGGCAGTGGATTGTGCTTGCTGTGGGGTCTGGCTCACTGCAGCTGAGATTGAGGGTGCATGAATGGTTGTCTTGGCCTTCTTGGCTCTTTTTGTCGCAGGGGTGTCCTCGTCCTCGGGGTGTGATTCTGAGCCTGTGGTGGAGCAAAGGAGGGAGAGCGTTATTGATGGGTCTGCGGACATTGGAATGACAATGATTGACATGATTTTGGTCAGTAGATGAGTCACATTTGAGGCAGGGGCATGCAGGTTGTCTCCTTTTTGTGTGGAATGAGGATGGAGGTATGTGGGGGCCGGCAGATAGGGTGTGCATGCTACATGTATACAGGGTGGAGCTCGCATGTGGCTGTGGGCAGTGTCCAGCTAATGTGTTGCATTTACACTCTAGGGCAAGATTGTGCTACACATGAATGGACTTTGTCTTGATTTGAGGCACCTACCTTCATCGCCTGATCTCGGTACTCCTCTTTCCATCCCTCCGACGCCTTCAATGCCTTCCATGCCAATCGTGCTGGCACATATTTCCTCCCACGGTTGGAGTTTCAGTGGGGATTCAGAACCTCCACCGGTAGCCAGGGCAAGGTTGCGGTTGGCAGAGATGATGCTTCTTATACGTAGCCTAAGGTCATCCCACCACTTCCTGCACTGCTGTGGGGTGTGGGGTACGGTCCTCACCGCGCTGACGCGCTCTGCCCCCAGGGCCCATATGGCCTTCTTTTTGGCTATCGCCGGCCTGGTCATTTGCGGCGAAAAAACAATGGCTGCATTGTCTTGTAGGGTCTCCGCGAGCATGCTCAGTTCCTCCCGGGAGAATCTGTCCTGGCACTGGCGGTCGCATGCCTTCTTGACAACTTTGGGCATTTTTGGGTGGTTAAGTTGGTGGGTGATGGGTTGGGACAGGTGTCAGGGTTGGATCTGGTGTTGTTGGGAAGGATGGCAATGGATTGTGTCTTTAAAGATGTCCGCCGTGCTGTTTCCCGTTCCGCCGCGATGACCCTATTTCCGGTTCCGCTTTTTACGGTGACCGCTAATTGCGGCCACCGCTGATTACGGTGGCCGCTAATTACAGTGGCCGCTGAGATGGGTGGCGGTAGTGCACCTTGCGTGGCCTACGATGCTGGTAGGGGCCCTTTCCGCCATGACGTTATTTACATTACCGCCATGGCGTAATGCTCGTGCGCGATGGGTCGGAATGTGGCGCTCTTTCCGCCATCGGTCCACGGCATAAACGTTCATTACGTAATGGCGGTAATGTCGGCTACTTACCGCCAGGGTCGTAATGAGGCCCAATTAGTGTCGGGAATAGGAAATGTCTGGTTGAAATGTGAAGGCATCCCTAGTATAGGGATGAGAATTGGAGCTAGGAGCAGTCAAGTAGCCAAATTGGCAGCCATTTATGAGGCAATTGCTACTGCAGTTGATAATAAATTAGGTGAAATTGTCCTGGTGACTGATTCTGACTATGCACGAAATAGCTTTGTGGAATATGTACCTAGCTGGAAAGCGGAAGGGCATGACTACATACAACAAGAAACCACTTAAACATGGAAAAATGATACAAGCCATAGACAAATTGGTGTCAGAAAATGATTTAACAATATACTGGAGAAAAATGTGTGGGCATTTAAAAACACCAGGAGAGGATAAGGAGGGGAATGATAAGGCAGATCACCTGGCTAAAATTGGGGCTGTGATGGGAGAATTGCTACCTATTGAACATTTACTTGGTGAAATACAAATTGATGCAGTAACACGTTCTAAAGCACCAAAGGAGGTAGATCAACCAGTAGCCCAATGGAGTTATGATACACCAGACCAAGATCTGATTGAGGAACAAAAGGATTATCTAATTTTGGGAATATATTATAATGATTTGATAAACCCTGAACAAAGCCCTTTAACAGAAAATTATTGTATAGGAAAAGAAGAGTTTAGGGTGCTATTAAAGAATAAAAAACGAATTAGACTACAGGATGGACTCATGATTAGAGAGTCCATAACAGGACAGATACAGTGGGTGCTACCCCTTTCATTCAGAGGGCTAATGCTACACCATGCACATGATGCAATAACTCCAGGCCACAGAGGTTCACAAAAAACATTGGAATTACTAAAGGATTATGCTTACTGGCCACATATGCCCCAAGATGTGGAATTATATACTAGAGGATGTCTAGTATGCGCCCAATTTAAACCTGCTTCACCAATGCATAGAGCTCCATTAATGAAAATAGGCCTAACGCTTCCATGGTCAGATTTGCAAATAGACTATGTAGGGCCTGTAAAGAGGTTGAGCAGGGGGAACCGTTATATTTTAAGTGTGGTGTGTTTGATGTCGAATTGGATTGAGTGTATTCCTGCACCAGATTGTAGTGAGCAAACGGCAGCCACATTACTGGTGAATCATGTGTTTTCAAGGTTTGGGTTTCCACAAAGAATAGAATCAGACAGAGGAAGTCATTTCACAAGTGCTCTAATGAGTAAGTTATGGCAAATACTGGGTGTGAAAAGAAAACTGCATATTGCATATCGGGCGGCTTCTTCAGGTGGAGTTGAACGCAGTAATAGGTCTGTTGTGGACATATTAAAGGAAATTGTGGCAGATTTGTGGCATAAGCAGGTTCCAGCTGGGATTTAAGTTTACCTTTGGTTTTGATGGCAATCAGATCAACTCCTGCCAAATCAACAGGTATTAGTCCCCATGAGGTTTTAACAGGTAGGAAAATGGTGTTACCACAACACCTGCTATACAGAACAAATGAGCAGACACTTGTGAGTGCATCCACAGTTCATGAATACATTGATGAACTGAGGAAGCATTTACAACATGCATTTGCTTTTGTACAGATAAATCTAGAAAGAGCTGCTGACAGTGCAAAGTCATATTATAATAAAAAGACATCAGTAAAGGAATATTGTGTGGGCGATCAGGTGTATAAATTTCATTTTGGAAAAGGTAAACAGAAAAATTCTAAATTTCTAGCAGCCTGGCAGGGGCCATTTTCGAATTATAGATAAGGTCTCTCCTGTGGTTAATAAAATGTTGAAGACTGAAGGTGAAACAGCAATTGAACAGTTTGTTCATGTGAATCAAATTAAACCATGCCACCCCAGACATGAGATTAAACAACTTGAGCGTGTAGAAACAGATAAAGTCCCTTGAACATAAAAAGGTAAGGTAAATGGGTCTAGTCAGAAAGCAGCGGCAGAGAACCTGATATTCCACCATTGAAAAGGAGAGCATGTCCAAGAAATGGGTGGGTGAAATTCTAGGGTATTACCGTCTGAGGAGGGCATTCACCCTGTACATGGACCACATTATTCTCCCCTGGCTGTTCCGACAAAAGGATTCTAACCACACATTCTTTGATGGTAACTGGCCCAATAGCTATTCTCATTCACTACCCTGCAACAACGGGTCTGGTTACATGTCAACATCAACTACCTTTCTAGATCTCCCTACCTGGCCAAGTATCAGAAACTATGGGACGCCACCCCAGGGTGTGTTAGGTGGAGTAAATACATAAGCAGTCATCATGAATAGCAGCCCAGAAGAACCACTGATGGTTGAGCCCCATGTAGGGGACGGAAAACATGAGTTAGGTGAATTGAGAATACCTCTCACCTAGGAAAAGGAGTAGAATAAGCAGCAGGTACTTCGCTGGAGTGATCATAGAGGGGTGTCTGCCACAGCAGTACCCGACAGGGAAACAGGGATAGGGACAGACAAACACCCAGCAGCTATGATATGATATGAACTGATATGGCATTTATAATGGCCCTACACACAAGGGTTTCAAGGTGCGATGAGCCAAAGGAGTGGGAACAGAGGGAGGACAGAGACGACGATCTTACTAGGCTAGGTGACATTGAGATCACGAGCTATGTTTAATTGCCCCGGGTGCGACAAAGCATGCTATATGTGCTTTGCCCGCCCTGCAGGGAATTCCTTCACTGCCTGAGTGCTCCACTTCACCTTCAAGGCTTGAGGCCTGCTTAAAATAATTTTTAGGCCATACTGCCAACTGGGTGCTTTGTGACCAGCACCTTTCAAGATGACTTCCCGCCTCCCCTGACTACCGGAGCGCTCTGCTGCCTTGCCCTGCCCTCTGCCGATTGACATCCCCCTCCTCCTTGTCAACCAATCAGGAGCCGGCAGTTGGAAAGCTAGCCCCCTGACACCAAACCCCAAGAACAAAGAACTGTGTCTGGGCCTGTCTGGGCCAGGGAGGACTTGGAGGGCCCCCTAGCATGCCCCCTGCACCTCTCAGCCTCATGGATCAGCTCAAGTAGCCGGCCACCCCACAAATTTGTGTCCATGAAGCATTGTTCTCCCACCTCCTGTGAGTCATGTCCTGGACTTGGTTGTGCCTTTCTACTAACTCACAAAACTGTGTAACTTAAGTGTTCATACGCGATTCTGCTTTTCTATGCCTCACTATATACCTTCTCATTAATGCATTTCTGTGCTACCTGGCAAATTGGAATCCTGGTGTGTTTTAGCAACTGTACACCTCCTTTTTGCATTTCATTTCTGTGCTCTTTGGCAAATTTGAATCTTGGTGTGTTTTAGAGGAACTGTACACCCTCATTATTGGTACTCAAGTGCTTCTATGGCCCTCACCATCTGACCTATCTACTCTTACTGCTACACTATAACCTATCCTCCCTCTCTCACGAACTCTGGAAGGAAAATATTTTTAAAAGTCATCCTAACAACTAACCCTGGTCTACCCATTGCAGACACCCATGTCAATGCAACTTATAGACAGACTCTCACTGATATCCTCTTTTCTGTCCACTCTCCAGATCTCTGGACCCCTCATCTTATCTATGCTCTCTCTCCTTTCACATCTTCAGCCATTAATGGTGGCACAAGATGGGAAGTATTCTTGGTGGGCTTTTCTTCATCCAGGTGTATCATTAATGTCTATTGCAATGGCACTATCATGGCTCAGGGTCCTCAACCCAACCTCCTCCTCTTTGACCGGTGCTTGCCGTCTCTCTTCAACTTCCTCCCTACACCTGTTACTCCTTCTTCCTCTGTCTCTGCCTCTCTCCCAACTGGTGTACCACGCCCCTGTACTTCTCCTCTGAAAATCTTAAAAGGCAGCAACCTGCTGCACCTAGCCACACTTAATGCTTGTTCTGCTGTCAAACACTCTGCCATCATCAGCCTCCTCCTTGAAGATATCTTCACTCTTACTGAGACATGGTTCGGTGCCAGCTCAGACACTGCTTTTGATTCCCTTCTCCCTTATGGCTATTAGATCATCTCCAAACCTCACCCCAACCATGCTGGTGGTGGAGTTGCCCTGATCTTCCCAGAGTGGGTCCTTTCCTCCCTCATACCCACCCAGCAATACTCCTTTGAGAGCCTGGTCCAAAAGCTAGTCATCTCTCCCACCTCCTCCCTGACCATTGCCACTCTCTACAGGCCACCTGGCTCATCACCCTGTTCCTCTCAGAATGGGCTGATTTCTCCTCCTCTCTCCTCACATCTATCTCTAAACTCCTAGGTGACTTCAACATCGACCTTGACTCCCCAATCATGTCAACCACTCTCTTACGTGACCTCTGTATCTCGCATCCCTCTCCACTCTCCCCTTTGGTCCTACCCACTTGGCTAGACATACTCTTGATGCCTTATCCACACTGATAGTTTGCTCTCCAACCCACTCATCACCCCACTCTCCTTTGTCTGACCACTCCCTCCTCTCCTCTTATCTGGGGACTCTCTGCTACCTGACCACTCCTCCCCCAGTTCTGCCAATCTCATTCACGGACATACACCCAATGAAATGAGTGTCAGCCACTGCCTTTGCATCCACCTTCATACCCCCCTCTCCTCCCACTGCAGACTCTACTGCTGACTCGGCACTCAGCAACCTTCATCTTGCCATCCGTAACACTCTCAACATTCTCGCCCCAGTCATAAGGATCCACCTAAAACATGCCACCAATCGTAACAACTGGTACTATTCTGAACTTGCAGCTCGAAAACTCAAGTGTGGAGCTGCAGAATGGAAGTGGCTAACCTTCTGACACACTGGCCTGCCACCTTCTCCAAAGGCAATACCGACTCTCCATCTGTTCCAAGAAAAGGGCCCATATTCAGGCTCATGTCTCTGGGGCATCCAACAACACGACTGAACTCTTTAAAATCTGCACGAAACTAGCTAACTCTTCTGCAGTTTCTACCTCAACTCCTGACAAAGAAGAGGGCCAAGAAGATGGGGTAGAGGAAGTGCCTACCTCTAGCACCCAGAGAGAATCATGGGTGTGGCAGTTCTTTACCACTGTTGGGAATGTACCAAAGGCTAAAGCTACAAAAGTCAAATGCACTGGGTGCAACTTTGTAGGCCCTCCATACAGAGACCCTCTTCCCTTTCCATGGCAGCCTGCAGAAGGCAAAGACAGAACCCTATGAGCATATTAACAGAGCACATTTTTTTCCCTTTCAAACTTATCCCACTATCGAATAACTTTACCACATAGCCGGTCCAAAGTGGACATGGCCACTGTAACCCACTTTTGGTCCCTCACGGTCATGGCCAGTAGCCAGATTGTCCGTGTCATGACCTTATACCATGACCTGGACTATCTGGCCACTGCCCATGGCAACAGGCTATACCTCAGCCAACAAAGGTATATCACTATGTTTTGTACATACATAATGACACTTGTCAAAAAATAAAACAAGGGCACATTAGCAAAACCATGCTTTAAGGTCTTGCCAATGCTCCTTACACTGGTTTGCTTGAAATTAGCCCATGTTTTATTTGTTCAAAAGTGTCAAAATGCATGTACAATATATATATAAGTTATAGTCATATAATTTAGCCCCCACTTGACAAAATCCATTCAGACTGTGCACAAACATTGGAGGTTAGGTCTATAATCTTTCTGAAAATATTTGTCCACATTCGTAAAACGGCAACGAAGTTATAAGCCATCGAAAAATGTTGAGACCTCCCTCTAATTTAGCCCTCTCTTGACAAAATCCCACCAAACTTTACAAAAACATTTATAGCTAGATATAAATCTTTTTTCAAACCTTTGTGTAGATTTGTCAAATGGCACCACATTTATAAGCCTTTGCAATATTTTGGGACCCCACCTCTAAATGTGTTCCCTCTTGACAAAACAGCGCCACATTTTTCATAGCCATTCAGAATCAAGTCTAAATTAACATTCCAAAATGTCATGCAGAGTCAATGAGTGGTGTCAAAGTTACAAGCCATCCAAGAATTGCTTTTCACCAACCCTGTAATGGAGAAATAGGCCCAGATGTGACCACCACAGTACCACACCCCCAGAACGTCCGGACTGTTCACGGACTTCGGGGATGAAAAACAAACATTTTTTGGCTTCTTATGGCCATATTCCATCACATCCTCATCACCCCTCACCTCTCCCGAGATTGTTTGATACGTGTTACAAGTGCAATGTTGCATTTTTTAAAATGTTTTTACCGCTATGTCCACAGACACCGGCGGATACCCATGAATCCAACATGGTGGCCGTTTCCATAAATCTGACGCACTTCATGCTTTTCACCATCCAATCAGGGGGCGCGTCCGATGTCTGCGGACATCACGTCGCCCTCTAGGTCAATCGTACTCCTGTCCTCAGACCAAACAGGGAAATGGGTCCACATAGCGGAAAATGATATGACAAATTGTTTTGACCAACATTTTGCCTGGACAGATTTTCACCAAATTTACAAAAGCATGCTTTCGGGACCAAGCCGCTGCTCCTGCCTCAAATTTGGTGAAAACCCGTCCAGGGGCTTGGACTGTAGGCGTCAGCACATTTCTTTTACATTCACTCTCTGGAGAAAACAAAATGTGGGACCCCCCCTAACACTTTGACCCCGCTTGACGAAACCTCACCAAACTTGCCAAAAAAATTCAGAGTGGGCCATCTACTTTTTTTTTGCAAGGTTTGGTGAGGATTCGTCCAGGGGGAGCAACACAATAAGCCGCCCAAAAAGTGCCCTTCTTATGGGTTTAGCGACTTAACCATAACTACACTGCCGCTACTGCAGGACGTGTAATAGATATATATAAATAATATGATGTGGCATTTATAATGCGCCTGTACACAAGTGTTTCTAGGCACAACAAGACAAGGTAGGGGAAATAAGAGAGGACAACATAACGATCTTACTAAGCCTTGTGTCATTCTGCTCGCTCAAGTGTGTGGAAGAGGGAAGGGGAGTAGTGCGAGGGTCAGGCGGGAGGGAAGCGGGAAGTGCATTTAACTCACAAGTGCACCCAGTGGGTGGCTCATAAGTGCAGAGAGAAGGGACTGTGGGGTTGCAGATACAGACCCTTACGTGCTGGGGAGCCCGGAGGCAGTGTGAGGCAACTGGTCATGCAGGAGCCTGGGCCTGACTTCGGAGGGTGACCAGGTGACCAGGGCACAGAGCAGTAAGGTGCATCAGCAGGGAAGAGGAAGAGAGAAAGTGGAAGTGAAAAGGAAGGTCTTGAGTTGCTTCTTTCAAAGATGTTTTGGAAGAGAAAGTTGGAGGTAGAGCGGTCCCAAGCCCCAGAAAGCCTTGTGGACAATGCAGAGTGTCTTGAAGTTGATCCTTGCAGCCATGAGGAGCCAGTGCAGAGATTTCAGAGCTGGAGAGATACAATCCCTGGGCTTGATACCCATAGCAAGTCTTGCAGTCCTGTTCTGAATAAGTTGTAAAGGTTGAAGTGTAGAGGCAGGAAGATTTAGAAAGAGGCTGTTGAAATAGTCCAGCCTAGAGAGGACCAGGGCTCTGGAGACAGTGATCTTCTGGGGGAAAGTGAGAAAAGGAAGAATACTTCTGAGGAGATGCAGCTGATAGTTTGACTTCTTAGAGATGTCAGAGATGTGAGGATAGAAGGTGAGGGTGGAGTCAAAGATGACACTAAGGATCTTAGACTCACAGGAAGGAGCAGGACGATGGCCCAGAGAGGCCGGCCAGATAGAGAGAGAGGAAATGAGGGAGTGGGTGTCCCAATGAGGAGGATCTCAGTCTTACTGGAATTAAGGCAGAGATCACTGGCGGCACCCCATCCCTGAATTGCGGCCAGACAGTCTGGTGTAAGAGAAGAAGCACAGGTGGCTGAGGGGAGCCTAAAAGAGAGCTGAGTGTCATCCACATAAAATTGAAAATTGGAGCAGAAAGTAGCAATGCAGTGGGCAAGAGGATCCAGATAGTGGTTGAAAAGCCAGGGAGAGGGGTTAGACCCCTGGAGAACACCACAAGTAGAGAGAGAGATAGAAGACAGGAAAGACCCCAGTTGGACCTGAGAGGGGCGGTCACTGAAAAAGTAGGTCAACCAGGCCAGTGTGAGATCAGCAATAGTAATTTTGTTTGTGAGACAATTGAGCAGGATGGCATGTTTGATCATTTCAGAAGCAGAGGATATATCAAGGAGAAAGTGGACAGAAGGGAGATTAGAGTCAAGATTGGAGAGCAAGTCTTCACATGTGTTCGGGAGAGCAGTTTCCTTGCTTCTGGCAGCTCTGAAGCCAGACTGATGGTCATAGAGGTAACCAAAAGATTTAGTATGTCGATTAAGCTGAGAGATGGCCAGCTTTTTCTAGCGTTTGCCCAGGAAAGGAGTGATGGAGATTAGTCGATAATTAGCCAGAGAGGAAGGATCGGTCGAGGGCATCTTCAGAAGGTGGTGAACAAGAGAGTGCTTAAAGCGGGATGGGAAAATTCCAGTGGTGAGGAGTGATTGCAGAAGTCAGCCAAGGCTGTAGCAAAGGTGTTGATGTGTTCCTTGATAGTTCTGGATGAGCAGGGGAGAACCTGATTTGATGAGACTTTCATAGATCGGACTTGTCTAGAAACATTGTCAGGGGTGAACAGGGGAAAGATGGAGAAAGGAAGAGGTGAGATGCCCTCAGATGGGTCAGGAGTGGTAGAGGAGGAGGTTGAGGAGGTAAAGGAAAAGATGGTGGGCAGGATGTACTGAGTTTTAGTAGTGAAATGAGAGGCCAAGACTGTGCAGAGCACCTGCCTGGCAGGGGACAGGAGAGTTAGAGATTTTCGGCCGAGTTGTTAGATACCGCGGAGACACGGGCTTGGGTGTAGGCTCCCTTTTTAGAAGGACAGAGAGTCTGTACTGCCTTTGGAGCAGGAGGCAGGCCAGTTTGTCAGGGGTGCGCCCAAGACCCTCCATGTCCGCTCTGTCATACTACACTTTTGTTTATGGTTGGCAAGGTCAGTATCATACTAAGAGTTGTACTTGGATTTGGGCTTCAAGCTGATCCTCATGAGAGGGGACATCCAGAGTGTTAGAGATAGAGAGATGAAGGTTAGAGAGGGCTGTGTCAGGGGTACACCCTATTTCCCAGCATAGTTAAACTACTCAGCCACTGATGCTCTCCTCCTACCGGTTTTTGTGTTATTCACATCATCAGGCGGCAGTCTTAGCTTGCAGTTTACGGCATTTGCAGGTGTTCACAATCAATGATGATTATGCCGCACGAACCTCTGGTAGCTGTAGTGTAGAGAAGGAGCCATGTGCCCTCACCTCGAGCACCGTTCCCATGTTGTCTATATGTTGGGAACCAGAGTGTGAAATACGTGCAGGGCCAGTGAAGATACCAATACCAAGGACAATCCAGGAATCAAGGTTCCCATTGAGAAAACCATACCTGCATACACGGCAATATGATGGGCATTTGAATGAAATCCCAGAAGAAGTGGGAAAAGTGAGCAAAAGGGAAGATTGGTGATGTCACACGAAGCAGGGATGATGCACCCAGAAGAGATGAAGAAGTAAGAGAACATAAACATTCTATGAGTCTTAAGAAAGTGTCGAAGATAAGCAAAATTTGAGATATCGAGATGAAGATGTTTATGCTACAGAAACAATGAGGATATCCAGTCCTTTTACATGTGTACAGATGCCAAAAAAAGGAAGCAGAAAAGTATTCTTAAGGCCAGCTATATAGTGAATAGATTGCAGGATGCGCCAAATATATATATGTATAGGAATGAATTCACTATGGACGATTCCACTACACATTTTAGCAGAGCTGGACCCAGAGAAAGAAAGGTTTTTCCAGTGTGTTGGAGTTGAAAAGCAATTGAATTACAGAGGTGAATCAAAGAAAGGTGAGGCTGGACTAGCACCAAGAAGCCAAGGACGCTCCGGGCCTGAAGGATCAGACAGTGGTTACAAGTTTGTGAAAAGAACAAACTCCTGTTCAGAAGATGGGCACGAGAACAATGAAGATGTCAGAGGTTCATTAAAAAAGAGTATTTTAAATGCAGTAGAACTCTAAACCATGGTCTTCAGTCAAATGGATGAGTGGAAATAGATAATCATGACGTGCTACACCAACTCCAGGAGACAAAGGGCCTCATTACACGGAAGGCGGGACCCGACCTTAACGGCTGGTGTAGACCAGCCGTTAAAGTTGGGGCCCGCAAAGGGACCTTGTTGCTAATTACGGTACCGCAATTTGCGGTACCGTAATTAGCTCCTTCCCCATTCCCATTATGCCTTATGGGGCAAAAATGGGAATGAGGAAGGGCCAGGGAGAAAGGGGGAATTACCACACCGCCAACCTTCGAATGGGGTGGTAATTCCCATTTTCTCCATGGTGGTACCGGTATGGTACCGGCGGGAACCATGGTGCTAATAGCAACATGGTTTACCGCCTACCGTGTAATGAGGCCCAAAGTATGCTATATTCCCTCTTATTCCCAGGCACGAAGAACGAACTTAAGCCAATCTTCAAAGGGCTCATTGACTGGCAGACAGCAGAGTGATGATGGATAGTAGGCTAATTGGTGGGAAGCCATAATCAAGAACAACCCACGAGCACCTGGATGCCAGCCTGTGTGCTACTGGCGTGTGTGGCAAAGTACTGACAGATACAAGGAAACCAAACAATTATAGAGGGCCACATAGTAAAGATCCCTATAGTTTGTGTACCCAATGGGATGTTGTGTATTTGATGACATTCATAGTAACCTGCACTAGAGGAGGGCTTAGTTGTCCCACCTGACGTTAGAGACCCAATTAGTTTAATTTAGTTTAGTTTGTTTATTTATATAGCACGGCCAAACCCTCAGGTAACTGGGCGCATTGGGCTTGAAGCAAAACATAGGTTACAGAATGTTGCACATGCGAGATGCGTATAAGGGCAATACAATGTGTAGCATAAGGACCGGGTTACAATGTGGTCCATGTCGTGATACAGGCTGAAGGTTACAATGGATGTACAGAATTCAGTATAGATAAGCATGCAGGTATCATATTCTTACTGAGAAGTCAGTCAAGTTTTCAACATAGCTCTGAATGACCAGAATGACTTCTCAGACCTGATTGTCGTGGGGAGTGTATTCCAACACTTTGCTGCTAGCACTGGGAAGCTAGATCTCTAGCTGTTTTCCGATTGAATTTGGGAATGTTCCTTTGGTACTTTTAAGGTGTTCTAGTGGGTCTACAGGTGCTATGTCTGGAGAATTTGTTTGATGAGTACCTGGGGGCAGTCAGTGAAAGGCATTTGTGTGTGATGACAAGCAGTCTTAGTTTAATTTTATCCAGGATGGGGAGCCAGTGGACTTCCTTGCTGATGGTAGAATCGTGGGCCTTACGAGTGAGGTTAAGTGCACATCTAAGGTCACTGTTCTGTAAGACCTGGAGTCTACTCAAATTGCTGTTGGTGGTGCCCAACAAAAGGGCATTGCAATAGTCTAGTCTGGATAATATCAGAGCTCTGGACAATGTGAGGCAGCTTGTGGTTGAGAGAAATAGTCTACAGGCATTAATGAGTTTATTCGTATAGGCCGTAGATGAGGTGGTGGCATTTATTTGTTTTTTGAGCGATAGTGTGGAGTCAAGATACATGTTTTGACTTCTTTTGAGACTTTTATGATATTACTGTCAATAGTGAATGATTGGTACCTAGTGTCCAGTTTGTTGAGGCGGGCCTGGGAACCTACGATGAGCAGTTCTCTCTAGTCATTGTTCAAGCAGAGGCTGTGGGTGGCCACATGCTTGAATTTCAAGGTAGATTTCATTAAGTATTGCAACATCTCTCTCATAGCACCCAGTGAGTGTAACGAGGACCTGGGTGTCATCTGCGTAATTGGTATTTGTGACACCCACTTCATCAAGTCGGTCAAAGAGGAGCTTGGTGAAGATGTTGTAAAGCGTAGGTGAGATACAAGAACCTTGGGGCACTCCACATTGGATTGGGACAGGGTCAGCTGCTGCTGAAGGAGCGAAGACACTAGTCGACCTATCAGACTGAAAGGACCGAATCCAATTGGTAGCATTCTGTGAGAATGCGGCAGCCGATGAGAGGTGATGGGTGAGAATTTGGTGGTCAACTAAGTCAAAGGCTGCGGGTAGATCCAACAGGAGCAAGATGGCCAAATTGCCCTTGTCTTTGGCTTCATCCATTTGGATTTTTAGATCCAGGAGGGCAGATTCGGTCCCATGCCTGGGTCTAATGCCGGATTGTCGCAGGCCTAGGAAATTATTGTCTTCCAGATGTCGTTGTATTTGGAGGTATGCCACTCTGTCTAGAATTTTTAGGAGAAAGGGGACGTTCGAGATGGGCCTGTAATTAGTGGGTATGTTGGGGTCTAGGTTGGGATTTTTAGGCTTCTTTAAGGTTGTTTGGTACTGATGAGTGTCTAAAAGAGGTATTAATCAGTGAAGTGATGAAGGGGGCTAGATCTTTGGCTCCATCTTTAATGACTGAGACAGGGCACAGGTTACCTTGGCAGTTTGCAGGTTTAAGGCTGGCAATTATATTCACCACTTCATCCTCAGTGACTGGGGAGAAGTGGAAGGAAGGGCAGTCAGGAATGGCAGAGCTCTTTTTACTATTAGAGTAGTCTTTGGCGACAAGGCTAGCTTTTTTTTACTCTATTTTAGCTTGTACAAGGGCTACTTTATTCAATAGTGCTAGTTGGATGTTATTGCACCAGGCTTTATCCTTGATGCAGTCATCTATGAGTGGCACTGGTAATTCTAGTGCTCTTAAAATGGAGAATAATTATTTTGTGCCCAATTTGGCATTGTGTATTCTCAGGTTGAAAATCTCTTTTTTTTTCTTTATTTGCTTTTAGTTCATTTACAAGAATGAATTCATGTAGAACCTTTGCAAAAGTATAAAATCCAAGGACAAAAATGTCATTACCTCAACATACGAAAAATTAATGATTTAAAACAAAGTGCATTTTAGGGTTTGTAAAATGTTCACATATGAATCATCATTTACATATTTCATGAATAGGCCACTTTCAGTGCAATTCCGCGATAACATGTTAAAACAGATATTTACTAATCAATTTACCATGTAAATATTCCATTTTCAAAACAATGCAAGTTCTTTTTCAATGTGCCTACAAAAGCTTACCACTTCATAGATTAAGCAGTTGTGAACTCCTTGCATCATTCAAGACCATAAAAACTCTAGGCAGTCCTCAAAATCAATATGAACAAATTTCATCAGTCTATCAGTCCTAATTCTTTTAAAATGAGGGCAGTAGAGAATGAGGTGCTTCAATGTTTCATAAGGCTTGTTACAGTCATCAAAACAACATCCCACTGAGTATTTTATGTCGTTTACTTTCCAGTTCTTAGTCCTTTCTCTTGTATGGTAAAGATTCAATCTAAATCGAATATATGCTTTCCTGGTAATTTCGCAGGGGAATAGATTAATGTGATCATATCGCGGGATGCGCTGCTTGACAAATGCGCCATATTCCTTATATAGTTTATAGGTCCTAATCCGATCGATGGTTAAACACCAATCTAAATCAAAAAGGTTTTTTTTCGCATAACAAGGGCGATGGTAAACGGCATGCACTGTAATGTTTACTTAACTCAAAAGTTGTTGCATTTTTAGATGGTAATTATGAAATGAGACAGGAGTATGTGAGCCCAGCATCTTATTCATGTCCACATACAACGAATTTGTGGGTGGATAGTGCATTTTCACATAATTGGAAAGCTGTCTCCATTTCCATCGGGTCGATAGTGCAACCATCCCCAGTTCATGGCGAATGATGGCGTTTGGTATGGCATTGGTAGGAACATTGCAGCTTTCAAGAGTGAACCTTGTAAGCAATCCAGCATAATAGTCATATCGCACAGACAAATATCAAGTGCATAAAGGATAACACTCTCGGTCTTCAGTGACATAAATTCAATTAACGGTACTAACGAGAATTTGCAAAACCGTGAGTAAATCTTTTTCATTTTCGAGAGAAGTGGCCTGGTCTTGCACTTGATAATATCCGTCCATGAATTCATAGAACTCTGGGCCGAGAGATGATACCCTAAATAAACAGCAGTATTAATACATGTTATCTGTGTGTCCATGCTACGCCATCTGAAATTGCCTTTTTTCTGTTTCGCTCCAAATTTTATTATGGCAGTTTTTGCCGGATTTGGGGTCAGATTATGTTCCTTTGCAAATTCCACAAAGAGTGTTAATCTCTTTTTTAATGTTTGTGATATCGCTTTTATAAGTAGTGGCTGCAGACAAGTATTTGTCTTTAGAAAGAAGAGAGGGGGCTTTTCTCCAATTGGATTCCGCTGCTCTCTTAATATTGCAAAGAGCTTTTAATTCTGCTGAAAACCATTTATTCATGTGGGAAGTTGGTTTGACCTTCCTTAATTTGAGGGGAGCACTTTGATTAAGGGCTTGTTCCAGGGTGTTGTTATACAGTTCTACTAGGGCAATCGGATTTGCATTCGGTGCAGGATGGTTATTGGTAATTGGCGTTAGGAGGAGTCTCAGGTTTTCGATTTTAATATTGCGTTTGTTCCTAGTTGCAGTTTGTGGTGTCCTAATAATTGTAGCAGTTTTAGGCGAGTCTTTGTGTAAGGAGAAAGTGATGAGATGGTGGTCTGTCCATGCACAAGGAGTGATGTCAGTCAGAGATAAGTCAC
The DNA here is from genome assembly GCF_040938575.1 of Ambystoma mexicanum. NCBI lineage: Eukaryota > Metazoa > Chordata > Amphibia > Caudata > Ambystomatidae > Ambystoma > Ambystoma mexicanum. The sequence goes on from NC_090922.1 coordinate 777,074,825, forward strand.
AGTAGGCGTTGGCTAACCAATCCAGTCATCCCCCTTTTTAATGTGTAGGCTTATTGATATGTTGTGTAAGACCTAAGTGAGTGATAGTGTTTTTCAGTGAGGTGGTGTTAGTATCATTAGGGTCATTGAGGCCCAGGTTAAAGTCGCCCATGAGAATAATTTGTGAGACTGGTTTAATGTTGGTTGTCAATAAGTGAGAGATGTCCTCCTCGAAGGAGGACATGGGGCCTGGTTGTCTATATATGAGGTGTAGAAGTATAGTTTGGGTGTTGGATAGCAGTATTTTGAGGGATAGAAGTTCAGCGGATGTTAGAGTTGTGTTGGTGACTTCTCTAATGTTCAAATTGGTTTTAGCAATGAGGGCCAGCCCTCTATAAGTGCGGATGATATTGTAGTTCTCTGGAATAGAAATAGAGAGTGCGGGGCCAGCTGCTTGGTGAAGCCATGTTTCTGTGACCGCAATGAAGTCTAGGTGATTTGCAATGATTAAGTCTGCAATGTCCGGGGCTTGCGCTAATGAGGGTGCCCTTGATTGTAGTAGAGGTAGGTACTGTGTGGTTGTCTGGTGGGGTCTCCTGAGATGTGGAAATGTCCTGGTTAATAAAGGTGTCAGTCTGGGTCAGCGGCAGTTTGTTGTTCCTGGCTAGTTGGGTGAGCATCCTGGGAAGCTTAAGCTTGAGGCTAGTGCGGTAGCCTAGTCTAGCATTTCTCAAGTGTGTTGGGCAGATGATATAGGGACTAGTGGCGTTGGGTATGTTAAGGCGAGAACCTAGTCTTGCGTTTCTTGAGGGCATAGGACATGGGATGAGAGGTTTAGGGGGGGTGGCAAATCTGGTGATCCATTCTTCCAGTGACACGGCTGGTTCTAGGTGGGAGGTAGTTATAATGTTTGTGTAGGGGGAGGTTTATGTCCTGTGGAGGGAAGATAATTCAAAGGTGAGATGCTGTGAAATAAAGGAAGGAAGGTAGCCATGGCGAGTGTCACTCTTCTTAAAGAGGCCACGGTAGGAGGCTTGACCGCTAGGTGTGCTGCTGGCAGTATAATCCTGGAGAGGTGAAAGGGATAATTAGGTGCAAAATCTATCCTGAGGTCTTACAGGCTGGCTAAGATGAGGGCAGGCAGTGGGAAGTAATATGTTATAAGCAGATAGCTATTTCAGCGTACCTGGGATACACAATAGTAGGATGATATGTAGTATGCTGGCAATTGATGGTAGTACCATGCAACAGTAGGCTAATGCAACAGTAGGCTACTTCGGAATATAAATGCAACAGTAGTCTACTTCAAAATATAAATGCAACAATAGGCTAACGTGGAACAAGCATTTGTTTAAAGCTAGTAAATGCAGTTGATCACTCTATTCGCCTACAGTTGGGTAGGTAGGCTAGTCTAACATTGATTGGTATCACGGAGGGCAGGCTAGTCTTGCAATTATTTATGTTCAGCTAGTCAGATCATATGTCACAAAAAAATATCATGGTTGCAATCACGTCGAAATAAAAGGGTTGTAGTGCCAATAGTGCAGAGACAGATTGGAAAATGCCAGTTAAGGCAACGTCTTGTGCATACAGGAGGTAGAGGCGAATTTAGAGCACTCAGGCACATTGATATGGTATGTTAAAGTTGCCAGTAGGCTGATTCGCAATCTCCTCAGCACATCAGAGTTGTAGATATGCTATTTGATAATGTCACAGTCACGATATAATAGCAGATAGTTAAAATCATGGTCACAGCAGCATAATAGTGTCGCAAGTTGGCTATTTCAGAACGCACATATGCATTCAATTAAAGATAGGCAACATCATAGTCTCAACAGCAATGTAACAGTAGTGATTACCATAACCAATGGTAATATCGACGCTCAAGTATTAGGACACAATACTAATACAGCAGTATTCATGCGATACAGTATAGGCACTAAATAGTAGCAGAATAGTGTGCAAACAGGATCTGCAAGATCATGGGAGGGCTAATGGCCTGTATGTAGCGAGGGCGCTATTGGGTTAGCTGGTTATCTGGCCATAATCGTCAGAACAGGTGGCAATGGAATGGGGCTGAATTGTTAGCGTAGCGGCGCAGGTACTGGCTTGTAGGAAGGTAATATGCCTGTTGGCATGGTAGAGTTGGGCGCAGGGTGGTTCACTTTCCCAACACTTTCCCATCAAGTATGAGAGATGTTCCCTCTAATCCTATCACTTTTTCCAAATAGGTTTCTGTAGTTTACTACGTAGGATGATGTCAGTGATGATGATGTTTTACTTTTTAACCTGCTTTTTTATGAAACTTGCTGAACGAGAGGATCGGGAGAATTGTCGATGTTCGTTGCAACTCCGTTTTAGACAATTGCATACAAAACAGATGTGATTTGCCAACTTCCTGAGTTAGTATGATTATTGAAGTTTGAGTATCTTCTGCATCCCCATCCATCTCAAAGTATTGCTACCTCATCTTAAAGGGCTGGGTCGATAACCCCAGTTCAGTAGTAATCGGGTTAGCAAGGAACATGCTCACACCCAGACCCACAGTGGGAAAAGGAGGGAGTAGCCCACAGTGTGATGTTCCAAAGCAGGGCATACGTCACCCCGGTGCATCACCCTATTGGAATGTGAAGATTCCACCCTTCAGAAATCCATGTATATGATGAACAGGAGAGAGGCGGCGTACTCTAGATCCCTGCACAGTTGACGTACTGAGCCACTGATGTTGTCCTCCTACCGGTTTCTGTACTATTCACATCATCAGGGAGGCAGTCTTAGCTTGGAGCTGACAGCAAGTCCTGGTGTTCACAATCAATGATGATTCTGCTGCAAGGACTTCTGGTAGCTGTAGTAATCAGGTTATGTTCTTGTCATCAGGTCAAGTTGTACTTTGGAAGGCCTGCAGTGGTGGGCACGGTAGGAGTGGGCAATAGAGGCAAGGGACAAGCAGACCTGCAAGTGCCTTGGATGGGTAAGTGGCATCATCAAGAATCAGATACAGACCATAGAAGATGTTTTAGGGCTGCTTCTGGGTGGGCATGGTCCCTCAGCAGAGGGGCGAGTGCCAGCAGCAAGTGTGACAAGTCAGCCATGTTTGTCTGCCTAGGTGATGTCCTCTTCTCTTCCCATTGCGTGTACAGTTCGCTATTCTTGGTTCGTGATTCTTGGGATCTCAAAGCAATACCACATCATTTTGGTACAAGGGGTACTATTATCAATAACACGGTAGCTTTTAGATTCCTTAATCAAGGCGTGCGTTTGCTAAACAATAATGCATGGGGATAATTGTGAAACTTTGGTTATTGTGCAATAACAACAACACAACCACACATTAAGGCACACTCATTGGCATATATACACCTTTGTTTTTTTAATACAAACCAAAGGCAATTGTGTCATCTTTATTTAACTCTATTCTAATAGTCCTGATTCTGGTTTACATAATAGTGAATTCTGCTTCGGTCACCCCAGGCCATAGACCATATTGTGTGGAGTCCAGTAAACTAAAATGTCCTTCCTCCAATCCTGGGCATACTTTATCTAGTAACCACCCAGTTAATATTTTTCAAGACTGTACAATTATAACTAGTCATCTTCTACCATTAATATTCGAAATAAATAAACATATATGAAGATAGCATTTCTATTTTTCGTTTTACCTAGATATCTACAGCATTTTTAAGTCCGATGGGAAAACGGTATGATGGGCACTTTGCACCACCCCCCCCCCGACCCCCCAACACACCCGCCCCACCAATGATCCATATAAAATGTGCTGTCTAAAACAAGCTGCCTCGCGAGATTTCTGTGACCGCGCGGGGGCCATTGCCGATATCTGAGACGTCTCTTCGTCCATGGAAACGCTGTTACTCTTACTTAGCTGCGTGCCCCTCAGCCATTGCCAGCCAATAACCTTCTTGGCAATTAGGTGTTTTCAAAATCACACGAGAGCCCCATTAAGCGCAGCCATAGGACAGGGCTCTTTCGGCTGCTCGGCGCTGTCATCTGTTTCACACCTTTCCCAATACCGGATTTATGAGGCCTTTAGAGGCAGGTCCATGGGGAAATATGGAACCGGAAAGCGACACGCGATAGAACTATGTCTCCTTCTAGCTCAGTTTGCTTGCAGGATTATTCAATACATTATCACATAGATTTTGATCCTCATGACTGATAAAGGCACTTGGATTCCATTTGATGTAAGCATAAAAAACTGGGCATCATTCCTGCACCTGCCAGTAGCTACACTACGACATATGGACATTTCAAGGAGACATCCGCCTTTTTTTTTTTCTTTTTGGAAATATTATAAATAGCAATATGGGCTTCCATATTGCGCCGTATTTTTAGAAGTGTTCGCTCAATTAAAAAGTAACACATGGATGTCGTTTACGAGTGCGTAGCACATGCACCAAATCATTCATGTTCCAAAAGGCGAGTAGTCAATGTTCCTAAACAAATCAAGAACACATGAAATGCTATCACGTTTTACTTTAGGCATACATTACGCAATAGTGTACTTCTAAACAAAATACATAATACATGGTATAAAGTGATCCATGTGTACGTTATAAGGAGGCTGCAAATCCACGTGATAACATAGAGGAAGGAGGTCGAGGTCGAAGGGTGAGTTCCTTCATGAGGACACAGAACTCTGAGGTGACTTGCAATATCCTTATCCTCCTAATACATGGTCATATCTCATCCCCCTTCAACACTCGATCTCTTGGTCCCTCAGAAACAAACGTGCTTCACGTCTGTGTAATGTTGAATAGATGTAGAATCTTTTTTAGTTGAAAAAGCGCATGGATGCATAGCGTGCAAGTATTGCAAACACACATTTTAAGCAATGTAATAAAAAGATGAATCTAATAACAGGCATAATACAATTGCAGTGTTGGCTTTCACATTGTCAAGACTTGTGGTGGAGTGGGCTCTAACAACTGCTTATTTTATAATGCCAGTTCCTGCCTCACAGCCGATGTTCCCATCACCTTCTGTATAGTGTGCCATGTCTCTGCGTGACCCATCTTTGCTCCCTTTGAAATACAACCTGGCTTCCACTCCTATGTGCAGCCAGAGCACCGCCTCCAGCAGCAGCACTCTCTCTCGGCGAGCCTCATTTCTTTGTTGGACTTCCATGTATCTGATCTGGCGGCCACCGCCCAGGCACCTCCGGTCGCCTACCTCTCCCCACTTGTACACCCTTTGCTTCAACGCATGACCGGCCGTACCGTAGCGCCTCCCTGCAGTGGTCACTGCCCTGGAGCAGTTTAATCAGACCTTCTGTTTTCACCCAAATCTTTGTTTTTAAGAAAACAATGGTCAATATTATTATGGCATTGCCACGGGTAGTTAACACGCTACATTGCATTTCTAATATGCAGTAACATGCAGACTGAGTCCTGCTTTCCTCTGCTAAATTCCAAGAGTATGCTAAATAGGCATACTTACATAAATGTTTGCTTATTTATCAACTCATGAGTGTGACTTCATAAAGAAATGAGTACAAATCAAATCATGTTAACCAGCAAGTGGTTGCTATGAACTAGTACCTGCACTAGAGGGCAAGGGTGTATCTTATCTTCTGTAAATAAATAAAAAAAAGAGTCAAGGGAATCCTTATAGCGTCATTTGTTAATACGAAATAACCTTGGATTAGAAAAATATGTGGAGGAAGTGGATCATTTTTAGGCGTGTTGGGTGAGGAAATGAGGGGAGTGGAGTGAGGATACTGTTCATTATAGGATTGCTGTTGTCACAGGTGGCACTGTGGTTGTTGGTAGTGAAGTCAGACGATTAAGTGTGGAATTTGGGATTCAGTTTGAGGGGTAAATGAGGTGGATGAATTTGGGGTATGGGCATGATCAAGGGGAGCAACTGAGTGGATTTCAAAGGATGTGGATGGCAGTTGTATGGGCTTGCTGAGTGTGAGTGATCCTTTGTATATGATGGAAATTCCACCACCTTTTTTGCAGCCTGAGGTGAGCATGCACCATAGAGCAAGTGTGCTGGTTTTCTTTTGGCTGTGAAGGTGATTAGGGTATGATGGGGTGGAATGCTTCCCATGTGTTGGAAGGTCTGGGGTTGGGATGGAAGAGGGACTGTCTATGTTATGTATTTTGGAGTTGATGCCGTCCAGGAGGGATTTACATATTGAGTAGGATGTAGGCATGCTAAAAGTGAGTGGTAGTTTGTGGGGATGATGATGGTAAAATGTTTCTGTGTTTGCTTGGGTTGGATTGCAGCTCTTGGAGGTAGTGGGCTGCTTTGGTGCTGCTTATGGCCCTCTTGTATTATGAGTGGCAGTGTTTGTTTGATGTGTGGCATGATGGAGAGACGTGTTCCTTTGCCAGGCTGTTTCTAGGTGTCTGTTTTCTGGTTGATTGTGAGCAGGGAGTGGTTGAACCATGGCTTGTGCTGTTGGTTATGGTTTGTATGTATGCTCGGAGTAAGTGATGTGTTGAGTAGGTTCATAGGGGGATAGTGGATTGTGGATACTGTTCAGTATGGGATTGCTCTCTGGCTGGGAACTATTTGGATTGAAATTGCCACGGTAGCTGTTGACGCAGGTGGATCTGTGGCTGTTGGTAGTGCAGTCAGACCATGAAGTGTGGAATTTGGGATTCTTTTTTTAAAATTCTTTTTAGTAATTTAACTTTATGGTTCATTCAAACCTTTACACACTAGGTAAAATACAAATCATGAATACATGACATCATAGGGATTACAACATTATACAATACAGTTAAATAGATCATATTGGATGACAAAACAAAACAAATAAAAACAATTAATATCATCAGATAAAATTAGGATAATATTTCCCATCAAGACCAAAAGGTCCAATTTATATACAGATCAAAAATAAGGAAAAGAGAGAGAAAGAGAAAATATAGACACTAAATGAAGTGGTATCCATCTATATAATTCAGCTACTGGGGAATTATGCAAGAATTGGCCTTTTTCTAAACATGGAAGGCGGCCCCTGAGATGACAATCAATTCTGCCGAAATAATTGCAGCCCAGAACTGATGTTCTTCAATGTGCATGCTGTTAGATACCAATTTACCATAACTTTGGATATATTCCCTTTTCCAAATTGTCTACATTGAGTAAGAATTTGACGTCCAATTTCTATTTTGGACCCATACAAGTGACAGAGCCTTGATTCTCTCTGAATCTGTGCCCATCACCCAGTGTGCTGATAGGTTGGTAAAATATTGTATTGAAGATAGATAATAAACCTTCTAATTTCCTTGGAGCGCATTTTTGTAAGATAAGAGCCAGGAGCCCCCAGTCTAAAGGCCTGTGTGCTATACTCCTCATACATTATTCGATTGGACAGATATTCAATGTTCCAACAGCGATCATACTCTTTGGCTTTTTTCTTTAATATATTCATTCTGTTGGGGTTGAATAACATCTCATCCAGATTCAGATTGAGGTGTTCTAGTTACTCATTGACAGCATCCCTGCTTATTACCAGTATTGTTGTCAATATGTGGTGTAAGGACACCTTCTCTTTGGACTTAATCCTTACTGTCATATCAGAATAGAGTTCAGTAATAAAATGCAATAATGTACGCCAATCCCCAATTCCTGAGTTTGTTCCAGAATCATGCTCTAGATCTCGTATCAAAGGCTTAGCTAAAGTCAATAGTGTTGATCATGCTTCTTTTGTTTTGTGGCAGCTACAAAGTAATTCAATCGACTAATATTAGTCAGAGTACCCATACCACTGCGAAAGCCTGTTTGGAAGGGAGTCTGTAATTGGCTGTTTTAGTATGATCCGTGCCTTTGAAGATCGGGACCATGATGGACTTCTGCCAACTAGATGGAATGGCAACTTCGCTCAGTATTTTCTTAAATCATTATTCTAATATTGATGCCCAAAAGTGGGGATTATCTTTAAATACTTTATTGGGCATCATATCTGGACCTGGCGCTCGTGAGCTATTCATTGAGGTTAACACTACCATAATGTAATCAGTGTCAAAACCTTCTAAGAAACTATTGGTCAGTAAATACAAGCAGATTTGATTAGTTATCATGCCATGCAAATAATAAAGCGTGCTCACTGCGTGAGCCCAATACTCCATACTAATTGAATTGGTCTCTATTTTAGTTTGAGAGTGACTATACATTCTAATCATGGTCCAGAATCGTCTTTGGTCCCGCTTGTTCAGTAATTTCAAGATATATGTCCAGTTAGTGTTATTGGTTGATGATATATGCATTTTCCTCCAATTTCTATATCTCGTTGTTGCAAAAGTTTTGTACTGCTGCCTTACTTCTCTAGTGAGTGAAAAGTTTTTATCAATGGCTCTGCATTGTCGTCGATAGGACTTCTTGGTTTCCATAATCTCTCTATCAAAACATCCATCATGTACATTATTCCCCCTACCCTGTACTACATTTAATTTGAGGTGGGTCTTCAAAATCATCATCCTTTTGCTTAGGTTCCAATGATTATACTGGAGCCAGGAATAAAGCAAGGTGAGGTTATCCTGTATGAACTAATTCATCTTCTCCAAATTTCTGTTGCTCCATGTAACAGAGTTCCCTGCAAAGTTGACATGAATTGGTTCATTATAGTGGGCTATCCTATGTATTTGAAATGTTATAAGTGTCCACGTCAATACTGCATGGTCACATAAAGTATCGAATGAGACAGCCATAGGTTAACATCTACTCCATAAATGATCAATGTATACATAGTCTAGGGTGGATTCACTAATTCCATTAGTCCATGTCTTGCTATTTAAATTGGGGGCTCCTCCCTTTCAATTGTGGCATGAGATGTCCCAGGTATCGAAAAATCAGGCCCATTTCATTCCACAATCTTTTTCCATTAGAACTGATGAGTATTGTCTAGTGGACTCAGGCCATTTGTTCTGCAAATGGTTACATTTCTCCAGGTTGCGTGCATTCAAATCACACACAATTAAAATATTATCTCTCAGATGGTCAGAGTGCCAAGCATTGATTATATTGTCGATAGTTAATAAGATTTCATTAACACTTTCCTCACCAGGCGGAGAATAAACATTTACATTCAATGTATCTTTTGGAAATAATAAAGAGTGTAAAACAACCGATAATACATATGGAGAATTTACTTCCAAGCAATAGGGAGTAATAGAGAAAAAGGATTGAGCACCTATGGCTAATCCACCCCTTGGGCCACCCCCTGGTCTGCCTCAAAGTCCATTAATTGCATGGCTACATATAACAGTATAACCATCAACAATACAATCATCCACTGTCCAGGTTTCCTGTAACAAAAAGACATGACTATATTCAATAAGAGCCTGCCCTTACACATGATTAAGGAATGAGTTATAGCCTCTTGTGTTCCAACTTAGACTTTTAAGTGAAGTTATATTGCTACAAGGTCAGTTGGTACAAGAGGTGGACCAACTCCCATTAGGATAGCTATTGGACTTCTTATAACTCATAATCATTTGATTTACCATAGGGGGTTTAATGTTATGTGCATGTTCATTCTACACATGGGATGGCTCTTTGTATCTTGTTATGAGGTTATTGCCGAACTTTAGTAGTAAATCAGAGCAGGGATATAATCATGCAGTAACTGTCGGGGTAGAAAATTCCATCAGCAACAAATTGGTGGTACTTTACCATTTTGGTAATTTCGGTCTCAAGATATCACCATTCCTAATCATAGAAAGGCAGGGAATACATTTCAATAGGGCTAACAACCAAGTTCTATTTATGAAAGGGCCATCATTGGTAGGGTGAAGTTCCTAAGGTTTTGCAAACAGACTCAACTTATCCCAGACAGTGTCATCTCTTTCAATGTTTATATCAGTTGTGTCCAAAGAACACAATTCAATTGTACTCTTAGTTTTTACAGAAGTGGGTTCCATAGAAATAGGCGTTAGACTGGAATAAACATTAGATTGCAGTTGTTCTAGGGTTTAATTAACTGTCTTTTGCAGTGGTTGCGCTGATCTACCAGAAACAGAATAATCGGTATCCCACTTATTAAGGGGACCTCGAAAGTCAACCTTTCTGATTTCTTTATTTCCAATAACTCGTGTAATGATAGTATTGGATGTTTTCAGTAGGGTGTGCGAATCAAGTATAACATCACACTCATCTGCAGTTGTGTTGTTAATATTATACTCCACTCTTTGTAGGGTAGGAATGTGTGTACACAAGGAGGGTGCATTGGGTTTCTTTCTCAATGGAAGTTTTGGATTTTTGCAACATTTATTTTTCCATCATCGAGATTTCCTGGCATAGAATGTCAATAGCATCCGGTTCATTAGCAGCGTAAACTACCACTTGTTCATCGGTATCTCTTGTCATTCTAGTTGGAGGTCTCAATTTCATCTTGTCAGCCAATATATTTAGTTCTATGGGCTGAGGAATGAGTGGTTCTTTAATTATGTTTGAGTCTTTGTTATCGGCATCACTGGGACTGCTAGGGTTAATAGTCAAAGGTACATATACACTGATAGGTCCCGTAACATCCACCATTCTGACTACTAATGATTTTATCTCTTATTCTACCGCTAGCATTTTACAAAGTTGAAATAAGGCTTCAATTTTGGCAGCCATAGTGAGTATGGCTGAATGAACATTAACCAATGTATCTTTATCATTCACATCAAGTTCTTTCAGGTTCTGATCATTTAAATCTTCATATGTCTCATAGTCAGTTCCGTCTGAATCAGATATCAAGCCCATCAAATTTGGGCTTGCAGATATGTGTATTTGTTTTATATAGTCCAAGTCCATATAATGTGGACATAGTGAGTTCCTTTTTAAATTATTACAAAGGTTGAGTAGTGAGACATTATTGTCAATGGTAAAAGAGTGTAAAGTGTCGCTCATGGTTACTTTGCTCAGGGTGATATTCTGCATATTGATTCCCATCTGTTCAGAGATGACAGTTACTGATGGCATTTTAAGATTGAAAAAACCTGCAATAGGACGAAACAGGTTATCAGTGCCTTGCTTTGTCTCTTTCGTATCATTTCTGTCCTTTTTTACTTTCGGGGCAATTTTCAGTTTATCAAGAGGTGTAGAAGGGCTCTGCAACCTCTTACCACGCCACGTGGCTTCGCTCCTCAGGCCCGATAATTTTTGTCTTTTTGCAGCATCATTCTAATAGTCCTGTTACATGATAGTAGTAAATGATGGAATAAGGCAATCCAGTCAACAGACCTGAACACTCAGCTGCACGCCACTGAGGATCCGTAGACACTAGTAATTTTATGGTGGTAAACCGTGTGTTTCAGCAGCACAGCTGAATGTATTAGTTGGAACTAGCAAGCAGAGCTCCAGGCTCAAGGCCCACAGTTGCTCTACAGTCAATTACTGATATGTATTGAGGTCAAATGGCAGGTTGTTCTCTTATCCTTTGTTTTGTCCAAAGGAGACCATAGGTATATTTAAGAACAGAGTTCAAAGGCGTCAAGGCCCGCAGTTATACAAAGCATGTGTAGAAGCAATAGCAAAAAATAAGTGGTGAGGGGAAATAACAAATAAATACAATATATAAAAATATCTGCGATAAGGCAAACAGTAGTCACATTAATAACACAGTACACTACCAACACAGTGGGAATCTCCACTCTCTATAATATACTCCAGTTGTAAGCATCAGTCAGCACAAGCAACATAAAACATTACCTTACAAGTAGGGACATTCTTTTATAGAGGCCTTGTAGTTGGGCATCCATAGTTAATTATATGTGCCTAATGTTTTACCTAATATTATGCCGCAGCTAGCAGGGCAGCAAGCCAGCGAACAGCAAACACCACTGGCCCAAAAGCACTTCCTCAAATGTGCGCAGGCAAATGCGTGCGGGCTGTGCCTTTAATTGTGTCCCTGGGGTCAGGGGCAGAGCCAAGTATAGCACCAGTAATTTTGTAAAATTGCACTTCTTCCTTCAGCACGGCAGCACAGCAACAAGAACAGCAAGGACAGCAAACAGCACTTGCCCAGATGCACTTGGTGAGGGTGGATGGATTTGGTTTGTGGGTGTGCTGTGGGGGAGAAACTGAGAGAGTGGACAAATTATGTGTATGTTAGGTGTGTGGGGTTGCTGAGTGTGAGTGAGCCTTTGTATATGATGGCAATCCCACCACCTGTTTTGTTTGGGCTGTCTGGGTGTGGATGAGGCATTGTGGGAGAGCATACCAGAGATGATAGGCGTGTGGTAAGATTTGTGTAATCTCTTTGTGAGAATGAACATGTCTGGAGTATGTAGGGTGATGTGGTTTAATTTCATGAGGGTGTGCTGGTGCAGGATGGCAGATGAGAATGCATGTGTATGTAAAAACACATCTCAGTGGAGTTCTGTGATGGAGTTTGACCTCTATGTTGTTTGTGTATGCTTTTTTTGTGTTATGTTAGTGACACGCAGTGACAAAGTAGGACTAGCTGGGGCACACATAGATAGAGAGAAAGACAGAGATGGTTGCCCTTAGCTCTGTTGGCCCTTTGTTAAGAAAGTAGCCTAACCTTCCAAGTTGAAGAGGATCAACAAGAAACACATGCAAATGGGGAATAAATGTGGATGACATTACAGTAATCCAGCCATTATAAGGACAATTAATATGTGCATGTGGAAAATACATCTCCTTCCAAATGTTCAAGGTCCCATTCATTTAGTATCTAGTTCCTACTTGTAAAGGTATTGCATTGAAATATGGATTATGGGGTATATTTGCTGAATTATCACAGTGCATAGAGTCACCATGTATTACACTGTCACCACCCAGTAAAACGAAGTAAACATAATTACAGTGCCTGACAAATGTGATCGACGACCATAGTGGGTGAGTTTGTGTAAACATTTAATCATTCAAGCATTCTCATTTGTATACTAACCTTACTCACAACTGTATGCATGTGATTGAGGCGAGTGGGTAAGTGAGCATGTCAGATCCTGATGGAGTGTAGATGTTTATGTGTAGTGCATGTGAGAAGGAATACTGCCAACGCCTACTGCTCCTCAAAGTAGGTACAGTGGAGCCGATTTGGCAATTAGCAATTCTTATATATATATTACTGAGAGAATAAGAGAATCCCCGAATAATTATAATCTTGTCAAATAGTGTTGTACCAAAAGTGAAGTTTATTCAGAGAATGACTGTTTGGACATTCTTCCCATCACTCACGATTGTCAGTAGTGGTTGTGGCATGCAAGTTTAACTGCATGAACCATAACATTTTGGATCTGTTTCCTCTCTGTGTCCATTCACTCCAAGGATGGCATCTGAATGTCCCATAGAAAATGTCAAATATTGTTATTTGCTTTATCTAGAGTAGAAATGCTTCTGAGTGAGTATCTAATGGGTGTTATGTCGTTTTGTTTGGGGGTCATACTTTAAATATGTTTCCTTCAGAATATTGAGACGTGCCAGATCAAGGGGATGTATTTGTGTATTTTATTAGAGCTTATATAGTGCTTTTATCCAAAGCGCTGCACAAAACTTTAAAACAACATTACACAAATATGAGAAAAATAGGGCGGTTCAAAGCCAACAAACGTGACAGTTGAGAAGATGATTTTTCAAGGAGGCCCAAAAAAGTGAACAGATAGTGATGGATTGAAGAGATAGGGGAAGAGTGTTCCAATGAAGAGGAGCAAGAAGCTGGAAAGAACAAAAGCGAGACTGAGCGCAGGATGGACAAGGAACAGTCAACTTAAAAAGACGAGAGGAACAGGGAGATCAAGAAAGAGTATAAAAGGACAGGAGAGCACCGAGATAGTCTGGAGCTAACCCATGGAGAGATTTAAAGACTAAGCTGAGAAAATGGAATTTGATGTTGAGAATGAAAAGGTAGCCATCCAAGAGATGCAAGTGATGCTGAAATAGAATCACGATAGGAGAGAAGACAGAGTGAGCAAACATAGGAGTGGTACATAGATTTCAAAGGAGCCAGAAAGAGATGAAGGGAGACCAAAGAGCGTAACAGAACAATAGAAACGTTGAGAAACAATGAGAGAAGAAATAAGCAGTTTAGTTGCATGCAAGGTAAGAAAAGAGCGAAGTTTGCGAATATTATACAGATGAAAAAGGCAAGACCGGGATGTGAGAGAAATATGATGGGAAAAAGAAAGATTAGAATCCAAATGAAGACCAAGATTTCGCACAGCAAGAGAAATAAAAATAGTAGAGAGTGGAAAAGAAATAGATGGTGGAGGAGAAAAATATTTGGCAGGGAAAAATAGAACCTCAGTTTTCCCAATGTTCAAGGAAAGAAAGTCTGATGACATCCAAAATTTAATGGCAAGAAGAGAGAGAGTGGTGAATTTTAGGTCTGAAAGACGAGAGAGATAGAAAAAGCTGTGTGTCATCAGCATAGAAGTGATGAGAGATTCCAAAGGATGTAATCACAGGAGCAAGTAATGAAATATAAAGTGAAAATAGAAATGGACCCAAGACGCAACCTTGGGGAACACCATGCTCGAGGGGGAGAGATGAAGACGTTTTATCACCCCACGAAACAGAAAAAGTTATGTTAGAAATATAAGAGGAGAACCAAAAAAGAACAGAACCCCAGAAACCAAAAGAGGAGAGAGTCAAGAATTAAAGAGTGATCAACAGTGTCAAAAGCAGATGAAAAATAAAGAAGAATAAGATAAGAAAAGAAGAGTGTTTAGAGTGGCTAGCAGACAGAAGAGAGTTACACACACACATTAACGCAGTCTCGGTGGAGTAACGGGGACGAAATCGGACTGAAAATAAGGGAGAAGAGATCATTCATTAACAAAATAAGAGATCTGAGAATAGACAAGGTGATCCAGAAGCTTAGATAGATAGGGTAGAAGAGAAATAGGGCGGAAATTAGAGACAACAGGAGGAATAGCTGAGGGTTTTTTTAGAATAGAAATGATGATAGCATGTTTGAACGCAGTAGGAAAAGTGGATGTGGAGAGACAAATATTAAAGAACGAAACAAGAAAAGGTACGAAGGAGGGATAGATTATAGGAATGAGAGCAGATGGGATGGGGTCCATAGGGGCTGCTGTTGGGTGGACTTTGGCCAACAGGAGTGTAACATCAGAGTTGGAAACGGGAGCAAAGTCCGACAGGAAAGTTAGAGGTTTGGGTGGAGGAGAAATTGCAGTGGAATAGGAGGATGAATACATAATATCCTGACAGAGAGAGTAAACCTTAGAGGAGAAAAAGAAGCAACATCAGAGGCAGAAAGAGTGGAGTTAATGTAAGGATCAGACGAAGGAAGAGGGAGAATACGGGTTGAGGTTTGGAACAGATACCTAGGATGAGCAGATTGAGAATGAAGAAGATCAGAGTAATACGTAGGTTTAGCAGAGTTTAAGCAGTTGTCATAAAGAGCGTGACAAGAGAAATAAGCAGGTTGATACGAGGAAGAACGAGACTTAAGCCAGCATCTTTCCAGACGACGTAAAAGCTGCCACATAGAGCAAAGATGGGAGGAAAGTCAAGGATGGGCAGGTTTGCGGGTAGGCTGAAAAGCAGAAAGAGTATGTAGTTGATCAAGACCTGACACCCTTAAGAACATTTGATGGATAGAGTTGGTCTATATGAGTGAACCGTGGAATTGATCCATTATTGTTTGATGTGGAACAATATTTACGCCATTCATACAATGATGTGGGATTGGATTTAACCAGGTATTTGGAAATTACTGTGTGAAAGTGAAAATTTGGTAACATCGTATTGCATCTGACTGCTCAATTGAAAGTGTGGAGAGAAGAATAGGCACATAATCAGTAGTAAGGTGAAAAAGGTGTGGATAAGCCAAGGAGGAAATCGGTGAAGGTACTGCGGATGGAAGAAGAACACTAGAGAACAAGCAAAAGAGTTTGGAGAGAGGGGTCAATTTCCACACTGGAGTGTGTTAGGCAGAAACCTGTCCAGTTCCCTTAGGGACCACTGCAAAAAGTTTAAGACTACAGGAGTTAGCAGTAAACCCAATTGGTAGCAGTCTGCACCACCCATATTTACCTGGTAGCTCTGGCTGAGCAGTCAGACTTCTCTCAAGAAGAGTTAGGCAGTATATACAGTATACACAATAGGGCTAAAAATTCAGTAGCACAAGCAAACACTGACCAGAGCTTTGGTATAAAAGTATATCATTATTTATTTAAAAACACACTTGTAAAAATACACTGGCACTAATATGTCAACCAAGTTTAAACACAGTCACTATAAGTATATACACATCCCTAGTTAATTATTCAACAAGTCTAGGTTAAGACACCACTTATTCAGCAAAACAGAGGTGAGCGCGTAACCGTAGATGGCACTCCAATAATTTGTTTTAAAAAGTGAGAGAAAAGGCAGAATAGGGAAAACACACAGTACCAACACTTTTAAGAAACCACAGCAAGTCAAGAAAGGCAGGGTCTACTGTAGAGCAAAATGTTCATAGGCCAGGCCCACTCTTGGAGAGAGCAAGGCGGAATGTGCCCAAGATCACACAGTGGAAATGCACTCAAAGTCTTTGCAGGAAAGTCAAAAAGAGGTTGGATCAAGTCAGAAAGATAATGTTAACAGGTCCGAGGTCACCCCAGGATAGAGAGTCAAGGATTTACGGGACACCTTGGACAGTCTGTTGCAAGGGAGACCAGGTGGGACACAGTACCTGAAATGGTGAGAAAGCTCCAGCGGGGGCAGTTGTTCCTGGCAGCGGGTGCAAGTCAGAGCTTCGTCCAGGGGAAGAGAGGATCTCGACATGGAGGAAAGCTGGAGGTCGTTGCACTGCCAGGGAAGAAACCAGCCGCGGAGTTTCCCGGTTAAAAGGTACTAACCTTTTATTCGCGGTAGTGGTGAAGCGTGGCTATCCGGCTGCTGGGGTGCTTGGCACGGGTGATTCAACCACGAGACGACCCAGGAAGGAGAAAAAGGCAAACTGGTTGGTCCCACCAGCTCAAAGGGAAGAACACTCTCCTGGAAGAAGATCTCCTCTGTCGTCCGGAAAGTGGTGAGTTTCGTACAGCAGGGCTCCACCGGTGGTGTCATCGTTGTAGATGGCTCAGCTTCTCCCCTCTTGGGATTCTTTAGGTCCTGTGGCAACTTCTGAAGTTCCAGTCCCCAAAGCCCTGCTTTTATGCAGCAAAACCCCCATTTATTAGCCTAGCTGTCACTCAAACATGCTAAGTGGTGACCAGGCAGCTCACCACTGGGCCAATCACACAAGAGTGCGACTTGAGTTGCCAAGGCAACTCAGTCCAGGGTGCCTAATCCCCCTCCCATACATCCTGTTGACCCCAGACAGAGTGGCACCATTTGGAGGGCTTCTGTGGAGAAGCCCGCCAAAAAGTGGAACAAAGGGCTCGACTTGGGTTAGATTTTTGGAGGTGAACACAAGCACCATTTTAAAACTGAGTCCTGGCAAAAAGACCCAACCAGGGAATAAATATTAAATAAATAACCCGGCGGTATCTTTAACATTGCACCAAAAATGGTGCGTTTAAAATGAATGGGAAAATCCCATAGGAAATATTCCGGTGGAATATTTCACGTGGCATCCACTGCCACCAGCCAGAAACTCTACAAGGGGGGACTGGACAGTGCTCCCTTGGAAAACAGACCCAGGGGCAATCGAATTACCCCTACCAGTACTTCCACAATATGATGGTTTGTACTGGTTCTGTTCACAATTTAAGACTAGTAAAGCCAATGGTGACTTTACATGCCCTGGGAGACAGTAGTCAGTCCCAGGTTATGGAGTCTATGTTTGGGGGTCACTATGACACCCCTGTGTTACTCCACTGAGGGTGCTGTGTAACACACTTACCAAAAACCACATGAAACCCTATGGAGTAAAAGACCCCATAGCCCATAAAACACATTACAAAGTCAAAGGATATATCAAATCATGTCTAAGAGTGGGAGAAAAAGAGTCTCACTCTTAGCAGGAGAAATAAATAAACCCCAAAAATCCAGCAAAGCTGCTGGGGGACTCACTAGGTTTGGGAAATTAGCCTTTACAGAGAATTCTTCCTAACAGAGTGTCAGTGGGGAGAACAGTGTAAAGTGTATGTGCATGTGGTGATATGTTCAGGAAATGCAGGTCAAGACTAGAAGGAAGGAGGCAGTAGTCAAGGGGCTGCAGCAGATCTCCTTAAGAGCTAACACATTGTGGGATGGTGAGGAGAAGAGTGAGAGTGGGATCATGGGCTTAATTGCCAAGACTCTAAGACAGAGAATGGGTTGTGCCCAAGACCAAGAGCCCAGTAGGACTACTTAGGAGGCCCTCGTCTGCGTGAAGTTCTGAGCTTTCTTGGCAAATACATAAAAGGAGTGGGTGGACCAATAACAGTTGGAGCCTGCAGGAGGTAGAGGAACAGTTCTACCGCTTCAGAATGAATCAATGACAATTTTACATAGAAGCTACAGAGAACTACTGGAGTCAGAAACCTCTGAGTGTAAGTGTCCCGGCAAGTGCTCCAAGCTTCCTCTGAGACAAAACAGAGATTATATTTTTTTCCTGTTCTTGACAAGAGGATACTTTTTTAAATCTCCTTTTTCCTTTCACAAAATTCCTGTGAAATCAACAAATATATCATTTTATATTCGCTGTTCAGTCATGTACCTTTTTTTTTCCAACACTCAACTTCATGACACTAGTTAAGTTCTTACCTAAATCACGTGGTTAGTTGGTTTGTGACTAGGACATTATTGGCCGTCGTGCTCCAATTAACACGTGACATTGTACCACGTGTGGCATAGAGACAGTTTAACTTAGGCGTAACGGCGTACTGTGATTGCAGCACACATTTTGACTGGCGACACAGAAGAACAGCGATACGAGCGGAAGAGGTACATCTTGACTGGGCCATCAAGAGCGACTAGTGTGTTGACACAGGTACGGGGATACATGTTAGAAGGCACGGGATGGGAGGACGTCACCAGTTAATGAATGTTCCCGGTTCGTGCAGATATAAGAACAGGTCCCTTTGGAATCTGGACATTTAATGACGGTCGGTGTAGGTATACAAGGGGAAAACCGCCAGCATCCGCATTGTGTTCCTAGCATGGACGGGAGAAGGGCCAACCGCAGCCCTGGACGAGCAGAATGCACGGCCTCAAAGATAATGGCACTTTTGAACAATGTAGTTTCGAGTCGGCTGCATGCTGTGTTTGATTAGAAAATATGTACTGAGTCAGAGAATCTAACGGGAGATAGGTTCATCACATCCCCATATGAACGGATGACAGCATTGGGTTTTTACATACCAGCACTATTAGGACTTGGATCGGATGCACGCATTGTGTGCTTACATTGAATACAAACTGATTTAGTCAGTTCAACAGGCAGCTAAACATTAGCTTGATCTTGGTGAACAGAGACCCAATCAGAGGAGCCTTGCACATGTCCATGGGCCTCATTCCGACCCAGGCGGTAAGGGGTTTACGGCAGCGTAAACAGCGCCGACCCTTACCGCCTGATTCCGAGGTCCCTTAGCGCCATGGATGATTTAACACCTGCTTTTAGCAGGTGTTAAAATCCATGGCGCTAAGGGACCTTGTTGTTAATTACGCCACCGTAATTTACGGTGGCGTAATTAACGCCTTCCCCACTCCCATTATGCCCTATGGGGCAAAAATGGGAATGGGGAAGGGTAAATGGGGATTGGGGACTTACCGCCCCGCCAACCTCGGAATGGGGCGGTAAGTCCGCCAACCACCATGGCGTAAACGTAGTTTACGCCATGGTGGTAAAGGTACGACCCAGGCGGTAACTTACCGCCTGGGTCGGAATGAGGCCCCATGAGTTGAGTTTAGGTCTTTTTAATACTACGGTTAGTTGTATGAAGATCACACAACAGATACCTTTATCAGAGTATGTATGGTGCTGGTTAGAATTTATAACACCAGCGAATTTAGGCTTAGGTATGTAGCTCTGTCCATGATTCTTTTACAGTGACTCATATTTCCGTTTTACATTACAACTCATATTCATTGTCTACTTTGAAAACGCTCAGACCTAATCGTATATTGGGACATTTTTTACATAGAAATCATGGTAAGCCTGTTGTGGGTGAATTGCAGTACTCCGTAGGGTTGGCAGCTGGTAGTAAGGTTTTAAATTCTCATCGCTGCTTTCTCTCTATTCTCTCCTATAGGTTTGGACTTCCTTTCTCCAGGCCGCTTATTTTGGTTTAATTGTCGACTATTTCCGAGAAGGTGCATGTACGACAGAATGTTCTAAGTGTGTTTTGTTATAAAGTGCAGTTGGTCCCCCTGAAGAAGTTCACGGTTTAACTCGTTCTGAACCAATTGATGAACGAAACATGTTGGGTTTTTGTTGCACTGGAAACAAAACAGTGCTGGTAACAACATATTACGTTGTCGTTGTCATCCCTTGTGGCAGTGAAAGGCCATGTGTTTACATTACAGATCAAATTTAGATGTCCAGTGAGGTAACCTTGGATAGAAGGACCCCCCAGTTCTGCCCACCACCGCTTTGTTTGCTCTGAACTACTGTACTGTATTGTTGCTTATCTTGCACACTGGACACTTAGATTTGTATAGGAAGGGTGTTTTTAGATTTCTGTATTGCATCCACTAGGTTTGTGAGTTTTTAGAGATGTATAATGTACTGTATATGTTTTAGAATGACAATTTGTGTATGTGGTTTTAAAATGTGTTGATTGATTCTGCTTTTTCTAATAAACGCACATGTTGATTTTGAAAGTTCTTTGACTCAGTACCTATTTGGTCCATGGGCTGAGTGGTACGACAGTAGGGAAGGATAGAAGAGTGACTCTTGATTCTTTAGTATTAGATTGTCCATAAATGTTTGTGGGACTGGATCCAGGTGTCTTTAATTGCCCTCATAGTCTCTTTTTGTATTTGACTAGTTAAGCCAAAACATACATTCCTTGGCTAGGTGGAGCATCACTTCCTGTGCTCATTGATAGATCTTCAAATATTCCTTCAAAATGTATGGAACACCACACTGCCATCGTAGTTTGCAATGATTTATTGATTCCCAGATAGTGAATACATTCAATTTAGGTTCTCCGATGTACAGTGTAGCTGGTACGTACATTTTATTTTTGCACCCTTCAACAATGAATGAACTATTATAAATAGATCTGTTTATTCCTCTGGTTTCATTATCAAACCTTAGCACAAATAAAATACAAGGACGTTATTTAGGGGTCGCCACGGGTCGCAACTGTGACCCCTGAGGTTTCCCTAGCTACCCTGAAAAAAAAGAAGCAAAAAAAGAACTTTTTTCTGTAAGTCACTGATTTAGTCTGTTCTTAAACACCTCAACTCAGCCTTTCATCCTTTTGAGGTCGATAAATAAGTATCAACATAGGTTGGGTGATATTGTATGTATATTTGTTCTGTATAAAGCGCTTAAGCGTAAGTGCTGTATAATAACACATCATTGCCTGCATTCACAGTAATTTGGTAGTATGGGCCTATACACACTGATCTTAACGATACATATGGTGATCCATTATTGTATCAAATGTATATCACATTATAGTATTTGAATTTGTATTTGTATTTTGTTTATTTGTATTGCGTGCCTGGCCCATTGGCATCCGGGCGCATTTCTTGAGGGTTACAGTTACATATATTTACAGCATAAAACATAGACAGGGCAAATTTAAATATACAATTACAAGTATTATATATACAGCTTAAGCTATTAGAGTTACATGTATTTACAGAGTGATGTGTGTACAAGGCAATTTCCATGTATAATTACAAGCATTGGATATGTGCAATAGTGTACCTGGGAGGGTGTAACATACAACAGAAGCAGACATGGGTAGTTAAAGGGCAAGGTATCAGATGATGGCTCTAGAGGTTCTGCGCTTCAAGCCCGGTTTTAGTTTTACTTCTGAAGGAATGGAAGGAGGATTCTGATCTAAGTAGGTTAGGTAGCTGATTCCACAGCCTTGCGGCAGGTACCGGGAAGCTACAGCCCCCTGTTTTCTGAAGCTTGAATCTTGGTAGTAGGAGGAACTGTGCTTGGGCTGCTCTGTGAGGGCGATCAGAGGTGTTCAGTGTGAATCGGTCAGATAAGTATTTTGGTACTTGATTGGTGAGGCAAATTTCGGTGTAAGTGGCAATGATTTAAGGGTGATTCTTTGGGACATTGGTAGCCAGTGTAGGCTGTGTTTAGTGTTGGAGATATGGTGAGATCGAGGATATTCAAGGCTGATCTGATTGCGTTATTTTGAGTTATTTGAAGTTTGTTTAAGTTCCGTTGGCTAGTCCCTAGATAAAGCGCTTTGCAATAATCGAGTTTTGACATGATAAGGGTTCTAGCAAGGGTGGTGCAATTGGTTCTGGGAAGGAAGGGTCGTCAGGCGGTAATGAGTTTGCAAGTGTAGGATGTTGAATAGATTATGGAATTAATTTGTCTTGTTAGGGATAGTGTAGAGTCTATGTAAGGACCAAGGGTTTTTGTGTCCTTGGATACCTTTATGTTGTTGCCATCGATGATGAATGAGTTAAAGGCAGGATCTAATTTATTGAGTCTTTATTGAGTCTTGGTTGAGATCCAAGGAGGAGTAGCTCTGTCTTGTCATTCTTAAGACATAGCCCGTGTTGTGCCATCCAAGCCTGGATGACCAGATAGATGTTGTTTAGTGCTTTGGAGTCCAATTCGTGTTCACCAGTGATGAGGATGAATATTTGGGTGTCATCTGCACAATTAGTGTAGGTGACACCAAAATAGTCAAGAATATCGAAGAGGGGCTTTGTAAACACATCAATTCCATGTGTGTCACTTGCACGCAAAGTGATATAGCTCATGTAGTGTATGAATGGTCCATGTCAATGCAACTGTACAACACACCTCCCACATGCATACTGACCAAGTGCCCTATCTGGTACATGAAATATAAATAATGAGAGCTAAACTCAATTGTGCTTGTGCATGTCATTTGTCTCAAATGTACACTATACAGCCTGTGTCAACATGATATAACGAGGAAATTGACATGTCCACTTTCTGTTGCTCCCATGCAGGTGATGCTGGGTATCCCCTGAAGCCATGGTTATTGACCCCCGTCAGGCAAGCACACAGCATCCACAAACAGGTGTACAACCGTGCCCTTGTCTGTACTCACTGCACCGTTGAGCAGACTGTTGAAGGCCAGGTTCCACTGCCTCAGCAGATTTGGTGGCACGCTGGTGTTCAGGCCTAAAAAGGTTGGAAAGATTGTGCTTGCATGTGCCATATTGCACAACATGTGCATCAGGTGCAATGTCCCCCTGCCCACCGACATGGACATGCTGCCACCAGAGGCTGATGAGGACACTGATGATGAGGAGGCTATTGGTCAACGCTGCAATGGCAGGGATGGACATGCCACACGTGGGGAACTTATTGATCACTACTTTTGAGCACCTGTTACACAGACTGCACAGGATATTGAGCACACTGGGCACTGGGCACTTTACTTGAATAAATGCACTCACACTGAAAGATCAATGTCCAGTCATGATTTCTTTTGACAACACAGAATATATTGTGATTATAAATATTTACAATTCAACAATGCCTTAACTCCCTCTACCATCCCACTCAACTATCCCTCTCCAAATCCCCTTCCCAACTATCCCTCCGCACACTCCCCACCAACCATCCCTCCCCACAACCCCTCACAAACTATCCCTCCCCACACCCCTTACCAACTATCCCTCTCCACACCCTCTCCCCAACTGTCCTTCCCCACACACACCCAATCTGTGTCCTATTTACGTCCCCTTTTAGGCTGAGGGGTGCGCCCTTCTGCAGGGTGAGTAAGCTGCTGCGATCTACGCTTTGGGCTGCTTATTAGGGAACTTGCGGGAGTGGTACTTGTGGATGGTGCCAGTGGTAATGGCATGTACCATTGGTCAGCAAGTGCATGCACCAACACTGATATGGCTCCACCAGGGATGACATTACTCCGTTCCCCTCCCTCACACACCATGCCAAATGGTAGATGCCTGCTGTGGCCCGGCCCTGCACTTGTGGGGACATCCTGGAGGTGGCCTGAAGTGTCTCATGCATGGCCTGCTCCTTGTGCAGGTGTTGTTGCACCATTCTGGCCATCTATATCCCTAACATTGCATAGCGGTGGTGGATGTGCGGGTTGGAGGCTCATTGGGCCCACGGGACTGAATCCCTCAGCCTCTGCATAGCTCTGGTCGCTAGATAGATTTCCAACCCCGCCGTCATCCCCAATGTTGTCGGGTAGACCCCCTTGTATAAGGGGTGCAGGTTCCTCCTGCTGTGCTGGTGAATATGCCACAGGTTCCTCCTGCTGTGCTGGTGGATGTGCCACAGGTGCCTACTAGTGTCTCGGTGGCAGGAGTAGTTGCCCGCTCCCATCTGCTGGTGGATGCATTTGAATCCTGGGTGGAGGTGGTGGTTGTCTGGCGTCACCATGGCCAGATGTTCCTGGACATGGTTGGCTGTTCGTCATCATTGCCAGATGATGTGCCTATGTGGGTCAGAAAGGCAGGGCATCAGTCATGGGTGTGGATTCATCAGACAGACATAAGTACTAGTACTATCCGATGTATGTGCATTGTCATGGACATGGTGCTGGCCATGGCATGGTGCACACATGCATGTGTCAGGGATGCTATGGGTGCATGTGTGGTGTGAGTACATGGTGTGTGCAGTGGGTGTTGCCTGGGGTACTGGTGTTTTCCAGTTTGTGTGTTATGAGTGTGCCACACACGCTGTATGACATGGTGTTGTGTCTGATTGTGACACAGATGTGTTCCACATGTGACTACTGCCTATGGCAGTTGCGTTGATGATGATTTAGTGGGATGGGACATGGCGGATGGGGCATGTATCATTGATGTGTGCATCTTGTCATTTTCTGGTGGTAGAGATGCTTGACACTGACGTGAGTTTGGGCATGTAGTAGCACAGCGGTGACATTGCACATATGTATATATCATGTCTATCAAATGTCTTTCCCAATACCTTTATATGTTTTGTCTTTTCTCCACAATATTACTAGCTCTGAAAAAGAATGAAATTATTTCATAATAAAATAAAAAACAACACTATACATGGGTTTCCCTCATAATGGTACTACGTGAATACTGAATATATTCTGAGTACACAACAAATAAAAGTTTGTATTATTTAATCATGCAATAGAGGAAAATAACTTCTCATTGGAGAGATAAAAAACCTCTATTCAGTTCTTTAAAATATTTAACAATAAAAGGTATATGCATATACAAATGATACACTATCTTTACTTCTACAAGAATATGTATATAACTTGTGAAATAAAATAACACTTTGAAAAATAGAGGGTTGCTATAGTGTAGTATAGGAAATAAAATGCTGTATGATTACCTCAACTATACTAACCATTTAGGTAACTGCGAACTTGGTTTTACATCAGCAAATTATAAAAAGAATTGCCCACAATCTCAATAGTATGTACACCTATGATGGCATTTCACTACTATGAAGATATGTTAAAATACTGTACAAATATTACAGATTAATTTATGCAACCTTAACCAGGAAACCAAGACATGTAATCTAACTATGTCTTCAGTTTTACAAATAAATAAAGACATGCCAATAGTGTAACATTATTTTGAGTATACATCTTGTGTGTGCAAACATATTAACACTTAGCAAAAACTACACTAATAACCTGAATATTGTCATTTCCATACTTCTTGTAAAATCTGTGTGTGTACTTTGTTTGGCCAGAATCACACATGAAAACTTCAAAATGACATTTCAAAATGTACCCACCATATTTAAACATGTTAAAAACTAGGAATTTTTATTACAACCTCTATTGGCACAGATAGTTGTATGCAGTGTATGATATCAAAATGAATTCTAAAATATAAAAATGATATCTACACTGGCATTACAATACTTCTTTTATTATTTGGTGTGCATCCTTTCTTTGACCAACTACACACTACAAATGTTTCAAATGAATTGGAATATTTTTTTAAATGTTGTGTGCCTGCTTATTTTCACCACCTATACACACAACAAGCAAACACAGTGGCCCTCATTACGACCCTGGCGGAATCCGCGGTGCTAAATGCACCGCGGAGCATGGCGGAAAGCCGCCGATAGCGCCATGGGGGTTGGCGGATTTACCACCCCATGCCGACCTTGGCGGAGCGGTAAATCCCCAATCCCCATTTTACCCTTCCCCATTCCCATTCTTGCCCCATAGGGTATAATGGAAGTGGGGAAGGAGTTAATTACGCCGCCGTAAAGTACGGCGGCGTAATTAACAACGAGGTCCCTTAGCGCCATGGTTTTCTCCGCCCGGTAAAACCAGGCGGAGAAAACCTCCATGGCGCTAAGGGAACTCGTAGTACGGCGGACGGGTCCGCCGCGATTAGCGCTGGCGGAAACCCACTCCGCCAGGGTCCTAATGAGGCCCAGTATATCTAAATCCTTCCATAAAACTTTTATTGGTAGTTATATCCCATTATTTTACAGAAATTGTACTTTGTTGTTATGGTATCTAAAACCTACTGTTTACCTGTTTCATATGTAAACAGTCATGACCTTCTACACCACCTAACACTCAGAATAATGTACATGGAACCTTATAGGGAACACTTATACATATTCAAATATACACTGTGTTAAACAATAAAAGATAAGTCAAAAAAGCAGAATGCTGTTTTCTCTTCTAATTTATGTAATCCTCAGAATCTTACCTCTACATTTATTTAATACTGTTTTTAAAATGCATAGTAGTACCAATCCATCTTCTATATTACATAAAACACTTATTACCCTATTTTTCCATTTCATACTTTTATTTTGCATGTTTATTATCACAAAGAATACAACACATACATTTTAAAACGTTGGTTCTAATAACTTTAAGTAAGCATTCTTTAAACCCTTTAGCAATCTAGCTTGGTGTTTGACTATAAAGTCAGTACAAACAAGCCAATCTACTTCTGTACGCACCCATGTTGTGAAATGTCCACAGTAAATGGATGCCCCCTCATGAAAACTAATTGCACACATCTTAAACGTTTTCTCACTAATAGAAACTTGACTATTTACACAATTCATTAATGACATGTTAATTTTCCTACCATCTACACTGTATCTTTGAAACATATTCAATACATGCATGTCATGGAATGCTTTAGTTAGAAGATAATACAAATTTGCACTTTTCTGATCAGGGATTGGAACATATGCAAATCTTTCAGAAAGACCCTGAGTAGCGTAATCTTTCTTATATTGTGGACACATGTGATTCCACTTGTAACTAATCCCTACATACCTATCTATACTAAGACAGTACTTAAAAATGATTGACTATCTTCCTGTGTATTTTGAGAAAATTGTTGATTTCCACTTGTATTAGCTACTACATTTCGGATTGACATTGCCGAATGTGTACTGTGTGGAATTTCATCTACATATATTTTAAGAAATGAAAGTTCAACGCATAGCTGCTTCTCTGCTGAGGAAGCTACTTCTTGCATCAATTAATTCATTTAAAACAACATACACAAAGCTGCATTACAATAGCATTCAGCTCCTGTTTCATTTCAAAATCTACAATAAGAGCATGTTATAGTTGAACAACACTCTAACTCTGGGAGATTCTATTGTTTCTTAGTCTTAAAAGCAATGATTTCCTTTGAATGTATTTTCGCTAACTCCTTATATTTCCTGGCTGAGTGCTAAGCAGATACAGGTATAAGGTTCAGGTGAGGAACATACATTACATATAACCTATTACTTTCTTCAATGCAAAAAATGTCAGCTGTCACTTTTCTTTCATCAAAGTTTATTAAAAATAAAATGTCAATATTTGTCACATGTGACACAGCTACATTGAATTCCTTATTTAAACACCGTATGACCAATGTCAGTAGGTGCTGCTTCTAAGTCAACCCTTGTGAATTATGAATAGTTATTGCATTTGCAGAGCACAATGGAGACTGCACTCATTTTCACAAAAGTATCCTAAAAAAGCATGAAATGTGGTGAAGTCCAAGAAATCAAATGAGTTTCTTCTACACCATCAAACTTTACTTCAACATGTTCAATATTTGTACCATGAGGAAAAGTGTGAAATGCAATAACTTTTTCCATCGCTCCATTGACTAAACCAATTCCTACATTCAAGTGAATCGTTAAGATTACTTTTGCACTGATGCACAGGTTTGAAACTACTTCTAGACCTGTTTATTTTAGAAATTGAATTCTCTAGTTGACCTAATCAAGCTTTTGCTCTCTAATCGAACTCTAATGGAATAACATGACCATCTAAAACATCACCTGATTTTATCTCCACAATATTTTGCTTCTCTGACAGTAGCATTGTAGAGTTAAACTTGATACACTCTGCAAGTGTGCACATCTAAGCAACACAAGAAATGTTCCTTTCCTTAAGAGTCAGCATGACATACATCAGCCGGACTGCAATCTGCATTAAAACATGTTAGAAATCAGTCTTCCCTTTAAGACTGCTTTCACATTCTCCTCAAGAACACCTAATACAAATCTCATAAAGCATTTAAGCATACTCTAAGTCTGCAGATTGCCTCATATTAATGGTAAGTTCCTGCCATTCAAAACAATTCCAAAGGTTAAAACGAGCAATACTTCCTATACTTTTCTGACTATCCTTAGATTGCAGTATTTTCACTGGAGTTAATTGTAACACGTCTCCAAAAACATAGGTTACATGTTTGCCTCCAACAAAATGTTGTAGTCAGTCTTCAAAACCTCTAGCGTTCACAAGTGAATGAAAGCTAGTATCACGTTAGACACCATACTTACTTCATATACAATCAATTTGCATTCCAAAGTTGAGCAATGACAGAATTGTAAGCATTAATGAATTCCTTATCTATTTTTAAATTATATGTATTTCTTGGTGACTTACCCATAACATGGTGTGGAACAGATGACATGAAACTATTCACTTGACCAACTGCTGTCACAGGCCTTGGAAAGCCAAATCTGCACTGAGTATTACTTGTCTTTACTTTTGTATTTTTTCTGACAGTACTTTCCACTTGAGTGCCTTTGAAACCTTTCCACCTTGTTCCTTAGATCAGCATTCACATGCTGAGGAGGAATGGACAAGTAACATATTTTTCTTTGAACTCCCTCACACAGCCATCACTTGCGTTACCAAACTGAGGAGCATCTTTAATCCACAACAGCATATGCATATGTGGAGCCTCACTTGCCCGGTACTCTTCCCTCCTAACAAAATGTTCCACAGTGCCTAATGGACCATTTTCTTCATTGCATATAAGGTGTAACATGGCTAAAAATCTGTTATGAAAGAACCACAATACACTTCCAGGTTCCATGCAACACAATTCTCCTGGTCTCATGTTTTCTATGTCTTCTTTCTGTGGGTTACGATCATCCCAACCATACTCAGTGCAACTTAAAGTCACAAACCAAGTTGGAGGGCCCAGGTTTATGATCATGCATCTAACCTCGAAGTGTCTCCTATACCAATTTTCTTTGGTTCCTCTCATTGTATTCACCCTCTTAAACTTCTTAAACTTCATTTTTTTTCTTTTACCTGTTGCAGCATCTCACATGCAGAAAGATTAAGAAATATAGTTCAGTTCTGGAGTGCATAAACAATAGCATAACTTAATGTTGAAAAATCACTTTCATGCAATACGGAAAAATATATTCAACATTGGTGCAGAGTTGGGAATCTTCAGACTACATCCTTGCACAGCGATATTCTGAAGAAGAGATTTGAATCTTCCAATCATCCAATCTGCCTTCTGTACCAGTAGGAAACAGCATACGGAAATAACAAGCTTCTAGTGTCTTTTCACAGACACTGACTGGTGCACCTTTCGTTGCTTTCATTTGATACAAATCTAAACTGTCACCCATGACTTCACCTGAATGTGAAGGATAAATAGTGTAATGTTCATACAAACTATTCCCTTTAGCAACAAATAGACATTGGAACTGACCTTCACTGCTTTTGTTTGTTGATGCAAGGTACACTCAGACTGCCTTTGTAGAAATAATTGTGCTCCAATAGAAACACCAATGCATTTTTCAAATTTCCAATATCTATAAACTGGCACCAAATGCTCTTATCTTTAGTGGCAATGCCATTTACTAAACTAAGAAAAGAATCTGCAATGTTACACTTCACTCCTAGTGTGTTCACATTTTCATCCAAATTGAAGGGTAAATATCCAACTTGGGCTCTCACACCTTGCACTAATTATGTTTTAGGCAAATGTGACATCTTTGTTTGCAATCTAACAACCACAACAAAGGATGAAGAGTTTGCAATGCAATGCAAACAAGGGCCTCACCTGTTTGTACCTGTTCAGGTCTGATAAGGCTAATGGCCTTACCCACTATCCTGAATTTCACCTACAAACTAATCGCTACTTCTGCTACTCAACAAAAGACATCACCATGTGAGTCCTCCCTCACTGTCCATCTCCACTCTCATTAGGGTTTCAATGGCCAAGTGCCCAGGGCAGCCCCAGAATGTTACCCTAGCAAACCTCTTCAAAAATGCCCTTTGCCCCATTTCAGTGAACATTTCTACAGTAATACAAGGCATACTGTAACCATAACCTCAGAGTATAATTCTCCAACCACTTCCATAGAGTAGAAATGTTCACTGAAAACTTACCAATTGAAATTAACTTTCGTTGTAACATGGCAGAATCCATGAATTACCACAAATAAAACATTAACATTTGTCAACATCAAAACCAAGCAAGCAAAGCATTTATCAGCTGTAGTCCATCATAAGACTTGTTATAATTAAGGAAACATTCAAAATCTTCCACAAATCAGATACAATAGTAGTTACAAATATGGGATCATAGTGAGGAGCTTGCTATCCAGCTTTAAAGCACAAACACAGTAGCAATATTTTTCAAGGGCAGATGTATGCTCCTTGTTTTATGATACAAATTACTATGCACCCTATTCATTTTACACCTCCCTATGTCAGTGCATTGTGTAACAACATATGAGATTGCATTGCATGAAAACCAAATAGGTTCCTGCCCTTCCAAAGCACACCATTTCCACGCAAATTGTGAAACTGCCAAATATGATTGCCGATAATTATTGCTAAATTACTATCAACAATTAGATGGGAGTGGAAATACTGCAGTATAAACAAATGCCCCATGTAGACCTCTCCTCTAAGTGCTTCGGAAATGCGGGATTCTATTCTATTCGGCAGCTCATACAGAATAAATAAGATGAAAAAGTAGAGATTCACTAGGTGGGCATTAAGCTTGGTGGGTTGTGAGATATCTCTGGTTGGCACAGTAAATCTTTTAAATGATAAGCCTTAATGAAAAGTGAGTCAATGTTATATGCCACACTACCCATTTCTTTCATAACCTAACAATTCCTGATAAAGTATGCAGATATTAAGAGAAATATATGCATAAACCATGGTGTTTGCAAGCTCATACCTATATAGAAAGAGTCAAACACATGTTATACATTACAGCATACAAGCTGAAATGCAAACTATAACACCCTACCCACTTAGCCACTATGAATTCACCTCCTTCACTTTGCTTCATAATGTCTCAGAAACCATTTACCTGATGTATTTTGCTTGAAATGCTAAAAGCCTTTAACAATACCTAGCATACTCTAGCCATAACCTCACAGAACAATTCCCAGACCACTTCCCAAACCACTTCTCAAGATAATGTTCACTCCAAACTTTCTCAGTAAGGTGACAGCATCCATATATCTCCATAAATAAGCAAAATAACATTGTAATTACAATTGGGACCCAGGGATCAAACCTGTCCCTGAGCTATCCTCCCGAGATTGTTGAGATTCTCGAAAATCATAACCAAGTTAGCATTCATCAGGTGAACTGCCTCATACAACTTCTCGAGCTTAAACATTGAAACACTTCCACAATTCTAACAGAGTAGAATATCATCAATATAGGATCACAAAAACACCTTAATATCCAACTACAAAATACATACACAGCTGCAATATGTGTCAAGGATACAGTTATGCTGCTGGGTTGACACTAGGGTTTCTTATGCACCCCGATTCATATCACATCTTCCAATGTCAGTGAGAAACAACCTTTAATTGCAAATATATTTTTTCACACATAACCCTAGCATAACATGTGATACAGCTTAATCACTCTCCTAAAAACACACACTGAACTCAAATATGAAAAACCCTGCTTTCCAAACAATACTTGATTTAATCAGACACCTAAACATATTTAATTTATCTTAGAAATACAATTCATAATATACATGGAATATTGAAAAACACACAGTCAAACACCTCAGCTGTTCCAAATAATGAATAGATCTTCACAATAGCCAAACACTGAACATGTGTAGACTCTGAGTTATGCAAAAGAATGACAAAAGTTCATAAAAAGGTCACTTTCATAGCTTTCAGAATTCAATAGCACAAAAAGAGGACTGTAGAAAGCAAACAAGTAAAATGGCCAACACATTTTTATTACAACCTATAACATTCAATACATCCCAACACAATCCTTCCAAAGAACACTTTGTAGAACATGTACAAACACAATTAAATAAAACATGTGTTTTTCTTAATTTGACAAATTACATAACTCCATATTTAACCCCGCTTACACAGCGAGGACCCTCCTACAGATGAGGGCACACGTACATTTTTCAAATGTGCTGGAAAACACATATTTCAAATGTTTCAAATTTAAATCACACATGCCTTGAGGTGAGAACATCCAAATAGAAACACATGTACAAATCTGAGCTAAAACATCCATAAAATAATATGATAATTGTGCCGAAACACAGACAGCTATAACTGCGGGTACGATGAGCAGCTTCATGCCCGTGGCTACCAAAGGCCTCCACAAAGTACAACATACTATTGGAGCGTTCATAGACGTGCATCAAATCAACCGCCAGTAGACGCGGCTACCCGTAACATTTTTTACAGATTCAAAAAGACATATTGAAAAGGTGTAACAATTCAAAAAACACAAAAATACACATAAGGGCATAGAATCAGGAACTATGTACTGTGAAATCCATGAAATATCATGATCAATGCGCAAGAGTTGGTACTGTTATACCTGCGGCTAAGGCAATAGTAATAGAAGTGCATACACTTTCCAAAAATACATGACGTCCCAATGGCTTACTGGTATTCTCGCCTATAATCCATCTGACAGAGCACACCGTTTCATTGGCTGCTGTCTCAACCCCAGCTATTTAAAAAAAAAAGACATCAAAGTAATTTTCCTTTTCCAATATACTTAAAACATTCTTAAAAGAGTGTTTGGGTTCTTTTACCAACATATGACCAAGCCATATATTTTCAATCATCGAAATACTCGTTACCTCTATTACATTTCAAAAAATCTTGAAACCTATCTCTGTGCTCTTTCTTTAGATGATTAATTTATTTTATTTTCCCAAAGAGAAAAAAACATGTTCTCCCTGTCAACAACAATTCTCCACAACTGCTGCATAAACCTCTAATTTCAAACACTCCATTTAAAATAATAGTATGGAACCAAAATATGTTCCAAGCCAACGCGTTGACAACACATCAGCTACGTCCTCAACAACACTATGAATGCCATTCTCAAAATTCTTTAATTCTCCACAGTCTTCTGAACAATTAAAATCCTCTCTGTCTGAAATTGGCTGCATGTTTGAAATATCCAATTAATTAATAAATATCCCCCAAAAATAGTACCATCTCCTTAAACTAAACCTGACTCTCAATCAATAAAAATATTATATGTAGAAAAACTCTTCATATAATGATACACTATAATCTACAGTTTTATTAGTATATATAAACATCACTCAAAAAATACATCCTCTGATAGATTCAACAATCCAACAGCATGTGAGGCACTTGAGATCCTATTGGCAGCCACCCACTACACAGACAATGAACAACCAATCAAAAAGAAAATACAACCATTCCACCATCTCTCCTCATGTACTCTTCCTCCATTGCTAATTCTAATATCTGAAATGACAAGCAGTATTTGTTTCTACCACACTAAAATGGAAAACTAGATGCAATGGCTGGAGGACAATTATCCTACAGAGGAAGAAATTACAAAATAAGACGCTGAACAAAATGAACCAGAAGAAAATACACCACATTCAGGATTTTGAAAGTCCATTCTTAATATTTATGTAAAATAAGACTAACAATAATATTTTTAGGATCAAATATCATTCACCAAACAGATTTACTTTATATACCTACTATCAAATGTCAATACAACCAACACAAATATTTTTGAAGTGCATTATATCTTCATTTGTTTAAAAATATTTCAGATATTTTCAAGTCGTTCAAGTATCATGAAGAATTAAACGAGAAGCACCTCAAGAACTTCCCCGAAACGAAGAAAAAGAAAACCCACAACCACATCCCCCCAAATATATATGTTTTCTAAAAACGTGTTTGCATATTTATTTACCCTTTTCAAGTATGCACTTACAGGGAGAAAGGGAGGAAGGATAGCTTAGAGGCAACCTGTTTTTTGTGGAAGCAAGACAATGCAGCGCAACACTGGTTTAAATCCCATGCTTAGAAACCACACACTGGTGTTAAGCCTGTTATAACAGAATAATTGTAATTATATGTATTATTATTGAATAAAAAGTATTTGAAATGTTACAATAACTGTTTTCAAACACTATACTCAATACAGCCCACATGTAATTTTTTTTCAAAAATGTTCCATAGTTGTGGCTACACAACAGGGTGCATTTGGGAGAGCTGTGGACAAACACCCACCAGTCGTTGATACTCCTAGACAGGATCATGAATATACCAATGGTGCCCCATTTATAGTAGCCACGGATATAGGATTGTGTGGCTTTTTCAAGAAACTGAGTATAGAATATGAATAACAAAAGAGACAGTAAAAAGTGTGCATAATAACTCATCACTCAAAGCCACAGCTAGAGTTCATTACTACAGATCCTACAGTCCCCCCAACAGCACTTATGTCTGCACTCACCCTGCACTTGCCACCAACTGGCTGTTCTTTTATTTATCTTGTTATTTTATTATCCATTGTACTACTTTCCCCTCCCCTGCACCTCCCCCGCACTTTCCTCTCTTCCCCCCTCCCTTGCACTTGCATGATCTGAATGACACCTGGCCTAGTAAAATCGTTGTCTGTCTTCCTTCTGTTCCCCCTCCCTTGCCTTGTCGTGCCTTGAAACTCTTGTGTATAGGTGCGTTATAAATGACATATCATATCATATCATATCATTAAAATGCATTCAACCTCAAAAATATTTAGCATATGAAAATTAAAAAGATAAAAAGATAAAACGAGAGAGAAAACATACCTATTTACACACCATTAAAAACATCAAATGAGTAAAACTTAATTGCACTACAATGCTTTTTCCATCACCCACAATTTACACAAAAATTCATACTACTCCAATTTCAGATCTTAAAACCCCCACACTAACATAATGTGCTAATTAAAAAACAGATGTTTCCTTACTCATTCAACTTCATGGCATTTAAAAAATTGACCACTGCAGAGTCAATTGATACTCGTAGACCAAGCAAGCATAGTTCTCAGAATGATTCACAATCCATACTAGGACGGAACTCCAAATTGTTCTAAAATATAGATATCTCAGTGTTTTAAGGCTGGGACACCCTACCAAAAGGCGCTTAAGTGTTTCAACTGCATTATCTTACTTGCATAATCTACTCTCTGCCCCTTCCTGCTGCACCTGGTTACATCTTAATCTAATCTCACCCGTACAATATAGGTTCCATCTAAACTAGAGAAAGAACTTCCTAATCCTTGGACAGGGAAAGATTTCTAAGTAATGGGCTGTAGAACCCCTACATTTTTGTTTGCCCTGTAAGTGCCTCAAGCTAGTATACCCAGGCAACCTCTCCAAATTCAGACACCAATTCAGATTAAGCATAGATTTTGTAACCTTAACTAGCTCATTCAAAAGATCAACACTGGAAAACACATTATTTTGCAGTATGCCTGTACATTGTTCCACAAGTTCAATCACAGTTTGGACAGTCCCATTTTCCACCATAGCAGCAAAGTCACTATAAGGTGTTATTTGGGGCTGGTAAATTAAATTCTGTAGAATGATAGGATAGACCACTGCCTTTTAACATTAAGGGAGTTTAGCCCCAATTTGTATCTAATAGTGGTGACTGACACTGCATTGGGACCTCCCAGCACTCTTTGCCAAATTAGACCTTCTAACTTGGTCAGGTAGTCCAAAATACTGTCTTTCCAGAGTTCAATAGTGTAAAATAACTTTGGAGCTACTTTCCCCTCAAGGAATTTAATTAGGGGAGATAGAGAGAATTTGCAGTATCTTTTTTATCCCCTTCAACTGAGGAATAAGCGCCTCTGCTTTTGATTTTAAATAGCTCCTGATCGCAGTTTTGCCTGGACAGCCCATAATGGGAAACCCTAAGTACACTGCAGAGTGAACTCTGGTAAGGTTAGTTTCATTTAATGTCCATTGTAATACTGTGAATTAATTCTGACACCGTTTTGATTTGCAAAGTCTTGAAATACAGCCAGCGATCTCTGAAGCCCCTTACCAGTACAATGTATAAGTAAAAAGCCATTGGTGTATGCCAACCAACTCACTGATCCCTGAGTCTTGAAACCACAAAGGTTGCTGCTTCCAGTGAGGTTCTGACTTTTTCTGCATATAAAGGAAACAGGTAAGGGGCCAAAATGCACCCCTGCCTGAGACCATTATATGTCACAATTGGCTGTAATAGAGCACCTTCTTGATTCATTCTGACCCTTACATCAGAGCCTTCATGTAAGACCACTATGAGTCTAAGCAAGCCTTGCGGATTTCCAAAATGTGATAGCTTTTCCAACAATCTCGCTCTTGGTACGTGGCTAAAGCGTATGAAAGGTCAACAGATGCCAGATGTATTAGATCATATTTCCCTTTCGTTACGAGGTCCTTACAGCACCACAGAACAAATCCATTTAAGTTAGTTCCATGATGCTTGCGGAATTCCGTTTGATATTTTTTGATTATTCAAAATCAGGCTGGCACAGATTTCGAAAATGGTCTATAATTATTTGGTTCTGTTCTATTGCCTGCCTTATACATTTGGATAATGTAGGCTGTTTGCCAAGTAGCTGGGAACGAGGCAGTCTTTAGAATGTCATCAAAGATAATTTTCAGAATTCCCACCCACTTCAACAGTGCCTGCTTAAACAGATGGTTTAAGGTCTGATTTGGCCCAGGAGCCCTTAAGTTGCTGACTCTCATTATCAGATTATATACTTTGTTAGAGTCATAAACTAAAGCTCCCAACAAGCTTGTCCCCACCCATTTTCCACCATCTCTCTCTCCCTGACTTGGGTGTCAGGGTCTGCATATAATTCCTGAAAATGTTTCACCCAATCAGCTTTTGCAATGGTATTGATCAAAAGCTCCCCATTGCCCTTAGACTGATTATTCGTTAGGGCCCAGAAGGTGTGAATGCTTCTGTAACAGACCACCCAGCATTTCCTCTGCATCTGCTTGGTTTCTCACCGAGTTCTTATATTTTTGCAATATCTTTTTAATTCTTCCCAGTTCCTGAGGATTCATCCTTTGTATAGATCTAATACTTGCCCTCATTTCCCTTTACCGCGTCCCCAAGGCCTCATTTTACTTATGTGATTTTTTTATAGTTTGGTACCTTTGACCGTTCATCATCTTCAAGCTACCCGGCAAGCTCTCGATGGAATCCCTCAAATAATTATTGAAATTGTCATGAGTGAAGGTTGACAATGTCCAGTTGTAATTCCTAGATGCACTCACTTCCCCCATTCCAATATTCAACAATTCCATCATACAGTGATTCCAAACTATTTTATTGCATGTTGCTTTAATTAAGATGTTTTCATCATAAGTCACCCGCTCCTGCCCAGACTCACACCTAAATGAGCATTGCAACATACCATCACTCCAACCATTCTTTATGATTGCCATATGCTTGCACCTCCCCATCAGAAAATCAGCCACAAAAATACAATCCAATGTTGAACTCAGCTGACCTCTATACCAAGTGCCCACAGCCCCCTTGACAACTATGTTCAGTAGAATGCCAAATTATTTAGGCAATTATGCTATTTCCCCCCATTATCCTCCATGCTTAGAAGTTATGGTAAGTATTAAGTAAATACATATTTATTAAAATTTACTTTCACATCCGCCACACTCCTGTCATGTGCACAGTGAGAGTTCTGGAATCAAAAGGATAACACTGCAGAAAATGGTGGCTTTTATACTTTCCAAAATAAATACCAAAAAAAGAGGACTATATACTAATAAAACTACTAAAATGGATGACACATTTTCACCACAACCTGTCACAGAGAGATACACAAATAGAAAAGTAACAACAATGAATAACAAACAATAAAACTCACAGAAATCTTTCGTTCCCCAACCCAGAATCATTCATAGTCGTGGCTATTCAACATGGCTACAGATCTTGCTTTGTAGCTGCTGCTACATTTTTGTGCAAACTGAAAATCAAACTAAGCCGCCCTCCAAAACCTCAAATGAAACAAGGGAACACCTAAGCACATAAATTAACACACACATAAATGAAATTCTGTGCTGTATCATCCACATGACAATTTGATTATTGCACAGAAAATGTATGGTTTAATAAGCTTGGATATACATATAGCTGCATCTACAGGAACAGCTTATAAAATTACAAAAATCATTGACATGCCTATGCACATGCTTTCTTATAGACGAGGTTATAGAAAAGCCTTTCATGGCCGTTTGCTGTTAGCCACAGCTATAGGAAAAATACTGTGAGTTAAAAAATGTATTTCCACCCCCTTAAAGTCCAAGCAAGTGTCCCTACCACCCCCATCACTCTCCATGGTCCTCCTCCACTCCCCTGGTCTCTCCCAACCCCCCAAATCACTCAATGCATCTATGACACAACACCACCTAAAATGTCAGATAGCCGCAGCTACCACACGTCCACAATCACACAATGTGTCATCTGCCAAAATATACCCATGGCTGCACATACTACCACATTTACTTGCGGGCAGCAATGTTGCATGCTGAGTGGATGCTGGATAGCTGCAGATAATTACACCAGTACCATCAACCAAATAGAAACTCGAAAACACACACATCATACATACTCTGCACATACAAACAACTAGAAATTCAAACTAAGAATCATCTTCCTTGAAACAGAGAAAGACGGCAGATATCATGGCTGGTTTGAAAACTGTGTGGCTGATCAGAGAAAGCTGGCTGCTTTGGTTACTGGCTTTTTGTGAGAAACTAAATATTCACATGGACCTGGGTTTGATAGACATCACTATTAAAGGGTTTGGATTAGCAGGGACTGCGTTGGTTCCAAGTTTTTCCAAAATGGATAAGTCTGAGAAGTACAGGGCAGCCAGACATCATACTAGTTCATTGTGGAGGCAATACTTTGGGGAATGTACAAGGTGTGTCCCTTACTTTAATGATGAAACAAGACATTGGAAAATGAATGGATCTGTTTCCTCACACCCAGGAAAGACAAAAATCATGACAATATCCAAAGACAAGGAGAACGAAACTGTCATCCCATGGTCAACGGAAAAGGGAACCGCACCATCACCATCTAAGGTAGCAAAAAATCTGTGAGTCCTGATGGACAACACCCTACCCTTAGAATCACAAATAAATACAACAATCAAGAAATGCTTTTTCCTCCTCCACACGGCAAGAAGAATCCTACCTTTCCTCTCCTTCATGCACAAAACAGTCACTATCTTCGCCCTCAGCATGTCAAGAATCGACCATGCAAACAGCCTCTACCTCGAATACCAGAATACCTCCTGAAGAAACAACAACAGATCCAAAATAGAGCAGCCAGATTACTCCTCAATCTATCCAAAAGAGATCACTTCACTCCTGCCCTAAAAACACTACACTGGCTCCCAGGAAACCATTGCATCACCTTCAAAATAATGTGCATAACACACATGGCAATCAGTGGACAAGGAGCAGAATTCCTACAAAAGAAAATAACAATCTACAAGCCAAAATGACTCCTCAGGTCAAGCAACAAAATCCACCTGGAACTAAAACCATACCTCAAGAAAAAACTTGGAGGCACCTCCTTCTACCACTTAGCCGCAAAAACCTGGAACAACATCCCAAAAGAAATAAGAAACACTGAAGATCACCTAAAGTTTAGGAAATTACTAAAAACATGGCTCTTCAACTTCACAGACTCAAACTGAAAACCGGAACAACGGAAAGGAAAAGGGATGACTAAACTGGAGAAGACACAGACAGCTCCCAGAACCGACTGGGAAGCTCCCACGGCACCTGGACGGGTGACACCGGGTAGAGTGGAATACAGGTGACACCCATGGAGACGGAGTTAACAACCCCACCCAAATTCCACCCAACAACATCACTCGCACCTTAGTTGCTACCAGGTACCACAGTGTTGTGGAATTGTCAGGATATTGGCAACACTAGCTGAGTTGTGGACATTGGCAGGTGCACTGGCCATATGAGTGGGAAGGGAAGACAGGTGGGGCTGCGAGGGTGGCTGATGGAGGAGGGGGCCAGATGTGAAAGGGACCTTGAATGCTGGACGGACCCAGATCAGGACAGAGGTGCAGGGGTGCTCCCGAACCACATGTGGGGAGATACGCAAGCCCAGAGCCTCAATTCAGGATAGAGATACCGACTAGCCAATTGCGCTAACAATTTCCCCCTCTGCATACACCTGTCAAACTCCAAACCAAACACAATCACAAACCTACAGCACAACAAACTGCACAAACTTCACTACATTGCAACAACAAAACAAAAAACACACATAGACTCGCACAACAGTACACAACGACTACCGGCCGCAAACACCCCAGGCCCAGCCAACCGACCAACCAGACTGAGGCCGCCAACAGCACATCACTGCTTTCTTGCACTTTTTCAGCTTCCTCGTAATCAGGCGGTACCGGGTTGACGGCGCTGGCACCTTTACCGGCGCTGTTAACCCCTTACCGCCTGACTTGTAATGAGGCCCATTATCAGTTATGATACTGTAGCCCCTAAAGGAAAGACATATTAGAGATTAATAGATAACTACATTTGTTTAAAGTTGAGTGGCTTCAGTGTGGCCTCTTGTACCACCATAAAATGTGCTCTGTTGTGTTAGTTATATGCAATAATTCCTATTCATTGACAGTCACTCTTCACAATGTATTCTTTTGTCATCAAGTCGTTTGCCCATTTTCCCTTTTAATTGCCATTTATGTACCGTTTGGTGATGGGATTATTTGGTATTTTTGGTATTCTTTAGTACTTATATCCTTTACATCTACATTTTAAGAATGTCTGATTAATTTAATTCAGTTATTGACTCATTCTGCAGTATAAGATTAATGATGTATTTGCGTATGATGCACAGCCACTTTAGTAGGTGTATTAATATGCAATTTGATAACTTTCGCTAGCTAGAATAAGGTGTTAAGAACCCAAATCAAACAATGCTGCTCTTCTGTAGGTATACTTATTAATGTTTTCCTTGCAGCAAACCTTAGTCAGTTAACAACATCAAAGTGAGGTGAAGTATTCATTGTGTTGTTGACTGTGCTCCCGGTTGGATGCACTTTGGCAGATTGGAGGAAAAACAGTGTAACTGCATCTTTAAATTTCAACGTGATCTGGGACCTTAAAGACC
Organism: Ambystoma mexicanum; assembly: GCF_040938575.1. Lineage (NCBI taxonomy): Eukaryota > Metazoa > Chordata > Amphibia > Caudata > Ambystomatidae > Ambystoma > Ambystoma mexicanum. The sequence goes on from NC_090922.1 coordinate 777,116,529, forward strand.
TCAAGACTAGGCAAATCGACGCAAACTGCTCTTTGTGTCCCTTCATTGTCCAGCGCTGGCCGAGCTGGGTGCAAGTTTCATCCCGGTGTTTGTAGGCTGCGAGGTGCTTGAAACCTGTTCGCCCTGGCTCTGCCCTTTCTTCAGGTAAACAAGCTTGCATGAGATTTCTATAAATTGTACTGTGGCTCAAGTGTGTGCCTAAGGGTAATTGGGGTTGGACTGCCTTGTATTGGACTCTGCCTTGTGGAAGTACTGAGTATAATTACTGGAACAATTGTGCAGAGTGGAGTCGGACTGTGCGGATCAGTATACCCCAAGCCTCCTCGTCCCCCACGTCGGTTGGCTTTTTATGATTGTTGCAGATTTACAAAGTGCATTGGGTTGTACCTTAAGTTTTTCTTTTCCAATATGCCTTGGAAAGTAGCTAGTAAGAGCATCTATAACTTTCGAAAGGAAAAGCCTTATGCCAAAGCTGGTGGGCGCAATATAAATATAGCTGATGTCTCTCCTGAAAATAATGAATAAATCACTGGCACCAGAGCAAAGTGCGGCGCTAGTGGAACAATTGAACGTGCCTGCCCCGGGTACAATCACAGTCTTTTTTAAGCGAGCAGAGGAATGTGACAAGAGGAAAGCGTCAAGGCCCAAAGCTCCTGTGCAGGAAAGAAACATTATTGCCTGCAAATTGGACTTCAGTGACATTCATAATAACCCTCTGTTGGCATTATGCTACTCATTACAGGAATCATCCGCAGTGATGCCGGAAACTGAGTGTATGCCATGGCCACACATTGGCCCTCATTACGACCCTGGCGGAAAGTGACTGACCTGACCGCCATAGAGTAAATAGCGTTTCCGCCATTGCACGACGTAGCAAAATGCGGCTAATTCCGACCCATCGTGCACGAGCACTACGCCATGGCGGAAGTGCAAAGTCCGCGATGGCGGAAATGTCCCCAAAACGCCCCTCACCGCCGTCGTACGGCGCCCTAGGTGCAATTCCGCCACCCATCTGAGCGGTCACCGTAATGAGCGGCAATCGGAAAGTACGGTGACCGTAAATATACGGAAACGGAAGTTAAAAAATGGTCCCGGAACGGGAAACAGCACGGCGTACACCTATAAAATCTGAATTCCCACACAACCATAAAAAATACTACCCTGAGACACATCCCAACCCGTCATCCACCCCAGTGAAAGCAATAAAAATGGGAAAAGTAGCGAAAAAAGTGTGCGACCGCAAGCGGCAGGTCCACTTCTCCCGTGAGGAACTCACCGTGCTCACAGAGACCCTCCAGGAGAATGCTGGCGTCGTCTTCTCGACGCAAATGACCAGGACGGCACTTGCGAACAAGAAGGCCATATGGGCCCTGGTGGCACAGCGGGTAAGTGCGGTGGGGACCGCACCCCGCAACCCACAGCAATGCAGAAAGCGATGGGACGACCTGCGGATACGCGTACGGAGCATACTATCCGCCAACCGTAACATTGCCACAGCTACCGGGGGAGGATCGGAATCACCCATCAAGTTGACCCCCTGGGAAGAAATCTGTGCCTCCACCATTGGAATGGAGAGTATAGAGGGAGTCGGAGGGATGGAGAAAGGAGTGCAGACATCCGAAGAATCAGGTAGGTGGGCCAAATAAAACAATGCTAAATCCACAATGTCCAATCATGTGAAGTACCATGTGTCCACATAGTGCAACAGTAACACATGTCCAGGAGAACGTCCACATACATTGGCCTGATAGCGCACTTTAAAACTCACATTAAATACATAAATAATTAAAAATCCTAAAAACACCCTCTACACGTGCAGCAGGCACACCCTAACTGCAGGCTGCAAAACAACTGCATCCTCAATCCACACAAAAATGAAACCACCTCCAAGGCCCTGACCCAAATCACCCTCAGGTACCAGCCCAATGCATGTGATACATTGCCATTCCAATTTCCACAGACCCATTAATAACGCTCGCCCTCCTTTACTCCACCACAGGGTCCGATTCAAACGACGAGCTCCAGGACACCCCTACCAGCACACCTGCAAAGAGGGCCAAGACCAACGGCCAAAGACCCTCCACCTCAGCTGCACGCATCAAGACACGGCAGCACCACAAATCAAGTGGCAGCACACAGGAGGGAACTTCAACAGGCACCCCAGCAGCCAGCATGCCCACAACAGCACCACCACAGGTCCCCCCAATGGATGCCACAGAAGTCACTGCTTCTGGTGGCAGCAGCACCATAGGTGACACTGCATTAATGGCAGCATGCTCCGACACAGAAAACGGGGATGTCGAAGTAAGATCCATCCATGACCTGTCTCAATCCCCCTGTTTGTTCCATCCCGTACACCATGAGGATACCAGGCAGGGGCACCCACAAGACGATGACTGGCCATCCCCCACAAGCCCTGTGGCAAGGCAACATGAGGTGTCCAGCCCCTCTGTGACACCACCGAAAATGGGCATGGCACAGCAGAGGCAACAGTCCCTCGACCAGGTGATCGTGCAACAGCAGCAACTGGCCACGCTCCTCAAGGATCATGCTGATGAATGTGGGGGTACTAAGGCATCCATAGAAACAGCAACTGAGACACTAAGGGCAGAAATGGAGAGAAGTACAGAGACACTAAGGGCACAAATGGAGAGAAGCACCGAGAGCCTGAGGGGGGAACTGCATGCGACGTCCAAAGACGTATGTGCTGAACTTGCCGCTGTGCGCCGTGTGCTCACTGAGCTCTCACAAACCCTTAGGGACATGCATGGACGTGAGCAGGCAGAGACTTCATCCGTTGCAAGTTCCGTCCAGGGCAGCCCCCAACGTAGATCTGGGAGGAACCTGCGCTCCACAGGCAGGGGTGCCCCTGATAACCGGAGAGGGGGCTTGCAATAGCGTCTGCCCACTGACAATGAGCATCTTCGGACACTGGTGTTCGGGGGGGAGGTAGGAGGGTGGAGGGGGTGTGTTGGGCTCACTTGGGTGGCGGGTCGATGGGGTGTGTAACATAATTTCACATATGCTATAAACATTTCACAATCATCCAATGAGATGTGTGGACATTGATCTTTGTGTACGAGGCCTTTATAGGCGTACGGTCCATATTGTGCATGTTCCAGACACACACAGTGCCACAAGTCCCGTGTCCATGTAACAGCCACCAGGCATGAGTGCTAGAAGCATGCATCTATGATATTCTGACGAATCTCACGGCCCTCCTGTGCCTCGCGGACTCCTTGAGGTGCTGCCACATCCCCACCCTCATCATGACCATCTTCAGGTGCTTGCAGTTCTGCGTCAGGGGGCATGGGCACATTTCTACGTACGCACATGTTGTGTAGCATGACACATGCCATGACCATCTTTGCAACCTTCTCATGGCGGTACAGGAGTGCCCCGCCAGACCTGCTGAGGCAGCGGAAACGAGTTTTCAGTAGGCCGAATGCCTGTTCTATGACTACACGGGTACGTGAGTGGGCATGGTTGTAGTCCTCCTCAGGCTGGTTCTGTGGGTTCCGGAGTGGTGTAAGGAGCCATCTCTTCAGTGGATACCCGGCATCACCTGTATGTGGACAATAAAGGATGTTTGTGGAATGACATTGCTACGTACGCCCCCCCCCCTCCTGCCAGGTCATTGCCGCATCACATACCCCACATTATCATGCATGAAATGAGACTCACCGAGTAGCCAGGATCTGTTCCCTGCGTGTCGCTCCATGTAGCGTGGTATTCTAGAGTTCCTCAAGACCATAGAATCATGGGTTGATCCAGGAAAGCGTGCACAACAATGTGTAATGATCCTGTTGGAGTCACACACCATTTGTACATTAAGAGAATGAAATTGTTTTCGGTTGCGGTACTGAGCCTCCATGGCATGTGGGACGACCAATTCAACATGGGTGCAGTCGATGGCACCAATGCAACCCGGTATGCCGCCAAGTGCATGGAATCCCACTTTTGTGTTCGTAATTTCCTGCTCCGAGCGTGGTAGAGAGATGTAGTCGTCTGCGTGCTTCAGGAGGGCATCGAGCACTTGCAATAGTGTCCGTGAGAACAGTGGCTGTGAAATGCCATGCAACTGTCCGACTGTGTGCTGGTAGGTGCCTGTGGCCAGGAAGTGGAGTACAGACACCACCTTCAGTAGGGGTGGGATGGTGGTTGGGCTATCTATCATGCTGACAAGGTCAGCCTGTGTCATGTCCACAATGGCGGTTATGGTGTCCCGGTCCAAACGGTAGAGGGTGTGGATCTGCTCATCAGTGAGGTTGAACGGATGTGCTCGGAGGCATGGGATTGCGGGCTGCCTGCGTGGTGGTAGTGGCTGTGCTGGCGGGCCTTGCTGGCCCTGCCTTGCCCTCCTCCTCCTCCTGCGTCTCCTCTGTGCGGCCGGTTGTTGTAGTAGTTGGTGTTCGTCTTCTACTTGGAGTTGGAGTACTTGCAGTGCTATCAGGTCCCCCAGGGCCAACATCGCTAGTCCGGCCGGTAGCATTTTGGAGTGGGTGTGGTTGTGTGAGGGGGTTGGGTGTGCAATTTTTGTGTTTTCAAGCTGTATTGCCTCCACCTGTGGTGATTCATTCCACCTGTGCAAGCTGCAATCCCCTTTGGGCGAGCACGTCCCGCACGCAACGCTGCAATTCGACGCATGGCATCTTGCTATTACAATCATGTATTTGATCCCGATGCCAGTGAAATATTGGTTCATATGTTCATTCTGCTATGGTCCCATTGTTTCCCATACTATCTTTGCAGTCGCGAACTAACTTGTGAAGGCTCAGTGGAATGTAGTACTCGATTAACGGTGGACCCTCATGCAGCACTGTACCGCGGTTCAGCGACGGGCGGGGCGTCCCATTTGTGAGTGAAGCCACTTTGCATTTTCACACATTGCCACACTACATGGATGGATTTGTTATTTCAAGCGGTCACAGATGCCTTTTCGACGTGATGTTGCAAATGAGGAATTCGAAGGACGGCGCTTTCGGTCTTCAGCTAGCGGCGAGGAGACGCCCACAGGTCTGACTGCAAATATAACGTTCTATTGTTTAATGTCCTTGGGACAGGGGCCATGGCGAGAATGCAATGATTGATATGAATAGTATGGGATGCGCAATAGCGTGGTGGACGATAAGTCAGGACGTTCCCAAATACATGTTACTTCACAACACTGGAATTCCGGCCTGGAGCACAGTGGATTTTGCAGACTGCATTACGCACAGACTCAATGGAAATTTCACATGTTATGTGAGTACATAATCAGGCGTTTTCATACCGGGATGAGGGAATGATGTATGGATGCATGGACAGATGATTTGATGGAGAGTCTGCCATGTACAGGGCTTTTTGGAATCTATGCACCTCCCCTGCGCTATGTGATGCAGAGCTGCCATAGTGGGACCATCGTCTATCTGGCCTTGTTGAACCCTCCCTGTCTCGACGCGCCTTCAAACACTTGTGTCTATGCACGTTACTAATCCCATCGAATGGATTCTGTTTTGACAGACGCATGCACACAAACACTCGTTTGTAATAGTGTTTTCACCTCGATATTTATAGTTATGATTCGCAAGTGATATTTGGGTGGGAATAATCCTTTGGAGTGGGCTAGCATGCATATGGCTGTAGATTTAGTGTGATCATTGAAGTAAGTAATACAAATCAGGTTCTGATGGCCATACTATTCTTTTTCATTTCATTTGGGTGACAGGTATCTCCTCCCCTTTTGCCGCTGCCATCTGTATGCCACTCCTGCAGATGGCTTTTACTCCCGACACCTGCTGCTTCGAGTTAATCAGTGGAGCACCATTACGATCTTATGGGACGATCGCCAATGGCCCACATGCCCTTACGCGGTACTAGTGGCTAGGAGCAACATTTCGACCTTTCAGCTGGACTAGTGCCTACCTAATGGGACGGCCCTGCGGTTCTAGGCGCTTCCATGTTGCCTTTTTGAACGTGAATGTAGCCCCTGTGTACCATGAAGGAACAGGGTGTCACACAAGAAGAAGCTGGTCATTTATTGCGGATGCAGCCCACAATGATGAAATATATTTTGGGGTTCATGACCTAATGGCTGTATGGGCTTGGTGATTTTGTGGTGCATTAAATTTCTATTCTGATATTAACCGTGTAGCGTTATTCTTTGCAAGTAATGTAGCATATTCCTATTTGTGGAGCGATGTATTGTGAGTAGATCTGCATTGGGTTCCGGCTTCTAAGTATAGTTGCGTGGTACTGTACTGGCCGCGTTTGCCTACGAAGCCCAGTGTGGTCAGGGATAGGGGCTACCATTATGACTGTTTTGATGATGTCATGCTCAGGGGCGGGGGATTAGCTTTTGTGTAACAGATGCCGGTCAGCCAGGTGGATTGGTGGAATGATGTGATTATCAGTATATGGCTGGTCACAGGTGCCTGTGTTTGCGTGCGTTTCTTGGAGGGAGACTGAGGTCATGTCCATTGGAATAGCTTCTGTATTCGTGCCATCTGTGCCCTGCAGCTCCCATTGGCCCCTCTTCAGATGTGCCTGGCTGCTCAGTCACTCTGCCAACTTGTGTGGTACATGCTTATGCTGCTGGTTGGTTTGTTTACTGGCAGGAGTACAGGGCTGGTGCAGTCTGGTGTCAGTCGATGGGGGGGGCCTGTTTTTGTTTGTCTCATTTTTCTGCTCATGTTGCTGTACTTGAACCTTCACATGCCTGTGCTGCATCAGTGCGGCAATGGTGCCATGGCAAATATGGATGGCCACTCACAAGGCACTTGGAGCCCCTAGATTCATTTGTTTGTTGGCATGCATGGGTGACTTGTACATTTGACTGGTTGCATTGTGTGACTTCATTGCACCTACGAGGAGTTGTGCAATGTGGCCAGGGAGTGGTGTACAGGCACTCAGTAGGGCCGTTTACGGTTGATTCGCGATGCCGTACTTCTCACCATGGCGGAATGGTACTTTCCGCCATGCTTGATGGCGTTAGGTACATGTCCGCTAGGGTCAGAATTCGCGTACCATTGCGCCATGGTGGTAATTACGGTTTGGCATGGCGCGCGTGCGCGTACTTGGTGCAGTTAGCGTTGGCGTTCACTACGGTGTCGCTAATGGCATCGTACTTTACGGTGACGGGTCATAATCGCACCGAACGCTATTCGATGGCGGTATTCCATTTCCGCCATCGTTTTTCGATTTCCGCCAGGGTCGTAATGAGGGCCATTGTGAACGAGAAAAATGTGGTTATATTGTCCAAAGATCAGAAGCAGGGTGGTGCCATTGCTTCTATATAACAAAGGCAACAGGGTGGGAGAGTACCAGCCCCAGGTATATTGGAACCAGCCCGGAAGAGGTTGTAGACTCCAATATCGCCGGTGTCCCCAAGAATGTGGTTTAAGCAGCACAGGAGGGCCAGGTGATCCAAGTATCGAGTACTGGCCTTTCAATTTTTTGTGACTTGGAGGTAAAGGCGCCTGGCTAAACGTGCAAGAAAAAGGGGGTCTATGGCTCTTGGGGCAACAGCAGTAATATTAGTCCCTCTAACTGTGGATACACTTAATTGTACGGCCACGGCTGAGGGACCTCCAAAAAAGAAAAAAAAGTTAGCAGGTGCCAGAAACGATTACGCAGGTCTTCCGGTACTCTAACTAGCTGGTTGGCAGGGGATGGTGGCTGGGAAACATCCCTCCTGTCTGATGTGGCGGTTGTGCAACAAGAGGGCCATTCTGAGGAAGTGTCTGGTGAAGTATTGGCCTTCTACTGTTTCTGTTCTCAACCAGGGGATGCCCAATACTGAAGACACTGATCTAGACCCTGTGGGTTTTAGTTTTGGATGTGGTGCCCTGACATTGATGGAGAAATGGCCAAACAGAGCAGTTCTACTCTCGGTGTGTAAGAAGGTCCTTGCATTTAGAGTACTTTTGTCAAGAGTTTGTGGAACCCATGCAGACAAGCAAGGGTAATTGTGTTACAATCCATTGCATTGCACCAGAAGTTCTCTTGTTTATATGCGCCCATCAGGGTGCTATACAGACTATGGGGTACGTGGTTGACTGTCCCACTCATGTTGGTGTGCCACAGAAAGTGCTTCCTACTCATCTCCTTTAACTCAACAACAGGCTCCAGTGGTGAGGGTGGTACAGATGTTGTCTAAACCTGGTGCTACAACAGCAGAAACGCTGGTGGATGATGTGTCTGGCTGGGCTTGGTTTAAAAGATTAATTTTGAAACAATTAATTGAAAATAAGTGAACTAGGAAATTGGGCATTTGGAATTTTTTGGCGGAAAGGGGCTCTCTGCAAAGTCTATTTGAATTTAATGTTATTTTTCTACAAGAGTCCAGGCTCACCTCTAAATTGCACTTGGATTAGTACTGCATATTCCAGGATTTGGCAATAAAGGAAATTAGAGGACTTCCTTCAGGAGTCTTGATTATTGGCATTATACAGAAAAGGTGTACCCAGAGCATACAAGTGGCTACTAGTAGTAGTAATGTGCTTGCAGTTGAGGTATTGGTGCACATTGAAACTTACATGCTGTTGATGGTATTTATTAACGTTTATATTCCCCCTGACACCAGTGATCTAGATGCTGTACATTAAATCGTTGATTCTATTTGAATATCTTGATTGGCTATGCCGGGTCACAACTTTGTTTTAGTCGATGGAGATTTTAATGTCTAATGCCGGGACCATGCATCATCTGCTAACTATAGTAACGTGAAGGCGGAGAGCATTATGTTAAGAAAGATGGAAATATTGGGGGGCAGTGGGTGAAATATTTTAAGGAGTGGGGCATGCCCATGCTAAATGGATGAATTACAGGAGACTGCCCAGGACAGTGCACGCGGTGCATGGGGAAAAAGGTTGCCACCCTGGATTACTTCATTGTTAGCAAACTTTTTGTGCAGAGCATGTAGAGTCCCTCGAGGTACGTGACACTGACTTTAGTGACCACTTTCTGTTAGAACTTACATTGAGAATCCCGGGACTATCGTCCAGGGTTCAGGGTGGTGCCAGTGTGATGGTAAACCATGGTGGGAATTGCCTGCGGTGGACCCAGGTGAATATTAATAGGGCATCTAGATTGGTTTATAAGTTCTCAGTTTGCAAACCTAAGGTTTTTTTGGGGTCCAATGGCAATCAGATGCAAGGGTGCCTTAAACAGCTGACGAGTGAGGCAGGGACCTCAGATCAAGGTGCCTAGTTGTTATCTGCCTAGATCATGGACATGGTTTTGTCATCGAAATCGGTGATGCCAAACAGACTTTAAGAGGAAATATTTGACTGGCAAGAATGGTTGACTGCCCATTGTGGGAGATTGAGGCTAAAATGAGGAAGCTTAAGCAGGGCCATAGGTTATGGCTAAGGAGATGGAGGCTTTCCATACACAACGCACAATGGCAGAAAATGCTTCAGGCATTGTTTGGTTGGAGCCTTAGATCCATATGGCAGATTACGTCACAGGAAAAGAGAGATAAAAGAGCGGTCAGTACAAACCCTCCTTGGGAAGAGTTCTGGGGTTACCAGTGTTATGGAAACAGAATACTGGCCGGGAGGTTCTTGGCCTTTCAATATTGATGGGGAGGATATTCGCACCAGAATCACCCTTCGAAAAAATTCAAAAGCTATTGGCTCAAGACTCCTCTCTCTCTTGGATGTGTCTGGTAAGCTGGTTGCTTCTTTTATACTGTCTATATTGCATAACTGGGCAGCAAAGAATAATATCCTGGATCCACTACAGACCAGTTTTCACTAAGGTTCAGTGACTACTCATAACATTAGTTTGTTGGATAGCCTGATACAAAGGCTGCTGTTCGGGGTAATCAGCCACTGATATACATGGACTTCAGTACTGCGTTCGATATTGTGAATCATGCCATTCTATGGCAGCAGTTGAAATGACTGGGTTGTCAGGATTTGTTAATGGCAATTTTGGTGGGACTACATACCAACACTGGGCGTACGAGTGCACCTGGATAATAAAGGTTCATTATCTGAATTGGTCAGGACAGGCAGGGGAGTCAAGCACGGTTGTATGCTGGCTACCTTGTTGTTTAATTCATATCTGTCAGATCTCCTGGTGCACTTGAATAAACTTAGTTGTCCTATCATATTGGGAGAAAGACATACATCTTGTATGCTATATGCGGATAAATTGGTTTTGATGGACCGTACTGTTAGGGGGGTCCGAGCCAAATTTCATATTCTGTGTGCAGCCTGAAATGGCTTGTCTATCAATATGAGTATGTCAAATGAGAAATTATATCATGCCTCCTATTGCAATGAATATATGTATATTGGCCTAAGCCAAGCTGCTTGAAAGTCACTTGCAAAGAAAAATCCGTGTTGCAAGGTCCTGACCTTATAATCAATGTAAGCCGCCATTTTAGGTCAATCTGCCATTTTAGATTTGCTTTGTAAAGTCACCCTGTGAGTTAAAATGGTGGACAATGTCATTCCGAAATACAACATGGCCATCTTGACCTCTATGTGTAATTAATATGTAACTTGCCTGCAGGGCACTTGTTGAGGGCGTGAACTGAGACCTTGTCCTTCGTTGACCTGTGTGTAAAGGATTACTCGCGTCAAGGAAACTAATCCGCGAGCATATGTTAAGAACAATGTATTCAAATACTAAACTAAGAACACTTGTTTAACTACATTGTATTAATGTTTGAGAAGACCTGCCTGGGAAATCCCAAAATACACAGTTGCCGTGTAGGCTTGTTGACGTATGTATTAAAGGCAAACCAGTTACATGTGGATATGTGAACTCGGCATGAACCCTAGATCAGTGATATATTAGAGGAATGTTAACCTGAAGTAGGGTTAGACATTGTGTTCGCAAACGGTATAAAAGAGCAATGAATTCTAATGTACAGCGTCTCTCACTGAATACACCAAACCACGCTGGAGTTCGCTGTGTTGTACTGAGGGCCGATAGCTATCTGATTTTGCTTTGTTCTTTGTAACTGATTCAGTATAAATTAAAGATCTTCATATGTTCCTTTGTAACCCGTGTTCGGTGTATTTCCTTTTGGGGTACTCAGCCTCAATATTTTGATTTTGTTTTCACAGTTGGTGCCCGAATAGGGACCCTCAAGATTGATGCCGGATTGTCAAAGGTTGACCCTCGCTATCGGACCGGGATCGGACGGTGTGACAAAAAGGGGCCCCACTAAATGATACGTGACACCTCAGCAGCGCTGCACGACCCGATCCCTGGATGATTAGCTTGTGGTCCAAGAACGGCATCTTGACGAGGGTCCACTTATCGAGGCAGGCATATTTGCCGAAATCACCACAAATGAGGTAAGATTAGTTAGGTAAGATTCTTTGAAATCCGATCGGACCTCCTAAGGAAATCGATCATGTGAGTCGTGACCCGACTCTTAAATAATCCTGATCATTTGATTTTGGCGTATTGTATCTGCAGATGCAATTATTGACCAGGTAATACCAATAATTTGATATGCCTGTGAAATTGTCTACCTGCTTCAGGGTGTTGTTCCGCAGCAATAGACAATCTTTGGAATTTAGCCGTCCCACCACAGGAGGGGTCGCCGGCGTGTACTATGTACTGTAAGCATAGCATTGGAAGTATAGTGTTTAATGATATTTGGCACAGACAAACCAGACATGCCTCTGAACTTCAGTGGCCAATCAATGGTAGTTTTGAAATCCCTCGTATTGAGTATTTAGAGTCAATTCTATTAAAGAAAAAGGCTAGACCTGCAGCATTTGATGTTTTGCAGAATTGGAAAAAAGAAGCGTTGCAGCAACTTAAAAGTAGAGAAAAACATGCGTGCCGTCATAAAACGAACGCCGAAAAAGCATTATTGTATGACCAAGATAGACATTCTGAATCGACTAGGAATATGGATAGGGCTTTCTCACTTGGAATACAGAAAATCTATCCTTCTAAAGACCTTCGTGTTTCCGACAAATTCATAGACAAATTGTTAAATGAAAGAAGGCCTGGTGTGCCTGCGCCACCTCTGTATGTTCCTCTTCCTGCTGCTTTGCCTCTTCCTGCTGCTATTCCTGCTCTACCTGCTCTACCTGCTGTTGTTCCTGTTGTTCCTGCTCCTCCTAATGTTCCTCTTCCTCCAGTTACTATTCCTCCACCTATTCCTTGACCCCTTCCTATTGCACCAGTAACTGTACCTCTCTCCATTGAATTTGCCTGCTCCCGCTCTTCCAAGTGGTCCTGTGCCGCTTGTAGTCGATCAAAGTGCGGGGTCGAAGGTTGTCACTCGCAATACCAGAGAAGAAATGTGAGTTGATTGCACGGGCTAAACATTGTATGGAGAGGGAAGATCAAGCTAATGTTTTTGCCACACTTTATAATATGGATAATTTTCCTGAGAAAAATGTTTTTATTGAAGTTTTAGGGATTCATTTATGTGTAATGTGGGGAAAATTAAATAAAACAGATCTCCCGCTGGGGTTAAGGGATCTAAATACTTTAGCGTTTTCAAGAGACACTGTGGAGAAAGTAAACAAGCATTTTGGAAGGTTATTTGAGTATCGAAAGGAGTTGGAAAAGTTACAGAATGAGAATGACGAGAGGGAAAGTATGTATGTACAGAAACGGTTCCTTCCTTGTCGTAAATCCATATTTGAGGAAGTACGAATTTGTACGAAAGACATGGTTAGATGGATTTCAGATATGTCGATAACTCCAGTTGAGGTATATGACACATATTGTCAGTAAACGCCAGAAAGGCAGAGGAAAGTGATACAGATAGTTATAGAGTACCTACAGGATGATTATGTAAAACGAAAGATTAGTTGTCCCACAGAGTTATTGAGTATTTATAAGAGAGCTTATTCACTTGACACTTCTTCGACTGCTTTAGCGCTCGATTTAGCTCTGTTGCTTAGTAAGCATTCGGAGTCACCTACTTCTCAGTTGCCTATGAGAGAGGTTCCTCCGGCATTTGTTCCGAAGGTTGAGATTGCGACCGATGCTGCACAGGGTATAGTCGCTGTGAACATTCCTGCACATTATATATCACAGTTTGTTCACGTCCCATTCTCAAGACAGGAAGTGAATACTATTAGACAATCTATTCCTGATATTAGGAAAAATCAGGCAGGATTCTATAAAGAAATAGAGTCCGTCTTGCAGTCTTCAGTATTCACTCTAGGTGATATTGATTTGTTATTTCCTGTGCTCCTGCTCGTAGATTTGTGGAAACAAGTTAGGACTATAGACGACGTGCCAGGGTTGGGAGATACATTGGCGAATATAACTAGATTTGATGGAGAAAGGCCAGCTGGTGAAAGACCGGTGAAAGACCGCCCCAGGTGATACTAACTTTGCCTGATAGAATCATTGCAAAATTAAAAACCTCATAATCCCTGAGAAAATAATTATTTGCGTCCAAGGGAAGTCTGAGAGTGCTACCGAGTTCTTTAATCGGTTCGAACAGGTATTCTCGGATTTCAGCGGACAAGACTTAGGCACAGAGTCTGGGAAAAGGTTATTTGTGGACAAATTTGTGCATGGATTGCTGCCTGACATCCAGTCACAAATTATGTCTTCTGAGAGCGCTTGGCAGGAAAAGTCCCAATCAGAAGTACTGCACATGGCTCAGTACTACGAGAATCGTGTCAATAATGAAAAAGATAGAGTTGAAAAAGGAAAAGGTGATTTAAAGACTAAAGTACTATTACAGCAAATTGTTAGAGGCCCCAGAGGGGGTAGTTTGCAGATTAGAGGTCAGTATGTTCCGCAAGGGAATGTGCCCTTGGGTCCTGTGAACATTAACCAGGGTGCCTATTGTCGACAAGAGGGTCATTGGCGTGCACAATGCCCCATCCTTCGACAGAGGTCGAATAACACATTTGGGAATATGGGTAGACGATCCAGAGGTCGCCCGGGTGTAGGGGGCCCTGGTAGAGGTCAGTTTGCACAGGATCCTCAGCAAACTTTTTCACATGATAATCAGACTTCGAGTGCGGACACTAGGAATATATTTGATCATCCTTCTGCTGTATATTTATCTGAAGAGCTTCCTTTTGATGATATTCTGTTTCGTTAGGATTGCCCGAAGCAGGGTTTGGAACCTACAGCTATTGCAGTCAATCAGAAAGGTCCCTATGTTGAAATGGTGGTGGGAAATAGAAAACATCAGTTTTTGATAGATACTGGAGCACAGAAGTGTTCCATTGATCATTCACGGGTTCCAAACATTCCACTGTCAGGGCAAACCAATGTTTCAGTAGGGTTTTCTGGCACGCCAGTTTGTCCGGTTTCTTCGCCGGTACCCATTTATTTGTGTCCCTTTACAGACCACTGTCCATTTCTGTTGACTTCGAACTGTGGAGAGAATTTGCTGTGGTTGAACCTGTAAAAAGAATTAAATGGAGTGATTTATTGTTCTTCTGATGGAGTGCGCTTGACGATTTTACCACAGCAATTTTCTGTCTAGCAATTCTTGACTAGACCTTTGCCACCAGAATTAATTGATGTACCAGAGAGTTTATGGGCTGTTGATGACAACGATGTCAGTGTTTTACAGATTGAGCCTGTTAAGATAGTTTTGAAACATGGAATTGAGCTGCCAGGTATTCCCCAGTATAAGATTTCAGTTGATTGCGAGCGAGCTTTGAAATGCATTGTTTCTGATTTTGTGCATCGCGGGGAAATTGAGGAAATTTCAGGAAGTTTGTGCAATAGTCCGATTTTACCCATGTACAAGAAAGGCGATAATGAAATTCCATTCTGTTTCATAATTGATTTACGTGAGATTAATAAAGTCATCGCTCCGCAATTTCCAATTGTGCCTGATGTGATGACAATATTAACCATGATTCCAGCTACAGCTACTTACTTTAGTGTTGTGGCTCTAAAGAATGCTTTCTTTAGTATTCCTATACACAAGGATAGTAGGTACTTGTTCGCGTTCACCTTAGGGGACGCTCGTTCACATTTACTCGTGCACCTCAAGGGTACACAGAGAGTCCTAGCATTTATAGTAGGGCTTTGAAAGAACAGCTTGATACCCTTGAATTTCCCTTTACTTGTACATTGCTTCAGTATTTTGATGACTTGCTCTTAGCTGCTGATTCTGAGGGTGCCTGCAAAGAGGGCACTGTGTTATTGCTTATTCATCTAGCTAAGCAGGGTCAGAAAGCTTTGTTTAAAAAGTTTCTATATTGTTGCCAGGAAGTCGCCTATTTAGGCTATCTCCTGTCAAAGGAGGGAAGAAGATTGACACCTGAACGTATAAAACACATTTATGGCATGTCTGTCCTAAATACACAGAAGGAAGTTAGAGCCTTGATAGGTATGGCTTCTTACTGTAGGTTGTGGATCCTGAATTGTTCACTAGTGATCAAACCGATGTTGACTTTGACAAAAAAGGGCATTTCTTCGCCATTGCCGTGGAACGCGGAACACCAGCAATCGCTTGCTTTGCTCAAAACTGCATTATGCTCTGCACCAGTTTTGGGCACACCAAACTATGAAAAGGCCTTTGTGTTGTTTTTGCATGAATGTGATGGATGTGCTTTGGATGTATTAACGCAGGAACATGGAGGAAGAATAGGCTGTGTGGTTACTTTTCTTCCGCCCTTGATCCTGTAGCATGCGCTTTGCCAAGATGTTTGCGAGCTGTAGCTGCTGCTGCTGCGTCTGTAAAACAGAGTGAGGGAATGGTCCTAGGCCATGATCTAACTCTGATGGTGCCTCACTATGTAGATGTTCTACTGAACCGAACCCAAACGCAACACATCACTTCCGCACGGTTGACGAGATATGAATTGATCTTGTTTGCTCCTCACATCCAACTTAAGAGGTGTTGTGTTCTTAATCAGGCTGAACTCTTACCTTTCCCGCAAGATACTACTTGCGGCGATGAAGAGCCACATGACTGTCTGTATACTACCGAACAAGAGACAACGGGTAGAATTGATTTGAAAGACACTCCTTTGGATAATCCGCAAGGAGAGCTGTTTTGTGATGGCGCCTGCTTTAAACTTCCGGATGGTACATCCACAGGTGCTTATGCAATCACCACATTAGGCACGGTTGTGGAAACCAAGAGAATCGCGCATAACTCTGCGCAGGCCGCAGAGATTATAGCATTGACCCAAGCTTGTTAACTTTCCGAAGAGCTTGCAGTAAACATATATACTGATAGTCAGTATGCCTTTGGGGTGGTTCACAACTTTGGGAGACTTTGGTCAGAGAGCGGGTTCTTAAATTCACATGGCACTAAGATCCAACATGGCTCCCTAATAGTACAACTACTATCAGCGCTTGCGCTCCCTACTCAGTTAGCTGTTATGAAATGTGCAGCACATTGAAAGATTACAGATGACATAGGAAAAGGGAATGCTTTCGCTGATCAGATAGCTAGACAAACTGCTACCGATCTCCGTACGGAGATGTATGTTTCAAGGTATACTGTAAATACCTATGCAATGGACGAGGGTGTTGGGTCTGTACGGGATATTCAAGCTGATGCCCTGTTAGAAGAATCCAAGAAGTGGGCTGAAGGCTTGGGGAAACAATGATGACGGGTGTTGGGTGGACATAGTTGAAGGGAAATGGCTACTCCCTGACGCGTATGTAATGATGATGGTCATCATGGCCCATGGTCCTACGCATGTATGTGCCCAGAAAGTAAAGAAAATGTTAGAGCAAGTTTGGGTAAATTTATTTATTTATTTATTTACATTTAGAAAGCGCTCACACAGCCCGCAGGCATCGAGGCGCTGTTACAGGAATTGTTTGTTTTTCTTAGTTGCGAAATTGCGTTTTTTTTTGTCTTAGTTACGTATTTATAACGCGCTTAAACACCCGGAGGTTTCTAAGCGCGGACCCGGGGATCGAACCTGTTGCTGCTTCGTGTCGTCTTGCTTCCAAGACGCGCACGCTGCCGCTGAGCTATCCTCCCGGGACAAATGACAACATTTCGAAAACTGCCCAATGCTATGTCCAGGATTGCATGATTTGCCTACAACACAATGTGGGAAAGGGGACAGCAACTCCAAGGGGAAGTTTTGGGCCACCCTCTGTCCCCTTTGAAGTCATCCACTTGGACTTTATTGAAATGGAGCGGTGCAATAATATGAAGTACATACTAGTGGTCATCTGTGCTTTTAGTAAATGGGTTGAGGCTTTCCCTGTCAAAGATGCTAGAGCCATGACTACTGTGAAAGCCATGTTAAAGGAGCACTTCCCATGGTTTGGGCTACCAAGAGTCATCTGATCAGACAATGATCCACATTTTGTCCCTGCCGTAATCCTGCAGATATGTGCGGCATTACAGATCGACAAACTGTTCCATTCGGCCAGACACGCTCAGAGCGCCGGACTAGTAGAAAGACACAATGGTATCATCAAGAACAGGCTCGCTAAGACGTGTGCCAGCACTAAATTAAAAATGGCTGTACGCCTTACCGATTGTGTTATTATCCATGCGTACAACCGCTCAAACTAAGACTGGGCTCTCTCCATTTGAGGTGGTAATGGGGAGACCTGCCAATATCTGGAACCTTGCTAAATGTAGATCTTTGAGAGATGTTGAAAATGTATTACTTTCAGATTATTGCAGCCAGTTGACTAAAAACCTGTATTTGTTTGATCACCAGGTGCGAGAGGCTTTACCTGTGCAATACGAGGGCCCGGGCCACAGCATATGGCCTGGAAGCTGGGTGCTCATCAAGACATTTGAGCACCCTTCCTGCCTTGCACCTCGCTGGCGGGGCCCATTCCTGGTCCTGTTGGTCACGCAAACGGTGGTGCGGGTTTCTGGACGAAAGAATTGGATCCATGCGTCGCACGTCAAGAAACTTCCTCACCCTGTGCCACACAATACAGAAGAAACAGAACTCCTTGCTAACACTGCAACCAATGATCCCAAAGCAGTAGATGGCGCGGAGAGTGTATCTGAGAATCTTTCTGAGCCTGTGAGACTAGAGAAGCCTGCCATTTTGTCTCTACACTCTCCAGAAGTTTTGCTTCCGGAAACTGCTGTTTCAAATTCGGAATCTTCACTTGTCTCTGATACGTTGCTTCCAACGGGAAGTGACGATACATTGTTTCCAGACCAATCAGTACCAGGAAAAGCAAGGTACAATCTGCGTCCAAGAAAATAGACTTACAGCACGGTTTTGCTGTGCGTTTGATAGACTTACGGCACGGTTTTGCTGTGCATCTGATAGACTTACGGCACGGTTCGGCTGTGCATTCGGAGAAGGAAAGGATCATCGAGGGCTTGTTTTTGCCCAAATTTGAGAAAGGGCATTCTGTTGGCTAGGGTAGTGAAAGGACTAAGACGTCGCGCGGCCGGGAGGTCGCCAGCAACGAACATTGGGGGTTTCCGTTTGAGGACTACAATGCCTGCCACCGCTACTGCTCGTATGGGACTTGTAAATGATTGTGTGACCAACCGGGACAATGGACAATGCACCCGGGCCCCGAAAAACATATTGCTGTGTTTTTATAATGATATTTGGTTTTATAATAGTCACTGGCCCTCATTACGATACTGGCGCTAAACCATGGCGCTATTAGCACCATGGTTGGTGCCGGTATCGTAAGGAGTCCGGCAATGTTCAATGGGGAATTACCACCCCATTCCAAGATTGGCGGGGCGGTAATTCCCCATTGAACATTGGCCCTTCCCCATTCCCATTTTTGCCCCATAGGGCTCAATGGGACTGGGGAAGGCGCTAAGTACGGTACCGCAAATTGCGGTACCGTACTTAGCACCAAGGTCCCTTTGTGGGTCCCTACTTTAAGGTACCTTTAAGGTCGGGTCCTACAAAGGGACCTTGTAGTAAGGCGCTAATGGGTTAATGGCAACGCAGCCTTTTACGGCGCTGTTAACCCATTAGCGCCAGGGTCGTAATGAGGCCCACTGTCCTAGGCTTATGGTACCTCGAGGAAATGCATCCTTTAGAATCCTTGTTACCAACTGACAATGTACCTACTGTTCCTACTCTCTTTGTACATTTGCATACTCTGTCCCCTAGGGACTCCCAGCATAGACAAAGGTACCACAATAATACTTATCATGAATGCTACGCATGCCATTTTTAATAAGTCTAACTGTTGGGTCTGCTCACATTTACCGCAACACAGGGATAAGGGGCTAGGTTGGTATATTCATCCTTTACCTTTGACAACTGCTTGTTATGCTTCTCTTAGAGCACTGTTCTTTGGCCATTGGAACAATAGCATCAGGGGGAACTTTGATGGCCTAATTTGAATAGCTTTGAGAAACATGTTTTAACTCCCCTTGGATGCTCGCTTTTCGCAAATAGGAGTAAGCCTAACGTTGCTTCTTTTAGGCCTTCTGATAGACTGTCTCGTCCTTTCCAATCCTTGATTTCCTTTAAGATGGCTCCGATAGGCAATAAGGATGCCTTGCCTCCTTCTTACACTGTTAACCATAGCCCCGATTCAGTTTCTTTTTGCATACAGAGGAATGGTACTCAGTCAATGGGAGATTTTAAAGGTTGTGCCAACGTTGCAAATTTGACTGAGGAAGACAGACCTTTGTATGTAGGCGAACTTGTCTACTTTGTTTGCGGTAATTGTCATGATCTCTGCTTCCAAAAGGTCAGGGTTTTCCCAACTCCCTTGGAAGCAGATCCATAACCCAGGTTCCGAGTGCCAACCAGTCCCAATTGGGACCTTTTGGACCCAGTCCTGGCGCCAGTGGCACCAGGCTCATAAATATGCCCAGTCCCAGCACTGGAAGCGCCGGGCTCATAATGCTTGGGTGGACTTACCTTCAGCAGACCATGCTGCTTACTTGCCTGCCAGTTGAGCCTCTGATCCTCTTCTGTTTGGAACTACTTTTCCTGTTGGGTGGGGCTGGAGCCACTCCCTAGATTCAGAACACTGGAACTCTTCTGGAAGGCAGGAACTCTTTTCTTACCAGGAACTCTTTTCTTACTTAGGCGTGGCTGTGGAAGGAGACACCTAAGCACTACAGGAGGCTATTTAAACCACACCCGGTGGATGAATCTTGCTTTGCGTTATTCTGCAACCTCTGCAGCAGAACGCTCATCGTGTCTTCTGCATCCGGTCCTGGGCCTAAGGAAAAAGGCTTACCATCCTGAATCCAGTCTTCAGCAACACCTATAAAGACAAGAAAGAACAGGTTAGCATTCCGGCATCTGAAAGGCAAAGGCTTACCATCCTGAATCCAGTCTTCAGCAACACCTATAAAGACAAGAAAGAACAGGTTAGCATTCCGGCATCTGAAAGGCGAAGGCTTACCATCCTGAATCCAGTCTTCAGCAACACCTATAAAGACAAGAAAGAACAGGTTAGCATTCCGGCATCTGAAAGGCAAAGGCTTACCTACTCTTCGTGCGCTCCGGAGGTCTTCACACTGCATTCCGGCATCTGAAAGACAAAAGTTTACCAACTCTTTGCACGCTCCGGAGGCCTTCGGCGCTGCATCCCGCATCTGAAAGACAAAACAAGGTGCGTTTAAAGACATTGGGGAACTTTAATACTCACGTGCCATTACTCCTTTCCACATCTAATCCAGTGGGTATTCCGGCACCCTGCAGCCGCTCCGAACTCGTACCTGCAAAATAAAAAAGACAGTTAGAGCGCATAGTGAAGCAGGCAACAAGCGCTTACTTACGTGCTTCCAGGCGCTTCTATTCATCACACGGGCTCCATCTTCAACTCACTTCAGCCCGTCATCCGCCATCGCCGGAACCCTGCAAAACAAGAGACATCATTACTAAAGACTTTAAAGACATTTGAATGACTCGAAACTTACCGTTCGTGCAGTAAACGACGGACAGCAGTCCCCTGAAGTCAAGAGGCCTGCGCTACCTATCCAGTGAAGAAACTGGTTACAGCACCCTGCCCCGAGGCAGATGGAGAGCTCGGCATTCACTTACCCAAGGTGAGAGCGTTAACCTTTGGGGGTCTACAGGAGAGGAGAAGAGGAAAGAGATAGGGACACCCCAATAACCCCAGTTCATTAACCCCAAATTTTCTATCTGCAGACATCTTACTCTACACGTCAGGCATACAGTGCACAGGGGTCCAGCCCAAAGAGCCAACCGGGTGCTACACATCACCTTTGAAGATACGGTGGTCGCCCAGTCAAGACCGGCGCCTCTGCGAGAATCAGGTGAGCGTTACAGAATGCAAAGCCTACCGCAAAACTCTCGCCCAGGCGCTATGGAAACCTCGGATACTGACCCCCTAGCCCGGTTACTTGGGGAACTAAGGGCAGAAGTGCATGCAGCTCGTCAGGAAACGAATGCTCTAAGAAGGGAACTAATTATTTCCAAGGAGAGAACAGACAATCTTGCTAGACAAGTGCTACAGTCACAAGCCGGACAGACCCCGTTACCCGCATCAGGGGCAAATCTTCCTTCAACATCCTCTATGAATCCAGTGCAGATCAACCTACCTGGGAATGTACCTCTGGCTCCGCCCGAACGATTTTCTGGTGACCCAAAGAGGTTTGCAGTATTTATCAATCAGTGCCGGTTGCACTTCTTATGCCGGCCAGCAGCCTTTCCAACTGATCAAGCAAAAGTAGCTTTTGTACTTTCGTACCTTAGTGGCAATGCGGCAGACTGGTCGAACCCTCTAGTTAATCAAGATGATCCGGTTCTCCATGATTTTCAAGCCTTTCAGCTTAGTATGGAAAAACTGTTCGCAAGACATTCACTGGGGCAGGCCTTGGACAATGAGCTTCTTTCGTTGCGACAGGGTAATAAAGACCTTTTGGCTTATATTGCATCTTTCAATAGACTAATAGTGGAAAGTCAATGTCCTGAGGACAAAAGGATTACGCTGTTTTATAGAGGTCTACGTGGAGAGCTCAAAGACGTTTTAGCCCAAGTAGTGAATCCCCCACAAGACTGTCCGGTGAAACCTGCCAAGAAGGCAGTAGGAGCTGCAGTTACCAAAGTTACAAACTCTGAGCAGGGAAACGCCCTCGCCCGACAAGAATAGAGGTCCTCTTGCCGAGCGTGAAAACCAGTTCCGTGACCTCGCATTTCGTGATACCTATGGACCTCATTAGCCCTGATAATCCGGATCGATTACATGCAATTGAAGCTTACGTCGACAGCGGTGCCATCGGCAATTATGTGGATCATGAAATGGTTTTGAGGATGAATCTAACTCTTTGTCCCAAGGCTGTAAAGGACGTCATTACTACGGTGGATGGTACGGAGATAGCCTCCGGGCCAGTAACGCATACCACTCAAGAGGTGACGCTAGTAAGTCAAGATGGACACCATGAGAAGATCGTGTTCGATGTGATCAAGGCCCCTCAGTTTCAGATTATTCTAGGAATACCTTGGTTAGAGAAACACAATCCTCTGATCGATTGGCGAGCAAGAACGGTCCAGTTTCCAGAATGTGTCTCTACTTGTCACCCTCCACCTGGTGTTGCACTGGCCGCAATTTCTTCAGAGACTCCCCAGTTACCTCCCGAATACCTAGAATACCAAGATGTTTTCCAGAAGGATCAGGCTAACTCTCTACCTCCTCATAGGTCTTATGACTGCCAGATAGACCTGATACCTGGATCTACTCCTCCTTGTAGTAGAATTTATGCCCTCACCGAGCCTGAGAACCTTCACCTTCGACAATACCTGGATCAATACCTGGCAAATGGGTTTATTCGTCCTTCCAAGTCCCCTGCTTCTTCAGCTTTGTTCTTCGTTCCAAAAAAGGAAGGAGACCTTAGAACTTGTATCGATTATCGCTCCCTGAACCAGATCACCGTTAAGAATAGATATCCGTTACCTTTGATCCCTGAACTCCTGGACCAAGTCAGAAAAGCATGCATATATACAAAGCTGGATCTTAGAGGAGCTTACCACTTGGTACGAGTAAAAGAGGGCGATGAATGGAAGACGGCCTTCCGCACCAAGTATGGGCTATTTGAATATCAGGTCATGCCCTTCGGACTTTGCAATGCTCCGGCCGCCTTTCAATATTTTATGAACGATGTCCTCAGAGAGCTCATAGATGTATGTGTTGTTGTTTACATTGACGACATCCTCGTTTATTCTTCATCGGAATCTGAACATCGGAAACACGTGAAAATGGTCCTCGAAAGATTGCGTCGACACAAACTTTTCGCTAAGTTGGAAAAATGTGTTTTCAACGTGACTGAAGTTGAATTCTTGGGATTCATATTAACACCTGGCGGAGTGCGTATGGATTCAAAGAAGGTCGATGCAGTTCTCAAATGGCCATCACCATCCTCCGTAAAAGGTGTGCAAAGCATGTTAGGCTTCGCTAACTTTTACCGCAGGTTTATCCCCGAATTCTCTCAAATAGTCCAGCCCATCACTGCCTTGTTAAAGAAAAACAAACGTTTTGAATGGTCTACCGAGGCGGAACAAGCTTTCCAGGATTTGAAGACTAAATTTATCTCTGCACCAATCTTAAAACACCCTCGCCCCGAACTCCCCTACATCGTGGAAACTGATGCTTCAAGCCTTGCCATGGGGGCAGTTCTATCACAAAAGGACCCGCTAACCAATCAGTTGCATCCCGTGGCATTTTGGTCCCGCAAATTCTCGCCTCCTGAAATCAATTACACGATTACTGACAAGGAACTTCTGGCTATCAAGTCTGCCTTTAAGGCTTGGCGGCATTATCTGCTGGGGGCCCGACACACCGTTACTGTGATTACGGATCACCGAAACCTGCAATATTTGAAGACCGCAAAAGCCCAATCCTCTAGACAACTCCGTTGGGCATTATTCTTTGCCGAGTTTGACTTCATAATTACCTATCGACCTGGTACAAAGAACGGTAAAGCAGATGCCCTTTCTCGGATGGGAGTGGAAGAACACTTGGTCAACCCTAAACCTGTACCAATCATTCCCGAACAAAGAATTCTGGGTGTAATCGCCACAGAATCCATAGAGGAAGTTAAGGATAAAGCCAGGCAACTTGTAACTCCAGCAGACATACAGAATTGGCATCTGCAGGGAAAGGACTTTGCAGTAAAGGACAACTTATTGTATTTCCAAGAACGATTATACCTACCCAGCACAGATTTACAGAAAAAAGTAATCTCTTGTTATCACGACTCTTTAATGGAAGGTCATCCCGGTATAGCCAAGACCTCAGAAAAGATCAAGCGCTACTTCTGGTGGCCGTCTTGGAAAAAAGATATCAGAGACTTTATAATGTCCTGTGGAGTATGCGCCCAAAACAAGAGTCAAAAGGAAAGACCAGCAGGCCTCTTACGCCCTATTGACATCCCACCTCGCCCTTGGCATACGCTTTCTATGGACTTCATCACCGATCTACCTCCATGCTCCGGATACAATACGATTCTAGTAATCGTGGACTTATTCTCCAAGATGGCGCATTTCATTCCGCTCAAAGGCTTGCCAACAGCAGCAACTCTGGCCCGAGAATTTCTCGAAAACATCGTCCGACTGCACGGTTTTCCTTCGGTTCTAATTTCGGATCGAGGTAGTCAATTTATTTCTCATTTTTGGCGAAGTTGCTGTCGGTCGGCTCAAATTGATGTGAGACTATCGACCAGTCACCACCCTCAGACCGACGGACAAACCGAGAGGACCAATCAAACTCTGGAACAGTATTTACGCTGCATGCTGCAACAAACTGAAAAAACTTGGAAAGATATCCTTTGGATAGCCGAGTATGCCTACAATAACTCTGTCCATTCGGGAACTGGGAAAACCCCGTTTTTTCTTTTGTACGGCAGTCACCCTCGAACCTCGGAGTTGGATCCCCTCCAAGATCTTGAAACACCAGCAGTAGACTACCTGCATTCTACAATCACCCAAGCCTTTAAGGAAGCTGTTTCTCACCTTCAAAGGGCTAAAGAACAATACAAGAAAGGAGCAGATCAACATCGGAAGGAAGCCCCTCACTATCAAGTAGGGGATCAAGTCTGGTTATTCACCAAATTTCTATCTCTAAAAGGGCCACGCACATTCAACCCAAGATACCTTGGTCCCTATTCCATCACTACCAAACCCAGTAGCGGTCAAGTTGGACTTGCCCCCGCACATGAAGATACATCCGGTCTTCCACGTCTCTCTATTAAAACCCGTGCAACCTCAAACCCGACTAACCAAATCTCCAAAACCTATCCTAGTGGATGGAGAACTCGAGTTTGAAGTCAAAAGCATTCTGGACTCCAAGATCTCCAAATCTAAACTATTCTACCTAATTGACTGGAAAGGCTACGGCCCCCAAGAGAGATCCTGGGAACCTGCTGAATATGTCCACGCTCCTCGCCTAATCAAAAGATTTCACCGAACATTTCCTGACAAGCCAAAACCCCCGGAGAAGCCCGGTTTGGGAGGGGCCTTGAGGGGGGGTACTGTCATGATCTCTGCTTCCAAAAGGTCAGGGTTTTCACAACTCCCTTGGAAGCAGATCCATAACCCAGGTTCCGAGTGCCAACCAGTCCCAATTGGGACCTTTTGGACCCAGTCCTGGCGCCAGTGGCACCAGGCTCATAAATATGCCCAGTCCCAGCACTGGAAGCGCCGGGCTCATAATGCTTGGGTGGACTTACCTTCAGCAGACCATGCTGCTTACTTGCCTGCCAGTTGAGCCTCTGATCCTCTTCTGTTTGGAACTACTTTTCCTGTTGGGTGGGGCTGGAGCCACTCCCTAGATTCAGAACACTGGAACTCTTCTGGAAGGCAGGAACTCTTTTCTTACCAGGAACTCTTTTCTTACTTAGGCGTGGCTGTGGAAGGAGACACCTAAGCACTACAGGAGGCTATTTAAACCACACCCGGTGGATGAATCTTGCTTTGCGTTATTCTGCAACCTCTGCAGCAGAACGCTCATCGTGTCTTCTGCATCCGGTCCTGGGCCTAAGGAAAAAGGCTTACCATCCTGAATCCAGTCTTCAGCAACACCTATAAAGACAAGAAAGAACAGGTTAGCATTCCGGCATCTGAAAGGCAAAGGCTTACCATCCTGAATCCAGTCTTCAGCAACACCTATAAAGACAAGAAAGAACAGGTTAGCATTCCGGCATCTGAAAGGCAAAGGCTTACCATCCTGAATCCAGTCTTCAGCAACACCTATAAAGACAAGAAAGAACAGGTTAGCATTCCGGCATCTGAAAGGCAAAGGCTTACCTACTCTTCGTGCGCTCCGGAGGTCTTCACACTGCATTCCGGCATCTGAAAGACAAAAGTTTACCAACTCTTTGCACGCTCCGGAGGCCTTCGGCGCTGCATCCCGCATCTGAAAGACAAAACAAGGTGCGTTTAAAGACATTGGGGAACTTTAATACTCACGTGCCATTACTCCTTTCCACATCTAATCCAGTGGGTATTCCGGCACCCTGCAGCCGCTCCGAACTCGTACCTGCAAAATAAAAAGACAGTTAGAGCGCATAGTGAAGCAGGCAACAAGCGCTTACTTACGTGCTTCCAGGCGCTTCTATTCATCACACGGGCTCCATCTTCAACTCACTTCAGCCCGTCATCCGCCATCGCCGGAACCCTGCAAAACAAGAGACATCATTACTAAAGACTTTAAAGACATTTGAATGACTCGAAACTTACCGTTCGTGCAGTAAACGACGGACAGCAGTCCCCTGAAGTCAAGAGGCCTGCGCTACCTATCCAGTGAAGAAACTGGTTACAGCACCCTGCCCCGAGGCAGATGGAGAGCTCGGCATTCACTTACCCAAGGTGAGAGCGTTAACATTTGGGGGTCTACAGGAGAGGAGAAGAGGAAAGAGATAGGGACACCCCAATAACCCCAGTTCATTAACCCCATATTTTCTATCTGCAGACATCTTACTCTACACGTCAGGCATACAGTGCACAGGGGTCCAGCCCAAAGAGCCAACCGGGTGCTACACATCACCTTTGAAGATACGGTGGTCGCCCAGTCAAGACCGGCGCCTCTGCGAGAATCAGGTGAGCGTTACAGTAATGTAGCATTTTCATGGTTGCCCAGGGATTGTCAGGGAACCTGTTATTTAGGGATCCTGTTACCTGGGTGTTTATAGCTACAATAGAAGTTTCAAAGGCTCGTCCATGGCGGGACGAGAACGGTGACACTCCAGGGTACTGGAGAGAACCATCAACCGGACCACGGACATACTCTATAATATGAAATTAGAACAGAAAGCGATAAGACTAGTAGCGCTTCAGAACCGGATGGCATTAGATGTCATTCTGGCTGAACGTGGTGGAGTGTGTAAATTAGTGGGGTCCGCTTGCTGTGTTTTTGTGCCAGATTCCTCCCCAACTATCTTCAAGGCAATACAGAATCTGCACGTCCTTAGTTCAGAAGTGCATGTTCCCGAGGGAAACTGGGATCTTAGCGCTTGGTTCTGGGACTTCTTGCAATCTTGGGGTTGGAAGGTACTTTCGGTCCTACTGATCATTTTGGGAATTCTGTTGGTCCTTTGTTGTTGTATTCAGTGTCTACCTAGTAGTTGTATTCAGTGTCTACCTAGTCGATGCTAGGGGGATGTTGCGCACAAGCGATAGGTACGATAGGAAATAAAGTGTATGCCCCAGATAAAACTTCCAAGGAATATGTGTTAAAAGAAATGTTTGTGAATGACCTGATGGCAATAGATATTTCTGACAGAGATTCAGGGTGCATGGACGATGATGCATGGAGTTATTTGCAAGGAGATCCGAAGTAGTTTAGCACTTGGCATAAGCCAAAAGGAGGGTTTGTCAAATGAGAAATTATATTGTGCCTCCTATTGCAATGAATATATGTATATTGGCCTACGCCAAGGTGCTTGAAAGTCACTTGCGAAGAAAAATGTGTGTTGCAAGGTCCTGACCTTAAAATCAATGTAAGCTGCCATTTTAGGTCAATCCGCCATTTTAGGTTTGCTTTGTAAAGTTACCATGTGAGTTAAAATGGTGGACAATGTCATTCCGAAATACAACATGGCCGTCTTGACCTCTGTCTGTAATTAATATGTAACTTGCCTGCAGGCCACTTGTTGAGGTCGTGAACTGAGACCTTGTCCTTCATTGACCTGTGTGTAAAGGATTACTTGCGTCAATGAAACTAATCCGTGAGCATATGTTAATAACAATGTATTCAAATACTGAACTAAGAACACTTGTTTAACTACATTGTATTAATGTTTGAGAAGACCTGCATGGGAAATCCCAAAATACACAGTTGCCGTGTAGGCTTGTTGACGTATGTATTAAAGGCAAACTAACGGAAGATGAAAACTTTGAAATGCATAATTTATTCCACAAATTAAGAATCAAACCAGGCCTTTTGAGTATCAAAGAATTAAGAACAAAATCGAAATTCAATCCCCAATTATCATCAGATAGTGCGATTGACACTTTCTACAAAGTGTTCACCCATGATCTTCATGAACTGTCTGCACAAAAGAACTACGCTTTCACACATCAGAAGACTGACAATCTCACTAAGGGAGAAAAACAAGCCCTTAAATCCTTATCTGAAGATACAACAATAGTTATTAAAGAGGCCGATAAGGGTGGACACATTGTGATTATGAACAAAGAAGATTACTTACAAATGGCTATGAATCACCTGACATTACCAGGTTCTTATCGACAACTTAATACATCAGACAGACAGGTAATTCTTAAACAAATTGAAGAAGCAATAATGAGCTGGCATAGAAAGGTCCTCATAACAGATGAAGAATGCTCCTATTTTAATATGCACAATCCTGTAACCCCAACAATGTACTTTTTAGCCAAGATCCACACAAGTTACCAAGACATACCAGAAGGCCACCCAATATGAAGCGGTATTGGATGGATCTCAGAAAACCTATCAGAATACTTAGACGAAATTTTGAAACCACAAGAAACCCAAGTCAAGTCCTACTTACGGGACTCTTCTAACCTCATACAGATACTCCAATCGGTTGTCTGGAAAAAAACCTACGTACTGGCGACACTTGATGTTAAAGCATTGTATACATCTATACAACATATATGGGCATTAGCTTCTATTGACTATACCTTCAGAAATGTTTCTGCATCATATTATGGCCAAATAGAAATGCTGAAAGAAATGTTACAAATCACTTTGGACTCCAATATATTTACTTTCAATAACTGTTTATTTCAGCAGCAAAAAGGAGTGTCAATGGGGACAAAATATGCTCCTTCATTAGCTAATATCTTCATGGGGATGTTGGAGGAACACATTGTATATTCGGATGTAGCTTTTCAAGATCATGTCAAATTGTGGACTTGCTACATTGATGATATTTTCCTAATATGGGATGGATCTGTAACCATTCTACATGAATTTACAGCAAAATTGAACCGCAACCTATTTGAGATCGAATTCACAGGAGAATCTAATGCCGAATCTATACATTTTTTGGATCGCAATATCCATGTCAAGGAAGATTGTTTGGAAACAAGAACATTTCGCAAACCAACGGAAGTGAACTCGATTTTACATGGACAAAGTTGCCATCAACGCTCTACCATCCGCAACATCCCCGTAGGAGAATATATACGGGCAAGACGCAACTGCAAAGATGACAAAATGTTCAAACAAGAATGTCAACTCCTGAGGAGTCGATTTAAGCAAAGGGGTTACCTCAACAAGTGTTTACAAAAAGCTTTCGAGAAAACAAAGAATTTACAACAAGAGGACACACTTGTCCCTAAAAAGCGCTCAAAAGAGAAACCGATGAAACTCATGTTTGTAACTCAATACAAGGATCATCAACAGATCAGAAAAACGTTACAAAAACATTGGTACCTGTTATAGCTAGATGAACATCTGAACAAATTCATTGACAGTAGCCCAACTATTATTTTTAAGAAAGCTAATACTCTCAAATCAATGATTTGCCTATCCTTGCTACCAGAGTCACCGAGAAATAATCAAACTTCATGGCTCACTAAAATGGAGCCTGGCTTTAGGAAATGTGGATATTGTACAATGTGCAAATTTGCTAGAGACAAGATTAGAAGCGTGGAGGGTCATAATGGAAACATTTTGTGATTAAACACTCAATCAATTGTAGATCAAAATATGTGGTTTATGCGATTAGATGCATTTGTAAAAAATTGTATATAGGTAGCAGTATAAGAGAGCTGCGAATTAGAATCCGGGAACGCTTGGCAAAAATTGGGAGTCAAGACACCTCTCTATCCCTGGCAGTACATTGGCAGAAGAACCACCAATTAGATGACAAGTATAATATACAATTTATTGGCTGACAATGAGCACATGAAACGTGTTAAATAAATGCAGCCTAACCGGTAGAAGTAAAATATATTAGCGCTTCACGAGAGGATCATCCTCGTTACATTAATTTGCCGATCCTATAAGATATAGCAGAACTGGCAGACTGTAAACTTTTAAGTGCCGTAACGGAGGCTTATACCACGCATGCACTCTAGTGCACATTACGAGATAAATGCATAATAATGTAACATACACGGATATGCAAAGTGTATTATTACAATTGACTCAGATAGTGACAATTTCATAATTGATTCATCTGGTCAGGAATAGGATATATACTCTGAAATGTAATGGCCGGGAAAAGAAGCTAATACTGTAACGTAGGGGAATTGCAATAAGAATGTAGTACTTAACACAGCACATATTCAATCTTGGAAATGAAAGACAATGTTATACTTTTCTTCTTTTTTGGTACACAACAGATAGCAACGGGATCTAACCCATTATGTTTTCCATGAATAAGAAGTCAATGAGCCCCATTGTGGGTAAGTTTTGGCCTGTAATCGCCGTGGTTTATACACTGTACATAGTACACAGGTAATAACCGTTACTAATTTAACATTTGTCTCTTCTCTGTCACCTTGTTTGTATGTCCTCCCTCCCCACTACACTTTGGGTAATTATGCATTTTAATTTATTTTCAAATTGAACATGTATGATGTAATATATTGTTATGCATCTGCTTTTCAGTTTAACATATGAGCCCTAATTTGAAAAAGGCCTTCAGCGGCCGAAACACGTGTAATTAAACAAGGGCACTTTTTTGAAAAAAATGTAAAATGAGAATAAATATAGATTAAAACTGAAATAAGGCGCAATGTCCTGGACCTTCCTTCCTACTTTTGCATGCCATTTTTACTATTTTTGACGGCTTTATCTGTGGCTTACCGTCGGTCCAGTGATTTGCGACAAAAAAAATCTTTAGGAATAGAGAACTGTTGTATTCCAACTAAGTTTGAAGGAGTCGCCCAACAGACCAGCTGTAACTACAAGCCCAGCTTTGTTGTCCTTAAAGGCAAACTAGTTACATGTGGATATGCAAACTCGGCATGAACCGTAGATCAGTGATGTATTAGAGGAATATTAACCGGAAGTAGGGTTAGACATCGTGTTTGCAAATGGTATAAAAGAGCAATGAATTCTAATGTACAGCGTCTCTCACTGAATACACCGAACCACGCTGGAGTTCGTTGTGTTGTACTGAGGGCTGATAGCTATCTGATTTTGCTTTGTTCTTTCTAACTGATTCAGTATAAATTAAAGATCTTCGTATGTTCCTTTGTAACCCGTGTTCGGTGTATTTCCTTTTGGGGTACTCAGCCTCGATATTTTGATTTTGTTTTCACAAGTAAGACTTAGGTTATGGTGTCGGTAGGCCACAAGATAAACTGGGTGGTGCTTGGTTCGGTTCTCGGAAATATGGAGTATGTGGAGAATTACCAGTACCTGGGGTTGGATTTGTGTACCAGGGGAGACTATATTCATATCATTGTATGGAAAAAGTGCAAGGTGCGTTTACTTAAACAGATGATAAAAAAAAATGTCAGTGCGGACAGCGGGTTAATCGCTGGGTGGAATTCTGCAGCTCTACAAACAGAGGTTTTGTCTAGCAATTTAATATAGGCTGGATGTGCTTGCTATGAGGGACCTAGATTGACTTAATGTCCTTAAGGGGCAGTTTTGGAGAAGTGTTTTAAACCTTAGCCCAAGTATCCCGATGGAGTACATTAGATTGGAATTGGGGTTGGTGTCTGTAAGGACTCAGATAATAATAGGTAGAGGTATGTTATATTTGAAATCCAGAATGTACCCCTGGTGCCCCTGGTTCCCTTTGCTGAATTTGCTAGATATCCATCATAGTACATAATATTTCGGGTGTAGAAGTGTTACTAGTTACAAGCAATTGAATGATGACTGTTTTGCCAGAATATAATGGTTTCCTGATTTCTAGAGGGGGACTGATTTTGATACTATGAAAAGGCTATATAAGAAAAGGGCTGAGCACATGGATTGGGTCAGGAATTACAATCATCTAAATACTCAGAACTATAAGCATGTGTCTTGTGTCACACACAAGTATTTCAAGTCTAGAAAAAACCTATATATTGTGATGCCATAGTCCAATGGTCCATTACTTTATGCTCAAATTGCATGATGCTCATTTTGATGACATGTCATGTCTTTACAAAGATTCCCATCGAGAATAGAACATGCTGTGTATGCACATTGGCAAATATGTTGGAAACAGCACAACATGTATTTACCAATTGTATTGGGTTAGGACACATCTATATGAATATATTGGGGAAATGTGTCAGCTGGAGTGAGTCAATTAAAACACTGGGCCTCATTACAAGTATGGAGGTAGTCATGCCCTTAATAAGGGTACGGCTGCCTCCATACCGGGTTCCAGCTCCTGGTTCTGTGAATGAGGAATTACCGGGTCATTCCAACCTTGGAGAACCCGGTAATTCCTCAATCACAAAACCAATCCCCATTCCCATTTGAGCCCCAATAGGGCTCAATGGGAATGGGGATGGAACTAAAGGGCCCATTATTAGCTCCTTGGTCCCCTTGTGGGACCCGCTAAGGATGTCTGGTCTGACCAGACGTTCTGTGCGGGTCCCGCAAGGGAACCTCGTAATAGGGCGGAATGGGTTTACCGGCACCGGCACCATTACCGGTGCTGGTAAACCCATTCCGCCAACCTCGTAATGAGGCCCAATGTATTTTTGGAATTATTGTTTGAATACAGAGAGTGAATCAGTTCACATTGTGCTGTATCAGCTATGGTGCCACATTAACGATACATACCTCAAATAATGAGGACTAATGGAGTATATATGTCAATATGAAATTTCTAGTATGGATTTTAGAATGTGTGTTTAATGTTGTAATTATTAAGGTATCTCTGTTTTTGAGATGTGACGAAATGTGTTGTATATGTTGAAATGGTTTCTGTTGTGGAGTGTATATATGCACATGGACTTTGAGGATTTTATATTGAATGTTATTATTGATGAATTTTAGTTCAAAGGGTTTTATAGAGATGTAATGTATGTGATGGTTTGTGTATTAAATGGGATGAATATGGTGAAATGTGATGCTATTGTATTGCTCTGTATGTATTTGAAATTTCTAAAAGTTCCTAGTGAAATAAAAGCAAATAAATAATAATTAAAAAAAGCACATTAGAATGCGAGAGTTCATAGGTATTCATAAATGGATTCATAGATCAGATGTGTGATCCGGCAATACTTTAAGCATATGATTTATGCTACATGGAAATGTATGACGATATTTACTTGCATGACACTTTTGCAATGAATTTATTTGACAATTGGCAACTTGTAGTAACAATGGTGTCTAAAAATATTAAATGCATATGACAAACATGTATATACC
The DNA here is from genome assembly GCF_040938575.1 of Ambystoma mexicanum. Lineage (NCBI taxonomy): Eukaryota > Metazoa > Chordata > Amphibia > Caudata > Ambystomatidae > Ambystoma > Ambystoma mexicanum. The sequence continues at coordinate 777,150,138 of NC_090922.1, forward strand.
TCCTTGCCTCTGAAACACAAAGCTATTTTATTCTAGAGCGGTAGGTAAGAAAATAGCATTTCCACCTCAATGTGTTGAAAGATATAAGCCCTGAAGGAGATCTTTTCCAACATGAAATACGTTTAATTCTCACATTTGGAAAAAATTCCTTTGAATGTGCACTTATAGATGTGTGCATATAGCACTTTAGCACTTGCACTTTAATGTGATAACATGCGAAAAAATGGTTTCACAGAGAAGATTTTTAACATTAAATACATATTATTTGCATTGTTGTGATTTGAAAAAGTTTTACGGATTGATTTATTTCTGTTTTATGATATTATAGCATGTGTAATATATGTATTTAACATCATAATTAGAAGTATGAAAGGCGTAAGAATTACAATTACCATGTGGCTTTGTAACGTCTGTGTACACTGCAAGATGACACTGGAGAAATGAGATCATGTGACCAATGAAGGTATGACACAAACTGAAACACCATTTAAAAAGAATCAGAACATGTATATATATAGTTATGGTTAAGTTGCTGTTTCCATAGGAAGAGCACTTTTTGGGCGGTTTATAACTTCGCTCTCCCTGGACGAATCCTCACCAAACTTTGCAAAAAAAGTATTTGGTCACTCTGAATTTTTCTGCAAAGTTTGGTGAGGATTCGTCCAGGGGGGGCAAAGTTATAGGGGGGGTCTCAAAACTTTTTTTTTCCCATAGACTGAATGGGAAAAAACGTTGCTCGCGCCTACAGCCCAAACCGCTGGATGGATTTACACCAAATTTGCGGCAGGAGTGGCGGCTTGGTCCCGAAAGCGTGCTTTGCTTTATTTGGTGTACATCCGTCCAGTAGTTATTAAGAAAATGACAAAAATGTAAGTGAAAAAAATTAGTGATATCTGTGTTCGCTTCGCGGACACACTTCCCTGTTCGCTCCGCGGACAGGACGGTGATTGGGCAAGCAGCTTCCGTGATGTCCGCAGACATCTGACGTGCTCTCTCATTGGATGCGTGAAAGCGTGCAGTGCGTCTGGCTTCAGAGACGCCCGCCATCTTTGTTCCTCGCATGAGAGGCTTTGTATCCCACCTGCACAGTAAGTCCCCCCTGTTCCTTCCACCACTCGCTCATGTCCGTGTGTCTTTCTCCCTCCTGCCCACCCCCCGCTCATGTCTGTGTGTCTTTCTCCCTCCCGCCCACCCCTGCTCATGCCCTGCTCGTCTTGTCCACCCGCCCACCCCCCGCTCATGCCCCGTGTGTCTCTCCCACCCCCTGTGTGTCTCTCCCACCCCCCGTAATGTCCGTGTGTCTCTGCCCACCCGCTGCCTACCCACGCTCATGTCCGTGTGTCTCTCCCCACCCGCCGTCCACCCCCCGCTCATGTCCGTGTGTCTCTCCCCACCCGCCAGCCACCCCCCGCTCATGTTCGTGTGTCTCTCCCCACCGCCGCCCACCCCCCGCTCATGTCTGTGTGTCTCTCTCCCTCCGCCCACCCCCGCTCATGCCCCGTGTGTCTCTCCCCCTCCCGCCCACCCCCCGCTCATGCCCCGTGTGTCTCTCTCCCCTTCACCCCACCCCACGCTCATGCCCCGTGTGTCTCTCTCCCTCCCCCCACCCCCGCTCATGCACCGTGTGTCTTCTCTCCCCCATCATGCCCACCCCCCGCTCATGCCCCGTGTGTCTCTCCCCCTCCCGCCCATGCCCCGTGTGTCTCTCTCCCTCCCCACCACCCCCGCCCATGCCCCGTGTGTCTCTCTCCCTCCCCACCACCCCCGCTCATGCCCCGTGTCTCTCTCCCCTTCCCCCCATGCCCCGCTCATGCCTCATGTGTCTCTCTCCCCACACCCCACCCCTGCTCTTGCCCCGTGTGTCTGTCTCCCTCCCCCCACCCCCGCTCTTGCCCCATGTGTCTTTCCCCCTCCCGCCCACCCCCGCTCTTGCCCCGTGTCTCTTTCTCCCTGCTGCCCACGCCCCGTATCTCTTTCCCCTTCCCGCCCACCCCCGCTCTTGCCCCCTCCCACCCACCCCCGCTCTTGTTCCATTTCTCATTCCCCCTCCCGCCCACCCCCGCTCTTGCCCCGTGTCTCTTTCACCCTCCCACCCACCCCCGCTCTTGCCCCGTGCCTTTTGCCCTCCCGCCCACCCCGCTCTTGCCCTGTGTCTTTCCCACTCCTGCCCACCCCGCTCATGCCCCGTGTCTGTCTCCTGTTCCCCCCACCCGCTCATGCCCCATGTCTGTCTCCTGTTGCCCCCCCGCTCATGCCCCGTGTCTGTCTCCTATTCCCCCACCTGCTCATGTCCCGTGTCTCTCTCCTGTTGCCCCCCACCCCCCGCTCATACCCCGTGTCTGTCTCCTGTACCCCCCCAGCCCCCCGCTCATGCCCCGTGTCTCTCTCCTGTTGCCCCCCACCCCCTGCTCATGCCCCGTGTCTGTCTCCTGTACCCCCCCACCCCCCGCTCATGCCCCGTGTCTGTCTCCTGTTCTCCCCACCCCCCGCTCATGCCCCGTATCTGTCTCCTGTTCCCCTCATGTGCCGTGTCTGTCTCCTGTTGCCCCCCACGCCCTTCGCTCATGCCCCGTGTCTGTCTCCTGTTCTCCCCCCCGCTCATGCCCCGTGTCTGTGTCCTGTTCCCCCCACCCCCCGCTCATTCCCCGTGTCTATCTCCTGTTGCCCCCCACCCCCCTGCTCATTCCCCGTGTCTGTCTCCTGTTCCCCCCACCCGCTCATGCCCCGTGTCTGTCTCCTGTTGCCCCCCCGCTCATGCCCCATGTCTGTCTCCTATTCCCCCACCTGCTCATGTCCCGTGTCTCTCTCCTGTTGCCCCCCACCCCCCGCTCATACCCTGTGTCTGTCTCCTGTACCCCCTCAGCCCCCCGCTCATGCCCCATATCTCTCTCCTGTTGCCCGCCACCCCCTGCTCATGCCCCGTGTCTGTCTCCTGTACCCCCCACTCCCCGCTCATGCCCTGTGTCTCTCTCCTGTTGCCCCCCACTCCCCCGCTCTCTCTCCTGTTGCCCCCCACTCCCCCACTCATGCCCTGTGTCTGTCTCCTGTTCCCCCCACCCTCTGCTCATGCCCCGTGTCTGTCTCCTGATGCCCCCACCCATGGCCCGTGTCTGTCTCCTGTACCCCCCACTCCGCGCTCATGCCCCGTGTCTCTCTCCTGTTGCCCCCACCCCCCCTCTCATGCCCGTGTCTGTCTCCTGTCGCCCCCCACCCCTCCTATGCCCCGTGTCTGTCTCCTGTTCTCCTGTTCTCCCCACCCCCGCTCATGCCCCGTATCCTTCTCCTGTTCTCCCATCCCCCGCTCATGCCCCATCTCTGTCTCCTGTTCTCCCCACCCCCCCGCTCATTCTCCGTGTCTGTCTCCTGTTCTCCACACCCCCCGCTCATGCCCCGTGTCTCTCTCCTGTTGGCCCCACCCCCCGCTTATGCCCCGTGTCTGTCTCCTGTTGACCCCCATCCCCCGCTCATGCCCTTTGTCTCCCTCGTGTTCCCCCCACCCCCCGCTCATGCCCTGTGTTTCCCTCGTGTTACCCCCCACCCCCCGCTCATGCCCCGTGTCTCCCTCGTGTCCCCCTCGCCCCCCACTCATGCCCCTTGTCTCTCTCCTTTCCCCCACCCCCACTCATGTCCTGTGTGTGCCCTGTACCCCCCCGCTTGTTAGGCGGAAACCTGTGCAGTTCCCTCTGGGACCACTGCAAAAGATTTAGGTCTACAGGTGTTTGGCAGTAAACCCACTTGGTAGCAGTCTGTACCACACAGATTCACTTGGTAGATGTGGCTGAGCAGTCAGACTTCCCTCAAGAAGAGTTAGGCAGTGTGTGGAGTATACAAAATAGGGCAATTTACACAGTAGAACAAGCAAACACTGAACAGAGCTTCGGTGTAAACATATATAGTTATTTATTTATAAAAACACATCTATGAAAAACACACTGGCACTAATACGGCAAACAACTTCAATTACAATTACTATAATTAAATCAATCCCCCTAACAATAGTTCGACAAGTCTAGGTTCAATGGCACCACTTATTTGCAGACAGAGGTGAATGCTTTAACCTAGATGGCACGCTAGTATTCGTAAGGACGGGAGAGAAAAGGCAGGGTATGAAATCAACTCGGTACCAACACTTTTACGAACAAATGCAGGCAGGGTCTACTGTAGATCGCAGAGTTCAGAGGCAAGGCCCACTCGGAGAGAGGCAAGGCAATATGTCCCAAAAAGTATCACAGTGGAAATGCACTTGGAGTCTTTGGCGCAAATTGTCACCCCCCGCTCATACCCCGCGTCTCCCTCATGTTCCTCCCCACCCGCTGCTCATGCCCCGTGTCTCTCTCGTGTTCCCCCCACCACCGCTCATGCCCTGTGTTTCCTTCCTTTCCCCACACCCCTGCTCATGCCCCGTTTGTACCCTGTTCCCTCTCACCACCGCTCATGCCCATGTGTCTCCCCTGTTCCTCCCCACCCCCCGCTCATGCCCTGTTGTGTTCTTTTTACCCCCCTTCTTCCCTTTCCATTGTGGCCATCTTGGTAAAAGATTTTGCTTCGGAAAATCTTTTTTTTTTTTTTACCACCCGGCGTTCGCACTTTGAGGACATAAGATGTTAGTGGTCTTCATCTATTGAAAAGGATGTTATGGTGACGTTGTACAAATAAAAACCTTTAAAATTTAGTAAAAAAAAAATGTTACAGGGACGTTATGGTTAAGTTGCAATAATAAAAACCTATGAAATTCAATGAAAAAACTTTGTTAAAGGGACGTTATGGTTAAGTTGCGCTACTAAAAACCTAGGAAAATCAGTGAAAAAACTTTGCTAAAGGGACGTTATGGTTAAGCTGTGCTACTAAAAACCTATGTAATTCAGTGAAAAAACTTTGTCAAAGGGACGTTATGGTTCCAAGTAAAACCAAAAAACCCTTGAAATTCGCCAGTTATGGTAAGCTAAGCAACCATAACCCGCGCCACCACCGTGCACTGCTAAGACTAACACCCAGGACATCAAAGATGACATCACAAATGTCATTGATGACATCACTGATGACATCACATGTCTGGCTCACTCTTTTTTCTTTTGCTGACATATCTAGGCCACATGGTTTTCTTCAGTAACAGTCAGAAACTACAAATTTTATTTTATTTGTAGACGTATCCTTCAAGTAGGTTCTTACAGTATTTCCCTTAGAGTCCAGTCACATCATATGAAACATATACATACGGGAAGACACAAGCTTGAAAGACAGCAATCCTTTTTGTGCATAAAGATAATCAATAGACTTATGAGCACTTTCTGATAGTTCTGTTGTTTTTTTTTTATGGCTGTACTTTCTCTGTGGGTCCAATCACATCAAGTGAAACATATACATAGGGTAAATAGCATCTTTGAAACAGAGCAATCATTTATTTGCATGGACATAATCAGTTAAGTTATGAATTGTTTCTGCTAATACTTGTGCTTTTTTGCTAACTTCACTTTCCCTGTATATACCCATATTGGTATGTGTTCTTGTGTCTTTGTGTTTTGTCTGTAGTAATGCAATTATGTAATTCATGTGTTTTATTACCTACGTATTACATATTTCACAGTACACAAACATCTATTAAGAAAACAATTATCATTTCATTATTCAACATATTAACATTACGAATATTATACCTTCATCTTGTACGCTGCACACAATGTTATGTTTCTGTATGAGTAGCTTAGTATACTAGATAGAACCCCATAATAGAATGCTATTTATATCAATGCATCGTTCAATGCACTAATTAGGGTATGATATTTATTGCAATGATCCTTGACACTTGTTTCGCAACATTATATTAAGAATCCCTTGTACACATATTTCAGGAAAAGTACATACACATGTGATGACATCAGTGATGTCATCAATGACATTTGTGATGTCATCTTTGATGTCCTGGGTGTTAGTCTTAGCAGAAAAAAACCAAAAAAGAAATATACAACAAAAAAACAAACAGAAAACAAAGCACCACAAAGGGAAAATACAAAGGGAAAAGGTCTGGATAGGGAAGAGCGCTTATTGAACAAACAGGATAGTCAAAGTTGGCACTGTGACATCCTCAATTTATCTCAAAAGCAATTAATAAATGTAAGATTGCCTGCAGTATGTACATGTTATTTGAAATGTGTATGAACCAATCAGGTCATGATTTCAGTAGCATACATGTTCCCTTAGGCGAATCTGTTTACAGATTTATGTATGCGTGTTTCTGAATTTGAAAATAAATTAGTCTGTTATTTTTCTGTTTATATTATGGACTGTATTCTACTTTTTTGCCAAACCGAACCTAATTGTTTACATTTTATGTAGTGTTTACATTCTCCTTGGATACTAAATAAACTTACCGGAAGGTTAAGATTGAGTTTTTATTTCATTGGACATATACGTGCGGAGGAACAGGTTGAATCAAGGATTTGCTACATTGATCTTCATTCCACCCTTCTTGGTCCCGGTACTGTATAAATAATTCTTAACATTACAAATTCTTGATTTGTTTTGAATGGGGAATACAAACAGGGAAAACGTTACAAACATATCACATTGGGTTGTGATTATTGTCTCTTGTTCACAAGTATGTTTCTGGGGAAGTATCCTTTGTTTATGTTTCTACATTGTATTCAAAACTGGGGTGATTAAAAGGACTGTCTGGGTATGAGATCTAGATTCATGATGAGTGGTTAAAGTGGGAATAAAAAAACAGAAATCAAGGATAATGCATGTATTGTACTTACTATATGTGACTGATGTCCAATTAGTACAGTGTTTACTCATTTTTATGGATACTGGACATGTATCTAGATCTGATATCACCATACCCTTCTTCCTCGTCCCAATAAATTTGTAGCTCTCGAACTGAGTATTATTTAGTCATAGGTAGTTCTTAAAAGGACTTTTGGGTTCTTTAGAACTGAAGTAGGCATGTTTGAATGTTCTCTGGGAACACATCATACCACCAAACTCGTAATGAGGCAGAGTCAATGAGATTGGGGTTCAAGGTAGGTATTGGATGGTGAGATAATGGGGGAAGCCATTTTGCAGAGTATGAATACTGTCCTCTTTCTTTTTTTGATGTTCAGATTTTGAAATGATATCCTGATGCTTCATGGGTGGCCTTTTGACTTGTGTGCAGTGAACTTGGCAAGTGTCAGCTTCTACTAAGTTTGTGTGATTTTCAATCTGTTTAAATTGACAGCAACCACAATTCAAAGAGATGATTATTCTCCCTTTATCCAAATTAAAGTAAATTAAAAGTGATCAATTATTTTCATTGCATGGTGGTATGCGTAATTCAAGATATGCATGCAGGAACAATTCTTTGATTCGGGAAACGTTGCATTAATCTTTATCCCACTCTTCTTCATCTTTGTACCATATCGATAATTCATAACATTTGGTATGCCTTTTCAATTCCCGGAGGGAATTTGTGCTTTGCTTCTCAATGTGTAAGGTGTGACTGATAAAAATGTTCTATATTGGAAAATGTGTACGTGATTTTCAAGTGGTAAGCAAACTACTTGTAATGTGGTAGGTTTTTATTTTGTTTTAATTATGATTTTGAGATGTAAGGAAGTACTTGGATGAGTAGGAAGGGTGAAGGGATATTAGTTGTAGATTTCTGATGAATGAAGTAAAGAAACAGGTGTGTGAACTTTTATGTTAATGTGTTATTCGTGATGTGCATTTATTATTTTGTAATATGATTTTTTATCATGAATTTAGAACTTCAACTCTCGGATGTGGATGTTCAGCTTATCTTTTCACCTGCAATCAACATTTCAATGATTTCACTTAAGGCAACATTCTTGACATTTTGAAGATAAGCTTTATAAGGATATGAAGTCAAGTTTGGACAAAATATATTTTGGAATTATATTCGTAAATATAGTTATGTGACTATGGAGTGAAGGGAGTAGAGTTGTGCAAAAGTTGCATGTTTAAATGTTTAAATGTTGTTTCATTTGTAGGGTGATAAGAAGTGTTCTTGTGATTCATCTTATCTTAACTTAATTCATTAAATGCAATCCTGGCGCTGACTTGAACAATTAGAAGAAAAGAAAGCTAAAAAATGTAAGTCTTCAGGGCTCTCCTGAATGACATGAAGTTGTCCATTCTCCAAAGGGCAGGAGGGAGTTCCACATTACGGACGCCGCAACCGAAAAGGACCGACTACACACCCGAGTCAATATAAAGCGAGGCACCTCGAACACAAGGATCGGGGAGACATGTAAAACTGAACTTACACTGTAGATAGGCCATCCCTGTCCCATTGAGGGCGTGAAATACCGAACAAAGTGCCTTGAATTGAACCTGCTTCACCACCAGCTGCCAACGGGGGCTACACAAGAGTGGGGAGATATGGACACAATGAAAAGGGGATGTAGCTGCGCCGGCCACTGAGTTCTATAGAATTTGCAAGCGTTGAATAAGATTGGCTGGCTGCGAAAGGTACAGCAAATGACAATAATCCAAAAAAGATACTTCCAGGTAGGAAACCACCAGTGCACGAAGATGGGAAGGCATAAGCAGCAAAAGCTTGTGCAACATCTTCAATTTGAGATGTCCCGCCTGGCTGATTGCGCTGACCTGAGAGGCAATTGCTAAGGAGGCAGCGATTTTGCCCTCCATGTCTTTCACCATCAGCACTGGGGTAGGGCAGAGACCCAACAAGGTAGGCCAGAAGGGAGGTGACCGAAGAGTAACAGCCTCAGAACATCCTACCATCAGTTCCTTTTCCCCATTCACTTTCAGCCAGCTGATACACATCCACTCTCCCAAAGCCTCCAAGCAAGTGACTGCAGTCTCTGTTAATGCCATGTCCAGGCAAACCAGGATCTGTGTATCATCAGCATAGGCATAGGTATTGAAGCCGTGGGAGGCTATGAGTTTTGTGAGCAGCTGAATATAGACATTGAACAAAGCCGGGGAAATGGCAGAGCCTTGAGGGACACCACAAGACAGTGCAGTAGGGGCAGAACAAGAAGGTGAAAGAGACGGGGAATGATCAGATAGAAAGGAAACAAACCAGGACAACACTACCCCAGAGAGGCTGACATCAGCGAGGCAGTCCAACAGGACAGCATGATAGATGGTATCAGAGCTGTGAGACTTGTCCTTGGCCTCAAGCCCTGGGATTGTATCTCTCCAGCTCTGAAATCTCTTCACTGGCTCCCAGTGGATGCAAGGATTAAAAACCCTCTGCATTGTCCACAAGGCTTTCTGGGGCCTGGGTCCAAAATACCTTCAGCTATCCCTCCGCAAATACCTCCCCTCTCGAGCTCTTTGCTCCTCTACCTCCAACTCACTCAGGGTCAGCTGTTTTTCTAAGAAACGAGCTGGGGGTAGATCTCTGTCTTCGGCTGGGGCCTCCCTCTGGAACAGCCTCCCTGGCACTCTAAAACTTGAGGAGAACCATCTCCGGTTCCGGAAGCACCTCAAGACTTTCCTCTTTTCTTCTGCCTTCGCTCCCCCTCTCCCCTGCTGATCTGTTCTCTCTTGGCACCGTGCACCTGGCCACCCTCTGTCTTTTGGGCCCAGGTACCTGCTCATCCTGTCACCCTCCCGCACTGCCTCCGGGCCACCCCTTGATCTGGGGTCTGTATCTGTACCCATACAGCCCTCCCTTTTTCTTCCTGCACTTATCAGACTTACCCTGTCTGCTGCCTTAAACCTAGCACTTGCAAATTGCTGGCTGCATTACCACTGTTTGTTGCCTTTATTATTTATCTCCTCTGCTTCACACTTTCCACCTCTCCCCCCTTCCATGCACTTTTCTTCTCCCCCTCTCCCATGCACTTGCGCGTTCTCAATGTAACTGGGCCTAGTAAGATCGTTGTTTTGTTTTCCCCTGTTCCCCTCCCTTGCCTTTTCGTGCTCTGAAACACTTGTGTACGAGCGCGATAGAAATACAATATCAATCAATCAAGAAAAAAGGCAGAAGACAAAGCAGTATCAATGCCCCAGTGCTGCCATGATCATGGAATCGAGAGAGATCCTCCATCACTGAGACCAGAACCCCCTCCGTGCCATGGCCTGGCCGAAAGCCTGACTGAGATTTACAAAAAAATAAAGATTTCTCTAGAAAAGTGGGGAGAAGAGGACAGACCAAGGACTCAAGCAATTCCATCAAGAATGGTAAATGAGCAAGCACCGAAGATTCAAAAGTGTTTTTTTGTATATAGGGGAATCACCAAAGGGAAGCTGGAATAAAACCAATTTGAATGACTCAATGACCACTTGCGCAACAAGCAGGGTGATCTGGACTATCACCTCCTTTAAGACCCACAGAGGAATAGCGTCAGTAAGGGAGGCTAATTTCAACCTACCTTAGGATACTATCATTTCCTTGTGGGAGAAAACAGGAAACACATCCCATGGTTCTCATTAAATGTTCACAGTTCCTAGTTGTTGCAATTGGAAATCTACGTGTGCTGTTGGTATAATGGCCACATTTTATGTACTATTGTTTGTAGTAGGGGTTATTTTGTCTGGGATATATGCAGATAAATTCACTGGGCCCAGTATTGGCTACATGCCATTGCATGGGTGCAGTGCATGCAATGCGTAGGTCCGGTGTAAGCATGATGGCATTGCAGTGAATATGCCAGATAATGGATGAAGATTAATGCCCCATGCCCTTAGATCATTCTGTGCAGTTTGAGGGTTCAGAAATTAGCGGGGGAAACAAAGTGGTAATATTCTCAACATTAGCCATTTTATTAACGGAAAGGGGTTTGGATAAAGAACTATCTTTCCCTATCCTAACGTGAATGTCCCTTCCTATGAAACTAAAACTAAAGCAAACTGGCCTTGTGCCCAAACTATATCTGACCCTAACACTAACATACAAAGCTAAAGGGGCAAGGACATATTTTAAAGTTCAACTGAACAGAAATGTGTACAAACTCAAACATATATCTTCAACCAAAACAATCCTTGCTTCCAGGGATTGGTTCCCTTGCCCTGTATTATTTCAGGCAAATTGTTCGCAATGTTTTGTGTCAAGACCAGTCTGTAAAAGGTAATACAAATGTCTTTTTTACCTAATGCTTTCCTCAGGCTGGCAAAATAAATGTTCCTTCCACAACACGGGTTGGAATATAACAAAGAGGAAGCACCTTCTAGTATTTCAGGATGGTAAAAAATAATTTATTTTCCACAACACTGGTTGGAATATGGCAAAGGAACGTATTTTCTAGTCTTTCACAATGGTTAAACAAATGTTTGTGCTGCTTTCAAGATTGGTGTGGTGGAGCGGGGTGCGCTTTGCCTGACTTGTTGAAGGGGATTGAAAGGACTGGGATGTGCAGCCCTTGTGCAGGGGCCTGCATGCTGAGGTTTCCCTTGCCCCCACTCTCTCTTTCCTTCTCTCCTCCAATCGCAAACTTTGCCAAAAAGGCCTACTCTCAGCTGCACATCCTCAGAGGCATTCTCCATTTCCTCACCTTCACCCAGAAACCCAAGGTCTCCAGAGCTCTAGTCCTCTCTAGGGTGAACTACTGCAACAGCCTCTTCCTCAATATTCTTTTATCCTCGCTTCGCACCATTCAACAAATCCAAAATAGGACTGGAAGATGTATTGTTGGCCTCAAGCCCAGGGATTGCATCTCTTCAGCCCTAACATCTCTCCACTGGCTCCCAGTTGCTGCTAGGATCAAATTGAAGTCCTTCTGCATCATCCACAAGGCTTTCTGGGGACTGGGACCCCACTACATCCAACTCTCATTCCCTAAATACCGCCCTGCTAGAGACCTTCGGTCTTCTAGCTCCAACTTTCTGCAGATCAGATGCTTCTTGCAGCAGAGAGTGGGGGGGTATATTTGTGCACCAGGCACCCCTTCCAGGCCCCCTCCCTCCTTGCACTTAACCTGGGGACCCTCGCCCCCAGTACCCCATGTAATACCCTGGCACTTGCCCTCCTGACCTCTGCTTAGCACTTGCCTAGCCCCTGTGGCCCTCCACCCTCCTACGTGTGCCTTCATTTAAACTCTCTCCTCTTTACCCTGCACTACCCTCCCCAGCCTAGCACGTCGAATTGGCACAGACGGGCACTTCTCCCACCTCTTCCCTCCCTCGCAATTCTTTTTAGGTGCACTTGCACAACCAGAATAGAACCGTTATTGGTATCTTTCTCCCATGCCCCCCCTTTTTTGTGTTGTGGAAAATTGAAACACCATATCTTGTATACAAGGCTTATAAATGTCCACAATAAATATAAATAAATAGGATAATTCTACAACCTTTGCCTCTTTAATTCTCTCACAGTGTCTTTTGGCTTATGGCAATACTGGTTCCAGATTTCCCCCAATTGACATCATGTCAGGAGAATTGTACCATGTTTGCATTCTATTTTCAGTTCTATTTGTTCGGTATTCAAAAATGCTTCCCAAATACTCTATAATGTGCTTGCACATCCCGAGCCCCCTACTCATCTCACTGATTGATTGTGCCGCTGCTGCGAGGAGCTTGTGGGTGGCCAGCTTCCCCTTCTCAGCAGAGTCTCATTTGGTTCCTGTACCGGCTTCTGAGTCCTTCACTGCCAGAACCAGTGCAGCTCCTCAGAACCATGTCACGCTTGGCCCTGCTGCATACCGTTCACCTTCCACTTCACTGGAGTTCAACTTCTCTGGTCCTGAACGTTGCCAATCTGCCACTGGCAAACATCTCCTATTCTCCCTACGGCTCTTCACTGTGGGATTGGTTCTGCCACTGGTCTCGCTTCCCACTCTGCACACTCTGCAGTCGTTCTCCTCTCGTCTTCTTTGTTCCCCCAGCTGCAGGTAATTCTTGGGATAAATATCCCATGCAGCTGACTAGGGTCTTGACAACTAGACTGCACGTTACACTTGATGTCATATTTCCTCTACAAGGACTCCTTGCTCCTCTTCCGCGTCGCAGCACCTCAGGCTTTATGGGACTTGATCACCATAAACATCAGATGTTAGATATGTTCTAGGTTTACCATGTACACATGAAGATTGTATAGGGTTTTGTTTACGCAAAGTCGTTTTCAGAGTTTTACAATGACATGGTTCCGAATAATGACAGCAGGCCATTTAAAACTCTGGAATTAAGGGATCTTCTTGCAAGGACGAGAATAATATTTCTTCTCTCCTGTTAGAGGCACAACTCTCCCCTGACAGCCACCTCCTCCCATGTGATCCCCCCTTAGAATACCTGCCCCAGGGACAGGATCAGGTAGCCGCTGCTTCCACTGGACACATGAGTGGATACTTTAAGCTGGGGATCTGTGATAACTCCGCAGGATACATCACAGCAGGTATTATAGAGATAATCAATGTGTCTAGGGCTTGTAGGATGGCATTACCTGAGACATAATCTATATATCAGGGCAAACCCTACAGAAACCGATTATTATTTGCTAGCTAAGGGCTGAATCTAGCATTCTATAAATTAGCCTAATCCAGTGTCTTCTTTATTTTTAGTGATATGATCATCGAGACCAGGGAATACTGGTTATGCCCTACTTAACTTGTGCCTGTCTAGGGTCAGTCTGCAGGTTGTTACTGGGAAAGCACAATCCCTGATACGGAGGTGATAGCTATATTATAGGTATTGTGAATGTGTCGGGTGTACATGGCCTGCGATGTCCCACATCCCGAGCCTACGGATTCCCAAGAGAAGGGACCAATCTCCCATGAAAAAATATTTTAACATGGGTTTACTCCCTTTTCTATTTTCATGTCGGTGCCGAGGATGGAAGAGAGCAGCTGTACTGGGACAGAATGTTCTGGTCCAGCAGATAAATGGGGAGGGGCGGAGGGGAGCGGTGGAAAAGGGTGGTGACAGGGGAAGACAAGACGGAGACCTATTCCCAATTAAAAAAATATTTTAAAAAAAACCAAGATGATCTCTGCCATAATGGATTGAAAGGGGATGTAATCCGTTTTCTATTTTCTTGGCAGGTATGAGGATGGGCGAGAGTGCTGGGTCTGTAGCAGAAAGGTGTGGTTAGTAAGTAAATGAGGATATAGGGAAGAGGATGGATAAAGGGTGTGTCATTTCTTGGAGAGTTGGGGGGAATGGTGGTGGCATAGGAAGGCAACAGGGAGATGTTCCCTGTTCCCTCCCCACAATCAAGATGGCCAACCCTGGGGAAGGGCCTCATGTGTGTGTTGTCGCTCGCGTTCTCAGCCACCTGACTTGGTGAGCTCTCTTCCCTGGGTATGATTACAACTTAATAGAATGTTAGCAGAATTACACATGAAATATTTGTTTGTTGAAATTAGTGCCCTGATGTGTATGAATCATTAACTGAACCAGCAATACCAAATTCTATCAAGGGGAATTATGTTATATTTTGAAATATGCTCTTTCTTATACTACTGCATTCAAGTCATATTTGTTTAAACTGTTAGAGTGGGACTGAGCACAGATGATTATGTTCTTTTTTTCGAGTTGTAACTATGACATTATTTATGTTTTCTTTTAGTGTGACTTCAAAAGATGCCATCAAGGAAGCAGCGGAAGCGTGGGAAGCAGTGTCAATGTTATGTTCAGGGAAGCATAGAATGTAATAATGGTTCAAATTATAACAATGCATCTTCTGAAAATGTTATTCATAAAAAGAGTCATAAGAGTGATTGTTTATCACGTATTGGTGGACCTGCAGATAATAATATGGGAGGCATCAGTTCAAATCCTGATAATGGATAAGCAATAGATAGGTAAACACATTTCTGAGAAATCGTTTGATGCTTTGAAACAGCATTCAAGAAAATATAAATGTACAGCGGTTTTCAGATGTGCCCCGCAAAATATTTTACCTTTGGGTTTTTTGAAACCTTTTGAAAATGGTACAAAAGAAACTTTTCTAACGTGCACAATTTAAGCAAAAAAAGGAACTTTTAACTCGAATAGAGACATCCTTTTTCTTGGAGAGAAAGTTGTGTATTTTGATTCTCAATTGCATGAAAATATTGGAACAAGTCATAGATGAGCTTTTAAAGAGTTTTCATCCTAAGAGAAAGGCAACTGCTAACAATTGTTGTGAAGTGTATGGAGGTAAAGGGTTGCACACTTCTCAAAGAGAGCGGCATTTATTTATTTATTTAAATTATTTAAATTATTGTGTATGGCACGACACACATAAGGTCTGAGGGTGAAATGACTAACAGACACAACAGACACAAATCAAGAATAAACAATGATGAGTAGAGTCTCAAGCAGAGCCCTTTTTTAAAAAGAAAGGTTTTCAGATCCTTAAAAAGATTCAAGCAATCAGCTAGAAGAAGGTTCCATATTTTCAGGGCCCAGATGCCAATCCAGGTTGACACAACAGAATGCTAGAGTTGGACTGAAAAGTTCTGCTCATATGTTTCACGTGCAGAGGGCACAAAGGTAGCCACGGGCACCACTGTGGATGCATTTCTGAGTCAATAACACCACCGTTTGTTGGATGCACTTCATCTCCTTAAGCAATGGAGGGCTCACTTAAAAGAAGTTACATGCTTGGCTTTGACGAATCCATAAACGGCCCTAAATGTTCAATTTTGAAGAACTTGCAGCTTATTCATGTTTTTCTTGGAAATACCAGAGAGAAAGATGTTGCAATAGTCAAGTCTCGAATGTATAAGAGCAGTGGCTAATAGGACTCTGTTTTCCAAAGAAAAACATGGATGGATTTGGTGTAGCAATTTGTAGATATAACCACACGTGGAGCTCAAGTGGGCAAAATGGTTATTAAGAGTCAGCTGGGCATCAACAACCACTGGCAATGCTTTCCACACAGGCTGGAACCTTAAACCAACAGTCAGCAATAATGAAGCACTCAAAGAGAAGTGTACTGAGTATGCTGATTTCAATGTTTTAATGTTTGGCCATAAAACGTTTAGACATATGGCTAACTATCTAGTGCGTTGTCCATCTCCTTATATTCTTAACCAATATCTGAAATTAAGAATGAATCTGTGACCAACGAATGAGATCTGAGCCAGGCGTGGTCTAATACCTAAAGAATTTTTGCCGTCTTTGCAAAGAAACTTTACATAAAGAAACGTTGCAACATCTGGTAGTAGAATGCTCTGCGTTGAAGGCAGAACGAGAATGATTGTTTTTCAAGAATACCATAGAGCTGCACTCCCCACTGTCTAGTGATGAAATATGGCAAGCTCTATTCTCAACATCTAGAATGTCAGTTAAGATTGACCTTGTACACTTTCTTGATTTGGCAATGCAGAATATAACTACACTGAATTAGTGTTAAACTGTGGCCTAATGTTCCTTGATTTTACGAATATCACCGAGCAAAGAGTGAAATTAGTAACAATGATTCAATAATGTGATTTATGTCTAGCTGGTAGTATGTTGGCCTCAGTTTGTTTGTTTGTTTTAATTTGTTTTTAATATGGAACTGTATATGTGAACATTGTGAAAATTAACAAGGAAATGTAAATGAAAAAATTGCATGTTTTGTATGGAATTTGAAAGGTTGAATTATTCAGCCAAACACATTTAAAAAAAGAAGCACTCAAACCTGGAATCCAATTTACTCAACCGTGGTCCAGAAACCAACATTGAGTAACTCTGTTTTGCTGTTGTTTATAGACAAGGAGTTAGTTGCCATCCACACTTGGATGAGATTAAAGATTTTATTGAGAGTCTGCAAATCTTGTTCATAATCATGAGAGAGCTTAAATCAAATCTGAGAGTCATCAGCAGAGTTGGTATAACAAATTCCCATACTATCCAATAAGTCAAACAGTGTACTAGTAAATATATTTAACTGTGTTGGTGAGAGGCATGCATCCTGAGGAACTCTGCACTAGAGATCCGCTGGGGTTGCATGTGAGTCAACTACTGTTACACTCAATGCACGTGGCCCCAAAAAGGATTTAATCCAGGTGCTGCACTGTCTGAGCAATTGGCTACCACACCTAGTCTCTTTATCAACAATGAATGATCAACCAAGTCAAAGGCTACAGATAAATCCAGCAGCATGAGAACTGCGATGTGTCCCTTGTCAATGATCTTATTCATGATGGCTTTTAAATCTAATAATGCGGACTCTGTACTATGTCTAGCCCTAAAGCCAGACTGGTGAGCACCTAAGAGATTATGTTCCTCAATATATTCTTGAAGCTGAAGAATGGCAATTTTATCTACAATCTTCATGAGGAAGGGAGTGTTAATTATTGGTATGTAATTATTGAACAGTGTTAGACCAGATTTTCTTTTTTTTTTAATGGTGTGATCCACGCTTGTTTTAAGGAGGGGGGACATTTAAATCAGAGAATGACAGATTAACAATTTGGGTAATTGCCAGAAGTAAAATTTATTGCAGTCCATTAAAATTTGTGATGGGCAAATATCTCCTAAACAGATAGTGGGTTTAAGCTTTTCAAAAATAGTTCTTACTTTGTCCTTAGTGACTTGACGAAACGAGAATCAGGTAATGTCCTCATCTGTCTTAAACCTGACCAGGGTATTTCCATTATCAGATGGAATGGGGTCAAGTAAAAGCTTCTTGGAAGAGATTGCCTGTTGATGCTTGGTCATTTTATTCATGAATTAATTCTGTATGTTTTGACACCATTTATTCGAAACATTGAAGGGTGTCTTAGGAGCAGTCTTTCTCTCACATTCTACAAGAAAGGCAAATTATTCTTTAGAACTGGACTTTGCATTTGATATCCCTGTATTGTAGGCTGTTTGCTTGGCATCAAGTTTGGATTGTTTCTAATCAATGGATGATTTTTATAGGCTAATACATTTTCAGCACTAGGTTATTTCCTCCTTCTGATGACATTATAATCAAACCAAGTATTTTTTGTGGTGTCAGTTTTTAATGTCTTAACACACATTGGGGAGATTGTGCTGATGGCGCCATGTAAGGTTTCTTGACAGTGTTGTACAAGGTCATTGACATTTCTTAATGTATGAACATTTTGACGGTTCAGCACAACTAAGGGCTCAATGGTTGTAGGGTAGAGCTGTTTTTAAGATCTTCACATTTTGAACAATCCTAGGATTGTTGACTACATGCTGCACTGGGGAGGGTGATAACACGTGGAGAAAAAAAATCTGTTGATTCAACCAAAGACAAGGTTTAATATTGAGGGAATCAATATAATGATTATCTGTAAGGATCCAATCTAAAAAATTGCCGGCTTCATGGGTATCAGAATTTACATGTTGCTTATAACCAATTGCATGAAGTGGATTCACTAATGAAATGGCCTGAAAATCAGTTTGGTTATTGAACCAAAAATGTAAATCTCCAAGAAGTAAATGGGAGTTAGAATTCAAATTGTCTGTTAAAGAAGCAAGCACTTGTTCTTCAAAGTCAGGAGCTGAGGCTGGAGGCCTATAGATCAGGCAGGCACTAATAGTTGTTTTGTGATCAAGATTGAGCTTCACTATAAGTATTTCACAACCATCAATAACTAGGGTGTTAGATTGATGGATTTTGAGGGGGCCCCTATATATAATAGCAACACCCCCACCTTGTGATGCATTGTGATCTACTCTAATAAATTTAAAGCCAGCTGGAGTAGCAAGAACCTCCTGCCTGATACACAACCACGCCGAATCAAGTCTCGGTAAGAAATAAGACACTGAAGTTGGTTTCAACAAATAAATCAGACAATTCAACCATGTGTTGAAGAAGGGATCTAGTATTTAAAAGTGCTAGTTTAATTTTAGAAGAGGCATATTTATTGGAAGGGCAATACATATCTAGATTCGAGTCATCACAGGAGGAATCAACCTGGGGGGATCTCGCACAATGGGCCTCTGGAGAGTACAATGGTGGCTTTACCTTTTGATTGAACCTAGATGTTACCGTAGCATTAGTCGGAGAGCAGGTCGATTTCTGAATAGGGCATACAAGTGTGGTAATATCAGATGTAGAAGGTGATATTGTAGCTGGAATGAATGCAGGTGAAAGAGTTAAATCATCTTCATGTAAAATGAAATTAACCATACTCCTTTTGCTATCAAGTGCAATAATATCAGAATTAGGTTTAACACTTCTCATAATTCCAGCATGTTCTATCATATTCAATGGGGATAAACAATCTGAAGTGAAAACAGTAGATGAAACTCTCCTGATGGGTGATGGTTGTAAAAAGGAGTGCTATGGGTACCGTGTTATTTAACAGCTTCATAGGGCTATTAGAAGAGGTGCCAAAGTTCATTGTGAGATAATGCAATGAGATATCATGAGCACGAGAACTGGCACAAGAAGTAGTCTGGCCCACAATGTACTGAGAGCCCAATAATATATTGTCCATGGTATACCGAAAATATAACTTTGAACAAATACAATATATAAGCAAGCACCTGAAAACCCAGCAGAACTCAATGAGAAACAAACAAGATCCTCCTCTGACACAGCCCAGACACCAACCAGCACTAACCAGCAGCCTTGCTCACGTGCTGGCACTCACGTGTGCCTAGTCAAATATAAGCTCTGCCTTAATTCCTTCCTGGATCTTCGGCTTCATAGGATATGAAGTCTGTAGAGTAGTTAGAGTAGTTAGCCTAGATGCATTAGATATGGCAAGATCTGATTCAAACAAACAAAATCGGATACAAACAATTCTAAATAAGCAGATGCAATGTTCCCTCACTAAACGCGCTAATACACTGCTTTTTTAAAAATCAGAATATGAAGTCTGTACAATAGTTAGCCTACAAGAATTAGGTATAGCAAAATCCGATTCAACAATTCTAAATAAACAAATGCAATATTCCCCACTAAAAGCCCTAATACACTTTTTTAAAAGCAATTACCATGAATAAAACAAGCAGCAAGCTGCAACACTAACCAGCAGCCTTGCTCATGCGCCGGTTCTAATGCACCTCTGGGGAAATATAAACCCTGCCTTATTTACTTCCTCAGCCACGGCTTGATGGGATATGAAGTCCATGGAATAGTTAGCCTATATGAATTAGGTATGGCAAAAGCAGAATTTGAACAGTTAAATAATTACACTGAATAAAACAAGCAGCAAGCTGCAGCACTAACCAACAGCCTTGCTCATTCGCCGGCTCTTATGCACATCTGGCGAAATATAAGCCCTGCCTTATTTACTTCCTCAGCCACGGCTTGATGGGATATGAAGTCCATGGAATAGTTAGCCTACATGCATTAGGTATGGCAAAATCGGATTCAAACAAACAAAATAGGATTCAAACAATTTTAAATAAGCAGATTCATTGTTCCCTCACTGACACACTTTGTTTCAAAGCAGAATATGAAGCCTGTAGATTAGTCAGCCTTTTAGTATTAGGTATAGCAAAAACGGATTCAATAATTCTAAATAATCAAATGCAATATATCCCAACTAAAAGCACAAAACCACTTTTTTAAAAGCACAACAGGAATGGTCAAATAATACCAATGAATAAAACAAAACAGGAAACTGCGGCACAAACCTTCAGCCTTGCTTTAATGAAAGAAGTTAACTCTAAAGTTGCATGGTAAGTTTGGCATTGCCTGAGCTTGATAGAGGTTATGATGTATGAGATGGCATTTATAATGAATTAGAAACTGTGAAGCACCGTGTGCTTAGAAATTAAAAATAATGCTTCAAACGTGGGGCTGGCCTACAATGCAAATGTCCTTCGATGTGCAATATTCAACAGCAATCTTGCGCAATGTTTGGATCATGTCTTACTGATTTGCACATGAGCAAGAGTGAGAACAAAAAGGATCAAAATGCTTCAATGTGTGGATCATTGTGAATTAAGAAAGTTCAATGGTTTAATGGCCACTCATTAACATGTTTAGCTGCAGATGGCAACACATCATACTAAAATGTGTCACCTACCTACAGGTGTATACTTTCGTAAGCCACTAGCTCATTCACTTGTACTTTTGAAAAAGATATTGATGTGTGGAACTGTGGAGCAACTGATCATGATAGTAGAACGGTTTTAGGGGGCACTCTATGGAATAGATGCAATATTTCAGCATACTGCTGTTGGAGCATGTAAAATGAATGTCATGCTTTTCAAGGAAGGAATAGTGAAAATATATTGAAGCGTGTCTCTGTTTGAATTACTTGACAGTTAAAAGGCAGACAATGTGTGTGTATCTTGTTGACACACATTGTACTTGTCACAAGTACAAAATGTGGATATTGAGAGGAAGGTGTGTCCTGACAGAATTGATGTATGGAAATCAATCTTCTTTTGGAGGGTCCTTATGATCTTACTGATTCTCAGATGTTTTGAAATTATTGCTTCAGTAGTACCAAAAAATGCACAGTGCGCTTAAGGAGTGTTTGGAACACAATGGAAGTTTGTGCTTTTCCCAGAGATCTACATAACATGAATCTGTTTGAGGTTATTAAATTACAAACAGTTCATCCATTTCAGGTTATAGTCAGGTTGGAGACAAAGTCAAAAGAACTTGTGCAATATGTGAAAGTAAAGTGGTGAATTTACCACTAGATTTGAAAGAAAATGTTCAGAATCTGTGTGTCAGACAGCCGGTTGAGTAGTCTTTGCTGATGTTAGTGAATCGTGTGGCAACAAAAGAGTTTTACGGTGATCTTCATAATGAAGAAAGCATTCCACGTATTCATATGCCTTCAAAGGTTGGTGAACAATTACAAAACGAGTGTACTTCTCAGACATGCGGCTTATATGAGCACAACACTATTCATCCCTTACATTTGTGTGAGATAATGGGTGATGCAATCAAATTATATCGACTGCAACAAGCAACGGTTTAACTGATTATTTTGTGTGAGAAGGGTTTAGCGGTAGAGTATTTCCCAATGCTTTTCCCTTCTGGAAGAGCTGGTCGATTGGATGAACACACTTCACCCATTTCTGCATTCACTTGCTGTATGGGAGTGCGATCTTCAATCTTTGCTGTTCTGTGGCACAAACACTGAAGACAGGCACTCATTTTCAAAACGTCACTGTAAGTGAAATGGTGCAGAAGGTGAAAGTGAAGTATGACACTCTCCTCCCTGATTACTACAAGATCCTCTCCGCGCCCAGACCCAATCGTTCCAGAGGGGCTGTACTCTTGATCTTCCCAGAGTGGATTCCTGCCTCTGTCATTCCTATGCAGGTCTACTCCTCTTTTGAATGCATTGTCTGCAGGCTCTCTCTCTCTCCTGACAATTCTCTTACCATGGCTACTATCTATCAGCCACCAGGTCAGATGACCTCTTTCCTCTCTGAGTAGGAGGACCTCTCCTCCTCTCTCCTCCTCCCTCCTGGCTTCAACCACTCAACACATCCTTCTTGGAGACTTTAACATCCACCTGGATGCTTCCTGACCCTTCCCTCGACTCTTTTATGACCACTGTGACTCTCTCTATCTTTCTATTCCCCCCTCTGGCCCGACTGACTCTGCAGGGCACACACTGGATGTTCTGATCTCCTCAGACCTCCCACTCTCTATACCCCTTACCACGCCTCTCTCCTGGAGTGATCATTTTCTCCTTTCCTCCCATCTCTCCTCTCTACCCCTCAGAGCAAACCATCTCCAGCACTGCCACCTACCTTCTCGGTCATCCGACCCATGAAGCATGTGTCAGTTGAGGCTTTCGCCGCCACTTTCTTTCCCCGTCCTCCTCCGACCGGCTCACATCCTGACACAGCCCTTTCCATTCTCCACTCTTCTACCTCTGACACTCTTGATGTTCTTGCCCCTGTCATGAGTATCCGCTTGAAGCCCAAAGCCAAGTGCAACTCCTGGTATGACTCTGACCTTGTCATTCAGGGAGGCTGAGAGGAAATGGCAAGCTTCTTGTGCATCCTCTGACAAACCGGCCTGCCACCTGCACCAAAGGCAATACTGGCTATCTGTCTGCACTAAGAGAACCCACATCCAGGCCTGTGTCTCGGCGGCATCTAACAACTCGGCCAAACTCTTTAAAAAATGCAAGGAGCTGGCCAATCCTGCTGCAGTCTGAACCTCTCATGTCCCCTCCCAGGCCCTCCGCATGGCCCTGGCTTTTCATTTCATCTCTAAAACCCAGGACATCCTGTCCACCCTCTTGCCCTCTCCTCCTCCCTCAACTGTCTCCTCTACCTCTGGCCCCCGTGTGACCAGCTTTCCTCCCTCTTTCTCTTCCTTTCCTCTGTTCTCTCCTGATGATTTTTCTAGACAAGTCTGATCTATGAAAGTCTCACCGAAACCAGTTCTTCCCTGTTCTTCCAAAACCATCAATGACCACATTGTCACCCTTGCTCCTGCCCTGGTTTACCTCTGCAACCACTCCTTCACCACTGGAGCCTTCCTTTCCACCCTGAAGCACTATCTTGTGCACCCTGTTCTCAAGAAACTGTCAGCCGACCCCTTCTGCCCGGGTAACCATCGCCCAATCTCCATCACTCATTTCCTGGGCAAACCCCTGGAAAAGTTGGCCATATCCCAGCTTAATCTTCACACTGAATAATGTCTCCATGACCATCAGTCTGGCTTCACAGCAGCCAGAAGCACGGAAACTGCTCTCCTGAACATCCATGAATACCTACTCTCTAACCTTGATTCTAACTTCCCCTCTGTCCTCATCTTAGTCAACCATCCTTCTGCCGTTGATACGGTCAACAAGGCCATCCTGCTCAATCAGCTCTGTGATAACCTGGGTATCATTGATCAGGCCCTGGCCTGGCTAACCTCGTTCCTCTCTGAACAACCCGCTCAGGTCCAACTTGGGTCTTTCCTTTTCTCTATCTAACGTTCTACCTGTGGTGTTCCCCAGAGGTCTAACCTCTCTCCCTGGCTGTTCAACCAATACCTGGCACCTCTCTCCCACCGCATCACAGCTCTCTGCTCCTGCTCAATCAGCTCTGTGATAACCTGGGTATCATTGATCAGTGCTATGCAGATGACACTCAGCTCGTTTTCAGGCTCCCTTCTGCCACCTCTTTTCTTTCTCTCATCTTTGACTATCTGTCTGCTATCAGGAGTGGTGTGCTGCCAACGATCTCTGCCTTAATGCCAGTAAGATGGAGATTCTCTTCATCGGCACACCTGCACCCTCCTTTCCTGTCACTCTCTGGCCGGCCTACCTTGGCCCTCTTCGTGCTCCCACCTGTGAGGCTAAGAACCTCTGGGTCATCTCTGACTCCACATTCTCCTTTTCTCCTCACATCTCTGTCATCTCCAAGAAGTCAAACTACCAACTGCACCTCCTCAGAGATATTTTTCCTTTCCTCGCCTTCCCCCAGAAGCTCACTGTCTCTAGAGCTCTCGTTCACTCTAGGCTGGACTAGTGCAACAGCACCTTTCTAAATCTGCCTGCTTCTACTCTCCGCCCTCTGCAACTCATCGAGAACAGGACTGTGAGACTTCTCCTTGGCCTCAAGCCCAGGGATCATATCTCTCTAGGACTGAAATCTCTGCAGTGGATCACAGTGGCTGCAAAGATTAAGTTCAAGACTCTCTGCATTGTCCACAAGGCCTTTTGGGGCCTGGTTCCTCAATACCTCCAACTCTTTCATCGCAAATACCTACCTACTCGAGCTCTTTGCTCCTCTGCCTCTAACTCCTTCAGGGTCAGTCGCTTCTCCAAGCAATGAGTTGGTGGTAGATCTCTTTCTGCTGCTGGGGCCTCACTCTGGAACAGCCTCCCTGCCTCTCTGAAATCTGCTTATTTCCTGTCTGACACTGCACTGGTCACCTGGCTACCCTCTGATTTCGGGCCCAGGTGCCTGCCCATCCAGTTGCACACCCGCACTATCTCTCGGCAATCTTTGCACTTGGGTCTGTAACTGCAACCCTACAGTCCCCCTACCTGCACTTTTGGATACCTGCTGTCTGCACTTACCCTTGCACCTGCCACCTGCTGACCGCAATTATTGTTATTGTTGTGATCCCATGTACAGCACTGCCCCCTTCCCTTTCCCCTGGTACTTTTCCCCTCACCCCTCCCCTGCACTTGTGCAATATCAATGTCACTTGGCCTAGTGAGATCGTTGTCTCCCCTTCCTTGCCTTGTCGTGCCTTGAAACACTTGCGTATAGGTGCATTACAAATGCCATATCAAATCATAAGGTATTAGAAAGCAAGATAACCAACATTCTTGCTAACATGCATGAAACTAAAGTGTACTAGTATAGGTGCCATTTAAATATCAGTTACTGTGAGGAACCTGAGGGCGTCCTCAGTTCTTTCTCCCAATCATCCTCTGCTCAGGCGGCCATTGAAAGGCCATCCCTCCTGGATCCTAATCCTGGGGGTGGAGATGTGAGGGAGGATCACCTGGGTAGGGGAGACCTAGGGAATTTTAGGGGGATGTCCTTGGGTGAGACGTGCTATCCCCCATTTCAATTCCATGATGAACCCTCAGTCCCAGCCACATTAATGGGATATTGCTACACTTTTCCTTCTCTCAGGGTTAAACTTCGAAAACATAATCTATACACGAACTCTAGGAAGAGGGTGAAAAAGAAGTCAACAGTTGACACATGGTGTCCCCTTTCCCTTAGAACCAGTCCCACCATCCCTCTGCTTTTATGGGCTGTTGTAAACCATTTCCCATCATTTCCCCTCATTCAGCCCACTATGGTTCTGGGATGAGGAAGAGGGGACTAAGAGTAGTGAACATTAGTAAGTCATTTCACCACCCTAGTAGTGAGACAAGGAAGAGGCCTGTAGAGTGTTGTAAAGGTCATGCATGTCTTAAGTGCTCCACTTGTTGCAATCAGGCAGTCACAATTTGGGACTCACACCTACAAACTGTCAGTGGTTTCAGTTGTATAAAAAGGGAAGAGACAAGCGAGAGATAGACCAGGTGGGAATCCTGTATATGATGAGGCATCCAAGGTAGGTCCTGCTGGAGAGCCAGGAAGCCGGCAGATGACCCCCAGAAGCTGTGGAGCCAAGGGCCAAACGGGCCATGAGTTGGCCACAGGAGTGGGAGCCTCATTGGTTGGACATTCGAAGCCGGAGCTGAGGACAGAGAAGAAAGAAACAAACTGACTGACAGCTTCCACTGAGAGATAGTGGAGCTGCCCGCAGGATACGGCGAGTAAGTGAAGTGTGAGCGGGGCTCGCGGTTAAAGTAACCCATGTTGACGGAGCTAAAATTGAAAGCACAGATGCCCAGAGGATACGCCAGGGAGCGGTGAGTGAAGATGGGAGAGCACTCAAACCAGTGCACTTCTGAGGGCTCTGGGGAAGCTGAAGTAGATGCTGAATGAATGAATGAATGAATGAATGAATGAATGAATTAAAAAGCATGCATGAGATGGAATTAACCCAAAGCAATGGGTTGAGTGAAAAATAAGGACAATGCAACATGCAGGTGGCAGATTAAAAGATCACAGGGCAGTGAAAGAATATACAAACAATGTATGTTTCTGTTTGTATAATGTCACATACTCACGGAGTGCAGAGATTCAGTTCCGCAACCCACTACCTCTGCTACAATTGCACAACTGCTGCTCTTGATACTTAACCGGACTTCGTGTGTGCATCACGCATGTACAGACCTTTTATGTCTGCGCCAGTCCAAGCCGAGCAATCAATGTTCCGAGGCTCCAAGGCTTGTAGGTTAGAAGAGGCGTGAATGAAAGTGCTCTCCAATGTACAAGTGCAACAAAGTATGAACCCAGATTCAGTGGATAATGATTGCCCACCTTGTAGCTTCACACTGTACAACTGCTGCTCTTCAGACTTAGCCGGAATTTGTGCCAAATCAATTTCCCGAACAGCAGGATTAGAATGAACTTCAAAATGAAAGGTTTTCAAATCCTGATTTTTTTTGAGACGTAACTTATTAGTAGAGATTGGACTCATTAATGGAGAGGATGGAAAGAGTAAGTGGTTTTGTGCCTTATTCCCAGAGTACATCTCTACAGTCCATTTGTGTTCAGTTTGATGACATGTAAGAACCACAGTTGGTAGGTTGAACCTCTGCATGGTTTCAACATTTTAAATACATGTCTGCCCGAAGAGTGTCCTCTGTGCTCTGCCTATCCAATTCCAGTGCAAATATCCCAAAGATTAAGTTTAGATGTTGCGCTTTGAGGGAAATCATCTATTATGTGGCATTGTCTCTTGTAAGATGTTTGCCAAGATTATAGGATTTTATTTAATAGAGTTTGAGGAGTCTAAAGTTGCTGCTGACATTTAATGTTGTGTATAATATAACCATCTTTGTTTTCAGTATACAGAGCTGGTTTTAAAAGAAAGAAGGCAGATGATGTTACTGAAAGACAAAGTATCACTTTTAAAAAGCATATATTGGTGAAGGAGAGAACAGTTGTATTTCTATTCATGAATTGATTGAGTTGGCTTTCAGTAACACAACAATAGTTGAATTATTGTGCAACTCAACTTTGACTCTGCTGTTTGAGATGCCAATGTCAATAGGATGTGTAAACACTCATGCAGACAACATCCTCTGTGGTGAGTTAACCACTCCCCAAACATTGATTAAGTCAGCTCCACGGGATGTGCATTGTGCATCTTCAATTCGTCATGTGGTTTCAGCTGCAAGCGACAATAATATTTTTTCTGAAACATCTCAACAATATGCACATGAGATTCTCATGTCAATCTTTGAGGTTCTACAAAATGAATGTGCTTCTGTTGACTATGTTGTTGGTTTGTCATATGAGTGGTTACATTTTTGTTCTGGTTGTCATCACATTGTGGACTGTGAACCCTTTGAGTGGTTTGTGTACCTTTCAGCACCAGACCATGATAATGTGACCTGGTTAGTAACGCTGGCCACAACATGATCTGTCATCAATATGGTGCTTACTTCTATTCTACATAAAGAAATGTGCATGTTGAAAAGTATTTGATACTTTTGAGGCAGCGATAGAAGATGGGACAAACATTAATACCAACATTTCAAGTTTGTCTACAGTCAAATTGCTGTATCACAAAAAACATTTCAAATAGTTCAAATTATTATATTCTACAGGATTCACCATTATTCCAGTAGGCTGTGATGAGAAACAAAGTGGGTTGTCTGCAATGATTCTTTGGTTTATTGACGGCTAGATTGCCTAGGTTCTCAAGATTGCCTATTTCATTTTCTTGAAACCAAAGTTTACAGTATAGTTTCAGTTTGAAATAAAGATAATGTTAGTCTACTCAATGAAAGTTGATTTAAACACTAATCTGTGTTTTTTAAAGTATTTCTTTTGTAATTTATAAGCATATTATATTGTTTTGTTTGTTTATTTATTTGTATTACGCACCAGACCCGAAGGTATCAGGGCGCGTTTGTGCACAAGTATACTTTAAGCTTTGGTTACAGACATTGCAGTTGAACATGTTACAAAAATTACATAATTAGTTCCAAAATACATAAGAATTCAGTGGCAGGGTAATAGAGTAGAGCAGTGGATAATGCACAGTTTAGTCAATAAGACATTGGGCCTCATTACGAGTCCGGCGGTAACCGCGGCGGTAAAACCGCCTGGTTACTGCCGGACTTGTATTACCATTCCCCCTCCGTGACTCCCGGAATTACCAGGGCATTACAGCCCTGATGTCCCGGGAATTCCGGAGGCGGAATTCGGTAAATCCCCATTCCCATTGAGTCCCATATGGGAATGGGGAAGTGGAAACACTGGCACCATCTCATGATGGTGCAGGTTTTTCCACGTCCGCCTGCAGGCAGGAGGTGTTCAACCCGCCAGGTCAGACCTGGCGGGAAGATCACCTCCTGCCTGCAGGACTTGGGATTGGGCGATCTGGAATTAAAAGTGGCGGCGGGTTTACCGCCACTGTTAATTCCGGACTGCTCGACCTGTAATGAGGCCCATTGTTAGGGATCATTGGCCATGGTTACATGGTTAGCTGGTCAACGTGTTATTTGGGCAAAGAAAGGTGGAGTGTCTTAGGTGTCCTGAGATACCAGCCACTTGGTGGTGTAGCACCTAAATTGAAGGAAAGGTTGGTCCTCTCTCAATGAAAGGGGGAGGGTGTTCCAAAGCTGTGCTGCCATAACTGGGAAGCTACTTCCCCCGGCCTTTTTAGTTTAAACCCAGGGACGGCGAGACAGAATGAGTTAGCAGTCCTAGTTGTTCGTGATGAAGATTTCTTGGCAATTCTCTCTGAGAGGTAACCTGGGGCAGCGTTGTTGAGACATTTGTGTGTCAGTGAAACAGTTTTGAAGGGTGATTTTGTCCGCAGTGGAAAGTCATATGTTTTGTCTCCTTATGTCCGATATGTGTTCTCTCCTGGGAGTACCACATGCTGCTCTAAGTGCGTTATTTTGGAGAATTTGAATATTCTTGGTGAGGTATTTGTTAGCCCCTAGATGTAGTACATTATAATGTACATTATAATAATCCAGCTTGGACAAAATGAGGGCTCTAAGCAGAATTGTGCAGCTTGCATTGGAAAAGAAAGGTTTGCAGGCCCTGATCAGTTTGCACGTGTATGCTGTGGAGGAAGCCATGGCGTTAACTTGTTTATTCTTTGTGAGCGTAGAGTTGAGGTAAAAGACAAGCGTTTTTACCTCTTTTACCACTTTGATTATGTTCCCCTCTATATTGAGGGACTCGTATTCTGAGTTAAGTATACTCAAATTGGCTGTTGAGCCAAGTATTAGGAGCTCTGTTTTATCATCATTCAGGCATAGTCCATGAGCATCCATCCATGCCTGAATGATAAGATAGATTTTGTTCACTAGAGCCAAGTTCTTTTGGTAGTCACCAGTCAACGGGATTAGGATCTAGGTGTCATCTGCATAATTAATGTAGGTGACACCCAGGTGGTCCAAGTCATCAAACAGTGGCTTAGTGAAGATGTTGTAGATTGTTGATGGGACACAAGAGCCTTATGGCACGCCACATGTAATAGGGATAGGGTCAGCAACATCTGTTGTAGAGAAGACTCTCATAGTCCTTTTGTTCAAGAAGGATTTAATCCACATGATGGCTTCAGGTGAAAAGTGCTCAGCAGATGCGAGATGTTGACACAATACTTCATGGTCAACCAAATCATAAGTGGCTGAGAGATCAAGGAGAAGGAGCAAGGTAATTTTCCCATTGTCCTTGAATATGTATTTCTGTGATTTCAGATCCAGCAGGGTTGTTTCCGTGCCATGCCATCATCTGAATCCAGATTGGCAGACTCCTAGTAAATGGTTTGCCTCCAAGTATTCCTGTATTTGAATATAGGCCACTTTGTCAAGTATCTTAAGGAGAAAAGATACAGTGGAAATCGGCCTGCAGTTGGTTGGAATGGAAGGGTCCAGTGATTGTTTTTTTAAGAGGGGTAGGACCCAAGATTCCTTTAAGTTATTAGGGACAGTCCCAAATAAGAATTATGAATTAATATGTTTTGAAATAAAGGGTGCCTGGTCTCTAGCGGCACCTTTAAATATTTGTGCTGGGCAGCTGTCTCCCTGACACCTAGAAGGTTTAAGGGCGGAGATGATTTTAACAACCTCACGGATAGGCACTTGCTTGAATCTGAAACTTTGAGGCGGTTTAGTTGAAAGATCTAGAGGTGTGTTATGGGTGATTGTGGGTTGTAGATTATCTGTTTTATCTGCAATCTTTTTCTGAAGTAGTGACATTTTATTAGTTAGGGCATTCAGGAGATTGGTACACCAGACTTTGTTTTTAAACAGTCGTCTGTCTGAGGTATCAGGGATTCGAATTCTCTTAGGATGGTGAAGAGTTCCTTTGAACTTGAACTAGCTTTGAGGATCCTTTAATTATAGGTTGCTTGTTTGGTATGTAGGATTTCTTTTTTGTAAAGAGCACTATGTTTCTTCAAGTTCTCTTTATTTTCCTCTGTGGGAAGTTTGCTCCATATGACTTCTAACTTCCCTTTTTCTGCTTTTAAGGATTTTAGTTGGGGCATTAACCAAAAGTTAAAATGAGCTCTTGGTGTACATTTTCACAGTTTAAGCGGGGCAACTGCATATAAGGCTTTAGTCATAGAAACATTGTAGGCATCCACTAGAGCATCAGGGTTGGCAGAGTCAGATAGCACGTTAAGGTCAGGAATAACGAGTGGTAGGACCTTGTCTGCCGTGATGTTTCTTTTGTTGCGGGTGAGGAGTGGAGGAGCTATTAGATTAGCCTTGTTAGTAGTGGTGTTAGCCGGAATGGTAAAGGATAAAAGGTAGTGGTCAGTCCAAGTTAAATGCTTGATGGCAGTGATGGAGACTGCACAATTGAGGTCAGCCATCCAATCTAATGTTCAGCTTTTGTCATGGGTAGCCTGGTTTATTCTTTGGGTGAAGCCCAGTTAGTTGAGCGTGTTAGCAACTTCTGAGGCGTGTAGGTCATTGGGATCATTGAGGCCAAGGTTAAAGTCACTGAGTATCAGAATTTGGGATGAGACTTTAGTATTGTCAGCTAAATTTGGAGAGATGTCCTCATCGAATGCACCAGTTGGACCGGGTGGTCTGTAAATAAGGTGCATTGTTAGAGTACTAGCTTTGGCGGTAGGTAGTTTGACTGTGAGGACTTCACAGGACCGAATGACTGGAGAGGGGACTAGCCTCATACCTAGGTTTTATTTTACAATGACAGCTATGCCTCCACCTCTGGTGTAGTTTCTGTCAGTTCTTAAAATCATGTATTTGTCCGGGACTGGGTCTAACCATGATTCAATTATTGTGAGGAAGTCTCGGTTGTCTGGCAAGATCAACTCTGCAATTTCTGTGGCATGCGTTACCATGGATCTGGCGTTGACTAAGGCCGCTTTAAAGTTTGGGTTATTAAGGTTAGCGAGGTAGGCAGTTGGTTTGTCTTGTCTTATTTTACTGTTTGTTTTGGCCGTGTTTTTTATACTGGCAATATTGGTGTTGGTAGGACAGATTGAGGATTTGTCCATGCTTATTTTGATGGTAGATTTAAGATTGGGCGCTATGGTAAAAATGTTCTTGTTGGAGTTAAGATTGTCTATTTTGTTCTTAATTTCTTTGTCAATAATTTAAGGTAACATAACTGTCTTCTATGCCTATAAGATATAAATCATATTACAGTTTCACATAAAAACATCACCCAGTGCCTCTTTTCCTATTACTTCCCCTGCTACCATTAAACATATTCACATATTTTATCCAAAAGAAGTTTAATTACATTCAGAAATGTAAACATTTGAAATGAATAATTGTTTCACTATAAATATGAGTATATTTAATTACTAGAGATAGTATAAGCATTCTGCAATCTTTTGTTTATTTTTTTTACATAAACTGTTTTGTTCGAATCTACATTTGTACTAAAGTTTCCCACTGATATTTAGGTTGTGTACTGTTGTCCCAGCTCCATTGTTTCTGGAGATAGTTTAATTCTTATGATATGATATGATATGATATGATATGGTAGTTTATTTATATAGCGCCTATACACAATGTGCTTCAAAGTGCTTCAAGGCAAGGGAGGGAACAAGGGAAAATACAATGACATTCTTACAGGCCATGAACAGTAAGGATGTGAAATTAACTATCGTACTCGGCCTGACGACATTTCAGATAGTGCAAGAGCTAAGACATAGATAAGGAAGGGAGGGGGAGAGTGGGAAGGAAATGGAAACAGACAGGCGACTACCATACTCGGCCTGACGACATTTCTGGTAGAGCTAGAGAAAAACAAAAGGTGAGGCAAAGGGGTGCAGAAAGGGAGGGGAGGAACAAAACAAGCGACTATCATAGGACATTTCAGATAGTGCTGGAGGAGTTGTGGGAAGAAAAAAAACAGTAATGGGAGGGTGGAGGACACAGACGAGGTTGCTATCATTTTAGGTCCAGGGACAATTCTGATAGAGTAAGTGCATAGAAGAAAGTAAGGGGAGGAGATAGGAAAAGGGAGAAGGGAAAGGAGGAGAGAACAGAGAGTAAGCAGTCAAAAAGAGCGGAGAAGCAAGAGTGGAGAGCGAATACAATTTCAGAAGTCAGTAGTAACACATAATTTTGCAAGCCAGGATACAAGATGAAGATGGGAACAGCATGATTCAGGGCCATCATGAGTACAAGATGCAAAGGAAGTCCAGCATGAGAGTTGAGAAAGAGTGACGCACCGTGAATGAATAAAGTCCATAAAAGTCAAATCCAGCATTGGCCACAAGACGGTGATGGTGAAACCAGAATGTATCAGGAGAGACTGCTGCAGAAGTAAGCTGGAGCAGGTTGAGGGGGAGCAGCGTAGAAGAATCAAGCAAAATAGGCAATGTGAATATGTTTAATAATAGCAAAATATTAAGGTGGCCTTTGGTCGTGTCCACTTTCCATATTTCACCCCTTAACATGTTGCTCCAAATAGGATACCCCCACCTCACTGTATCTGTAAAATTCCACTTTATTTTTTATTAATCTTGTTTTTTAACTCTCTCGTTTAAAAAAAAGAAATTCCCATAACCACGGATTTATTAACAATGGACTACAAAATAACCCAGTTATCCATAAATGCCAGCAAATAAATGCGGCCATACATGTGACACACTTTCATCCCTGATCGCCTTTTCTATTATAAACCAGTTATGGCTGCTAAGCTTTGGAACACCATCCCACCTCACCTCAAAATTTCCCAGTCTTTCACCAACTTTAAGAAGAAAGCTATCACCTGGTTTATATTGAAGGTCTAACCATGACGACAAGAGTTAACACATCATTATCCCCTATTTTATTATCTGTCTGCCCAATCACATGGTTTTAACCTGTGCAACTTTCACAGTGCTAAGCTTGTATCCTCCCCCTCTGTAAATATCGCCATGTCTCCTATGCGCTTCCTTTACAGACTTTAATGTGTGATCTGCTGACTTGTATTACTGTACCTGATATGCCTTAACTGTGTAATTGTATTACTGTATTATTGTAACACACTTAAATGTGCCCAGATACTTCCGGGTTCGGTGTGCTATAGAAATAAATAAACAAACAAACAAACAAACCCTCTTATCCCCAGAATATCCCTGGTTATACAAAAGGCGTTGAGCTCCGAATTTAGTCCTTAGATCCCCCCAACTCCAACTCTGTCCTCTTTGCCCCTTCTCACCTCTAACCTAATGCCATTTCATCCTTTGTCCTCCTTGAAATTGAATTTTCTTCCAGCTTTGGGATTCGGCTAACCCTGGTTATTCCTGTTATAACCCCAGTTATCTCTCAGATCAAACAAAAAACATGGCTGATCTTTCACTTCTGAAAAGCCTCTCTGCTACAAAGCACCATGAGAGATATAGCTGTACTTTTGAGGGATGGGGCACCCCTTCTTCAAATACAACTACTAGACCGAATAACCCCACACCCCTCCCAGAAATCGAGTCAACGCTTCGTGCCCAAGTTGTTTCATACCTGGTCTATTTTTATTCAGCTGTTTTTTCTGTGGACTCCACAGAAATGTGGACTTTTCCTCTATGGGGAAATGAATGGGAGTAGCTGAAAACAGCTATTTTTGCTTTTGCAATAACCTTGTCTTTTTTTTTTAACTTATTTTTCCCAAAATTCCCAGGCCTGTGACAAAATATCAGCCAAATCCATCACACAAGTCAAAAGCTATTAGCAATTCATTTTTCGGGTTTCCTATGTAACTTGATCCTCAGCTTAACTGTAGTGTGGCAACTGCCACACTATAATTATTCCCATGATGCCATGCAAGCATTAAACCAATGAATTCCTATGGAAACTTTCTGTTTTTATCACCTGTAATAGGATGCAGATTACATAGAGAATACATCGCAGACAGCCTTTACATTTTTTAGAAAATAGAGAGTAAAGATGGTTTAGTATGTATATTTAAACGCCCGAAAACAGTTATTTTTTCCTTTTTTAAATACCATGTTCACCATTGACCAATATTTCACAAAATATCCTGTTTTTGGAAATTTGAAACATATCTGTCCAGCGAGTAAAAAGTTATTAGCAATAGAATTGTGGGAAAAGTCTATGCACACATGTTTCACCTTAACTATAGGGTAGCAAACGCTGCCCTATAATCAAGTAATAAGCCCAGATAGGCGGGGGTATTACCATGTAAGGTAATGCCCTGGAGCCAAGTTACAGGCCTAAGAGAAGCTTTACATAGTTTAGCACATATCACCCAGAATCGAAAACAGAATAGCTGGCCTTGGGGATTTTTATTAAAACAATTAAAGAAAGAAGCCCCGTGTTTTACATGTGGATAAACTCCTCAAGGCAACTGATGATCTGGGTGGGCAGAATTCCAGTTTTATAACCAGGACCGGTATATTTTTGAAATCATTAGCTTGAACTTTTTAGGAAAGATTATTCTAGTTAATTTAAAGTGTTCACCCAATGACAAACAGGAACTGGAAAGTACGCCATGCATTAAATCAGTATGACTATAAGTCATACAAAAAGTTGTTCAGCAGTCAATATTAATGGGGATTCCAATACAATTCTTTTGAATGTTTTTTTTTATTTCTTGAAAAAACCAACTCCTTTCTCTGAGGCAGAAATGATAGAATTCTTAAAGGGAGGAAACAGCATTGTAGTATATAATGTCAATGCTAAACCCTGACTCTAAAATAGTATCCACAATTATTTCAATCCATCTTTCCTCAATTGTATGATATTTGAAATATAAAGAACAACACAAATTCATCCTTGGAAAAATTGTGTTAAAAATAATTCTTGCAACATGCTTAAGTATTGACATAGGGTGCCTAGAGAAATCCACGTTCACCCTAAAAAACCGCAGTGGGGTGTGCTGCAACAGATGTTGTTAACATAGGGGGATGAAATCATAGGTATTCCAAAACATTGTTTTGGTGAATGCATGCAATGAGTTGCTGTAGGCAAGTTCAGCTAACCCAACCAGCTCTACCCAGGTGACGTCAATACATTGTCTAAGACTTTGCAGGCATTGTTTGATTACCAGCTTGAGATGTTAAATCTGTCTGGACGTCTCTGGATCATAGCTAGTGGACGGTCTAATTTCTATTCCCAATATATTGCAGAGTCACCTCTAAAACCCTGAGGTGGAGTCAGACTTTTAAATCAAGCAATTTTACAGTGCATGTAGCTGCATCATGTATAACTCTACCAGCTCTTTAGCCGAAAGGGCTCCTTCACTGGGAAGGAAGTGGGCTAATTTGTTTAGTGAATCCACTATCACTAATAATAATTTGAATCCTGTACTGAGGAGGTTCTACAAACAAATCTAGGGGCACAGAGTGCTACATTCTAAAAGGTATGTGCACAAGTAGTATCAGTCCAGACAGTTTTTGATGGATGGATTTAATATGAGGGTAGACCTCATAAACATTTACATAATTGTGCATGTTACTACTTTTTGTGCTCACCAGATGTGTCATTTTACCAATTCGTATTGATCCCTGGATGTCCAGCTAATGGTGAGTCATGAGACCATTGGTGAGCTTATTTTTGCAAAACCTGCGTAGGGAGATACAGTGCTTCACCTTGGAAGGGCAACCTGTTCTTGATGTTACGGTATAATTTGTGGTCCTTGGTTATTTTTGCAACTAAGTTGTCCACACCATGTGTAGCTTCAATTATAAATGTAAATGGTTCCATAGGTCTGGATTCCACCTTTCTCTCTTTCCCATTTATTACCTCAGACTATCTAGATAAGATGCTTGCTTTCTTGTTTTCTTCTCCAGGTCAGTAGGTTGCTAGGAAATTAAGCAACGCAAAGTGCATAGCTCAAAATAATTAGATTGGGCTTAACATCCTTGCTGTATTAGGGAACTGCAGGTTCTTATTTTCCATCAAAACCATTACAGAATGTTGTGCCACGAGTATATAATGATGCCACCCCTAAGACACCTCATTTATGGCCTGCAATTCATGATTGACAATTGTACAGTACTGTTCTATGGGATTCACGTTTCTTGTATGATATGCCACTGAATGCCAGGTGCTTGTTGTTCTCTCTTTTTGGGAATAGATTGTCCCTATTGTGTAACTGGGCACGCCTGTTACAACTACAAAATGGTTCAGTGGAATCCAGCTGCAACAGTACCAGAGCTGTAGGGAGTGCCTTCTTTAAGGTTTGACATCTTTAATATGCTTCTTTGTCCTATAAAATACTTGTTCCCTTCTTCAGTAGTCTTACGATTGGCAGGCAGGCAAAGTTGTAGGTAAACTGGTCATAACATTTTGCGAACCCTAAGAATGCATGCACATATTTCACTGTAGAGAGGGCAGGCCAGTCCAAAAGTTTCTGGATATTTGGTTGGTCCATTTGAACCCCTGCAGATGACATGATATACCCCAGGAACACAATCCTGGTATGTGGCACTCACATTTCTCGAGTTTGGCGGATAGCCGAGCTTGTGATCGCTGAAGCACTGTTGTAACATATTCATACATTCTTAAAGACATATACTTAAAGAATTCCACCACCTGATTACAAACTTAACCAGGCAAACAGAAACAAAATAAAATGCTGCACTTAAACACATTGTTATGCACATAGAAATAACTCAATCTAAAGGGGTTATACACCCATATTTCCTTAGTTGACACAGGTACAAACATGATCATCTAGTATACATTAGCATGCTCATGTCATATATTGTTATGCATAAGGTGGATACTCTCATCATTAAATGAAGTTCAGTATATGACAGTACAATTTTGAAGTTCTTCAAATTCCTAATCAGGACAAAGTCTTCTTTAAGGCTATTTCACGTACATTGGTATAAAAAAGCCCTAATTAATCACCTGCTTATTGGGCATGGGTTGAAACAATATTTAGGGGCTGATTCATGAAATTTGTGCACCGAAAAACAAATGGGGATTTGCGGGCAGAATGGCACACAAATCCCTGTTTTTCGGCGCGAAAAATCCATGAATCAGCCCCGAAATCTTGCATTTAAAACAGAACCTATATATCATCATAAATATATGGTTAATTGGAGTACTCCATTTTATATAGTTAAGCAATTATTTTAATTTATATGATATAGAGATACAAAATGTTTCTAAAATCATCCATAGGCATTGCAAAGTATATGAGTCACCAAAATGTAATGTTCTGGTTATTTATGAATATCACAAATGTAATCTAAAGGAATGTGAACATTTATTAAAAGAGTTTCGCTATTTATATTAACTGAAATATAATTTCTAAAGTTCGTTTTTGTTAGTTTGTCAATTCCACAGAATTGTTCCATATTAAATGATGAGCGTTACCATCTAAGAGGAACTTATTTCAATATTAATGTAGAGGTGGACACAAATCATACTTGTTATACTGATTTAGGATCTACCTATAGACATAAATCACCTGGTCCAAATTGTGTTTCATTCTCATTCCCTTTGAAAGGTCAATTGCTATTAGTGATAGTATTGAATATATACCAAGACACAGTGGGAATACTGTCTACGCCTCTCAGTAATGCCGAATTAATCATCTAATGTAAACTGTAACACTCATTTAAAAACAATAATATTCCTGATCTTGATCAAAGTACTGCTTTTCTAGCCCTGCTGTTTACTAACCATGAATGAATCCCACCTTCTCTTCCATGACCTGGTGTTCATATTGACTTAATATTGTCCTGAGGGTGATCTTCCACCCCTCTCCTTCACACACCTGCACCATGTGGTAAGCACCCCATAAATGCAACTTGTTATATGTTGTTATTTAGTTCTGTACCATATGTACATTCTTGTGTGCTTGTGGGTTCTGTATGATTCCTTACCATCAAGTGGGGTAATATTCCAAAATGAAATACATGGAAGGGAGAATGTTGGAGCCTGATGTGATTTTTTGAATGAAGTGGACAGAGAGGGCAGTTGTTGTGAGGATAGGCTAGGAGCAGGGTTATTTGGGGCCTCATTACCCATGGACTTGTATGATACAGATTATTCCAATAAAGAGGTGCTTACCTGTGTATCAGTGGAAATGAGATGAGTGAAGGGGCCCCCAGGCGACACTCTCCATTGTCGGATGGGTTGCTCCAGCCACGACAGTGTCAAGTTCTGAAGTCCCCTCCATGGTGCTATGGCGTTCCCCAGAGAACAGTTTAATCGGTCAGGTCTGTCTCCAGTGAGGTTTCTAAGTTCCAAAGGAATCAATTCATGCTGCAGGCAGGGAGTTCAAAGGGCAACCAGCTGAGGTGATGTGTGTGGTATTGTGACACCACGAAGGTGGCAGCGTGAGAGCGAGGCCACTGTGTCAGCAGTGCGGATGCATAGCTGTGAAGGGAGAGTGAAACGGTTGTACACTGGCAAGTTTAATGTTGAGCACTGCAGGGTTAGAGAAAAGAACATTACTGTGCAGAACACCGTAGGTGTGTGGGATGTTTTTATCCATGCATCCAAGCCCTACCACAAAAACTGTCCATTACTGGCATTGAAAACATCATGATGGCCAGAGCTCCCCAGAAAATGCACAGGAAAATCCCATTTGCCTATGTTGTGAGCACAGAGGGGCAATGCTGATTGCCAAAAGCAAACCCATAACTGTTGGGAATTCATTTTTCTTGAATGTCAAATATGGCAAAATCATGGGCACAGAATTACTTTACTGCAGAAACACACCAATGCCATGTCCTGAACATGGACAATATACTCCATGTAATATCACTTGCTGAAATGAATCAATCTAAAAAAATCCCAAGGATGGATGCAGTAACCACAAAATCCTGAGGGTGGCGCTAGCAGTCTAAACTCTGACAGGAGAGCTGTCTTGCAAAACTGTCTAGTGCAAAGAAAGGGGGCTTATTTAATTAAAAGTTCAAAGGGGTTTTGCCTGTCCTGAGAACTCTTGACACTTCAGAACTCAACACAAGAAGCCAGGAAATCACAGGGTTCTGTTAATTAAATGCAAAGTGGCTCCCTGGCCTCCTGATCTCAGCTTCCCAGAGACCACACAATGGCCCCTTTCCTCTGAAAGGAATATGTTGATTTTGACTGTTTCCTGTCAACAAAGCCCTGCCTGCCAGAAGACACATGTGACTGACCCACCCAAGTCTTGGAGGCGGACTCCAACACTCTGAGAACTGAATTGAAAGCAAAATATATATTTTACAGAAACACTGATAACTCTTTGTAATCAAATGACAGGAATGTATAACCTTGAGAGCCTTCATTTAAAAAATGTACCTTCGATTCAAGCCCAAACTCGAAATTGTGGGATATTCTGGGACAAAACCCCGCTAATTATTAATATTACAGACACTGTGGTTCAGCTAGACAAATGAAAATTCATTGGTATAAGTATGGACAGGCTGTGTACATTTGTATGAAGTTGGAAGAAAATCCGATAGTGGGAACCAGCCTAAAACGCGCAAAAGTTTGCCAT
Source organism: Ambystoma mexicanum (assembly GCF_040938575.1). Classification (NCBI taxonomy): domain Eukaryota; kingdom Metazoa; phylum Chordata; class Amphibia; order Caudata; family Ambystomatidae; genus Ambystoma; species Ambystoma mexicanum. The sequence goes on from NC_090922.1 coordinate 777,190,311, forward strand.
TTCTGGATGCAAGCTCCTAGAAACGCCAGAGTCAGAACAGGGGCTATCATCAGTAATGCCTCATGTGTGTATGTCATTTTAAACCACTGCATACTTGTGCAAATATGTATTTTGTTCAAATCTAGATTTGTGTGCAAGTTGACAGGAGTGGACTTTCTGCAGGCTGTAAAATGACATCACTCTGACACAACTTAGCTCCCCCAATCAGGGGAGAAATGAAAGCTTGGCCAATGACAAGTGGAGAGGGGTAGAGCTTAGTGATGCTGCTCACACACCCACTTTCAAAACACATAAAAGCAGACAGACAGGACAGATAGGGACTTTTCAAATCCATTTGCTGCGGGACGCTCTGCCGGGAAAATCCATACTTTACCTCCATCAACCTTCAGAGAGCCAACATAGAGACTTCAATCTATCCACATCTAAAGATCCAGACTTTAAATCTATCAATATCCAGAGAGCTGACCCAGACCGCTGTTAGCAGAACCACAGAGCTGACCCAGATCACAGTGAAGTGCAGAGATCAGACCAGAGTCCAGTCTAAAACCTGACCAGATCCGTGGCGAGGCCCATTTAATTCAAGAATATAGTGTGAGTACCTAGCAGACTGTGCAGAACCAATCTCTTAGTTAAGATAATATAATTCAAGCTATTTTAATCTAAGTAGAATTGCCTCCTAACTGTCACCTGTCATTTGTAAAGCTGTCACCTGTCATTTTCTAGTTGCAAGCTGCACTTGTCATTTTGAACTTTAAAATTTCAAATCCGAAAAACTACCTTTATTTAATCGTTCATAACTCCGTAACCGTTTGTCCTAGGGACTTGCAGTAACTTTCCTTTGAAAGCTTAGAATCTCAGCTTTCCAACGAACTTAGAACCACATTCCGATTCCCTATAGTTGTGCCGCAATCGCGAAAAACGCACTCGCGAATTTGCCGCGATTTGCAAATTTCTCAACGTGTGAAAACAGCAGTTTTCTTGCTTTCAGTTGCCAAAAATTCGTTTAACCTGCTAGTTACTCCTGTATCCTTGCTAAAGTGAGCCTGAACTCATCCCAAGTATATTTCACTCACCCTGAACCTCCTAGAGGGAATTGAAAGCATTTTAGCATATTTTTCACTTCATTGCCAGCACATATAAAAGCATTTTGGAGCTGTGTTCCAACTTCTGTGGTCTAAGCTTACTGGGGTGAACTGAATTACATTTGATTGCAGTTCTGAGAACTGTGTGCTTTCCTTCCATTTCCTTGCATTGCATAAAGGGGGGAGGGGATTGCCAGAGAAAAGTGATTACATTGTTTTGTTGAACGCATATTGAGTATTTTCTGTACTGCATTTTCATTCCACCTTGCATCCATTGAAACCATAAAGTATTGTTGCTATCTTATCCATCCTATAACCACTCATCATTGATTATAAAGAAGTGTGCTAGTGCCAGACTATCCATTATTGATTACTGCTCAGCTTTAGTGTGATATTCAATTATTAATTTATTATAAAGTGTGATATATATCTATATTGTTTAAATTCTCAAATAAACCTTTTAACTTGCAAAACAGAACTACTTCTTGGCTCAGTGGGGTCAGGGGGATTCCAAGGGAGGGGTGTTATATAGGGGTAGTCATCCAGAACGCATGAACTGGACATAAAGATATATCAATAAGGGTTTTCATTCAGTATCCCAGACTAGGCATTGACTTAGCTGTAGTGTTGAATTGAATCCTCTTACAGGTGTGAACATCCGGATTGTAGCAAGAGTCCATTGGAAGGGGCTTGACTTCACAGAAGGGAACGTGCAGGCAGTCAATTCCGAAGGAATGGACAGTAGGTACTGTTTTTACCAAACAGCTGTTAACTAAATTGACGTGAGCTGCGTGGCTATGCTAACAGACTACTCGTGCTGAGCAAGGAAAAAATACATTGTATATTAAGCTGTTAAACTAATGGGGGATGGTGCAAATGACCAAACAGAGGATAGCATACATATCAGGAATGTATCCAGGTAATAAAGAGTGCCACAAGTGTGCAAAGGAAGGGCACTTTGCTTGATGCTGTGAACACTTCTCACATGAGGTTATCCGAGAAATCAGAGGACTTCCTGAGGAGAATTAGCTAGAGGGGACAACAAACACATATGTAGAAGGGGTAGTTGGTCAGTTAGCCAAGTGGGATCCGAGCCAAGGAAAGGGGAAAGAATCATGTCTTACTCAGTGTAAATGTCATTGAAGTAACTATGCTAGTAGATACTGGTTCTTACTATCACCATGATATCATTGAAAATGGTGTGTGGAAAAATAAATGTAAGAGGGTGCAGTTGAACATACCAGATGTGAAAGTGAATGCCTATGGAGGAGCTTATATCGAGATACTGGGAGTGTTTGAAGCTCATCTTGAGTGTAAGGGCAACCAGACAGTGGACAAAGTATATGTCTCAGAGAAGGGATGCAATTTGTTAGGTTGGTATGATCACAGAGAAATGTGTATCAAGATTGATCTCAGTGTGCCTGGCCTCATTGCTGCTGCCGGCAAAGAGAGTGAGACGAACCCTGAAGAGCTTATCAAATATGTTTTCCATGAAAGGTTGGGGTGCTTCAAAGGGTACCACCATTGAATATGGATTAAACAAGGTGCAGCACCAGTTGTGGCATGGGTGAGGAGTTCTCCAATTTCCTTGAGGGAAGAAGTGAAGGAGGAGATACAAAAGGAAGAATGAAGGTGTTATTGAGGTACTGGAGTCCTCACAATGCGTTTCTCCTGTGGTTGTGGTGCAAAAGAGTAACTGCCAGGTGAGATTATGTGTTGATTTTAGGGGACCTAATCAGGTTTTGTTGGTAGATATATTTTTGTTACCGAACATTGGAGAATTGATGAGTTTGTCTGCAGGTGCCAAAGTATTCAGTACGCCTAACTTGGCCTCAGCTTACCACCAAGTTAGGCTTCCCCCAGATTCAAAAGACTACACCATGTTCTTCAATCAGTAGGGTACTTTTAGGTTCAAAAGAATGCCTTGTGGACTAGTGTCTGCTGCTTCCTTCTTCCTGAGTGGATTGCACCACCTTTTGATGGTTGTTAGGGTATTGGTGTGCTTGCAGGGTGACACTTTAATTACAAGAAAAGACAGACGGAGCATGATCATACATTTGCCCATCGTCTTAGAAATTTTGTGGGCAGCATCGATTGACTTTCTGGGACATAAGCTGAGTAGCCGGGGGCTATAACAAAGAGAAGAATTGTCTGGGTTATAGTGAGTTTGACAACCCCCAAGGATAAGCAGGGAGTTGTCGTTACTTGGCCTGGTTGAGTAGTATTCAAAATGTGTGAGAAACGTTGCAAAGAGATGTAAGGTTATGAAGAAACTGTGTAAAAATGGTTGTGAGTTTAATTAGACGAATGCTTATCAATGAGAAATTGAGGACATCAAAGGTGCCACTGCAAGTGTGCCCATCGTGGGGAATTTTGACATGGTATGTGAAGCCAATGTAATGACTGATGTGAGCGATTCAAGGTTTGGTAGCAATCCTCTGGCAGAAAGAAAACGGTGTTGCAAGGATAATTTACTTTGCATCGTGATTTCTGAGGGGAGCGGAGGTTAGATACTCCATTGTTGAGAAGAAAGATCTCAGTGTGGTTTGCACAGTCAAAACAATGAACACATTCTTGTGGGGTAGGTCATTAGCAATGTACACAAACCCCTAGGTGGAGTGTTTATGAATAAAGGGCTTGAAGGAGTGTTAAGGAGGATAATGAGGTGGGTCACATCCATGCAAGGGCATGACTTTGTTTTCAAACATGTTCATGTAAAGGAGAATATTATTTCAGATGTCTGGGGTGAGTGGTCAGGTTCAAGTAGAACAAGATAAAAAATGATTACGAAGATGTAGCGAATATAGTGTTGTTGGTCTGTGAGCAAAACGTCACATAGCAGAATTGTCCGGAGGCCACAAGGCAGGGTTTGGATCTTGAACAGGTCATTAACTATGGGAGGACTGTTTGGAAGAGGGTGGAGGTTGTCAAATGACTCATCAGTGTACCACAAGTTCAAAGATGAATTAAGTATCAAGTCCCCCTGAGTGTGCCTCAGGGGGCCAGACCAGCTGAAGCTCGCTCTTCTACCACACCAAACCAGTTCCTCCGTGTTCACCACACCCTGAATGGGAGGTGCTCTTTTTTGCTCTCCTGCACTATTTCAAACTTGCTTGCTCTTCAGTCCAGCTCAATGCTGCATCGTGCCCTAGGTAAGCCTATTACATGATATGTCCAATATTACTGTTCAATGCCTGGATCCAATCTGAATCATTGATGAGTCAGACGTCAACTCTGACCTGGGGTTACAACCATGGCTTGATCAAGCTAGCCCTGAACGGCTGCCTCATTGACCTGCATATCGATGCACCCAAGATCATTCCTTCTATGACCATAGCCCACTGGCTCAAATCTCTGGAGCATTACTCATCAACCCCTGCTAGTGGCTAAAAGCCCAAATTTGCCTGGCTCAACTCCAACACGATCCTGGGACTGCCTGCCGACCTGCATCATTGAGAGCCACCCTTCTAGCATGCAGAGCAATCGCATTCAGCCATACTCAATGCCCGGTTGCCGCTTGGACCTCCATTATCAACACCAGGCCTGACTCTGTCAGCCCACCAAGAACAATATCCTGGTACTGTTGACCCTGAACTCCCCCCCTCAATCCACTTGGGCCATGGAAACAGGTTCAGTCATGATTGCATGCGTATTCAACAACATATTCTTTTCGTGGCTATAACTTATCAACCACCCCTGAAACTACGCTCAGCGTGCTTCTTTCCTTGGTCTGTCATATCTTCTCTGTTCTTCCTTTCTGGGTGGGTTTTTGTAAAGCATTTCTACCCATTCTATTGCAAATGGTGTGTTTAAGTAAAGTATATATTTGGATAGATCCTTGGTTGGGCATTGCCTGAACTTTGGACTGTGATACTGTGTTGTTTGGGTCACTTCTGGTTCACCTTCACACCTCTCTTAAGAGCACAGCCTTTCGTCGGCTGATGTTACCACACAAGGTGAAGGAGGTATATCTCTTAACTGTTCCTGTTTCACCTTTATTATCGCATTGGGTTTTGGTTTGCAGAAGTGTGAGTGTTGAGTGGGCCATTTTACCACTAGTCGTCCTTGTACTTCTGTGGAGCAGAATCCACTTAATTACGGGAGCATTTCTGCACATAGGGACTTTGGGTACCCCAACAACCAGTGCTTTCTAAATATATGCAAAATGTTACTGAAATCCATGTTCTATAGCAGGATTATGCTGACATCCTTAAGGTTTGATCATTTTGTGGATAAATAATATTAATACAATATAGGTATATCCCAGACTACTTCATGTTTGGTTATTTGATCTTTGTGGCTTCTATTCTGTTGGTCACCTTGCCAGATAAAGCCCAATATCAAACTCTTGAATTCTGAGAAAGCTCCCATTGAAACTCAGAGGTGTATGGATGAGGCCAGGAGGACTGCTCAGGGGCAACAATGTTGCCATGGAAACAAACCAACACAGAGCCACACAGCTTTGTATCCTGGTTCCTCACTCAGAGACTCGTTTCCATTGTTAAGCATGTTATAAAAGATGAATTAATTAATTAACACCTGTAAATGCAAAATAAGCTGGTGCTGTTATTATGTTGATGTGTATCCGGCCTATACGCGATGGCTGGATGAACATGTTTAAAGTAGTCATTCTCCAGTGCTTTCCTCAATCTCTTTTAACTTGACATTAAGATTCTTTCCTACAACCTTTTCTTAAAACATAGAAACTTGTATGACAATAATTGTATAGTAGTTTTCCACTTCTTATATATTCTGTCTAGTACTGTGTGTCACAGCATCGGGATGTCTAAGAGAGACCAGAGAAATCTATTCAAAGACTAACATAAAATGTGTAGAGTGCATTAAGTAACATATGATGCATGTGTTCAGTTGCTAAAGATAATCAATACGGAAGATGAACCTATGTTTTATTATTTGAGTGTGATTTGACTGGATGAAAGTGAATTGGGGGGTGCTCAGGAACAAAGTTACAACAGGATTAGTGGCTGCATGGGACACAATCTCCCACCAAACGAAAAATGGGAAATAAGGTTACAACGGTTCGGGACAGATATTAGGGGAGCAACAGTCTGTGCAAGAGGTATTGTGATAAGAAGTACATTGGACCACTGACTTGCCTTATGGGTCCCTTTTAGCACCTTTATTACTATTTATTCCATTGTGATGTTAGTGCACAGCAATGAGATCAGTCGCTCAATAAGAGAGACTTAACATCTCCAGACGCCATTCTCTTTACATTCTTTTTTACCATTTTCATTTTTATGTCTTTTTTACCTTTTCATATTTTTCACTTATCAAACAGTTGTTGCTACTATGGGATGATTACATTGATTTGTTTATTTTTATTTTTGCAGGATTATGTTATATCGTTAATATTGAGCTGCCATTTTAAAAGGGAATACAAATGAATAAAGATGGCATCTAAAGTTCATCTCATTCTTGTATTTCTGATACCTGTACAAATATTGCCAAATTCAGTTCTGGACATTTCAATGTGAGACCAGGGCAAGGTATCATTCTGCCCTGACAGTGTATATTTGTCATGTCATTCTGGCTTCAAGCACCTTTCCATCATATGGTAATAGGAACGCAAAGGAAAGGCTCCTCCACTCTCGGTAGCTGTCCGAATTATGACAAGAAAGCACACACAGAGAAGGGTGGGTGCAACAATATGTAACATTGCGTCAATGGGTGCATCTCTGTAACTACTCAGAGATGAAGCAACATGTTAATTATATTTTACAGTTGTACAGTGCTACTCTTTGGCCTGATAATAAACACACTTTAATGTCTTACACCATTCTGATGGGCATCTTTTATGTCCCACGTAATTAGGGCTTGACAGGGGTTTTTAGAATTATTGATAATGCTGAGCTGGATGGTACAGAGATCAAAAGCATTTTGGGACCTTTACAGTAGGCTGCGTAAACTAAAGATGTTGTGTAAATTTTCTCTACAGCTGCCAATTTAAGTGCATATTTAATCAGCCAGCAAAGGGTTATATACATGTAATAATAGTCATGTGATGACTGGCCCATTAGCTTGCACGTTTTTTGAGCTGGACCTTTTTTATGGGCAAAGTACAAATGTATGCCTATAAATGTAAAATGCATTGACCGACTGCAAATGCCACACATATTGGCTTTGTCAATGCATGTCCCTTTGGTTTACTTTCCTGATGTTTGCATCCCACCTATAATTATCGTGGTTATTAGAGTGCTATATCTTGGATATAGTTTATAGAGTCATATTAGCAACTGTAAATGTCACATCACACGATGTAGAAAAGTGACGTCAAGCACTTCATCTTTGAAACTATCCATAAGGTTTCACTAAGGGGGTAATTCATGGAATAAATATGCACCAAAATTTGTGGCGCAAGCTGGCGCAAGCGTGAAAAAGCTAGCGCACGCGTGAGATTCATGGAAGGCCCGTGCACGTGTTTTTCCCGGGATGTGCGCCAAATCCGCGTGTGGCACACATGGGCACACGCGTCATTGCGACATCCCAAACGTTGTGCACGATGCGCACTGTGAAAGCGCACAATGTGTAGCCCACACACAAAAAGGGGGCGGAACATGCGGAATTGGGAACAACGCATGAAAATTAGGGCGTAACTGGGCAAGTACTGCTGGGAAATACACGGAACGCCCACAAGCTCGCAAACTACAAGTATTCATGGAATCGAATACGGGAAACCCATACACGCCAAAAGACACGCACAGGCGTAAACACATCCGCCACACGAAGGCAGGCAGAAGCGTCCCCGCGCAGTATAAAAGTGCGCACAACCAACAAACAGGTATATACAGCTATGATGAATGTCCCATTTCTCGCAACACTGATCGTGGGACACCGCAGGAGGAGGAGAATAGCCAGGCCCTGCATTTTGTTTTCCCAGGACCAGCCGTTTTGGGATGCCTGATGACCAGGTCTATGGCAAGTATTGGTTTCCAACTCGTATCATCCTAGAGCTGGTCACTGAGTGGGAGGATGACCTCACATCACCCACCTTGTGCTCCCAAGAACTGATCCCCTTGGAAAAGGTGAACAATGTCCTGCATTTTTTGGCCACTGGGTCATTTCAGCGGACAACTGCCATAGTTGGGGGTGTCACATTGCCCACGCAGTCACGCTTCCTACATCAGGTGTTGCCAATCATGACTGCGCGCCCCTCAGTCCGCAGGCACATATACATGCCCAGAACAACCGCAGAAAGGCAGGCTGCGGTCCAGGACTTTTACAGGGTGGCACACTTCCCCAAAGGGCTTTGTGCCATAGCTTGCACCCATGTGGTCCTACGTCCACCTAGGGCCACTGAGAACATCTACCGCAACTGCAAGCACTGGCATTCCATCAACGTACAGGTTGTATGCTATGCCCATGGAATCATCACCTCTGTCTAAGCAAACTATCCTGGGTCTACCCATGACAATTTCATATACAGAATGTCCGCACTGAGCGGGGACCTGGAAGCTGGGAAGCATGGCGACACATCGCTCATTGGCGAGTACAAATGCCTGTGCACATCCATGCATGTCACACACAGACAAATACACAGACCCAACTAATGACAACCATCCTCACCTCCCCAGGGGACAGTGCCTACCGTCTGAGCAGCCCCATGATGACGCCAATACGGAACCCCACCACACCACCCCAGGTAAGATACAACACAGCCCATATTGTAACCAGGGGTATAGTGGAGCGCACATTCGAGTGCTCAAGTCACGCTTCTGCTCCCTTGACTGCTCTGGCGGGCAGCTACTATATGCACCCCCAGTAGTGTGCAGGATCATTGTGGCAACATGTGTCCTGCACAATGTTGCAACAAGGCGGGGCATACTGGTGGACATGGTGGTACCCCCACACCCCCAACCACAGGCACAGGCACTGCTCATGGGAGGGAAATGGGCACGTGGCTGGGCAGTCTGGACCCAGATTGTGGCCACATTTGTCACCTAAACTCCCACCCCTGCGGAGTGCACGCAAGCCTGGCACATACCAGGTGACAATCGATGATGTCAAAGAGACAGTCAACTGTCACAACCTTACCACCCTGAGAATGTTGCCACGGAAGTGCTACATTGTGGGCATCCCTAGCTACTTAAACATAACCAAACCTGTGTGACCAAAAGGAACACATGCAAGGCGTATATCACACCACCCCCCTGCAAAACAGGCCATGAAAATCACTAGTATGTCACCCAAACCCTCCCAACTCCCATCACCCTCATCAGCCACATCATGACACGGCATGCAACAGCAAAAGAGCAAACCAAAAGCACAACACATGACCAATTAGATACAAAGTGACACGTGATAAATGGAACGATGCCTGAGACAATCACACCTGACATGGAATCAAATGAAATGACCGACCAACAACCTCCCACAAAGTCATACACAAATGCATGCCACCAGCGGTACCTTCAACAAAAGACAGAATGCCTGTTGGCATGCACATTGTCCAATCCAAATCAGCAAATCCCAAAACCGTGTGCAGTGTGTTTCTCCTGCAACACACCGCTCAGCACACAGCATAGTGAGCAGCCGTTGTGTTGGGGATACACCTTGAGCATCATATAAAAAGGACAAGCAACAAAAATAACCCAGTGACGCATGTACACGATCCCCAAATGGTAAGTGATCATGCGCTGCAGGACACATCATGCCAGAGAAGGCAATCTGGGTGCACGTGTGGGCATGGAAAGGTGGTTGTAAGTGTGGTGGTGCATTGTGTAAGTGTGTGTGTCAGTAGTGTCTGCACTCAATACATGCATGTGAAATGAAGTGACCCTCAGTGTCCTGCACACCTCACATGTGAACAATGCCCATGTGGACACCCCTGTATGTCAAACCACACCAATCCCCTGACACCTGAAAAGTAAACCCAACACAGGAACAGCCATTGACCAGCAAAACACATCATGTACATAGTACCCCACAATGACAATATCAGAGAGTGCCCAATCACTGTAGCCCAAGCGTACTGTCCGACAAACAATCCCTTCCCTCATTTCCTCATCACCATGACCTTCAGAAGAACTGTGTCTGAGGTCGGTCGGCTTCTTCCTTCTAGTCTACCTGGCTTCAGGATCCCCCTTCCCCTTGGTTTCCTTGTTCTTCCTTTCATGTAAATAGGGTCCAGCCCCCTCAGAGGCCACCTTGACTGGTAAAAATACCAAATCGCAGAGAACTCCAAGGAGCCAAACCCCAAACCAGGGAAAAAGCCACTACGCACCAAAAAACACTGGAAGAGTCTCCAGCAGATGACTTGAAGTCGCAGAATATGGTCAAGCACATGTCCAAGTTGAATGATCGAATAACTACCAAGGTAGCACAGTTGAACAATGATTCAACAGGATGCGTAGCAAATTTGAGTACACAATAATTAATGAGGATGCCACAACTGATGGGTAGAGCTGGAACTTGAGTAGAAAATAACCAAGGAGGCTGGCACAACTGGATGGTTGAGCTGAAACTCAATCAATCCTTGATAGATTGAACGAAGAAAGGCAGATACAGCACAATTCTGGAAAGGCACAGTGAATGCGAGATAGCCGGAAACAGCTGACAGCAAGTTAAGAGCCACAACAGTTGAATATCATTGGTAAAAGGCCAAAGTCAACATAAAGGTATGGATGTAATAGATGAAAGACAGGAGGAGCGAGAGAGAGGTGCGGTGGAACAGAAGTGTATTGAGGCAAACCGAAGCAGTGTAAGAGTATGTGAAAATAACTGCCTGAGAGACGGGTGGACAGATCTGCAACAAGGACAGTAGCAGGAAGAAAAACAGGGACTAAAGGCACCAGATTGTGAGAAAAAAGTAAAAGAGCTGCAGTCCAGTAGGAAAACTGCGCCGGCAGGCAGAAGCAAAGTCCAAGAGGGAAGACAGATACAATGTGCGGTCCAAGCGGAATGGAGCGGAGTAGTAGCATAGGCGGACATCTCAGGTGAGGACTGGATCATGAGTTGTGCCTCTTGGGTCACATTCCTAATGCATCCTCCTTTACCACATTCCCCAGGGGCTGAACTCAACACGTACCAACTTGACATTGTCACCACCCGGCCCCGTCCCACCATCAGTGTGACTTTGAGAGCTAAAGGGTGCAGGCTACCGTCTACAGCATGAAGTGCATCAAGCATGTGTACAGGCAAGAAATAAAAATACATCACAATCAACTTCACTAAATGGACAGTTCAAAAATGTACTCACCAAAACTGATTGCAGGCATGCCGTGGAGAAAACATCCATAATCCCCACTAGGGGTGTAAACACAAGTAGTACAGCAGCAGACAGGCCACAGATATGACGAAAGTCCAATACCCTTGTGTAAATTGTTGTCACACCGAACCATCCTTGCAAGCCCATGGAAAGGGGAAGCAAGAGTGGCATATGTGTCAGGGCCCCAAGCCACAAACACATACACGAGACAAGCTTGAAAGGCCCAGCTGGAACAGACAGACCTTTCAAAAGCCACAAAGCACCACAACGTCACATGAATGCACAATAGACAAACAATTTTAAACTAGCAAAAATAAAAATGGTCACATACGAACCGCTGTGGGGGAAGGCACCCAGGAGGGGGGAGGCACCTCAACACCCACATGCGATGATGTTGAGACAAAAACAAAACCTCCATGGGCTCAACGCCTGCACGGCCCGACCTGTGTGGGAGATAAGTCGTCGTCCTGCTCACCCTCTGGATGGAAAACAGAAGGTGGACGTGGCACAGTTTCCTGACCACGCCTATGCGCAGCTTGCCCCTCGACGGCAGCAAGCATGCAGGTCTGGTAAGCCCGGTCCTGTGTGGTGATGGCACGTAGGTCAGCATGCAGCGCCTCATGTGATACGCATGCTTCCTCTTGCAAGGTAGCACGTGTAACACAGAGTTCTGCCTGCATGGCCTTGCATGACATCCAGAGCACCTACCGGCTTGCACGTAGCTCAGCCGAGATGGTGTTCTCAAGCTGCTCCAAACTCTCCTCTGACCGCTTCCTCTGGGACATGTTGAGCACACCCAGAGTAGATGTGAGGGAATCATAGTGAACCCTCACTGCCTCAATGTGTGCCTCTGTGTGAGCAGTAAGTGTTTGATGCAGAGACACCATTTCATCCCGGCGTGCCCTGTCTGAGGCAGCCATGCCCAGCCTGAGTGAACAGGCCGTGGACTGTGCTGCCCACTGCTGGAGCTCCACCTGCCTAGCAGGGGGGAGCACGGATTGGACCACATGTTCCATCTCTGAGCGATCTTATCAATAGCTGCCCCCTGTTGTTCTGAATTGGCATAAATGGATTGCTCCCACTCAGTATACCCCGGTGGCGCACGGCCACCACTTTGCCGAACTTGACGCCTGCAGGGCCCAAGGAGCCGTGGTCCTCACTGGATTGTCACTGCCCGTGGCTGCAGGACTACATCCCTCCATTGACATGATGCCACAGGCACATCAGCAACTGCTTTGGAGGGTGACCATGTATCCCAATCCACCACAGGTAGAGGTTCCAACACTGTCTGGCCCCTCAGTGCAGGTGTCGCGGACAGATAATCGTCCACATCAGGATCACTCACCGCTGATGAATGGACATGACGCGCATCTAACTCAACATTTTTGTCAGAGTGATCATCAGAGCTAGACTGATTGCCAGCCCTGGACACGATGGTCTGGCGCACAAGTGGATTCTGGTGGTCTACCACCCTACAACCTTCAGTTGTGCCGGGTTGCTGATGTAATAGCAACTCTGTGTCTGGAATGACATTGCCATCCTCTGGCTCCATTGCGTCATCATCTGTAATGTGGAAAAAGAAACATGAGTACACATGTCAGAGGCACATAACCCACACACACATAGACATTGCATGGACAGCCAACACATGAAGCAGATATGTCATACACAACTGAAATTCTGCAATGCATCCAGTGGCATTGATATGCAAACGCATCCCAAAAGCAGAAATAGATGTGTGTAAATAGCAAAGCCTACACATGTATTCAATGTAGTATATCATCTCCATCACACACCACCTCTGTCAGGCACATATCACAGGCTGAAATGACAGATGGCAACAAAGAAATGCCACATACCATAAGCATGTCTGAACAGCCAAATGGCCACAGCTGCAAGTGAATCCAAACACACCATGACAAACGTAATATGCATATACACATGCATCACTAAATCATCATCACCAATTTAGCTTCATCCATCTGCAGCTTGACCCAGACCGGGTGTCATGGGCCATGTAGACATAGTGAATGTCCCGAGCAAGGCGAGGGCCTGCAACCAGGCATGAGGGACCATAATGCCCAGAACAGTCAGAGCTGCCGGCCCATGAAGCCTTCAGAACACCCCTCAGGGCCTGATACAGCACATTGTGCATTGATTGTGCACTACAATATTATTCAGTGTGTGAAATCATCATGGCCAGGCCCCACCAGATTAGCTAAGTGGGCCTGGGTGTACACATACTGCACGACAGTGCACCTTCAGGATAGTGCCAGTTGAACATAACAGGTGCAATGCTAAAATCGCAACAGCATTAACGTTAAGCAACTACATATTAGTAATTCAACAAAAAAGCTGCAGAGAACCCATGTGTAAATGAACACTTTCACACACATATAAGTGAGTAGCTGCAATGTTGCACTGCACAACATTGAACCTGCTTGCATATGTACATGTGAAAGTGTTCAAGAACACCCGTGTTCATATACACCCATATGGTGATTATGAATAGCATCCTATACAGAAAAGCAAGCAGCTACTACGCTGCTTGCTTTGATGTATGTGAAAGTGTACACCTACACACTTGAAGGCAGCGCCATAATCATTACAACCCGATTGGCAGCCTATAATCATTCTGCGGCCTATACCAGTTAGTATAGGCTGCAGATTGACCAATCAACTTTGCTGTAGAAGGGTGTAACATGGCTCAGAAGTGGGTTGGTGCAGTGCAGTACATGTGTACGTTACCCACTATCTACATCAACAGTACATTATGATGTCAATCAATAAATATGAAGGCAGTGTAAGGGCAAGTTCAGGCATCACGTGCAATGTGCATGCAATGGGTTGCATGGCTACAGGCAACCCCCCTCCCGCTTAATGAAAATATGCAGGGTGGCATTGCATGGCAGTGAAAGGTTGACCAGAGAACTGTGTATTGGCAGACAGTGTTGAGTAGCGTCAATTGCATCATCTGAGTCAACTGACAGCACAGCAGATGAGAATGGGACAGTAAGCAGGACACATGATGAACCCTCTGTAGTAAACCCATTTGTGCCGAAGGCACTACACCAGTTGAACAGAGTCAGGGGGCCTGAAACAGAGGGAGGCCTGTGCCCCACACAGACTATGACACCCTAAACATGTGCGTGATGCAGGACTGAGCCAGAGTGAGCATGGAATGGATGATCCAATGCCATTAAATGTATGTCATCCTGGACACATACTACAATGATCATCCTGCCAAGGACACATAGGGGCATGCATGGAATGCACATGGAGCATGAATGGGCACTCATGTCCCTGTGGAGCATCTGCCATCTGCACAGTCCGAGTGAGACACCCTTCATCAAGACAAAGGATGTACCCCACAGTATGTGTCTGGCAGGTTGGCAGGGGGAAGTGTGCATGTACACAGGAGCGTTGAACAGGCCATTGCAGTAGTCCAACATGTTACCCACCGGTGCCATGATGTAATTGTGGTGCAGAGGGGTGGAGGGGCAAGGGAGCATGCCTACATGGAGTACCCGCATGCAGGCAGAACACACATGCACGTCAGTCATGCGATGACATAGTCCGAGTGCTGAGTGGAAGGACACCCCAGGCTAGATGCAGAAGGGCCAGTGAGCTGGAACATGGACCGGAGGTGCAGCCGGGTGACTAGCATGTGAGTAGGGTGCAAGTGTGGTGATGACGACAGTCCCCGTCTGCTTCACATGTCCAGCATGCTGCACAGCAGGCACGCGTTATTGAAGCATTGCATGACTCGCATATAAGAACAATGTATGCATAGCATGTAGTGGCAGTCAAGCCCAACACATCACACAGGCAAACCACACAAGGTCTGGACAAACACTCAACAACACTCAATGGACGGGGCATCAAAATCCAGCATCTCTCCCACTCCTTCGACCAATTCTGCCAGGATGAACTCTGTAGCGATCAACTTGTGCTGAGTGAGTTCTTCCTCCTCAGGTGGTGGCCCACTGCCAGTCACCAGAGTCATGGCATAATTGGAGGCATGCCTTAGCTTAGCATAGTGTCAGAGGTCATCCCAACGCTTTTTGCACTCCTGAGCTTTGCGCACCTCATGTCCGAATGCACTAACACCCGCCGCAACATGCTTCGAGTGGTCCAAATAATGGGCAGGCGTAGTGTGACAATTTGGGACAACTAGCATCTCACATTCATGTCCCAACACGGCACCCACAAGGAAGTCTAGTTCCTGCTTTCCGAAAGGCTTCTTCCTCAACGTCCCGGAGGCCGGAGCCGTGTCTGGGATCGCAGTCTCTTGTGCAGGAGCAACCTGCCACATCTTGGACAGTGGTCCGGACACTGACTGGCAAATGCCGGTCTGATCAGTAGGGGCAGTGGCATTAGTAGACTGAACCAAGGGTGTGCTAGGTGGAACTAGGACAAAAGCCCTGACTTGCGTCAGTGGCTGCTGGGTGCTCTTGACTGGACCCAGCGCAGCAACCGCCGCTGTGCCAAGGTATTCACCGAGACTGGCCTGGCTGGCAGGCTCACAGCAGGGGTGGTGTCGGCTGCATCTGCCCATGCAGTTGCCAACACTGGCTGCTCAGGGCAGCAGATGACAACACTGCCCCAGGGACATGTGTCTCGGTTAGAGAAGCCCTGCATGCACTTACCTTGTGCCTCCTGAAATTCTGCCTGGGAATTGCCAGATGCCAACGCATCATGCGCTGGCTGACCCTGAGCCTGGGCTGTGGTCACCACAGCTGCACCTGCAGATACCACTACCATTGGGCCCATGGCAGACAATGAAACTGACTGCTGGGTCACATGGGCGCCAATGTCAGATGCAAGAGCTGCATCCCTCGGAGCCGCAGGGGGTGGTGGCATGACTGCACCAACACATGGCAGAACATCCTGCAGAAGGGGTGCACCCCTGCCTCTTCCCCCTCTGCAGCCACCCTGGGCAAGCTGGACTCCCCTACTCCCTGGTCACCCCAGCCACGTCCCTGACCATGCCCAGCACATGGAGGACGCCCAGCTGAGGCGCCCCTCACCTTTTGTGGCCTCCTAACCATGGCACAGATGTAGTAGTGCCAATGGGAGGTGTATACGACAATTGTCCTGGCTAATTGGGGTGACAGGGTTGGGGTACTAGATGTAAACAGCACCCCTGTGTGCCTGCAAGGCTGTATGTGACCCCCGGTGAGAAAATGACAGGTCACGCAATGCTCAGTCACCCCAAAACTGCAGTAAAACTGTGTTCGCAACCCCCGTTAGCCCACGTGTGTGGAATTAACCTCCTGCAGTACGTGGTGGCACCCAAGGACACGAAAAACATGTACGTGTGGGACACACAGGCTACTATGGCCTCGAAAATGGGTAAGCGATACACAGGGGGACCTGTAGTGGGAAAAAAAGCATGTGCGGCTCACTGTCTGACTGGTGTGGTAATGAAAAACACACGTAGGCAAGACCCCGACCAAAAGAAGAGAAACATCCTCGATCCGCTGTGAAGTAGTGATGGCGCGTGAACCAACAAGAAGTAGCAACACACGCATCGTTCTCCACGAAAAGCACGTGCAGTGAACTGCTGGGCCCGCTCAACTTTAACCCGTGCTGAGGGAAACGCCTGCGCGTGTCACATCACTTACACACTTAGGCCCTTTTCTCGATGTGCTGTTTTTGCACGTGCGGATTCACTATGCACCCATGCCGAGGGAATAGCCCGGGGACGTCACGTCACTTATGCGCTTACGCACTAAGGGCCTTTCCTCAAATTACATGCTGATATGCTGTTTTTTCACGTGCCAAATCACTCTATATCAAGCTGGCCATGCAACAACACACAGAAGACCACACTCCTGCCCAGAAGGCCATTTTCCTGCCCCCCAGAGCCCTGAGCCGTCTCCCACGAGCCATCTGCTGCTGCCTGCCTGCTGGCCATGTGCCCTGCTATTTGGTGCCTGCACGTCAGCCATCTGCAGGGGTCCAGTTGCTGCGACCACTCCTGTTGGAACAGAAGACTCCTGACTGCAGTTCCATCACTCCACAGCCCAGCACCAGGACCCAGTTGCCCACCCACACCTGCCTCAGGCATTGCCATGTGGGCCAAAATCCATCTGGGACCAGTGGCAACCCCCCGGCAGAGAGGCAGAGGGCTGCCAGCTTCACTGCAGGAGAAGTTGGCATCCTGGTGGAGCAAGTCCTGGTGCATTATGATGCCCTCTTCGGACGAACATGTGCCGACAAGGATGGACGGAAGAGGATCTGGATGGACGTCGTGGTTGCCATCAACGCGGATGGGGTGGCAACCCGCGACCTACCACACGTCCATAAGAAGCGCTGGGAGGACTTTAGGTCCAGGACCCTCAGGAAGGCACAGCGCCTCTTGGATGCAGTGGATGAAGTGGGGTGCCGGGTCTACCTTACCACCGACCGGATGAGGGTCCTGGAACGCATTCACCCAGAGATTCACCTCCAGGTCCTCGAGAGGCAGACCTGTCCAGAGTCGAACGGTAAGTGTCCATGCATACTCATTGGACACAGTGCATGTTGAGGTGTGCCAGGAGTGTGCAGCTTGGACATATGTCTGGAAAGGCTCATGTATGGATGTGTATGTGCAGAGACATGACTGTGCTGCATGTGAGTCCAGTCATGTCTGATACACATCAATGGTCTATGTGTTCCAAAGCATCATGCACAACTGCATGTGGAGACACACACATGTTAGCATTTCTGTGTATGTACTATGCCATGGTTTGGGTGTGACATATGGATGCTGGTTCCACCTTCATTACGTGCACAGTGTACATGTGCCTGTGTGTGTGTTTGACATGTGTGTGACTGTGATACGCCATGGATGCATGTGACACAGACTTGTAGGAACCCGATTGGCAGATGTGACATAGTTGCTGATGATTGCACTGTGACAGGTGGTGGAGATGTACAGATGCATGTCTGTCTGGTGGCATGTGTGCATGTGTTCGGCACTCCCCATGTTGCTTGTTATGTCATGCCAACCTTCGGATGTTCATGCTGTTGTGTGTGTATGGATGCTGCTGCCTGTTGCACGATTCCTGTTAATTTGTGCATGTGTATGGGTTCAAATGATATGTGTGTTACGGAGTGTGATGCCATCTGTGAAGTTTGACACTGCCACTCATGTGCAACTGTCATATGTCTATCAGACCATAGTACAGTGCCCTGATGCCTGTGTTCTGTCTCTCCATGTCTGCAGCGTCAACTGATGAAGAGGGCGGAGACGGTGCTGTGGAGCACAGCGGCACAGATCCCACCGCCAGCTCCCCTCCCAGGTAGTGATCTCTTCCGAAGTGTTGAGTCTGGTGCCGCACGTCCATGGCCGCAGCTGCTGAGGGAAGGTCCAAGAGGTGGAGTTTGGAGGTGGACTACTCGGCAGCAGTAGGGGCAGCTGAGCCCCCACAGGGGCCTATGGAGGAAGATGACACAGAATCATCCAGGTTGGTGGTGGGTTTGGTTGAGGAGGAGGCTGTGGAAGCCCCACACATGGGGCCTGGAAGGGGGGATTCCACTGGTGCTAGTGGTGAAGTCCATGGGCAGGAACAGGAGGCAGCACAGGCTGCCGCAGAGCTGCCTGTGTGTAATCCTGTCCCCAATCCTGTGACTGCATCATCCAGCACCAGCAGGGATGCCTTAGTCCAGACCCGTTTTCAGGGAGGGGATACGCAAACAACAACTGGCCTTCCTCTCCCTGTGGATGTTGCAATCCATGACCAGATTGAGCCTGTCTTAGCTGGGGTGCTGTTGCGCCAACGTGGTATTCGGGATGACGTGCAGGGTTCTCGTCTGGACAATGCACGTCATTTTGAATATCTCTTTGGCCACGTTGACCTACTAGGACAGGTCATCGGCACTGGGTTCATCCGTGTGCTGGATCTTCTTGCAACCCCCTCCTCATCTGAACCCCCTATGCGCCAGTCGTCCTCTGTGCCATCTTCCCACCCAAGTATCACCTGGGCCCCATGTGGAACTGCCCCTGAGCCAGCGGCCAGGCTGGTAGAGGACACATCCCTGCCACAGTCGGGAGTCAGAGGTCCAGCAGGAGTGGCCACCCCACCAACTGGACCCCAGCAAAAGGAGGATGTGCAGGCATCAACAAGTAGGGCGCGTGCACGGCAGCAGCAGGCTCAGGGTGGGAGCGATCATGGCTCGGGGCCATCAGCATCTCAGGGGCAGGCATCGGCCAGCGGGCAGGAGGACCCAGGATTGGGAGTGTCTTCCGTGTACCAGCAATTGGGCCAGCAAATAGATGCGGAGCGGCGGTGGGCGGATAAGGCATGGATCACAATGGTTAGGTCGGAGAACTCCATGCCCCGGGCATTGAGGCGGGCTGAGTGCCTCGAGGCAACTCGCAGGGAGTTGGAGGAGGCCATGGCTGCATCCCTGCGAGAGCTCGAGGCCAGGGAAGAGGCCCGCCTCCGGGACATTGAAGTGGAGTTCGATGATGCCCTGGCCCAGGACATCAATGAGTGAGCCGTTGGACTAGCCCGCCGCTTTTGTATATAGTTATTTAGGTTTAGGTTTCATTTGGTTTTTATTATGATTGGGAGTCCACAGACTTTGCTCCACGTTTTGTATATAGTTGTATTTTAGATAGGATTGGTTTCCTTTTGTTTTGGGATCATGGTCCCTTCAGACTTTCATTGTAAATAGTTCCGGACATGTAAATACTTTCTTTTTTTTGTCATCTCATGGAGTAATGGTTTTTTATGCTTTTCATTTTTGGAATTATTTCTATGGACGCTGTCAATGGACTACTTTTCATTTTTTTTTCTTGGATTTTCATTTTTCCTTGGATTTTACTTTCTTTTTCAGATTGCATTCATTATTTCTTCATTTACATGTGTGTTTTTCATTTTGTCATTTTGTTTTATTTTTAATACATTTCATTATTCTACATTATTGGTGTGGTTATATGATTTATTTTGCGCATGTCTCCATGAGCATTGGCTCAGTCATGTGTTGCCACTGTGTGGCTCTGTAGGACATTTGTTGATGGGCATGCTGGTACTTTTCAGACAGTCATGGAATGGGTAATTTACTAGGGAGTGGGTGCAGTGGATCATCAGTGTTTGCACTGGGGTCTGGGGGGGTGGAATTTGGGTTGACATTAGGGCCATGGGTCTGTATGGTTATGATGTGGTGTTTGGGAGGACATGAGTCTTGGCCTGCTGGAAGATGCATGTTCAGTTTGGTGCGGGTGGGGGGACATATGTCGGGGCCTGCTGGCAGGTTACCCTCAAATGGGGTGAGGTGTGGGGGACATATGTCGGGGCCTGCTGGCAGGTTGCCCTCACTGGGAGTGGGGTGGGGGGGCGCATGAGTCAGGGCCTACTGGCAGGTTGCCCTCACTGGGGGTGAGGTGGGGGGACATAAGTTGGGCCTGCCGGCAGGTGCCTGTTAATTGGGGTGGGGTAGGGGGGACATGTGTTGGGGCCTGCTGGCTGGTTGCCCTCACTGGGGTGGGCTGGGGGGAAATGAGTCGGGGCCTGCTGGCAGGTGCCTGTTAATTGGGGTGGGGTGGGGGGACATGTGTCGGGGCCTGCTGGCAGGTTGCCCTCACTGGGGATGGGGTGGGGGGACATGTGTCGGGGCCTGCTGGCAGGCTGCCCTCACTGGGGGTGGAGTGGGGGGGACATAAGTCGGGGCCTGCTGGCAGGTGCCTGTTAATTGGGGTGGGATGGGGGGACATGTGTTAGGGACTGCTGGCAGGTGCCTGTTAATTGGGGTGGGGTGGGGGACATGAGTCAGGGCCTGCTGGCAGGTTGCCCTCACTGGGGGTGAGGGGACATGAGTCGGGACCTGCTGGCAGGTGCCTGTTAATTGGGGTGGGATGGGGGGACATGTTTTGGGGCTCCCAAGTGCATGGTGCCTTGTGGCCAGCCTGCTGGCAGGTTGCCCTCAGTGGGGGTGGGTTGGGGGGACATGTGTTGGGGCTCCCAAGTGCATGGTGCCTTGTGGCCAGCCTGCGGGGCATGATGAGGGTGGATGGGCTGCCCGCAGGGCATGGTCTGGGGTGAAGGGCTGCCTGTGGGCCATGGGGAGGGGCACACACGGGAGAGCCCACACTGGCAAATCGCGTGTCAAATTCCCCACACACCCCCGTACTACGCGTGCCCCGCTCGCACCTGGCCGATCGCGAATAAAACTCCCCGTGCACCCCCGGAATATGCGTACCACGCTCGCGCCAGGCCGATCGTGTGTAGAACTCCCTGCGCACACCCGGAATATGCGTAAGAAGCCCATGAACCCTCCCCATGCTCCGCAGGCAGCCCATCACCTCAGACCATGCCCCGCAGGCATCCCATCACCCCTGGGCATGCCCCGCAGGCAGCCCATCACCCCAGACCATGACCTGCAGGCTTCCCATGACCCAGGGCCATGCCCCGCAGGCAGCCCAATCTCCCCGGACCATGACCCGCAGGCAGCCCATCACCCCAGACCATGGCCCTCATTACAACCCAGGCGTTAAGAGATTAACAGCGCCGTAAAAGGTGGCTGTGCCGTTAAACCCTTAACGTCTGATTACGAGGTCCCTAAACCAACCCGCAAAGGGACCTAGGAGCTAATTACGGCACCGTAACTTACGGTGCCATAATTAGCGCCTTCCCCAGTCCCATTGAGCCCTATGGGGCAAAAATGGAAATGGGGAAGGGCCATGGTGGCATGGGGAATTACCGCCCCGCCAACCTCGGAATGGGGCGGTAATTCCCCATTCCACCATGGCGGAGTCGGTAAGTTACCGGCATGGACCATGGTGCTATTAGCACCATGGTCCAACGCCTGGGTCGTAATGAGGGCCCATGACCCAAAGGCAGCACATGACCCCTGGCCATGCCCCGCAGGCAGCCCATCACCCCTGACCATGACCGACAGCCAGCTCATCACCCCTGACCATACCCACAGGCAGCCCATGACCCCTGGCCATACTCCGCAGGCAGCCCATCACCCCTGACCATGACCGACAGCCAGCTCATCACCCCTGACCATAACCCACAGGCAGCCCACACCACAGTGGGGACATTTTCCACGCAATTTGCCTGGCACAAGCGGAGTACGCATATTGAAGGGGGTGCGTGAGTTGATTTCCACACGTTTTGGCTGCCATGAGCGGGGTACGCGAATACAAGGGGGTGCACAAGTACATTTTCGCAAGTTTTGGCTGCTTTGAGCGGGGTACGCGTATTCAAGGGGGTGTGGAGTACATTTTCACATGTTTTGTCTGCCGCTAGCAGGGTACGCGTACCTTTGCACATGATTACAGTGTAGCGGCCCTGTTGACTGGTCCAGGGTTAGCGCGGCCCTTTGCGCCGTATTGGGGATTTCAATGGCTTTTCCTTGTGCAAAGGGCATTCTTGGGGGCGTAACTGGTGCTGCGGATGTTCGCTGCGCCACGGCCCCAAATGGCTTGGGAACTGCATGAATATGCTATGCGCCAGAATGCTGTTTAGCACACATTGCTGGCCCACGCTGGCGCATGCTCCCTCTCTGTGCTGCTTCTACACTGAATTCTATGATTTACCCCCTAAATCAGACATGCATTTCACTGGGACAGATCTGAACACTTATTACTAATGTTTTCACAGTCAAAAAGAATCCGGAAAACGTTTTTATTGTGTTTGCATTGGGCTTTTTTTAGTGCCATATCAACATATTTCAGGATGCAGATTTCTAGATTTTCTTCTGTGATGTTTTGTATGGCATTCTTTTAGCCCTTATCTTGAGCTGGTGGACCCTGAAAAAAGAAAACAAAAATGGGATTAGTCAAACTCAGAATATTCAAAATTGTAGGAATATATTTTTAGGTATGCAATAAATACCAATTGAATAAAACAGAAAAGTGCAAAATGAGCAGAGGGTCAAAACAATATTGGCAATGTCAAAATACACTGAACTCTTGACAACACCAGAAACACATGAGCTTATTATGTACTCAGAACAATGCACACAAAGCAATGCACTATGAATAATGCACTTGAAATAATACTCTTGGTATTACACTCATGTAAAACCGTTCAAAACAATAGCCATTTATAACCCACATTGCAGACAAGCCGAAACAATGGGGGTCATTACAAGTTGGGCGGTAAGGGATGCCGGGCACAGTAGACCGGTGCCGGTAATCCCTTACCACCCAATTCACACGTCCCTTGCGGGTCCCGTTAGGGAAGCAGGGCGCTAATTACGGGCCTGCCATTAGCAGGTCCGTAATCAGCACCTTCCCCATTCCCATTGAGCCCTATGGGGGCTCAAATGGGAATGGGGAATGGTTGGTTCAATGGGGACTTACCGGTCCCTCCAGGGTCGGAATGCACCAGTAAATCCCCATTGAACCAGACCGGTGCCGGACCCGGTATTGGAGGCAGCCATGGCACAAATAGCGCCATGGCTACCTCCAATCTTGGAATGAGGCCCAATGACCGACAACAATATATAGGGCCTTATTCAGAGATTGGGTCCCTTGCTCACTGCACCATAGGGGACAAAGATGCACCTCACTGAGGAGGCACAACAAGGCAGAAACATGTCTGGGGTTGCTTGTGTTTCCATGCAGAGGGGACCTGGCCTAGCAGTTTGGGCTGGGCTGCTACCATTGATGGCAGTTCCAGACTGATTTGCATATGGCTGGACCCCTTTTGGAATGGCACAGACGGGCTAAAAAGTGGTGGTGTGGAAGGTTACCCAGAGCAACGGCAGTGGTTCAGATTCATTCAAAATCTTCCACCCATCACTTTTGTGGTTAGCAGTTATATATCACACACATGTTCAATGATGATGCTCCTGCTTGATAAATCTGTTCTTTCTTCGTATTATCTATAAGAAAGTACATATTTAATCATTTCAAAACCATATTGCATTTTAAAAGAAAAACCACTGCATCAGACCATGTATGGCTAATTTTCGGAGTTCTAGCCTCACGATGTTGTTGAAACAAACACTTGAAGAACTGCTTTCAACTAATACTAATGTATTGCCAAGAGATAAATGACAGTTTGACAAAATGTTATTTCCAAATGTCTGAGGCTCAAATAAAGTAGGAGAGAAAATGTATTGGCCTGTCAAAACATTGTTATCCACATGACAAGAGAGAATAACTGTGTTTATTTCCCTACCATATGATTGACATAAACATGGTATTTTGAAAATAACATGTTTTTTGCAACTTAATTGTCATGCAATCCCTTATGAGGAGCTTACAGATTTGGTTTCAAAGTGTTTCACATTTAGCCAAAATATGAATGTTACATACACATGTAATTGCCTTGTGTAATATGCAAGTTAAGAGACAGCCCTACAATGGCTGTCAGTTGTTCGATCTAATGTGTGCTTTCCGGAGAAGACATGTGTTTTGCTTAAAGGCAACCTATATTCCTATTAAAACAATCCTTCTAAATTCTGCCAGTGACAGGAAGGAAGAGTGCCTGTATGCATCCTGATTGCCACTTGCATATTGTGTAGGGAGGTGATCAGATGCAGACTCCAGAGGCTGTGGGGCTATACCAATAGCATATGGTGCTCTTGCTGGTGAGAAAGATAAAGGTAATCAGCTGGAGGAAAAGCAGCACAATGGGGGCTCCATCACAGAAGAAAGCTGTACTAGTAACCCAAGAGGAGACTGTTTGGAGAGGTCCGAGTTAGTAGAAATATAGACCAAGTACCAAGCCAGAGAGTAAGCAGCCTCATTAGCTTCATTGTAGTTATATGGGAATGATCAGTTACCATCGTGCACATGTAATACATCAAGAATAAAGTCAAAGTCAATGTAAAGAGACCTACACCCTATCTGGATCATCTGATGGAGAACATCTATGTGACGTATATGTACAGTGCTGTCAAATAGAAATGACAGCTGACATTGGACATGCTAACACATTCTACAAATATCTTTAATCTCAAATGACATAAGGCATAATTAAAGAGCCCTCTTTGCGTTGGTGAACCACAGGGAATTAAGAATGAGCAAAGGGGTGTGCAGAGTAAAGCAAAATAAGTGAGGGTTGTGCAAACAAAAACATGTCCAAGACTAGATAAAAAGAATCAGTAATACAATTCTATCTGTAAGACTGAACTACCTTTTGGCAAATCACAAATTAAAAGTTTCTCTTCACTTCCTTTTCACAAAAGGTCTTACATCAGGACATAAACAGGACATGTAGTATTAAGAAGAAAGGTTGAAAGAAGAAGAACCCAAGAATAAAGCCTCACATAATATCTGGAAGCAGACAGGATACAAACCTGATGAAGCAGCATCAAGGAGAGCATAGCAACATAGTATTTCAACTGTGAACGCAGAGCATCTTCTGTATGCAATAAGAGGCAGGTCATTGTGGGACCCATCTAGCTAGAGTATAAATGAGAAATGTAATTCAATGTGATCGGCTATGAAGGGGCTGGAAAGAAAATTAAGCAAATCGAAAACACGCAGACACATACAGTATGTTTACCAAGAATAATATTTAATCTAGAAAACAAAACAACTATGGAGAGAGAAGCCACTTACTTCATACCAAATAGATCATAGATTGGTAGGAGCATTGTGAGCAATTACAATATTAATAAGGGCATTTGGAGTTCTTGGAAGGACACAAAATAAGGCAGAACATGCCGAGAGTTGTGTTAAAAAGTAGTAAGGAAAACTCTAAATCTCTCTGCTGACCTACCTACAATTACTTTTTTAGTCTAGAGGGCCACCGATATCGCATTTCGGGATAGTGTACGCCTGAAAAATCAATAGAAACATTTGGTGGACTTTAGTGAGTGTTTGGCATAAGAGGAAATTGCAACCAACACAAAATGAAAGCAAGGA
Organism: Ambystoma mexicanum; assembly: GCF_040938575.1. Classification (NCBI taxonomy): domain Eukaryota; kingdom Metazoa; phylum Chordata; class Amphibia; order Caudata; family Ambystomatidae; genus Ambystoma; species Ambystoma mexicanum. Next base: position 777,216,442 of record NC_090922.1, read on the forward strand.
TTGAGTTGTGGGTTTACAATCTAAAAAGTAATAAGTCAAATGGTGGGTCAGAAGAGATGGGAGCCATATATAGATTGATTTTGGCAGGAAGGGTTGAGGGGCTCTTTTGAATCATGTAAAGCTGAAGTTAAGTGGTACAATAAAATAAAAATGTTACTACTGAAATAGGAAATAGAAACCTCTCCAGGTCCAACCTGGGATAAATGCTGAAATGAGAAACAGGAAGGAAAAGGAAGGAATGAAAAAGCTGAAACAAAAAAGCTGTTGAAAGCCCAGCAGAGAAGCAACATGTTTCTACCCAAAAATAATGTAGAACTATCTGCTTATGGTAGATTGGGATCTGAGATAAGACAATGGAGGGAGGGCATGGAAAGAGTACCAGCTTCCATTTAAAAACAAATGATTGTATAAGAAAATGGTTTTCTGCACATAAACCCAAGAACGGACTGTCAATGCAGGCTATACTGCTAGCCAGACATTTATGCTAGCAGAAATAAATGTCCTCAATCAGTGGTCAGCAACCTTCGGCTCTCCGTGTGTTTTTAACTACAATAGTCAACAGTGAGGGATCCTGAGAATTGAGGTCCAATACATCTGGAGATCCATAGGTTGCAGACTACAGTTAAATGTGTTATGGAGGTCATAGGAGAGTTAGCAGAATATCCTAAACCTTTACATAATTGACAAAGATGTCAACATGGTTATGCAAACCACTTCAGATAAACCAATTACAAGGCATACTGAGGGATATTGGCCTCAGGACAAAATATACATTAGAAATATATTTTAAGAGTTTAATTTGTGGACAACTCTGGAGAGCAAAATCCAGTTACCAAACAAAATATGTTCTATTTTGTAAGTTCGTAATTGTTTTGGGTTAGTTGGGGACATTGTTATCACAGTAAAAAGGATACAGAGGTACATTGCTTAATATTAAGTATATAGATGCTAGTAGATGTAGGCAACATAGGTAAAAATCAAAGAATATGGACAATAAAGATGTATTGCAAAGTAATAGGTGTGTACTGCAGAATAAAATATAGGACAGCCCAGGTAGTGCATGAATAAGATAGACTATTTTAAAACACATGTAAGAGGTAAATTAATAACCAACCCATATAGATAGTAGTTTAGGATCTGAAATTAAAAGGAAAAAATCAGCAAGGGCATCAGGAATCTTGAAGATACGAATGTAAGGCAACTTTGCTTATCAAAAGGAAGGCAGATCCATACTGAATTGAAATATACATGTGCTGACATGCATCAACATTATTTTAATGAGACGTATAAACACAACCTGAGAAGATGGAAGAGTATATACACATTTGGAGATATATTTGGAAATCCTCTGTAGAGCCTGTTTTTGACTTTGGTCCAATGCAAGGGTATGCACCACGGGAGCCAACCAGCACCACCACCATTCCAGATGGATATGGAGGGGCTCTGCACCTAAAAATAAAAAAATGGTGGTAAACAGGAGATGGGCTACTCCCTGATTCCTTAACATACCCTTCATCATTCACAGACACAAAGGTAGGTGTTTTAGGAATCCTAGCAGGGACCCCAGTTTATTTATAAAAACACATACACTTTTGTATTAACATTCTTATTACAAACCCACTTCTAGGGTCCCCGGGCATGAGATAAACCCTGTGGGTAATCGCCTGGCGGGGAATGAATACAATATAAGGATATTCAATGATACTGTGGAGGTCCTACTTAAAGGTAAAGATATTTATGAGCTGTTGGGAAAAAATGTCTTACCTAGTACTGTTGAGTATTGTCTTTAGTAATATATGGCCTCGTATTCGATCCTGTGCTACAAGCAAAAAATAAATATGGACTTGCGAGAATGCCACGTGTCACTCCTTCAACAGCTTTGAGCCACCGTATACTTTTGAAATCTGTGTATAGGAACTGGCTTCGAAATTATAGGCACATTCGGTTGCTACAGGACTCTTCTGGAGCCTTCTCAATGCAGATCTTTACTCTCAAGCTAAACTCCAGGTACATTCTATAGACAAGTCCAAATGGGTGTCTATGGTAGTGTGAGTGAAAAATACTAAAAATCTTTGGAACTGTGTTGATTAACAAAAAGCTGCCTGACTCATGGCTAAACTCGATTTTGGCCGTGATCTTTAAAAAGGGGTCTCGGATTAACCTTGATAACTATTGCCCTATCGTACTCTTCCATGTGCCATCAAACATTTTTGCCTCTGTACTGCAGCATGATTTCCTTGTATGGGCTGAGAGGGTGGGGAGGTTGGACCCTCATCAGACAGGTTTTATGAAAGGAATGGGGACAAATGTCAATGGCTTTGCTTTGAATGTCTTAAAATCTGAATCTGTGACGAAAGTCGAGCCCTCTGTTCATTTCATTCATTGACTTCTCAATGGCATTTGATAGCATTGATAGTGGCCTGTTGTATCAAAAGCTTTTGAATTGGGGTTGCCCAATGGGCCTCTTGAGTATGATTGTTGCCTTACATACTAGTACATGTGTCAGGGTGAGGTTAAATGGTAGGGGGGCCTTGTCAAACGTGATTCAAAGTAGGCACAGCCTTAAGCCCCCCTCCTAATTAATCTCTTTATCCCCGACATTGCAGGTGCCTTCACAGAGATTTGTCGTTGCCCGCCTTATCTAGTACACAGTAGGACAAACTTTCTTCTGTATGCCGATGCCCTATGTAACGCTCACCTGACTCCCACGGAGGTGCTGGTCTAGTCTGGGTTGCTGTGGCCTCTTCAAGCGTGATGTGCAGAACTCGGAACACCGACTGAACAGGACCCTCAAATCTTGCTTGTCTGGCCCGTAGGAATATCCTTGTGCAGATGAGAAAGGGGATTAACAGTCTGCAGAATAGTGTGCTTGCTCTCCCCTTCCCCCCTTCGTTCTTCTCTAACTTCCTCTGAAATGCCCGGTTGAAGCTCACCTTATGGTTTGAAAGGATGAACTCTCCATCCTGCTTCTGGTGCAGGGGCGCGTGTTTGTCCAGTTACTTCACTGGTTTTCAGAATGGCGCTGGCAAAATCCACTTGACTTTTCTGAGCGGAACGCCGTAAGTATGAAGATTACAAATGTTCAAGTGTTGAGCCTCCTTTTCTGTTGCCTTCCTAACCTGTGATCTGTCCTTTATTTCAGGTGCAGAATGAAGGCGATGCATTGAGGGATTGACTTGCCGATGGTAAACTCAGGTGAGTTAGCGATGGGGGCGATCCCTCTTAATGTCTTTATATTCCTCCAGTAATGTCTTTTGTCCTTTCCCCATAGGGGCCGGGGTGCGGTACCTGCCAAGGAAGCGGTGCCGACCCGAAATGAGGAATGATCCACCAACAGGAGACCGGTAAGTGTTATGGTGGAAAATTAGGCTTTCCTCGTATGTTCCTTCTGCTCACCTGTTGTCTCTTCTTCTCTCCCCTAGGCGCAGAGATGTGGCGATCGGTGCAGACAGTCGCGGTGGAGCCAGAAGAACTCCCGAGGACAGGTGAGTGAAGCACGGCGCTGCAGCGAGCAACGCGGTGCTTTTAAATGAAAGTCTTTTCTCAGGAACGCTGGCGTGAAGGTTCCGGATGCAGGTAAGAATTTTGATAAAATTCTTGGTTTTCACCTTTCTCTTCTCTTCTTTCCTTACATGTTTTCCAGGATTGAGGCGGGCGTGGCTGGAGACCAGATGCAGGTGCAGACACGGTGAGCGTGCAGCTGCTTGGATGCAGAACAACGCGAAGCGTGAGCTACTGTCTGGGCGTGGCTTAAATAGCCCCCAAAGTATTTCCAGGTAAGTATCCTTCCCTGGCCACGCCCGAGTGGCAAAATAGTCCCAATGAAAAAATAGTCCCTTTCAGGTCTCATCTTGCAGCATGGTCTGCATCAGGTAAGTGCACAAAACACCTTCCTTTATGAGCCTGGCGCCTATGGCGCCAGGACTGATGTCCAACATGAGCTTGGTGCCAAAGGCGCCAGGACAGAGTCCAAAGAGCCCCTATAAGGGGCCGCTGGGCTTTTACCCGGGGGCATGATGCCTGCTCCCGGGGGTGCTGGGCCTGGCCTGGTGCTCCGGGGGTAGGCATCATGACAGCACTCCCCCCCAAGGCCCCTCCCAAGGTTGTTCCCTCTGGAGGTTTCGGTTTGTTTGGGAAATTCCGATGGAACCTTTTTACCAGCCGAGGTGCATGTACGTGGTCGCTGGGTTCCCAAGACCTTTCCTGAGGCCCATACCCTTTCCAATCAATTAGATCGAAAAGTTTTGATTTTGAGATCTTAGAATCCAAAATGTTCTTCACCTCGATTTCAGGCTCCCCATCTATCTGGATTGGTTCTGGTGGCTTTATTAATCTGGTTCCTGGTTGCACTGGTTTCAAAAGTGACACATGAAAAACGGGGTGAATCCGCATGTTAGCTGGTAGATCGAGCTTGACTGCCACTGGGTTAATTATAGCTTTGATCGAGTAAGGGCCCAAATACCTTGGATTAAAAGTTCGAGGTCCCTTGAGCAATAAGTGTTTGGTAGCCAACCATACTTGATCCCCTATTTGGTATGGAGGTGTCTCACTCCGATGCAGATCCGCATTCTTTTTGTATTTCCCTTTTGCTTGTTGCAAATGTTCAGTTGCATCCTTGAAGGCTTGAGTTATCGTGGAATGCAAAAGGTCCACTTCGGACATTTCAAGGCTCAGAGGTGAGTCCAGGTCTGAAATACGAGGGTGATGTCCACATAGGGTATAAAAGGGGCTTTGTCCAGTTCCAGAGTGTACCGAGTTATTGTATGCATATTCGGCCACCCATAAAATATCCTTCCAATTACCCTCCGATTGGTGCAACATACATAGTAGGTATTGTTCAAGGGTCTGGTTCGTTCTCTCCGTATGACCATCGGTCTGTGGGTGGTGGCTGGTTGAGAGTCTTACGTCGATTTGTGCCAGTTGACAACACTTCCTCCAAAAATGAGAAATAAACTGGCTTCCCCGGTCGGAGACTAGTATGGACGGGAATCCATGCAAACGGATGATATTTTCGAGGAATACATTGGCTAGGACAGAAGCTGAAGGTAATCCTTTCAACGGAATAAAATGGGCCATCTTGGAAAATAAATCCGCCACAACCAGAATAGTATTGAATCCATTACAAGGGGGCAGGTCCGTGATAAAATCTAGTGACAAGGTGTGCCAAGGTGCTGGTGGAATGTCTAAAGGCTGAAGAAGACCGGCGGGTTTTGTCTTTTGGCCTTTGTTTTGGGTGCAGACTCCACAGGACATCACGAAAGATTTAATATCCTTTCGCCAGGAAGGCCACCAGAATTGTCGTTTAATTTTTTCCTCAGTTTTGGCAATGCCAGGATGTCCTTCCATCAGGGTATCATGATGACGGGAAATAACCAGTTCTTGCAATTCCTTTTCTGGCAGAAATAAGCGTCCTTGGAAGTAAGGTAGGCCATCGTTGACCGAAAAGTAAGACCCCCTTTGGATCCAATCCTGCAAGGCTGTAGAGTCCAGGAGTTGTTTTACCCGTGCTTGAATGTCTTCAAGGGTTTGTAAAGAGATTATCCCCAAAATTCTTTGTTCGGGAATTATCGGCACAGGTTCTGAGTTTGTGTCTATTTCTCCCATCCCATTCCTATTTGAGATAGCACGTCCGCTTTGCCATTCTTACAGCCAGGGCGGTAAGTGATTACAAAATCGAACTCAGCAAAGAACAAAGCCCATCGGAGCTGACGTAACGATTGAGCCTTGGCAGTTTTTAAATATTGTACGTTTCGGTGATCAGTGATCATGGTGATGGTATGCCTGGCGCCAAGAAGATAATGCCGCCAAGCCTTAAAGGCGGACTTAATGGCTAATTATTCCTTGTCAGTGATTGCATAATTTACCTCAGGCGGCGAGAACTTTCTGGACCAAAATGCTGCGGGGTGCAGTTGGTTGGTTTCAGGGTCTCTATGAGACAGGACAGCTCCCATGGCTAAGCTGGACGCGTCGGTTTCGACTATATATGGGAGATCGGGACGCGGGTGCTTCAAAATAGGTGCGGACGTGAATTTAGCTTTCAATTCCTGAAAGGCCTGTTCGGCTTCCTCGGTCCATTTGAAGCGTTTATTTTTCCGCAAGAGTGCAGTGATGGGTTGTACCACACGTGAAAATTCCGGGATAAATCTGCGATAAAAATTGGCAAAACCAAGCATGCTTTGGACACCTTTCACCGAACTAGGTGATGGCCATTTGAGGATGGCATCCACTTTTCGTGAGTCCATTCGGACCCCTTTAGGTGTCAGGATGAATCCAAGAAACTCAACCTCGGTGGTATGGAAAACGCATTTTTCCAGCTTTGCAAACAGTTTGTGCTGGTGCAATTTCTCTAGGACGGCCCTACATATTTTCTGTGATCTGATTCCGAAGAGGTGTACACCAGAATGTCATTGATATACACGACAACACAGACATCGATGAGTTCCCGAAGGACATCGTTCATGAAGAATTAGAAGGCAGCAGGCGCGTTGCACAACCCGAAAGGCATCACCTGGTATTCGAATAATCCATATTTTGTACGGAAGGCCGTTTTCCATTCGTCGCCTTCTTTTACTCGCACCAGATGATAAGCCCCCCGGAGATCTAACTTGGTATATACGCAAGCGTCCTTCACCTGGTCAAGCAGTTCAGGGATCAGAGGCAGAGGGTAACCGTTTTTAACAGTTATCTGGTTCAATTCATGGTAGTCGATACAAGTTCTAAGGTCGCCTTCTTTTTTGGGCACGAAGAACAAAGCCGAGGATGCCGGAGACTTTGAAGGGCGAATGAATCCATTGGCTAGGTATTGATCTAAATATTGTCTCAAATGCAGATTCTCAGGTTCAGTTAGGGCATAAATCCTGCTACAAGGTGGTTGTGCACCGGGCACCAGATCGATTTGGCAATCGTACGATCTGTGGGGAGGTAACGTGTTGGCCTGTTCCTTTTGGAAGACGTCCTGAAAGTCTTGGTATTCCGGAGGTAGTTGCATGGAGACAGAGGTTACAGACGCTAGACTAATCTTCAGATTTTCTGGGTAGCAGGTTTGTGCACAATCCGGGAAGGTTATTCTCTTCGCTCGCCAATCAATTCGAGGATTATGTGTCTCTAACTAAGGGATTCCGAGAATAACCTGAAACTGTGGAGCCTTGATTACATCAAACACAACTGCCTCCCGATGGCCGTCCGGACCTATAAGTGTCACCTCAGCAGTGGAATGTGTTACCGGTCCAGAGGCAATTTCGGTTCCGTCGACTGTGGTGATGACATCTTTGCTTGTTTTAGGACGCAGAGGGAGGTTAATCCTAGAGACCAATTCACGATCCACATAATTTCCTATAGCCCCACTATCGATGTATGCCTTTATTGCATGCAACCGCTTAGGCTGTTCCGGATCTACGAGGAACATTGGCACAATGAAATGCAAGGTCTGAGAGTTAGTTTTCAAGCTCGGCAAGCGGACCCCTACGCTTGTCGGGCATGGTCGTTTCCCGAAACTGAGTCTTCATGGTTTTTATCAGCGGCTCCTACCACCTTCTTGGGCGGTTTTGCCGGGCAATCTCGTAGAAAGTGTCCAGAGGACCCACAATAAAGACATAATTGCATCTGCCGTCTTCTTTCACGTTCTTTTTGAGTTAAAGGTCCTTTAACCCCTCTGATTTGCATAGGCTCAGAGACATCAGCACCCTTGGGGTTAGCGTGGGTCTTGACCAACACCCGGGTCTCAAACTTGGACCGATCTGCTTTTCTGTTTTGAAGTCTGTGATCCAATTGGATCACTAAGTCTATATATTCTGTGCATTCTTGGGGCGGATTTACAACTTGGGCCAGGACATCTTTAAGTTCTCTGCGTAGACCTCGATAAAATAACGTGATTCTTTTATCCTCTGGCCACCCAGTTTCCACAATTAGTCTATTAAAGGTTGCAATGTAGGATAGGAGGTCCTGATTGCCCTGTCGCAGGGATAGGAGTTTGTCATCCAGAGCCTGCCGCTGAGAGTGTCGAACAAATAACCTTTCCATCCTTGCTTGAAATCGTTGAAAATCACGGAGAATCAGGTCATCTTGAGTAACCAGTGGAACTGACCAATCGGCAGCACAGCCGCTGAGATATGACAATACAAAGGCTACCTTGGTCTGGTCATTAGTGAAGGCCCCAGGTCTGCATAGGAAGTGCAAACGACACTGATTCATGAATACGGCGAATCGTTTGGGGTCCCCAGCAAAGCGTTCGGGTGGGGCCAGCGGCATGTTTCCAGGTAGATTAATCTGCACAGGGTTACTGGGAACCACAGGAGCGGGGTTCCCCCCGGAACCGGGTAGAGGAGTGTGTCCAGCTTGACCTTGCAAAAACTGTCTAGCCAGGTCATCAGTTCTTTCCTTTGATACAATCACTTCCCTCCTGAGAGCATTAGTCTCTTGACGAGCGGCGTGTACTTCGGCCCGTAATTCCCCCAGTAGTTGGGCCAACTGATCAGTCTCAGAAGTTTCCATAGCAACTGGGTGGGAATTTGTAGGAAGGCTTCGCGTTCTGTAACGCTCACCTGACTCCCACGGAGGCGCTGGTCTAGTCTGGGTTGCTGTGGCCTCTTCGAGCGTGATGCGCAGAACTCGGAACACCGACTGAACAGGACCCTCAAATCTTGCTTGTCTGGCCCGTAGGAATATCCTTCTGCAGATGAGAAAGGGGATTAACAGTCTGCAGAATAGTGTGCTTGCTCCCCCCTTACCCCCTTCGTTCTTCTCTAACTTCCTCCGAAATCCCCGGTTGAAGCTCACCTTATGGTTTGAAAGGATGAACTCTCCATCCTGCTTCTGGTGCAGGGGCGCGTGTTTGTCAAGTTACTTCACTGGTTTTCAGAATGGCGCTGGCAAAATCCACTTGACTTTTCCGAGCGGAACGCCGTAAGTATGAAGATTACAAAAGTTCAAGTGTTGAGCCTCCTTTTCTGTTGCCTTCCTAACCTGTGATCTGTCCTTTATTTCAGGTGCAGAATGAAGGCGATGCGTTGAGGGATTGACTTGCCGATGGTAAACTCAGGTGAGTTAGCGATGGGGGCGATCCCTCTTAATGTCTTTATATTCCTCCAGTAATGTCTTTTGTCCTTTCCCCATAGGGGCCGGGGTGCGGTACCTGCCAACGAAGCGGCGCCGACCCGAAATGAGGAATTATCCACCAACAGAAGACCGGTAAGTGTTATGGCGGAAAATTAGGCTTTCCTCATATGTTCCTTCTGCTCACCTTTTGTCTCTTCTTCTCTCCCCTAGGCGCAGAGATGTGGCGACCGGTGCAGACAGTCGCGGTGGAGCCAGAAGAACTCCCGAGGACAGGTGAGTGAAGCGCGGCGCTGCAGCGAGCAACGAGGTGCTTTTAAATGAAAGTCTTTTCTCAGGAACGCTGGCGTGAAGGTTCCGGATGCAGGTAAGAAGTTTGATAAAATTCTTGGTTTTCACCTTTCTCTTCTCTTCTTTCCTTACAGGTTTTCCAGGATCGAGGCGGGCGTGGCTGGAGACCAGATGCAGGAGCAGACAAGGTCAGCGTTCAGCTGCTTGGATGCAGAACAACGCGAAGCGTGAGCTACTGTCTGGGCGTGGCTTAAATAGCCCCCAATGTAGTTCCAGGTAAGTATCCTTCCCTGGCCACGCCCAAGTGGCAAAATAGTCCCAATGACAAAATAGTCCCTTTCAGGTCTCAGGGAGGCCTGAATCTTGCAGCATGGTCTGCATCAGGTAAGTGCACAAAACACCTTCCTTTATGAGCCTGGCGCCTATGGCGCCAGGACTGATGTCCAACATGAGACTGGCGCCAAAGGCGCCAGGACAGAGTCCAAAGAGCCCCTATAAGGGGCCGCTGGGCTTTTATCTGGGGGCATGATGCCTGCTCCCGGGGGTGCTGGGCCTGGCCTGGTGCTCCGGGGGTAGGCATCATGACACCCTAGTCTTGTTGGGCTTCACCCCGACCGGCCTACAAAGACAACTCGCAGGGTTGGCAGAATATACGAGGAGAAACAAATTAATGGTCAATGTCAACCAAGACCAATATTTTCCAATTTAGGGCTGGTAACTGAAGACATTATAGTAACTATCAATGGTTCTTGGGAAACTCTATTATTGAGCAGGTACTGAACTTTGTCTTCTTGGGCTTCTTTTTCTTTGAGGGTCATAGCCACAATACATTTTTCTCTAACAAAAGGTTAATATCACTTCTTTGGCACGTCTGGCTTCTCTCTTTAATAAGAAATGTGGGTATTTTTCAATGGTACCGGTGGTGGAGTTTTACAACAAAAAACTATTTCCAGTAATTACATATGGAGCCAAAACTCTACTCTCTTTTTCAATTATCTATTGGGGCAAACTAGGGGTCGTTTCTGGAGAAGAGTTTTGTCTTTACCACCAGGGGTACCAGAAGCAGTGCTACGCTATGAGCTGAGACTGTTGCCTATTGCTGCCCAAGCTGCTTGGAAACAACTATGCCTACTGTCTATATGATGTCCGGTGAAATGCCTTTGTTATTGTGGGAATTGAAACTGTAATGACCAGATATGAAGTAAACTTGCCTACTTTGCAGGCTTCTCCCTTCCTTGTTAAGTAGAAAATCTGGCAGTGGATTGGATTTTTAACATTAAGGAAGTCCGTAGTTTTAAGTCTTTTTGTGGAGTACTCCTTGATGTGAGATCTTTGGGCATTTTAGCACTCTATATCCTCAGATTTCCATGTTTTCATTGGAGATCCCAGTTCCTGTGTTTGCGGCTCAACCTCCTCCCAGTGAGAGACGTTCTGGGTGCGCAAGAGCAAAGAACCGGTAAGGTTCTGTAAATCGAAGGGTAACATTGAAACCATTGTTCCTGTGTTGTTGGAATGTGAGTTTGGTATCCAGTCATAATAATGAATACATGGTAATTAACCTATTGAACTAATAGAAAATACCGAAAAAAACCACTATTTTTTATTAAATAACGGCTTGATTATGGTAACGCCCTGTTGCTGGGGGCCTCTTCTAAGGACTTATCTAGCTGCCAAGTGATCCAGAATAATGCGGTCAGGCTTGTCAAGAACTTAAAGAAGAAAGATCACACCACAGCAGATAGACTATCATTACACTGGCTCAGGGTTGAAGAGCGTATCAAGTTTAAGGCCCTCTGCTTGGTGCACAAGTGCTTCTACGGCTCAGCGCCGGTATATTTGAAAAAGAGCCTAGTGCCCTACATACCGAGGAGAAGTCTACGCTCGGAGGGTAAATGTCTGCTGTCAGTCCCTAACTTCAAGTTGAAATCTGGCTTGGGCAGATCTTTCGTGGTGATGGCCCCCAAATTATGGAACAGCCTGCCAGAAGTGCTGAGATCAGAGGCAAACCACCTTACCTTCAGGAAGCACCTGAAGACATATCTCTTCAGATGAAGAGCCTGGGGAAAGCAATGTTTTGGGGTCCTTAATAGACCGCAGTGTTTGTCACTTTATGTCTGTCTTGTTGTTGCTGTTTTGTAAGGGCAAGCGCCCTGATGCCCACGGGCTACCGGCGCTATATAAAATAAAATACAATACAATACAATACAATATATGGGGCTAGGGTAAGGCATTACAGCGGGTGGGGAGGGGGTTGGGGTTGGGTTATAATCATAGAGAAATGGGTGGGAGGTTGGGGGAACCCCCTAAATAAAACAACATTAAGACATTTGTATTTTTTCACTATTTTCATTTTAAGAATTTGTTTCTTAAAAAAGATATCGTTAAATTAACATAGATCCTGTGAGTTTGTCCATGACCGTCGTATTTTGCACTTTGAGCACCCTTTTCATGATTTTTAAAGTTCAAAAATAAAATGAAGAAATGCAAACACTTTTGTATTAACCTTCTTATTACAAACCCCCTTCTAGGGTCCCCGGGCGTGAGTTCTTTCTAAAGGAATCTGCCCCGTCAGCACACCAGTTGTCCAAGTGGGCAGGAGCGGATGGGAGCGGTGCTGCACTACTTTAAAAAAAAAGTTTAACTATTTCTATAGTTTTATTTTAAAAAGAAACTGTTCCGGTATGGTTTACTTTTAAAATAAAAGTGTAGGAAGAAGTTGGGACTTGCGCTGCAGTGCACTGCTCTGAACATTCCCTTAAACAGCAGGTGTGTTTGCTTGTGGGTTTGGATTGTGCGTGGAAGCGGGCAAGGTAATGGGGTTTGTGAGGTGAGGAGGTAGGCCAGCAGGGAACATAGTTCCACTTCGACCACTGCAGCACACCGTTACTAGAGAAGTCAGAGGGGGACCCATAGGGTAGAGCTGACAGAAGAGATCCCTGACCTACACGTGGCACTACCCAATGCAGAAGAAGAAACTAGAGGATAGCCTCAATGGGTGGTCCCACACCCTTGGCAGCCACTGGAAGGCTGCCACTTCACCCTCCTGCCCACACAGGGCACAAACAATCCCTCTTCTAGCTTCTCCCCCTTTCATATCGAGCATCATAAACTTTCTCCTAGTTAACCTTTGTACTTCACTATGAACATGCAATATATGTAAATAACTGTGAACACCTATATATAGGCAAAACAAAATGGGGGTTGTACATTTTTTGTTTAAAGAATGAAGACTGAATATTTTCCCTCTATGCTGGTGTATGCTTTCCGGGAGTGCAACTCAAAGCCTGGTGTAATTGCGCTGGAAAAAGATTATAAATATATATATATATATATATATATATATATATATGAACACAACACACAATAAAATAGAGAACATATAATACATAATTTCACAGTCAGTCACCCCTTGCTGTCTCTTGGTTGTGGACACAATGTTAGTAGGGGCTGTCCTTCCTCAATATGTTCTTCTGGGTGGCCCATTCCACACCATGGGGCCATTGGAACTCGCTGTGCATGCCCTTGCATACAACATGCCTTCAGGTGACCACTATGCTCGGGTGGGGGCACGCTGCGCTCACTGCCACTCCCGCAGCACTTGCGCATCTTCGGGAACCCCATGCCTGAGGGGCTGCCTGTGATCACTGCCAAAGCCTGCAGTCTTTTAAATCTTCTTGGGTGGCTCCATGCCCTTGGAGAATGTCCACAATTACTGCTGCAGCACACTGCCGTTTACATCTTCTTGGGCAGCAATGTTCCCTGGGAGGCCATCCACGACCATTGCCACTGCCAAAGCCCACAGCATTTTAAACCCCCATGGTCGACCACCGTGCTCTGTGGGCCACCCACCATCACTGCTATAGTCTGCAGTTTTTAGATCTTCTTGGGTGGCCAATGTCCTGGAGACCTGCCCACGATCAATGCCACAGCCTGCAGCCTTTCAAATATTCTTGGGCAAAAGCATGCCTTGGGGGACCACCCATGACTACCACCATGCCCTGGCACCATTTGTTTCTTTAGACTGAATCACTGTTACGATGGGGATGCCACCATCATCAACTGCCATGCCACAGCATGCTGGGTTTGATAGTACAGCCTTGCTCCTTCTCCGTTGCACCAGATTGATGCTCGAGGAAGGCCGCATAATCAAAGGGGTGCCGGCCAGCATGCCATAGACCACATCTTCCCCTGGACAATGATGAAGGAGCGACCCAGGACTTCTTTTCACCTGGGCCTCTCTGGCAGGCCAGGGCTTTCCTTCAACTGGGTCACTTTGGCAACACAGTCCATCCTCAAACTCCTCCAGCTTTACCTCACAAGCTGCCCTCTCATACATGGACCAGGATGCCTTACCTTTCATGCCACATCCCAGCTGGCCAAAGGGCATGACATCAGTGGTTTGGCCCGCCTTCAAGACCCCATGGGTGCCCAGGCTACTCTAGTGATGACAAGAAAATGTGTGGAGTCACAAACAGAATACTTGTGCGCTATTTATCACTACTATATTCAGAAAAGGCGTCTCTAGCAGCAATTCCGTACCCACCAACCCATCCACAAAGGCTGGCAACAATTAACAATAGTATAATGAAAACGGGGGTAGGAATGCGCTTGACACTGTTAAACTAAAGTAAATCAACAGTCTTGCTGAATACAATGTTTTTAATAATAAAGCTTTCTTTAAAGAACAGCCGACACGTGTTTCGACACTTAGGTCGTTTTCAAGGCTGGTTAACACACATCGTAAATAAGAATAATATAGATGTTCAAAAAGATAACAAAGAAATAATCATTGAATACATAGCAGTAGAAAGATAATCGTTAAAATAAAGTACACATCGATATTCCAAAACGATAACGGAAATGCAAAAATAAAATAAAATGAATAAACATACCAGGAAAACATGCAGAGGGCGAGGTACAGCAGTTGTGGATCAGTAAAAACACAGTGAAATCAAAGATAACAAGAAAAGAAACGATTTAGAAAAAGATATAGACAATGTTCAGATGAGAAATCATCCATACGTATTACAGTTGGTACTCAAATATCATCTTAAAACTAACTGTAGCCAGCACCCCGTGGCACAACCACATGCGAGCCCAGACACCAGGAAAAAAAAAAAAAAAAAACACAAAAAAACAAAGTGCTAATCACAGTCCAGAATAACCCAAAATTAAATGGAGGGATATTGTAAATACAGCATCAGCTAATATTACGTGATACTAAATAATTAAAAGATACCAATTATATAGAGTAGCATAAGGATAATGCAAAATTCCTTTCGATGATAATATGATACAGAAAAGTCACTTACCACACAAAACTAAAGATCATCAATTAGCTGGTTATATCCTATTCAAAGTAAAAATATATAAAACAAAAATAGAACTCAGTACAGGAGCTATGAAATCAATTGAACAAAATGATGAGGACTAAAATAAATCACTCACCGGATCAAAATATTGAAAAAGTTCCCATCACTTGGGAAATATGGCGAAATGCAAAAGAACAAGGTACTAGTTGCCGTATTGGCCGACTGAATTATATAGCCTGAAAGGAAACCGGATCTAATAAGAAAGCTGTCGATTTCAATCAGTTAAAGATTCAATATTCACCAAGAGGAAATTACTTACTCGATATATCGAGTGAGAAACATATATACCAGGATAAATTCAACCGTCAATGATCGAAAGCTTCCAAGATAAAGTGTGTCGCTAAAGACGTCACAGAAGTGACGGCGACGTAAGTGGAGGCGCGTTACGTCGCTCTGGTGACGTATTGTATCAACAAGGTGACGGTAGCCGTACGCAGTGCGCCCCGGTCGCAGGCTATGACGTCAGATATCAACATAGTTTCGAAAAGGTGACTTACAGTGCCCGATAATTGCCGGAAAATCCTCACAACCATTTAACGTGAACTCCATGAATATGGTATACAAACAGATTCCAAATTAGACTAAAGAGTAATATAAAAATTACTGGTGGTCGGACACGCATGAGAGGTGAGCCACGGTGATAACTGGCCCCAATCAGATAGATGTTCAAAACAGTGATGCACATGCATGAAAAAAACAACCTTTCTGCTCACAAAATTCAATATTGATAAGGTAAGCCTTATTTAGAGAAAAACATGCATCTCATGATCTGAATTCAACCCACGTGTTGTGCATCTCAAAAGACAAATTAATTTGGCTTCCATCTGTCGCAGTTTAAGCTGGAGATTGCCGCCTCTTTTCCCTTTATGTGCTTTCTGCAGACCAATAAAGCGCAAATCAGTGATTGAGTCCAATTGATGCTCTACTTGCCAATGAATTGCTAATGGTGATTTGGGTTCACACATCCTGAGGCTGGCCAAGTGTTCCCTGATGCGTATTCGAGGCTGACGGATGGTACTGCCCACATAGAGTTTGCCACATACACATACAATGGCATATACCACATGGGTAGATCTGCAATTAATGTAGTCCTTAATGGACACTCTAGTTCCAAATTTATCAGTGAAAATTTCACACTTGGGAAACGCCCAGGCACATTGATTGCAATTTCCACATTTACGAAAGCCCGTCAGTTGTTGTAACCAGGAAGTTTCTGTGGTTTTGTTATCAAAGAATGATGGACTCACCCGTGATTTAATAGTTGGTGATCTTAAATAAGTAAATTTCGGTTTAGGAGTCAGGTATGGCTCTAGATCCTTGTCAAGTCTCAGGATGTGCCAATGTTTGGCAACCAATTTGTACATCATGGAAGAATCAGACGTAAATGGGGTAACCAAAGAAATATGGGGTAAAGAGTCTTTAGATTTGGCTGCCTTGTTCAAGAGGTCTGGTTGAGTGACACCAATGAATTTAGCATGTGCTTCATTGATTACAGAGGCTTTGTATCCTCTGTTCAAAAAACGTTGACTAATAATATTAGATTCTTTGTCAAAGTCGATAGGGCGTGTACAGTTCCGTCTGGCCCTGTGAAACTCACCCGTAGGGATATTATTAATAGTAGTTCGTCGATGGTTGCTCTGTGCTGCTAATACGGAATTCACCTCAGTAGGTTTCCTGTAAGTGCACGTGTAAATTTGTTGATTCTCGACAAATATATGTAAGTCCAAGAAGTCAATTTGTTTACAATCAGATTTGCCAGTGAAATTGATCCCAAAGGTATTAGTATTGGCATAAGTAAGGAAGTCATTGAAGGTATCCTCAGTGCCTTTCCAAATCAAAAAGATATCATCAATAAAACGTCGCCATGTAACAATGTTGGCATGATATTGATTTTGATTCAAAATATGGGTCTCCTCAAAGTATGCCATAAAGAGATTAGCCAGGGAGGGTGCAAACTTGGCTCCCATGGCTACTCCCTTCAGTTGAAGATAGAATTGGTCATTGAAAAGAAAAATATTATTGGCTAGAACAAATTTGAGAAATTGTTTAAGCATAGAGACATGTTCAATATAAGATGCCGAACAATCTTTAAAAACATAATCTAATGTAAGTGATGCCAGATGGTGATCAATATTGGTGTACAAAGCAACAACATCAATGGTAGCTAGCAAAAAGTCTGATTGCCAAGTAATGGCAAAGAGGTCCTTAAGAATATGGGTACTATCTCTGATGTAAGAATTCATTCGTATTACATATGGTTTCAGCACTTCATCCAAATATTTAGACAAGCTCTCTGTAGCCCAATGAATACCGCTCATAATAGGTCTGACCTCAGGTAGAATCTCATAAGGTTTGTGAATTTTAGGTAAAAAATACATAGTTGGTATGGTAGGATCAGTAATTAACAAAAAATCTTTTTCATCATCAGTTAAGAATCCTTTAGAATGCCAATGAGAAATCAGATCAATTAAATTTGACACAACACGTTTAGTGGGATCAGATTTAAGAGTGAGATAGCAGCCAGGGGTTGAAAGATGTTTGAGACCCATGGAAATGTAATCAGAAGTATTCAGAATGACAATGTTGCCTCCCTTATCTGCCTCTTTAATTACAATACTACTGTCATCGGCTAATTCTTGAAGAGCAGTTTTTTGATTTTTGGTAAGATTGGATTTAAAATGGGGTTTGGAGTGCTTGTCCATATATTGATGGATATCTCGAGTCAAAGCTTGATTAAATGTCTCAATGACATTGTCTCCAATAAATTGAGGTGTAAACTTAGATTTCGGTTTAAATTCCATGATATCCAAGTGCAATGGATTGATATTCAAATCATGGATAACATTAGAGGTGTCACGACCGGCTTCCTGATCCAAGGAAACCAAAGTTTCAATGGTTTTAAGGTCTGAAATGCTGAAAGTACTCGGGGGATCAGGTTTGGGTTTAGGTTTGTACATAGTAACCTGTGTTGCAAAATATTTTTTGAGCTTAAGTTTTCTCAGAAATTTGTAAAGGTCAATCTGAAAATTGATGAAATTGGTACACACACTGGGTGAAAATGATAAACCTTTATTCAGGGCAGATATTTCATGATCAGTCAAGTTACGATTGGAAAGATTAGTAACTAAGTCAACATCAACTATTGTCCCAAACGTTTTCTGGAGCGAGTCAAGATGCCCGGTCGGGCTAGTTCCTCGTCTGAGCTGCCACTTCCGCTTCCGCTTGCCCCCCCTCCTGCCCCTGGTATGTTTAGAGGTATTGGAGTAAATACTGTTGGTGTTTTGGTGAAACGAACTTGTTTGGTATTTGCGAATCTTACATTCCCTTTTTTGTATCTCCGAATTTCCCCTAAAAAATGTTTACCCTTTAAATTAGGTTCATTAGTTGGAACGTCATCCGTTGGTAATTCACTGAAGTCTGTTTCAGAATCGAGATCCGAACTTGCAGGGGTAGTGTTAGCTGAGGTCGTTGCTGAGGCGGATTTACCGCCAATATTAATATTGTCATATTTGGTTTGAAATGTATAGACCCTATCTTGACGATAATCCTTATCGTCTCGGAAAAACTTTCTGCATTTACGTAGTTTAATTTCATCCTGATATTCAACCAAGATTTCATGCATTTTGTCAAAATTCTTACGTTTGGTTTCTTCAGCATTTGGCATTTTAGTAATCTCATCTTTGAGTGCTGTGATTTGGGTAAGAACCCTTTTGTGTTCTCTAGTGGCATGTAAAATTAATAATTCTATCATGTTCTTAGAGCTTTGATTAAGGTTATCTACCCACTGTTCCGCTAAGTCTGCATCCTCTTCATTATCAAAATTCGGAAATGTTAAGTTGCGTAGGCCCCTCGGGATAAGATTGTTTTCAAGATAATTAGTGAGGGAAGCCTGCTCCCAGTATTTATTGATTTCTTTCTTGGATAATCTTTCAAGTCGGATAAATTTCTGTTTAAGAGTTTCAGAAACTTTAGTGTTATTGGCAAAGGCATTAGCAGTACTGCCCCGTGGGGCAAATAGGGCCGCTCTATCCTGGTCCCTGTTGGCCATATAGTCAGCCATTATTAATAGAGTGATGGTCAGCTGGCACAGGTAAAAAGTGACAAAATACAGTGACAAGAAAATGTGTGGAGTCACAAACAGAATACTTGTGCGCTATTTATCACTACTATATTCAGAAAAGGCGTCTCTAGCAGCAATTCCGTACCCACCAACCCATCCACAAAGGCTGGCAACAATTAACAATAGTATAATGAAAACGGGGGTAGGAATGCGCTTGACACTGTTAAACTAAAGTAAATCAACAGTCTTGCTGAATACAATGTTTTTAATAATAAAGCTTTCTTTAAAGAACAGCCGACACGTGTTTCGACACTTAGGTCGTTTTCAAGGCTGGTTAACACACATCGTAAATAAGAATAATATAGATGTTCAAAAAGATAACAAAGAAATAATCATTGAATACATAGCAGTAGAAAGATAATCGTTAAAATAAAGTACACATCGATATTCCAAAACGATAACGGAAATGCAAAAATAAAATAAAATGAATAAACATACCAGGAAAACATGCAGAGGGCGAGGTACAGCAGTTGTGGATCAGTAAAAACACAGTGAAATCAAAGATAACAAGAAAAGAAACGATTTAGAAAAAGATATAGACAATGTTCAGATGAGAAATCATCCATACGTATTACAGTTGGTACTCAAATATCATCTTAAAACTAACTGTAGCCAGCACCCCGTGGCACAACCACATGCGAGCCCAGACACCAGGAAAAAAAAAAAAAAAAACACAAAAAAACAAAGTGCTAATCACAGTCCAGAATAACCCAAAATTAAATGGAGGGATATTGTAAATACAGCATCAGCTAATATTACGTGATACTAAATAATTAAAAGATACCAATTATATAGAGTAGCATAAGGATAATGCAAAATTCCTTTCGATGATAATATGATACAGAAAAGTCACTTACCACACAAAACTAAAGATCATCAATTAGCTGGTTATATCCTATTCAAAGTAAAAATATATAAAACAAAAATAGAACTCAGTACAGGAGCTATGAAATCAATTGAACAAAATGATGAGGACTAAAATAAATCACTCACCGGATCAAAATATTGAAAAAGTTCCCATCACTTGGGAAATATGGCGAAATGCAAAAGAACAAGGTACTAGTTGCCGTATTGGCCGACTGAATTATATAGCCTGAAAGGAAACCGGATCTAATAAGAAAGCTGTCGATTTCAATCAGTTAAAGATTCAATATTCACCAAGAGGAAATTACTTACTCGATATATCGAGTGAGAAACATATATACCAGGATAAATTCAACCGTCAATGATCGAAAGCTTCCAAGATAAAGTGTGTCGCTAAAGACGTCACAGAAGTGACGGCGACGTAAGTGGAGGCGCGTTACGTCGCTCTGGTGACGTATTGTATCAACAAGGTGACGGTAGCCGTACGCAGTGCGCCCCGGTCGCAGGCTATGACGTCAGATATCAACATAGTTTCGAAAAGGTGACTTACAGTGCCCGATAATTGCCGGAAAATCCTCACAACCATTTAACGTGAACTCCATGAATATGGTATACAAACAGATTCCAAATTAGACTAAAGAGTAATATAAAAATTACTGGTGGTCGGACACGCATGAGAGGTGAGCCACGGTGATAACTGGCCCCAATCAGATAGATGTTCAAAACAGTGATGCACATGCATGAAAAAAACAACCTTTCTGCTCACAAAATTCAATATTGATAAGGTAAGCCTTATTTAGAGAAAAACATGCATCTCATGATCTGAATTCAACCCACGTGTTGTGCATCTCAAAAGACAAATTAATTTGGCTTCCATCTGTCGCAGTTTAAGCTGGAGATTGCCGCCTCTTTTCCCTTTATGTGCTTTCTGCAGACCAATAAAGCGCAAATCAGTGATTGAGTCCAATTGATGCTCTACTTGCCAATGAATTGCTAATGGTGATTTGGGTTCACACATCCTGAGGCTGGCCAAGTGTTCCCTGATGCGTATTCGAAGCTGACGGATGGTACTGCCCACATAGAGTTTGCCACATACACATACAATGGCATATACCACATGGGTAGATCTGCAATTAATGTAGTCCTTAATGGACACTCTAGTTCCAAATTTATCAGTGAAAATTTCACACTTGGGAAACGCCCAGGCACATTGATTGCAATTTCCACATTTACGAAAGCCCGTCAGTTGTTGTAACCAGGAAGTTTCTGTGGTTTTGTTATCAAAGAATGATGGACTCACCCGTGATTTAATAGTTGGTGATCTTAAATAAGTAAATTTCGGTTTAGGAGTCAGGTATGGCTCTAGATCCTTGTCAAGTCTCAGGATGTGCCAATGTTTGGCAACCAATTTGTACATCATGGAAGAATCAGACGTAAATGGGGTAACCAAAGAAATATGGGGTAAAGAGTCTTTAGATTTGGCTGCCTTGTTCAAGAGGTCTGGTTGAGTGACACCAATGAATTTAGCATGTGCTTCATTGATTACAGAGGCTTTGTATCCTCTGTTCAAAAAACGTTGACTAATAATATTAGATTCTTTGTCAAAGTCGATAGGGCGTGTACAGTTCCGTCTGGCCCTGTGAAACTCACCCGTAGGGATATTATTAATAGTAGTTCGTCGATGGTTGCTCTGTGCTGCTAATACGGAATTCACCTCAGTAGGTTTCCTGTAAGTGCACGTGTAAATTTGTTGATTCTCGACAAATATATGTAAGTCCAAGAAGTCAATTTGTTTACAATCAGATTTGCCAGTGAAATTGATCCCAAAGGTATTAGTATTGGCATAAGTAAGGAAGTCATTGAAGGTATCCTCAGTGCCTTTCCAAATCAAAAAGATATCATCAATAAAACGTCGCCATGTAACAATGTTGGCATGATATTGATTTTGATTCAAAATATGGGTCTCCTCAAAGTATGCCATAAAGAGATTAGCCAGGGAGGGTGCAAACTTGGCTCCCATGGCTACTCCCTTCAGTTGAAGATAGAATTGGTCATTGAAAAGAAAAATATTATTGGCTAGAACAAATTTGAGAAATTGTTTAAGCATAGAGACATGTTCAATATAAGATGCCGAACAATCTTTAAAAACATAATCTAATGTAAGTGATGCCAGATGGTGATCAATATTGGTGTACAAAGCAACAACATCAATGGTAGCTAGCAAAAAGTCTGATTGCCAAGTAATGGCAAAGAGGTCCTTAAGAATATGGGTACTATCTCTGATGTAAGAATTCATTCGTATTACATATGGTTTCAGCACTTCATCCAAATATTTAGACAAGCTCTCTGTAGCCCAATGAATACCGCTCATAATAGGTCTGACCTCAGGTAGAATCTCATAAGGTTTGTGAATTTTAGGTAAAAAATACATAGTTGGTATGGTAGGATCAGTAATTAACAAAAAATCTTTTTCATCATCAGTTAAGAATCCTTTAGAATGCCAATGAGAAATCAGATCAATTAAATTTGACACAACACGTTTAGTGGGATCAGATTTAAGAGTGAGATAGCAGCCAGGGGTTGAAAGATGTTTGAGACCCATGGAAATGTAATCAGAAGTATTCAGAATGACAATGTTGCCTCCCTTATCTGCCTCTTTAATTACAATACTACTGTCATCGGCTAATTCTTGAAGAGCAGTTTTTTGATTTTTGGTAAGATTGGATTTAAAATGGGGTTTGGAGTGCTTGTCCATATATTGATGGATATCTCGAGTCAAAGCTTGATTAAATGTCTCAATGACATTGTCTCCAATAAATTGAGGTGTAAACTTAGATTTCGGTTTAAATTCCATGATATCCAAGTGCAATGGATTGATATTCAAATCATGGATAACATTAGAGGTGTCACGACCGGCTTCCTGATCCAAGGAAACCAAAGTTTCAATGGTTTTAAGGTCTGAAATGCTGAAAGTACTCGGGGGATCAGGTTTGGGTTTGGGTTTAGGTTTGTACATAGTAACCTGTGTTGCAAAATATTTGACTTCCTTACTTATGCCAATACTAATACCTTTGGGATCAATTTCACTGGCAAATCTGATTGTAAACAAATTGACTTCTTGGACTTACATATATTTGTCGAGAATCAACAAATTTACACGTGCACTTACAGGAAACCTACTGAGGTGAATTCCGTATTAGCAGCACAGAGCAACCATCGACGAACTACTATTAATAATATCCCTACGGGTGAGTTTCACAGGGCCAGACGGAACTGTACACGCCCTATCGACTTTGACAAAGAATCTAATATTATTAGTCAACGTTTTTTGAACAGAGGATACAAAGCCTCTGTAATCAATGAAGCACATGCTAAATTCATTGGTGTCACTCAACCAGACCTCTTGAACAAGGCAGCCAAATCTAAAGACTCTTTACCCCATATTTCTTTGGTTACCCCATTTACGTCTGATTCTTCCATGATGTACAAATTGGTTGCCAAACATTGGCACATCCTGAGACTTGACAAGGATCTAGAGCCATACCTGACTCCTAAACCGAAATTTACTTATTTAAGATCACCAACTATTAAATCACGGGTGAGTCCATCATTCTTTGATAACAAAACCACAGAAACTTCCTGGTTACAACAACTGACGGGCTTTCGTAAATGTGGAAATTGCAATCAATGTGCCTGGGCGTTTCCCAAGTGTGAAATTTTCACTGATAAATTTGGAACTAGAGTGTCCATTAAGGACTACATTAATTGCAGATCTACCCATGTGGTATATGCCATTGTATGTGTATGTGGCAAACTCTATGTGGGCAGTACCATCCGTCAGCTTCGAATACGCATCAGGGAACACTTGGCCAGCCTCAGGATGTGTGAACCCAAATCACCATTAGCAATTCATTGGCAAGTAGAGCATCAATTGGACTCAATCACTGATTTGCGCTTTATTGGTCTGCAGAAAGCACATAAAGGGAAAAGAGGCGGCAATCTCCAGCTTAAACTGCGACAGATGGAAGCCAAATTAATTTGTCTTTTGAGATGCACAACACGTGGGTTGAATTCAGATCATGAGATGCATGTTTTTCTCTAAATAAGGCTTACCTTATCAATATTGAATTTTGTGAGCAGAAAGGTTGTTTTTTTCATGCATGTGCATCACTGTTTTGAACATCTATCTGATTGGGGCCAGTTATCACCGTGGCTCACCTCTCATGCGTGTCCGACCACCAGTAATTTTTATATTACTCTTTAGTCTAATTTGGAATCTGTTTGTATACCATATTCATGGAGTTCACGTTAAATGGTTGTGAGGATTTTCCGGCAATTATCGGGCACTGTAAGTCACCTTTTCGAAACTATGTTGATATCTGACGTCATAGCCTGCGACCGGGGCGCACTGCGTACGGCTACCGTCACCTTGTTGATACAATACGTCACCAGAGCGACGTAACGCGCCTCCACTTACGTCGCCGTCACTTCTGTGACGTCTTTAGCGACACACTTTATCTTGGAAGCTTTCGATCATTGACGGTTGAATTTATCCTGGTATATATGTTTCTCACTCGATATATCGAGTAAGTAATTTCCTCTTGGTGAATATTGAATCTTTAACTGATTGAAATCGACAGCTTTCTTATTAGATCCGGTTTCCTTTCAGGCTATATAATTCAGTCGGCCAATACGGCAACTAGTACCTTGTTCTTTTGCATTTCGCCATATTTCCCAAGTGATGGGAACTTTTTCAATATTTTGATCCGGTGAGTGATTTATTTTAGTCCTCATCATTTTGTTCAATTGATTTCATAGCTCCTGTACTGAGTTCTATTTTTGTTTTATATATTTTTACTTTGAATAGGATATAACCAGCTAATTGATGATCTTTAGTTTTGTGTGGTAAGTGACTTTTCTGTATCATATTATCATCGAAAGGAATTTTGCATTATCCTTATGCTACTCTATATAATTGGTATCTTTTAATTATTTAGTATCACGTAATATTAGCTGATGCTGTATTTACAATATCCCTCCATTTAATTTTGGGTTATTCTGGACTGTGATTAGCACTTTGTTTTTTTGTGTTTTTTTTTTTTTTTTTTCCTGGTGTCTGGGCTCGCATGTGGTTGTGCCACGGGGTGCTGGCTACAGTTAGTTTTAAGATGATATTTGAGTACCAACTGTAATACGTATGGATGATTTCTCATCTGAACATTGTCTATATCTTTTTCTAAATCGTTTCTTTTCTTGTTATCTTTGATTTCACTGTGTTTTTACTGATCCACAACTGCTGTACCTCGCCCTCTGCATGTTTTCCTGGTATGTTTATTCATTTTATTTTATTTTTGCATTTCCGTTATCGTTTTGGAATATCGATGTGTACTTTATTTTAACGATTATCTTTCTACTGCTATGTATTCAATGATTATTTCTTTGTTATCTTTTTGAACATCTATATTATTCTTATTTACGATGTGTGTTAACCAGCCTTGAAAACGACCTAAGTGTCGAAACACGTGTCGGCTGTTCTTTAAAGAAAGCTTTATTATTAAAAACATTGTATTCAGCAAGACTGTTGATTTACTTTAGTTTAACAGTGTCAAGCGCATTCCTACCCCCGTTTTCATTATACTACTCTAGTGATGATCATGCCCTAGGGTGCCACTCAAGGGCATAGCCCACCAGAAAACGGATAGTCTCTCTCCTCTATCACTCTCTTATTTTTTTCTCCATCCGCTCTTGAACATTTTTCCTAATGGTTTTTCTCTTTGGAAAACTCTCCCACATTCAACCTTCTACTAGGGTAGGATAGTTCTGTTTCCATATTGTTGTCCTATTTTTCTTTTGTTCCTGCAACATGCCATCCACTCGCTTGGCAGGGTGAATGGATTAGTCCAGGTAAGTCCAGTACAATAAACACACCAAATACTACACACTCACACTGAATAAAGTAGTTTATTGACCACACACTGATGTTTGATTCTTCATTTCTAATTTCCTCTTAGGGGACAAGTATGTAGCCGTCTCTAGCCGACCCCATTTGGGCAGCTGGCTACACCAGATGTCAATTCAATGTCGATATAACAAATTTACAAATATAACCACTCAATCTATAGCTAATGCAGTAAAAGTGAACTTACTATGATCTCAGATGTGTTTTATGAACATCATCCACTTTCGTTTCCATACTCTTTTGTTTTTTACAATTTGGACTATCATAATCAACAGGGCAGAGTATGAGTAGAAACATTTGATAAACAGTATAGTTGACAGCTTCACATATTGATATTGTATATATGAAGGAAATAAACACAAACATTCTGTATGTCATATACTGAGTGAACATAAATAGGTTGCATATCCACTTCATTATTTTGATGGGCTGGTATCAGACTCCGAATTAAGCAGGGACGCCAACTAATTGTAAAAAAGACCATACATGAACATCAGTACTTCGAGGACAGCTCAATATATGTGTCTTCATGCACGTAAAAGATTAATGAACCAGGCCGCTGCCATGAGGGAAGGGTGTAATGCACATCGAGTGCAAAGCTGCCTAACTGCATTTCGCCAACAGTGCAAGTGCAACTAAGTGGCATATTTGTTTAGAGAATGTAGGAGAGCAAACATAGAAAAGAATCAGAATACATTGATTCTCCAGGCATCATAGATCATTTCTGCAGCACTAGACACCAGTAGTATTGAACATATGTGCACGGCCAAGTCAAATACACACAATCTGCCTCTGTCCAAGGGATTACATGTCTTGATCTAGTGTGCAGTTTCAGTAAATTTGATGACGGAATTCATACTGCAATAACTGTTAAAAAAGATAAGCTTTTTTCATGCAAATTCTAGCTCATACATCTTCTAATGTTATGCCCAATACCTTTTTCCAACAAACATTTCGAAATGTGGGATTTAGTCTCCATTGCATAATTTATTTGTAAATTGAAGAAACAGCCATGCATGTGCTAGGTGCTTGAGTGATGTATTTAAGCACAGTGCTAATCTCTGTGGGCACAGGGAATGCTGGAAAATAAGCTGCCATCTCACGCTTAATAGGTAGCAGGGTTTGCTGTCAAACCACGTATTTCTTTTAGTTTAATTTGTTTCTATTTGTTTTCCAGATAACATAACCTTACAACCACGCCATTCAACCCACTTGCATCCCCCAACGGCCGCCCTGCCAGATCCAGTCCTTGCCCTTATGCATCTACGCAACATATGTCTCTGCTCGTGAGATTCCCAATATGCAAAGTCTTTGAGTGCACATGGTTTCTCTAATGTCATTTTGCAGGAAAGGCAGGGCTAATCCCCATTCTGTCTTGAAGCAGGGTTGTTCACACTGGACCAAGTATGTCACCCATTCCATGGCTACGAAGTTCCATATTTGGAGATCCAATCCTGTTCCACTGGTGGGTTTACATGTTTCCATCTCTGAGCTGCCACCAGAACAACTGGCATGGACAGAATCATATATGCTTTCCATTGCAGTTGTCTAAAGTATGTATGCTCTGGGCCCTTTAGTCCCCAAATACAGTCTTCCAAGTCTCTACCCATTTGCGCCCCAAACACCTCTGTAACCCTGGTGTTGCCCCCCACCCAGAACTGAGTGATTTTAGGGCACCCACACCAGATGTGTACCCAATCCCCACTACCCCCACAGCCTCTCCAGCATGTCGAAGGAATTGTGGGCAAAATCTCTGTAATTTCCAGGAGTGTAGTGCCATTGTACCATCACATAAGCCACATGCCCTGTATTTGCAATGCCCTATCCGGTCTTCCACCTATCGTACACAGGGAATTTATTCACTGCCTCCAAAGGCTGCCCCTGTACTGTCCCTTCGCACCCCTGAAAAAACCCCACTGGGTGGCTGTGATTGGTGCTTTTGAGCTGGTTGCGGGTTGCTACGGCCTCGGGAGTTCTTCTAATTAGGGAACTCGCATTTGGGCCCATGAAACAGGCCTGTATGATGGGGTATCACGCAGAGCTTGGATGGGATGGGGAGGGGCTGGCACAGCAGGCGACCAGTTCCCTAGTTAGAGTAGCAGCCGCTGCATTCACCACCAGGTTTCCAATCGTCTTTCAGTTGTGGAGGGCTGGGGCAGGTCTGCCTCCACTGCCTCAAACCACCATCCAGTGTCCTCCCTGCCACTACAATGCTCACTAGGCTGTGATCGTCTGTTGCAGTATATCCTCACTTCGGTAACATTGCAGCAACCCCCCTGGCATCAGTTGTTGCTCGCATCTCCTAACCTGCAGATTTGAAGTTTATTGTATGTGCTGTATTGTTTCTGATGCCGGAACAGTCCTTACTGCACCCGGGGATACATCTTGGAATTGGTCAAGCCACCTATTTCTGAAAAGTATTTCATAGTGAGGAATTTCCTATTGACATATAAAATGTCTGAAGACCCCACCCCCTAGGAGTTCAATTGCCTAACTATTAATGTATTATATGCAAAGGGTAACCCCGGAATTATTTAAAAGATATATAGTGGAGGCCAACGAAACCTTATCTGCAGCTAGGTTCAAACCCATATGGTGAAGGAGATTAGCTTCACCACATTTTTGTAGCGTCTGAATAAAAATTGCTTCTAGTTTTTCAGGAGCTGCTGCTATACAGATAACCTATTGCTTCCCACTGGCGGGGACAGTGCCAATGTAAAGCAGGCTGTGTTTGGGGAGGAAGGATAGCTCAGGGGCAACGTGTTGTCTTGGAAGCAAGACAACACAACACAGGTTTGAATCCAGATCCCGTGCTTAGAAACCACGTTATAAAAGAACAGTTATATTATAATTGCAATGTACTATGTTAGGTATTCCTAGGCCACACACTGAGATGCCCTGCCAGACAGAGTAGCCTAATCATAGAGGACAAAAAGCAATAGAAAACGATGCAGCAGATTCAATGGTTTATTCATAAAAAGATAGAAACATTTTGGTTGAATTACCATTTGCTTTAGTGAAGGTCTGCCCATGAGAGAAATCGGAAACACAATTTCCCTTTCCTCCTTATATGCTTGTGTCAAGTAGTAATAGGAAATAATTGGCCCAATAAAGAGTAGTACTAGCTTTACGTATGTGGATTCCCAGGTAACGTACCATTTTCTAAGGTTCTATGTGATTATAACGAATAAAAAACAGAGAGGTATTTTATAACACAACTTTTACAACAAAAAAATACTGAATGTTCTTTTTTAATTTGTATTTGGGGTTCCCAACCCACCTGTTTCCCTATGTTTGTAACTCCACCCCAACTCACTCTCCACCCGTTTTAACCCCTTACCCCACCCTGTATAATATTTAATACAAATGTGGTATTTCTTGTTGTAAACGTTTTCGTTATTAAATACCTCACTATTTTGTAGTTGATATAATCACTGGATTCCGTTTCTTGGCCCAACTTCAATCCCAAGTCTGCACTATTTTTTGAGGTTGGCATTGTATGGGTATGAAATACATATTTACTCAAACTTAGAATTGGACAAACTCTTTGATTTCTTTCACTTTTTCAGTGAGATTATCCTTAGTGGTGCGGACTTGAACCAGGAGGTTGCCTGCATTCAAGAAAAGTTTCACATTTCAACTGAAGAACTGGAGCCTTTTATCTGCATGTTTACTCCTGCAGAACCCATGCCATAGGCTCTTCAATATGGTAAAAAGCAGAGGCGCCAAAGGTCATCTCTATTTCATGCCATTCTTTCATAAGCTAGTCATCAGGTCGCCATACAATGATCTCCCCCAAGAAATAAAGCACTAACCAACTCTCGTCCTCTCCAGCACTGCAAATTTAGAAATTCGCCCAACACATTCAAATCCCTTTTTGGCATCAAATAGCACTTTGTATAGAAATGGTATTAAAGCACACAAACAAGTAATATTATTCGAATCAATGTAGAAAAAGAGAAGTTATCCACTGGAGGCCCACTGGTGGTCGTTGCCAAAGCCATACAGAAGACTGAGGTATTATACAGGAAAACATTATTTCACCCAGTTCCCAAAGACAAGGGCATACCACTCCTTTACATTTCTGAATTCTCGAGACAGAGTCTGCACCTGCGTAGGATCATTTGTAGTAATTGGAAACATTTACATTACGATCCTCAGCTCCAGACATTGTTTCCCAAACCACCTATGATGGCTACAGGAGAGGACAAAATCTGAGATATAGACTGGTGAGAGCTGAAAGGAATCGCCCAGATATGCAAACGACGCTCATGAAACAAAAAAAGGACACATATCCGTATCTGCAGTGCAGTAACTGCAACAATGTCATTAAAGGCAACACAATCCAACACCATCACACTGGTCAAAAAAAAGCTCTCAAAAACTTTGCCACATGCAGCAGCAGAGGAGCGATCTCCGCTATAAAATGCCCGTGTGGATTCCAATATGTTGGACAAACTATCAGATGTTAATCTATTAATTATCATTAGTACCCCGGCGAGAGACAATCAGAATGCAACAAGCATTGTGATTGGGTCTCGCCAGGTCCCTACCCGGCCGGGAATCCCTCCGTCGGGATTCCACGGCCTTTTTCCCCGGCGGGGGGCGTGGCAGCCCCTCAGCTAACGAAGCCATCCCCGCTCCGAGCCTCCCCGCGGCTGAGAGGCTGCCTTCGCCCCCCGCCGGGGACTCGGGTAAGTCTTTTTTTATTTTTTTATTTTTCCCTTCCCTTCCCTCCCCTCCCTACCACCCGCCCCCCAACTTACCTTCTTGATCCTGCGGCCCCAGTGGGGGACGAGGGAAGCCTCCAGCCTTGTGGAGACTCGGAGCGGGGCCATCCCTGCTCTGCGCCTCCACACGGCTGGGGACTTCCCTCGTTCCCCACTGGGGACGCAGTGCTCACTTTGCTCTGGTCCTTACCTATGGGCCCCGGGGCATTAACTGAGTCGGTATTGCCCCCGCTGCTCGAGTTCTATTGCTAAAGTAGACATGTTTTTGCTTGTCAAGTATCATTTGATTGGATCATTCCCAATTACATTGTCTCATCTGATTCCAATAATGCCTGCACTTTGTCTCAGGGTTCCTAATTCTTTGCCTACTATGTGGACCTTCTCCTCTAACCTTCTTTTCTCATTTGGCGAGATATGTAGATTTTTCAGAATGCACTGCTTTGAGTTATGAAATGTGTGAGAATTGTTATTATGTTATTCTTTGTACATAGCAATATATGCTTGTTTCTTTAAAATCGTGTTCACTCTTTAACATTGATTTATATAATCTTCCAGTATTAATTTGAATACACAGGTGTGTTTACATCCTTCAGTTATTTTGATATGATCGCAGCAATAAGATTTACGGTACTCCACGGTCTCACTGCATGTTATTCGAGTCTTTTTTTATGTTTGTGTCTATATTT
The DNA here is from genome assembly GCF_040938575.1 of Ambystoma mexicanum. NCBI lineage: Eukaryota > Metazoa > Chordata > Amphibia > Caudata > Ambystomatidae > Ambystoma > Ambystoma mexicanum. The sequence goes on from NC_090922.1 coordinate 777,247,515, forward strand.
GCTATTATTTACTTACTTTAAAACAGGATTTTCCCTGTTTTCTAAACCACACAGTTGATGTTTTTACACCCCCTCATTTGTTTCTATGACTGTAGGCTCCCAGTGTATTTCCTAGTCCTCTTTCTACCTTTGCTACTGGTTTCCATAACTACAAAATCACGTTACTTTACTTTCAATGTTTAGTCTTGCTTTACTTTTTCCTACCTGTTTCTATGGTTACTTATACCACTACAATAATGTCGGCGTCCTCTGCTACGGCATTCTTTGTGTTCCAGGGTGCACAATTTACAGGTCAGACTGTATATCCACATGTGTATTCATTGAAATTATCCACTTTTTATGTTACAAGTATGGACCTATCGTTACAGCTTTTCTGACGACTCTCCTGGAGTGTGCGACGATAATTATTTGTTATGATCATAGACCCGTCATTGGATGAATAGTGCCTATTATCCTGAGGTTCTTTCCAGAATATTCTTCCACTTTTTTTCTGCTTGAGATGTACATTACATGTGTTTAGGCTTTGTTATTTCCCATTTCTAGAAGAAATCACGGGGCACCACCCACGATCCCCATGCGACTGAGTGGTTTCCGACTTTCTTAACTTGTGACGGAGCAGTTGCTCATGTCCTTGTGAGGTAAACTTTTGGCTTTCTGAATATTTTGACTCCATGTCTCCTCTGGCATGTTACACATGGTGATATTATCCAAATGCACCATATCAATGTAATTCGGCTATTGACACTACTCCTTTAGATGCCCTCACTTGGTCTGTTTTGTTTAACATACTTTATTGTTTTGCATGTTAACCACCTTCTGGCTGAGTGAACACAGATGTAGATACGTTTATTCTTGAGATTTTATCATTATTATAATATTTAATTTGAACTCTGAAATATTCATAATACATGGTCAGACTAGGTTTGATCATTTACCATCTCAGGTTTTCCCATCTAGAGTTTTTCATTATTAACTACATTACCCATTAACTATGCTTATATATAATTTAATTTTCAAATATACCTATAGTGTTATTTCATCTTATTGTATTGTAGATATTTGATTTGCACCTGATGAAGGGAGTGTTTTCCCAAAATGTGTTGTGCAGCATTAATCTGAAAATCCAACCTTATCACTATCATTTTTTTTTTGTATTTTCTTTTGTTAAAATGTATTTATTTGTTTTTGTCGAGAACAAATTCAAGACATTTACAAATAATCCCTATTACATAAGTAATAATTGTTAAAACAAGAGTGCAGTTTAAAATTGAAACAGGCACAAAAAAGTAAACATAAAATATAAACACAAATAAGATATATCAGACTTTATTTGCTAGATATAGTTCACACAGCAAAATTTGTTTCATTATAACAAGGTTAGATTCATTTGCGTTACTTTTTTCTATTTACAACAGTTGTGTAAATCTTTCAAGTTCAATCTGAATGAATTTTACCAATCGAGTTGTTTTAATTAAGGATGAGTTTGTAGAGCCCCACATGCATTTAGTCCAAATCCACTCTCTAGACTCAATGGTATTTGCTGATGAAAAGGAGTCCAACATATTGCAACAAACGCTTTCAAAGTATGAACAGTACAGGAAGAGATGTTTTAAAGTCTCTGGAGTGTAGTTGCAAAAGCGACCATCTACATTATTGTAGACTACATCCTTTTTGTACCAGTTCTTTTGTCTAACCCGTGTATGCAAAAGATCAAATCTAAACATCATAAAGGTCTGTCGAAGTTTGGCACAAGGACTTAGTATTAAGTATGTCAAGCGTGGTAATTGTTGGTGGACAATTTACAATATTCTGCATATGAACCGTAGCTTTCCATCTTAGAGCATGTATCGGCCCAATCACATTTCAGAATTTTTTTCTTAATTGTTTCTTGTAGCTCTAAATCTTCTACTGGGAGATTTATCTTTTCTAGGATTGTTAACATACGTTCCTTGAATAGTGTGATAGACGGAGGATTGCTATTCATTAACATTTTGTGCAGACTTTCATATAGAGTGTTTCCAGGAGGAAACAGTATTTTTGTGAAATTTAGTAGAAGACGCCAATTATATCGGGCAGAGAGTGAGTTAAGACCAAGTTCATGTCTGAGAATAGCATTAGGCATGGATGAAGGTAGTCCTAAAGTGTATTTCCACATCTGTCCTTGGAGTTGATCCAACAAAGGCCCCAAATCATATAAAAATAACTCGAGACCATATAGAATTATGGCCTCTACTTTTTTCAAGTAGAATTCAAGTAATGGTATTAGCGAAAATTTGCAGATTGTATGTAATAATATCTTCATTTGACATTTTAGAGGTACACATTTAATTGTTAGTAGTTCTTTCATTTTTTTAAAGGGCGTATTCTTTGTTAACATGAACCCCACGTATGGTAAATTAGTCACAATAGCAATAGGTAGAGCATCAAATATTCCATACAAACGATCGTATTTTTTTGTTATTGGCAAAAACGATTATGTTTGATTTTTGGGGATTAACAAGCAGATTATTATGCTTGCAATACTTAGTGAAACTTTCTAGCTTATTTTGGAGGCCAGCCTGTGTACGGTCGAAAATTAGGATGTCGTCTGCGTATGCAAGCCACGACAATGAAAGCGATCCAATTTGTATCGGAAATGATTTGGCTCTGTCCCATATCTCTTCAATATCAGCCAGGTATATATTGAATAGAATGGCCGCAAGATTGCAGCATTGTTTTACTCCTATGGCACATGGGATGGGTTGAGTGAGAGACCCAGCACGTTCAATTCTTACTTTAAAGCTTGTATGGTAGTGCAACATTTCTATGAGGGTAATGAGATAGGGAGGGATTTTAGCTCTATGTAGTTTTTCCCACAGTTTCCCTCTGATTACACAATCAAAAGCACCTTTTAAATCTAATGATGCTACAAAAATAGGAGTGTTGCATGGGCTAGTAGCGTGGGCAATAATATGTGCCAATAGACAAGCATTAAGCGAAGTCCCCATCCCCTTGCGAAACCCTACTTGAGAGGAATGTGAAGTGTGATTGATTAAACATACAGTAGATTACAAACAACTAGACATACACGTAACTATAAGAACTCTATGCTCTATGCGTCTGCAAGACTGGGCACGTCTGTAAGAGCAGTAAAGCATGCGTGAAACAATGAACGTCAAACAACAATGTCACTTGCTGGACGTTGAGTATTGGTAATCCACACAGTCTGTGCGTGTATCTATAAAGTCACCTTATTTCCTGATTCAGAGTCAGGCAAATAGAGTAACAGAAAAGGACGTCCTCCAGCACGTTGAAGATGCAAGTTGAACGTAGGCTTTCTTGTCGAAGACGAAGCTCAGGGATAGTTAAAGAGCTTAACTCCGACGGCGTCCTCCCACAGCAAACAGTACTTTTGTGTACTTCTCGAGTGCGCGCGTGGGTATGCTGGGGTCGTGATTTTAGTAGCACCCACGACAGCGTCACTGCGCCTACGGGGCAGAGTTGTAGGCCAAAAACACACCCTTATTTCCTGATTCACTATCATTATTGCTTACAACATTTCCAAAATTCTCATTAAGTAATTTGTATCTGAATGTATAAATACACATGTATCTGAAATACGTAAATACCCTCGGCTGATTTTTTCAGAAAAAAGGTGTGCAGGGGACGGGAATGCCCGATACTTCGGACACCATCTGTTTAATCAAATAGCACTTTCACAGCTGGGACATGGGGTTTGAGAAGAGCCACTACATCAAAGACATGACTTAGATTATCCTTGGTGGACCTGCCGGGTATAAAGACAGCCTCATCCATTTAGACCATCTGTCAGAGGATTGGAGGTAGACAATTTGGAAGGTCCGTGGCTAGGAGTTTATTATCTAAGTTATTTAAATGTACTATTCTGCACAATGGAGAGTTTTTACTATCTTTACCTGCTTTTAGAAGCAGTGTCAATAGTGCTTACCTTGATGAGCGAGAAGGCATACTACATTCCAGGCCTCATGGCATAAGTATTTACGTTCAATAGTTAGAAGACCTGCTATTTGTAACAATCTACAACTAGGCCTTGAGGACATCTGCTGAGGTAAAGTCACTAATTGGCCAAGCAAGCTGTGCTTCCTCAATAGAAGCCCCCAGTGAGTCCCAGTGTAAATCATCCAATATGACCACTGTGGCACAGACCACATAGGTAACTAACTGGGTGACAGTACTAATATGCATTGATGATACTAGCTTATTGTGATAGGCCACAGATTTCCCATTGATCCATCTGCCTCCTCTACATAGTGCACATTCAAGTGTTCAATTTCCAGTATCTCCTATCTTTTGCCTGAGAGCCCAATATAAGAGTCTTCCTGGTGTGTAATTTTCCCCAAAATGCATGGAACAATCCTGCAAGACATGAATTTCGTCTTGCATTTAGCTTGGGAGCAACATTTCAACAACTTGCTGTTAACAGTTAAGAGCAGCTCTGTGTACACAGATGACGCATACTCCACCTCTAGCTTGCAATGATCCTTCTCAAGTGCATTTTTTATACAGGAATCAAATGACCCCAGACTATTTGCATATGCACACACTGTAAACATAGAATTTTAAATGTACAAACAAAGATATAACTGTGGAAGATTTCCCCAGAAAGAGATGTCTAAAAAGCCAGATCAGACAAAGCATCAGACCTAAATCACCATACACACCTTTTATCGGATTAGGGCAAGTGCATTGTTAATCAGTATTGGGGAGTGACTTAAAGCAGGTCAAGTTAAGAGTCAAACAGCACGAAAGACCTCATAGTAGATCAATAGAGGGAGAGTCTTTGGGGAGTGGGAGAAGATATATCCAAATGTGTGTCTAATACCATGTTGAACTCCCCCTCTTCCCACAAATGTATAGCACTTGGAAAATGCTGGTTGAAAAAACTCTGGCAATCATAGTTCAGTGTGTTATTATTTAGTACTGTCAGCCTTATATAATTCAATGTGCCCCACTACTATACGGCCCCAGTGGTGTAAGAAGTAAAGCTTGAGAACTATTTGGAGTTGCCCCAACCCTTATGAATGCATAAATTACCACCATCAGATAAATGTGCCTCCTGTAAAAGGACCAAATAAACATCATGATGATTCAGTTGGCCAAGATTTTCTTAACTTTGGCAGAATTATTTACATCCCTTACATTCAAAGAAACTGCTCAATTAATACCAGAACTAAAAAACATAATTCGCATTTAGTAAGGATAAATTTGACATGATTCATCTGCCCACCATTACATCTTTATGTATAAATCTGAATGTATGTATGTGTGTATGTATGTTTGTCTGGCTATATAAATCCACACCGTTGAACCCATGTCTATCAAGCTTTAAATGGATTATTCTTTTGTCCGGGGCAAGATTGTAGTCTATTTTTGGATGCAAAAATCTTAGATGCAAATTGCTTTTTTGATCTGTGTGTGTATGTTTGTTCATCTATACAAATACACAATGTTGAACCCACTTCTACCAAACTTTGCATGCATTCCTCATTTGTCTAGGGCACTACAGTAATTACTAGAAGGAGGCAAAATGTGGAAGTGTCTGAAGCAAAATGTTCAATGTGTTGGTTACTCCTTTGAAATGCAATACTACTGTATACAGTTTGAAAATGTTTGTTAAATCATTTTTTAAATGGAATTACAAAAAGAAAATGTAACATTTATTTTTATCACGCCACTCCAAATATGGGAAATGGCAAGGTTACAATTTACTTAAGTTCATTCACAAGAAGAGAGCACAATCAATCAATCTTCCTTGGACATTTTCCCAAATGTGCTGAAGCCATTGAGTGACTGAAACACAAAAAATGAACATCACTTGGAAAAGCTCCATCTGATGCAAAGCGAAAATCAATATCAAGAACAGCAGTACGACTTGCCAACAAGAGTACAAGAGCAACTTTCTCCAGGGCAAATGAGATGCCAGTGCAAACTGAAGTAAGACTTGCTGACATGAGGAGAAGAGAAGCATCCTCCGGGGCACATGAGACACCAGAACAACTGAAACAAGATATGCTGAAAAGGGGACAATAGCAAAATCCTCCGGGGTACATGAGACACCACTTGATCAGGACACAGGCAATGCCTGATACTCCAGCTAGTCATAAAATATATATGAGGAATTGTGCCATTGTGCATAAGGTACACATAGTCAGCAGATAAGAACAAACAGGATGTCACCTGCCCTCTGCCCTGCAACACTGGAAAAATGCCAACTTCCAGTGAAATAAGTCAGACAATATAAAAAAACAGATGTTAAAAATAATAAGAAATGGGACAATCTGAAAATTAATTGTTAGAATGCAGCATTTGCAGTTGAAGAATGATTCCATATTTCTTAAATGAAAGGGTTTTGCATGTTCTGCGACCTTGCAAAGATGGGAAAACCACATAGGTACTTAAATGTAGTTGTCTCTGTAATAGCACAACTGCACAAACAGTATATGATTGCATTTAAACGTAAAATAGATGTTATGAGCTTTATAGCATGGAAAGAGATACATGTATTTAGACAAACTCATTCTCTTTCTAATTAATTAAGAGTCTGAAAACATGTAATAATGACCTAGTTGATCAATAGTCACACCACAGTCTAGATCATAATGTTTCCTTGTTTTATAGGTGACTCATCAATTCTTCCTTGACAGAGCCTGTTGTGTATAGAGGTTTATGCATGTTTCCACCAAAGTTGTCAAGAGATAAAATAGCCCTGTCTGTAAGAGCTAGACTAAAATCTACACATAAAGATTTAGCTGGAGGAGTACCATATTTGGAATATATACATAATTTCTTCCACAGTAGAATAGTTTCAAGAGAGATGAGTCCCAACGGGTGTCTAATCACACTTGTTAGTATAGAATGTGCTTCTTTTTCCAGGTGGACCCCTGCAAAATGTTTAGATAAGCTCCCAATTCTGCATAAGATAAATCCAGACCAAAAGACAGTGCTAGTGTTATTTTTTTCAAGGGAAAACTTAATCTAACTCACATAGACCCATTTGAGTTGGGCTTTAAGCGGTGGTTTCCTTGTTCTCAACCACTCCTTAATAGAAATCCTCAAGTCATTATTAAAAATGGTGAAACCCAGATATTTAATAGAGTAAACTCCTCCCAATTTTGAATCTCTTACGGACCAACACATCATTTCAAGTTTTATTTTATTTGTGTATATAATGCTGTTAGATATAGCCCTATTTACCCACAGCTTATTGTCTATAGCATATAGGGAAAATGTTGTTAATTTCCTTTGCAGTCTCAAAATAACAGGTCATCCGCAAATGCTGACCAGCTTAATTGAGAAATAATTTGCGGAGGCCATAAGTCATCGATATCCGAAATATCTAAACTATCCAGCAGAGCCAGGATGCAGCCTTGCCTGAGACCAACGAAGCTCTTTGTAGGTCTGGATAATGGACCTTCCTTTGACATCCTACTTTTTGCATAAGTATTTTGATAGAGTTGGGATAATAAGTAAACCAGAGTTCCAAGAATTCCCCAACTAAGGAATTTGAGCCAAGGCTTCTGTTGCTTAGCACAGCATTCAACATGTTCATTGTTGCCATATACACTATACCATAGGAACCATTTCTTACTGAGGCCTGAATAGTGGCCGTAATGGTACAATTAATAGTAGTTACTACTTTTTTTACAAAGACCCACATGAAATGCAGTCAGTTTGTCTAATTTGTCAACCTAAGTGTCCAATTCTTTCAACAACAATGATGCAAAAATCCTACGTATAGCTCCTAGAATGGCTATAGGGTGCTAATTTGTGTACCGTCACCCTTTTTAAAAATAGGTATATATATGACAAGTGCCAGGTCGATGGAAATGTGTTAATTCTCAGAATTTCCTTAAACATGACCATAAGTCGGGATCATTATTTATGGTTATAGGCGTGATCTATGTGGCTTTTACAGGCTCCACGATCATCTTGATACTGAAATCGTATTATTGTTGGAATTTAACTGAACAAGTACTTGAGGGTGTGAAGACTTTTAAAATAATATTAACATTGTTTTTAGAAATATGTGCGGATGATATGTTTTATGTATTTTAAAACCTAGGACTTTTCCTGGGCACATGCTGTTTTACGGTATTTGGAGGAGAAGGAGATTGGAGAACTGATGTATATTGAAAAGTATGGAAGTAATACAAACTCCATTTACCAGCATTCAGGGTGGTGCGCTTCGTTGTTGCATCTTCAAAAGGCGACATAGGCCTTAACTGGCTCGTGTCAGCGCTTCTGTTTAGGCCTGTTTGCGGCCTGTTGCATAGGTTTGGGAGGACCTGCTGCTCAGTGGGAGCAGAGAAGAGCAGTGGTCTCAGGGGCACCTTTTAACTCTGGTGTTCCATCTTATCAATGTAGGGGGTAAGAGTGGATATGGATTATATTTCTTTTACTAGTGCGGTTTACTGGAGCTGAACATTGGAGTTAAACATGGAACTGGGACATCTCACACTTCGGTCGCTAAACGAAATAAGGGACATGGGACATAAGAAACATATTGGGTTTCATTGCGAGTTTGGAGGTAGCTGTGCCTTTAATAAGGGCATGGCTGCCTCCAAACTCGGGTCCGGGTCCGTGGTCCCTGAATGGGGAAATACCGGGCCATTCATACTTTGGAGGGCTTGGTATTTCCCCATTCAGGAAACCCGGACCCAGACCATACCCATTCCCATTTCAGCCCAAATAGGGCTCAATGGGAATGGGGAGCATGCTAACAACGGGCCCGTTAATAATGGGCCCATTGTTAGCATGCTGATCCCCTCGCGGGACCCGCAAAGGATGTCTGGTCTGTCCAGACGTCCAGAGGGGGTCCCCCGAGGGGACCTTATAATGAGGCAGTATGGGGTTAACGGCTCCGGCACCTTTTCTGGCACCGTTAACCCCTTACCGCCTCACTTGTAATGAGGCCCATTGAGTTGAAGGTTTTCCATCCACCGGGACCTGTTAATGCACCACTCAAGGTGTCTTTGATAAATGTTAGGTGCGCAGTGAGTAACCTACATGAAATACATGATTTTATTTAGCAAACACAAATTGAATATTATGTTCATCGCAGAAACGTGGTTCACTGACTCCTCTCAGACTCTCTTTCATTGTTTAGTATCAGAGGATTGTTCAATGCAATTTCTTAACATGACTAAGAAATGAGACAGGGGGTTGCCGTGATCTCGAGAGCTTTTTAAAAATTTAGAAGCATTATATTGGGCGCTTCAATTTACATAGGAAACTTTTTTGTGTGGAAGTCACAAACTAGCTCCATAAAAATTGTATTTGGCTATCATCCCCCCAGGATCAGGCAAAATCGTTTTGAAATATTTGGATCGGTTCCTGATAGAATCTGGTATTAAGCATAGGGAATTGCTGTGTCTTGGAGACTTTAATATCTGGATGGATTATTGTTCCACGCCTGATGGAATGGAGCTCTGGGACTTCGCAATTAAGCATGACCTGAAACCCAAGTGTCCGGATCACATAATCGGGGACATTGTCTTGATATTCTCCTATGTAGAGTAGCAAGTACTAAATCAACTGACACCTATCCCCTCTCTTGGTCGGACAACTTTAAAAGGATATTCACCTTTGGCCATCTCATGAACAGGGCCAGACCCACTGGGAATAGTTAATCTTCTCAATATTGTAAACCAAAAGATTTGGATAAAATCCCAGGCAAGGAGATTAAAAATGTGTTGAATGCCATTGATGCGTCACAACATTGTGATGGCTTCTTTGATCTGGGAGCCTCTGCTCCAGAGCAGCCCTGTTAAGACCCGGAATTTCCAAACTGTGGTTTACCCAAGATCTTTTGCCATTACGCAGGCCCCTTAGAGCCATGGAACAAAAGTGGCAGAAACATAGAACCTCATCTTATCGTGATCGAGTGAAGCAGGCCTTAAAAGATTATAAAAATGCTATATTTAGAGCCATGTCTGACTTCTTCATTAAGAATAGTGAGGTCACTAAAAATCAATCAAAAGAACTTTTCTCCATCATTACTAACTTTGTACAGCCAAAATGTTTATTCTCCTCCATGGAATTTTCAGTGGATCAGGCAAAGACCTTTAATTCCTTCTTCCATAGAAAGATTGAACTGATCCAGGAAAGTATAGTATCTAGTTGTCAGCCACATTCTGATGATATAGATTCTGTTATTAGCTTTCCTGGAGTATCGGAACTACGATTTTCCCCAAGTGGGGGGCCCTTTTCCTTTTCACCAGTCATGGAAGAAACTGTAATTCATTACTGAGAAAGTTGAAACCCACCAACGATTTGCTTTTTACTATTCCAGCAAGTGTTGCAAAACTACTGGCACTGGAGATTGCACCCTTTATGACAAAGTTTGTAAACAGATCACTGTCATCAGGGTCTGTACCACCGGTGCTGAAAAAGGCCATGGTCATGCCTCTGCTGAAAAAGTCAAATCTAGATCCCAGAAACATACAAAATTACCGACAAGTAGCTGGCCTACCCTGGCCGGGCACGGTTCTGCAGCGGATTGTCACATCACAACTTCTGGAATATGTAGAGAGAGAATCCTTATTGGACCCTCTCCAGTCTGGTTTCTAACCAGGGTTCGGGACTGAGACCACTCTGATGGCAGTGTGGGTTGACCTCCTTGAGGTTGGAGACCAAGGAGAACTATCCCTACTGGTCATGTTGGATCTCTCTGCAGCGTATGATACAGTGGATCACTGTATCCTTCTTGGACACCTCAGGGAGATCGTAAACATCTCAGACCAAGCCATCAAATGGTTAGATTCCTTTCTCTCAGACCAACAGAAACAGGTGAGAATGGGTGGGTTCACTTCAGATTCTCTTCCACAGGATTACAGAGTCCCTCGGGGCTCCTCACTCTACCCTCTTCTCTTTAACCTATATCTGCATCCCCTGATGGATATACTAAGGAAAAACAAGGTCAACTTCAACTCCTATGTGGATGAAACCCAGGTGTTCATAAAAATAGCGAATTTGGAAGATGCAATTCAGATGGTCGAACGATGGCTTGTAGAAGTTAGGGGATAGATGTCCTCTAACTGGTTTCTACTGAATGCCAGTAAAATGGAAATAGCACTGTTTGTGCCTAAACACTGCCTGCACCACAAAAGTGCCCTGGTTCACCATGTTTTCTGGGCTCAGACATACTGTTTGCCCCTAAAATTAAAGATTTGGGGGGTCATTCCGATCCTGGTGGTAATGGGTTAATGGCGCTGGTAAAGGTGCCGGAGCCCTCAACCCCTTACCGCCTCATTACGAGTTCTGCTCGTGGGACCCGTTTAGGACACCTGGTAAAACCAGGCGTCCTTAGCGGGTCCCACGAGCAGACCGGGGTGCTAACAATGCGTCCGTTATTAACGGGCCCTTTGTTAGCACCCTCCCCATTCCCATTGAGCTCTATGGGGGCTCGAATGGGAATGTCCCGGGTCTGGGTTCCTTGAATGAGGAATTCCCGGGCCCTCCAAAGTCGGAATGGCCGGTAATTCCTCATTCAAGGAACCCGGACTCGGTACCCGGTATGGGGGTAGCCATGCCGCTAATAGCGGCATGGTTACCACCATACTCAGAATGACCCCCTTAGACTGCATCTGGCATGACAATGTGGGGTTGAAGCACAGGTGAGCGCAAAGATGCAGTCAGTATTCGGCATGTTACGCAACCTGCGAAAGGCCCTACCATTTATTCCAGGTGAGGATCATTCAGTGGTGTTGGAAGCCCTGGTAAACTCTTGCCTTGACTACTGTGATGGGCTGCTGATAGGCATTCCACTTACACAAGTCCAAAATGCTGCAGTGAGGCTGATCTTTAGGATAAGGAAGTCCTCCCCAATTTATAGTCTACGGCGATCCTTACATTTGCTCACTGTGAAAGATCAAAATGATTTAAAGGTTTTATGTCTAGTTTTTAAATGTGTGAATAATTTGGCCCCATCATATTTATCTTAAAACATGTGCTGCTATCAACAAACCTGTTGGTTACGATCGATCAAATAACAAACTTTTGCTGCATATTCCCTTTTTGAACTGTGTGTTCAGGGGGATCGCAGATTCGGAGTGTATGGACCAGAATTGTGCAACAGTCTTCCTTAGAGATTTGGGGCCTTAAATCACTTTGCCACTTCTACAATGTTTTAAAGACCCACCTGTTCAAGTAATTTGGATAGGTGGCAACTATTAAAGAAGATTGGTCACATGTTTTGGACTGGCATCCTGATAATGTGCTTTCTGGTTTCCCTCATGTGTTGTCCTACTCTGTGCCAAGATACGATTCTGTAAGTTAAGCGCGCTATATAAGTGTTTGAAAACCAAAATCAAATGATCAGGGCCTGGTGTCCTAGATGACTTACCTTTCAAAACGATTTCTTTTATATCTTTAAAAGGATGGTATTTGACTATCATAGAGGATTAATTTGAGAAATGAACAAGCAAGTCATCACTTAATTAGGTGTACATTTTTTCATAATATGAAAGCCATGTATTCTCTTCAAAATAAGTCAACCTGGGGTTTAACCTTTGTCATACTATTGGTCAAATCCCAAAACCGGGATGAATTATACTTCTGTAAATATATGTAGAGTTTCCTGGCTATCATTTATGCTCAACTGGGTTTTTAATCTTTTAGTAACATTTCTTTACTTCTGACAATTTTTTTTGTTCATCACAGCAAAAGCTTGTCCTAGACGACTTACCTTTCAAAGCAATTTCTTTTATATCTTTAAAAGGATGGTATTTGACTATCATAGAGGATTAATTTGAGAAATGAACAAGCAAGTCATCGCTTACTTAGGTGTTCGTTTTTTCATAATATGAAAGCCATGTATTCTCTTCAAAATAAGTCAACCTGGGGTTTAACCTTTGTCATACTATTGGTCAATTCCCAAAACCGGGATGAATTAGACTTCTGTAAATATATGTAGAGTTTCCTGGCTATCATTTATGCTCAACTGGGTTTTTAATCTTTTAGTAACATTTCTTTACTTCTCACAATTTTTTTTGTTCTTCACAGCAAAAGCTTGAGTGTCTAGATTCTGTTGCAGTATAACATTTCTAATCAACATCTTGTTTCTTTTTGCATTTGCTATCCTAATGTCAAATGAATGTGCTAATATTCTTGGAACTCGCAATGTTCCTTTCCCAGTTATTTCCTGTAAGCACGTAACAACAGTGTCATTAATGGAGCTACTGTAAATAACCCATGATAATTAAAAATGTGTCTCTGTTTGAATAGGCTATACATTTCATATACATAAAAAGGGGCAAGGTATGATACTCAAAATTATAGTCCAATTCCACCAGCAAAATCTATGAGAACATGCTATTAAACAGATTAGAAGAGTGGATGGAGGATAGTCATATTTTAAATCCTTTCCAAGCAAGATTTTCCAAAGGACTGAGACCTCAGATCAGGCCTTTATGCTACTATTCATATGTCACAAATGTGTTGTCCTATAAAAACTGGCAATTCACATTGCATTTATTGATTTTAAGTTAGCTTTTGATGGAGTTCTGCAAACCCAATTATGAGAGAATTCAATTTACAATGACCTACACTAGAGTTAAATCAAATAATTAACATATATAGTAATAACAGAGCAGTGATAAGATAGTGTCCAGTCAGTGTAAGTACACAAGTGCATCTATTGGGTACTTCCACTTATTTATTTTTTATCGGGGGACCAGACTCAAGTGTGGAAGAGTTTTAACAAATATCTATGTGTGGGAGAATGGCTACTCCTACCTTAGTTTAGGATAAGCACAAATGCTCACACTATCTGAATTGCAAAGCTGTTTGCTATCTATCTGTCTATCTATCTATCTATCTATCTATCTATCTATCTATCTATCTATCTATCTATCTATCTATCTATCTATCTATCTATCTATCTATCTGACTTCTTCTATTGCGCCACTAACCCAAAGACCTCAGGGCACACACAAAATAGGAGAAAATGAAGAACATGAACAAACAGACAAAAAAAACAGGGAAAAATTGAGAAAAACTGATAAACATAGTGGACCAGGATAAGACAACCTACAGAGCCTACACAAAATATTGGTGGATGTTACAAGAGGCAGAGTAGGGAGAGATGGTTAAAGCAGTCTAGAAAATTAGGTATCCCTACATTTTATCCCCACCAAAAATATTGCTGTACATATGGTCGTTTGTCTCCACATAGGCGATTTTTTGGGGGATAATTTGTGGGAGAGGGGGTTGCAGGGGTGTCCCCCGCACATTTAGAAATAGTGCAGGGGTTGCAGGGCTGTCCCCCGCAGGGTCCATGCTGCTTGCTGCAAAAATATGGTGATATCTTTGTATCATAATATATTAGCAGGGATATTAACACATGAAATCGAAAATTAACCATGGCCTGCATCAAAAAGGAACGTTTTTAACTGTTTTATTGTGGACACCTAAGCTGTGTTTGCTGGGTGTGGTGGGGAAGATGAACCCTACGTGGCGAAAGCTACTGAATCTGAGCTTGTTGATTGCCAAAAGGGCAATACTGATGAAGTGGAAAAGTTCAACACCCCCAACTAGGGCAGATTGGGATAAAGACATGTTATGGACAAATGATACAGAAGAAATGTATATAGACTTTGTCCTCCCCAACGCCAAACCCAGAAATATATGGGCCCGTTACAAGCAGTACCTAGCAGACAGAGTGGTTGTGGAAAGTGCGGATTCGGGTACTGACTAACTGTGTACAATCTGTGATATATAACTTTAAAAATGTGGATGTAAGTGCTTTGCTTGTGTGCGCCAATAAATAAAGTTTTAAAAAAAAACAGTGAGTTTCTTTCAGTCAGATATCTAGGAATAGAATTCCACTGGGCATGAGCCCACAAGTTGAAACTAGCACCCCAATTTTCTTCAATGAAGACAGAGGTTGAATCAAAGAGATGTCACAATTGGATCTTAATATACGTCCAATAGACTATCACAAGACATTTCTGACTGGGGGTTAGTATACTGGGAAAAGAAAGCTGAATATGAGAGTTGTCTTTGCTCTGTGCTCCTAAAAACGAAAAAAGACATGGAACAATAGAAACCTTGTTACAACTGCACCTTTTTAGACTATGTGGGCAGTAGGAGAAATCTAATGCTAAACTGAGAACATAGTACAGCTTCATATTAGAGAGGAATTGATTTTTGTGTGTCTACAAACATGCTCTAAAGCACAGTATACTAACCCCTAGTCGCAAATGTCTTGTGCTTGAAATTGTTGTACTAGCAGTGAAGTGTAACAATCATCTGCTCTTTTTAGTATTTTGTTATCATGTTAAATAATGTTTTATGTTGGTTGGTCAAGCAGTTTTTCTAAGGCTTTCTGTGCACACTGTAAAATAAATAGAAATGTGTTTAAGAACAACTTAGTGACATGAGCCTTGATGGGTTTACATTTTCTCTTGAGCTGGAGGCACTAGTGAAAGCAAACAGCTTTGCAATTTAGGTAGTGTGAGCCCTTTTCCCCTACTTAAGGAGCCCTGCAGCCTCTTTTCCTATGCAGATGGGGAGCAGGTGCAAGTGGATCTTGGTCACCTTGCCTAATCCCCACCCACCTGGTACCTTCCTGGTTGCCGCTGTGCTTCCCCACTTAGCAAGCCCGCCCAACTGTTGCCTTCCTGGTTGCCAATCTTTTTCCCCTTCTTAAGGAGCCCTCCAGCCTCTTTTCCTTTGCAAATGGGGAGCATGTGCAAGTGGATCTTGGTCACGTTGCCTACGCCCCGCCCACCTAGTGCCTTCCTGGCTGCCGCTCTTTTTCACCTCTTAGCAAGCCCCGCCCACCTGGTGCCTTCCTGGTTGGCACTCTTTTTACCTACTTGAGGAGCCCTCAAGCCTTTTTTCCTTTGCAGATGGGGAGCAGGTGCAAGTGGATCTTGATCACCTTGCCTAAGGCACCCGCGAGCATAACTCGTAATTCGGCGGGACGGTATGAACGGTGCCGGGGCCTTGCAGGCACTGTTCATACCGTCACCGCCAGGGTCGTAATGAGGCCAATTGTGTATAGGCGCTATATAAATAAAATATCATATCATATCATGTGTGCTTATCCTAAACTAAGGGAGGGGTAACCATTGGTCCACGGATAGATATTAATGCCTATACATAAATGACATTGCTGATCAAACTGGCATTCTTGAGGCAGATGCTCCACTTCTGGAGTTAGTGAAAAGATGAATGAATGCTGTTATACACAGATGATGCACTCCTCATTTCGCAAACTCTACGAGGTCTAACTAATCAGCAACAGACAGTTCAAAAATTGTGATAGCAAGGAGCTGAAAATGAATAAAAAATAGTGAGTTGTAGCCTGAAAGGCATTGGAAAAGAAAAAAATGTATTTTGTGGGGGAGAATATTGAATAAGTCACAGGGTTCAACTATCTGGGCCTGAAAATAAATAACAAGAGGAAATGGGGAGACCAAATAAAGTAAAGTTATCTGAAGCTGATTCAGCAAGTTCATCTATAGCGAGAATTACCCATAACGGTGTATCAAGCATATTCTAGATGTTTATAATTTGCAGATAATCCCTGCAGTGATTTATTTGGCAGAGCTATTGGGACACAGTTGCAGCACCAATATTTCTATCAGAGTAAATGTTATCTTAAGGAAGATTTTGGGTTTCCATATACAATACTCTATTGCTCCTCGAGATAGAGTGTATGCTTATAGATGGGAGAATCAAATTGAAACCAAAGCAGGACTAGCTTAGAATCTGGTTGTCCACAAATTTGAGTTTGTGTAGGGCACATTGACTAACATCTTACATTGTCATGTAGGGAAATCATTACTGTGGTGGGCTCACAACAAGAAAGTTGTGTCAAATATAGGGCTACCAAATCTCAGGAACTATCATATTTCCATTAACATTAATACAATAGAGATACATCTTGGCAACAACCATTTCTTAACAAAATAGAGGGAACATTTTGGAGACAAATCTTAAATCTCCCACAGTGTATCCCTGTTGCTCATCTGATATATGAATTGGGACTGATTCCTCTCAATGTTTTATATCACTGGCAACTCTGCTGTATTGAAAATGTCTTATTTCAACTGATTCGTAGGTTGTTCTTAAAGTATTGCCAAAATATGTTTGCCTGTCAAATCACTCTTTTATTGACAAGTGGAGCTTGTGTGTTTATCGGACTTTGATTCATGCAGATATCACTATTGAAGTATTGATCAGAGATCCAGATAGAGCCAAACGTAAAAAATATCTGGCAGATTGGATAGAGACACAGGAAATTTGAGTAACCTACAAGCATTTTGCATGTAATCCATTTGGCACCAAATCCATCTATCAGATCTTCTATTTTGCGTCTTGGACAAAATTTATGGCCTACTCGAAGGGGGTAATTCATGTAATAAATGTGCGCCGAAATGACTGGTGCAAGCGTGAAAAAACAAGTGCATGCGTGGGATTCGCATGCGTGAGCTTCATGGACGGTCATGCATGTGTATTTTCCGGGATGTGCGCCAAATCCACGCGTGGCGCACACCGGTGCACACGTCACTTCCACATCCCGAACGCCGTGCATGACGTGCACAGCGAAAGCGCACAACGTCAGCGCATACATCAAAAAGGGGGCAGAACAAAGGGCAGAACACGCGGAATGGGGAACAACACGTGAAAATAAGGGCATAACTGGGGAAGTACTGCTGGCAAGTACACGGAACGCCCACACGCACGCAAACTACGCGTATTCATGGAATTGAATAGGGAAAACCTGCGCACATCAAAACACACGCACATGCACAATTACGTCCGCCACAGGAAAGCAGGCGGAAGCGCCCCTGCGCAGCATAAAAGTGCACGCAAACAACAAACAAGCAAATACAGCTACGATGAATGTCCCGTTCCTCGCAGCAGTGATCGTGGGACACCGCAGGAGGAGGAAAATAGCCAGGCTCTGCATTTTTTTGCCCAGGACCAGCCTTTTTGGGATGCCTGATGACCAGGTCTATGGCAGGTATAGGTTTCCACCTCATATCATCCTGGAGCTGGTCAGGGATACAGAGGATGAACTCACATCACCCAACATGTGCTCCCAAACATTGAGCCCCTTGGAGAAGGTGCTCAATGTACTGCATTTTTTGGCCACTGGTCATTTCATCAGACAACTGCCATAGTGGGGGGCGTCTCACAGGCCACGCAGTCACATTGCCTACACCAGGTGTTGGCAATCATCACTGCGCACCCCTCAGTCCGCAGGCACATATACATGCCCAGAACACCTGCAGAAAGGCAGGCCATGGTCCTGGACTTCTACAGGGTGGCACACTTCCCCTAAGTGCTTGGTGCCATAGATTGCACCCATGTGGCCCTACGTCAACCTAGGGCCACTGGGCACATCTATCGAAACCGCAAGCACTGGCATTCCATCAACATGTAGGTGGTATGCGATGCCAAGGGAATCATCACCTCTGTATATGCAAACTATCCTGGATCCACCCATGATAGTTTCATATTCAGAATGTCCGCCCTGACCCGGGCCCTGGAAGCTGGGAAGCATGGTGACACATGGCTCTTAGGTGAGTACAAATGCCTGTGCACATGCATACATATCACACACAGACAAATGCACAAGCCCAACTCATGACAACCATTATCACCTTACCAGGGGACAGTGCCTACCCTCTGAGCACCTTCATGATGACACCCATACGGAACCCCACCACACCACCCCAGGTAAGATACAACGCAGCCCATATTGCAACCAGGGCCATAGTGGAGCACACATTCAGAATGCTCAAGTCTCGGGCAAAGGGCAGGTGGCGAGGCATCCCGTACCCAGCTTGTGGCCGCATTTTTCACCTAAACTCCAATCCCTGCAGAGTGCACACAGGTCGGGCACATACCAGGTCACAATCGATGATGAGAAAGGGACAGTTAACTGTCACTAGCTTACCATCCTGAGAATGTGTACACAGAATTTGCCACATTGTGTGCATCCCTAGCTAATTAAACATAACCAATCCCATGTGACCAAAGGGAACACATGGAAGGTATCCCCCCCTTGCTAAACAGGTCATGAAAGGACTGGTATACCACCCAAACCCTCCCAACACTCCTGAACCCTGTCTTCCACACCATACCATGGTATGCAATGGCAAACATCCAACCATGTGCACAACACTTGACACAATAGTCATGAAGTGCCACGTGAGAAATGCAAATAGGCACCAGACCATTACACCTGACATGGAATCAGAAGAAATGACTGACCAAAACCTCACACCATGAAAATGGTGGCACAAATGCATGCCACCAGTGGTGCAACCAACAACAGTCAGAATACCTGTTGCCATGCACATTGGACAATTGCAAACTGCCACGCCAAACACTGCACACTGGACATCACAGTGAATGTGCATTGCATTGGTGAAATCCCTTCTGCGTCATTTCAAAAAATGGCATTCAAGCAAATAGTACCCTGTCATGCATGCACACGATCAATGACTCAGAAGTGAACATGGATTGTCGTGACACAGCATGCTTGAGAAGGCAATCTGGATGCACGCGTTTGCATGGTGTCAATGTAGTTGGGGGGGTGTTGCCTAAGTGAATTTGTCCGTAGGGACATGCCTAGATTACATGCATGTGAAATGAAGTGAGTGCCAGTGTCCCGTACACAGCACATGTGAACATAGCACCAAGGACCCCCCTGTGTGTCAAACCACACCCATACCCTGACACCTCAAAATAAAGCACAACATTGCATCAGCCATTGACCAGCAGAACATATCATGTACAATGTACCCCACATCGGCAATGGCAGACAGTGACCCATTACTGAATCATAGAAATCCATAATATGACCTACACACAAAGTTCATCAAAGTGCATCAATGAGGGAGGGAACAAGGCAGAAGAACAGTACATTCCTACATGTCCTTGAAACAGTCCACATTGTGATAATGAACTGAAAAAGCAAAGTACATATTACAAGTGCCTGGAACAATAAGGGAGAGTCTAGGGAGGGAATGTTGGATGACATAACTAGCATCAACATTCCTATGCCTGACAGCAACAGTCGCAGTGCAGGAGTCACATAAGGGGGTGAGTGAGGGAAGAGGAGGGAAGATGTGAGGATAGTAATAAAACAAGTGACAAACTGTGGTAGGTCCACAAAGAATCAAGATAGTGCTGGGGAGGAGGAGAAGAAAGACAGAAGGGAAAGGGCGAAGAGACAACCTGTAATCAGTGGTGGAGGGACTAATGATAAAAGTAACTGGCAAAATCATACTTAAAATGTTGAAGTTGGGGTGTGGAAGGACAGAGGCAGAAGGGCAAATGTCTGCAAAGAACAAGCGCCTATGTGTCACCATGGCTAATGGCTGCTCTTTTTCACCTCTTAGAAAGCCCTGCCCACCTGGTGCCTTCCTTCACCATCACCGTCTTGTGGCCAATGCTGGATTTGACTTTTATGGACTTCATTCATTCACAGTGAGTCACTCTTTCTCAACTCTCATGCTGGACTTCCTTAGCATCTTGTACTCATGGTGGCCCTGAATCATGCTATTCCCATCTTCATCTTGTATCCTGGCTTGCAACATTATGTGTTACTACTGACTTCTGCAATTGTATTCGCTCTCCACTCTTGCTTCTCCACTCTTTTAAACTGCTTACTCTCTGTTCTCTCCTCATTTCCCTTCTCCCTTTTCCTATCTCCTCCTCTTACTTTCTTCTATGCACTTACTCTATCAGAATTGTCCCTGGACCTAATATGATAGCAACCTCGTCTGTTTCCTCCACCCTCCCATTACTGTTTTTTTCCTCCCGACCACCCCTCCAGCACTATCTGAAATGTCGTCAGGCCTAGTATGATAGTCGCTTGTTTTGTTCCTCCCCTCCCTTTCTGCACCCCTCTCCCTCAGGTTTTGTTTTTCTCCGGCTCCACCAGAAATGTCATCAGGCCTAGTACGGTAGTCGCCTGTCTGTTTCCATTTCCTTCCAACTCTCCCCCACCCTTCCTTATCTATGTCTTAGCTCTTGCACTATCTGAAATGTCGTCAGGCCGAGTATGATATGATATGATATGATATGGCATTTGTAACGCGCCTATACACAGGTGTTTCAAGGCGCGACGAGGCAGGGAGGGGAGGAACAAGGGGAGACAGACAACAATCCTACTAGGCCAGGTGTCATTCAGATCGCGCAAGTGCAGGGGTGAGGGAGGGGGAAAAGTGCAAGGGGAAGGGGAGGGGGGAAGTGCAGTACAAGGTAAGTGGCGTAACGTAATAAATAAATAGGGCCAGCTGGTGGTAAGTGCAAGGTAAGTGCAGAACAAGTGCTGGGAAAGGGGGGGGCTGTAGGGATACAGAGACAGTCCCGCAGTGCAGAGGGGTTCCAGTGCATCAGTGCAAGTGGAAAGTGGCTGGGCCCAGGACCGAGGCCGTTAAGAGTGGTCCAGTTGCAGAATCAGTGCAGTTTCAGTGAAGGATGTTAGCTGTTCAGCAGGGGAGAGGGAGAGAGAAAGCAGAAGCAAAGAGGAAGGTTTTGAGGTGCTTCCGGAACCGGAGATGGTTCTCCTCAAGTTTCAGGGTGGCAGGAAGGCTATTCCAGAGGGAGGCCCCTGCCGCGGAGAGAGATCTACCCCCAGCTCGTTGCTTCGAGAAGCGGCTGATCCTGAGGGAGTTGGAGGCGGATGAGCGAAGGGCTTGGGAAGGAAGATATTTGGGAAGAGAGAGTTGAAGGTATTTAGGACCCAGGCCCCAGAAGGCCTTGTGGACAATGCAGAGGGTTTTTAACTTTATCCTCGCAGCCACTGGGAGCCAGTGTAGAGATTTCAGTCCTGGAGAGATACGGTCCCTGGGCTTGAGGCCAAGGACAAGTCTCGCAGTTCTGTTCTGGATGAGTTGCAGAGGGCGGAGAGTGGAGGCAGGCAGATTAAGATAGAGGCTGTTACAGTAATCCAGCTTCGAGAGAACCAGGGCTCGGGAGACAGTGAGCTTCTGGGGGAAGGAGAGGAAGGGAAGAATACCTCTGAGGAGGTGCAGCTGGTAGTGTGACTTCTTAGCGACGTCAGAAATATGAGGAGAGAAGGAGAGTGTGGAGTCGAAGATGACCCCAAGGTTTTTTGCCTTGCAGGTAGGAGCAGGGAGGGGGCCAAGGGAGGCACATCCTTACTGTTCATGGCCTGTAAGAATGTGGTTGTATTTTCCCTTGTTCCCTCCCTTGTCTTGAAGCGCTTTGAAACACATTGTGTATAGGCGCTATATAAATAAACAATCATATCATATCATATCAATTGGGGTAGAGGTTGAAAATGACAGCCAGAGTACAAGGAGGAGGGTAAAGAGGGGTGAAGAGGGAGAGGGAGGAGAGAAGGGAGGAGGGGGCCAAGCTCAAAATGCCTAATGGGGAAGATGGTGAAAGAAAGCACACACAGGGGGCAGAGGGAAACCTGACGGTGCAGGAGGGTAGGGGATGTGACGATGAAGGGGGAGACAGAGGGACACTGACAGGGGCTGGGGAGATAGGGGGGCATTCAAGTAACTGAGAAGGCATGTGGACAGGTCTAGACAGGGCCACCTTTGTGGGCTTTTGGTAGTGGTGGCAGGCTCAAGCATCCTGGTTGGCCGGATTGTCACAAGGGCCAAGTGCAAACAGTGGGAGGGGGGAGCAAGTCCAGGACACAAACAGGAAATTCAAATCACAAACAATGCAGTCATAACTCAAATGGCACATCCAAACACCAGCCGGGGCTGGAAAATGGCCAACGTGGTGCTAGCAAAGAATGGGTGGTTGTTGAAATGTGTGGTGACAGGGGTAACTCAGCGTGCAGCCTTCATGTGGCATATCAAAATCACTGGTGGGAAACTGTCCCAATTCAACATTCTCAGCACATGGACCCCTCCCACCATCAGTGTGTTGTACACAGCCAAAGGGTGCATGGTACCAGCTACAGCAGGAAGTGCATTAACATAGACAGTCAATACATAAACATCTCAATCAACATGATGAAATGCACAGTCAGCACAATACTCACCAACAATACTCACCAAAGTGAAGTGCAGACATGCATTGGAGAAATCATCTGCAATACCCACTAGAGGTGTACACACAAGTAGAACTGCAGGCTGGCCACAGATATGACGGAATCTCAATGCCCATGTGTGATGTGCTGTTACACCGAGCCATCCTTGCGAGCCCATGGATAAGGGAAGCAGGCGTAGCATATGTGCCAGGTCCCCAAGCAAAACACATACACAAGACAAGCCTGAATGGGCCCAGCTGGAACACACAGTGGATGCCTTCTGTTGCCACAAATCACCACACTGTCACATGTATGCACAATAGACAAAACAGAATTGAACAAAAAAGAATTCTAAAGAAAATACAAATTAAATCAAACAATCATTTGAAATAAAAAAATGAAAAGAGTAATGAAAGAAAGAAAAATAAATTCAATTTTTTTTAAGAAAACCAGAAAATAAATCATAAAAAAATTAAAAGCAAACAAAGTGAAATCATTGTAAAAGAACAACAAAATAAAGGAAAACAAAAATAAAATGAAAAATGAAAATAAAAAGATATCATACTTACGAAAAACCATACAATTTGGATGAAAAATCAAAAATATTTTTAGAAAAAAAAACTGCTGAATAAAAATGTGCAGAAAAAAAATCTAAAATGGCCATATATGACCCAGGGGGTGGGGGGGCCCGGAGGGGCCCAGGAAGGGGGAGGTACATGGTGCACCGCAACACCCAAATGTGTAGAGATAAAAAAATACTCACTGGGCTCAGCGCCTGCACGGCCCGACCTATGTGGGAGATGGGTTGTCATCGTCACCCTCTGGATGAAACTCAAAAGGTGGACGTGGCGCAGTTGACTCACCATGCCTAGCCATGCCTTGCCCCTGAATGGCAGCAAGCATGTGGGTCTGGTAAGCCAGGTCCTGGCTGGCAATGAGACTGAGGTCAGTATGCATTACCTCACGTGTCACACGTGCTTACTCCTGCAGGGACTGACGTTTGAGACAGAGTTCTGCCTGCATGGCCTCACATGACGAACAAAGTGACTTCCGGCTTGCATGGAGTTCAGCCGAGATGGTTCTGTCAAGCTGTACAATCCTGTCTTCGGTCTGCCTACTCTCATCCATCATGAGGTCAGCTAGAGTAGATCGGAGGGCTTGGTGTTCCACCCTCAGGGCCTCACAGTGTGTCTCTGCTTGAGCATTACGTTTTTTCACACAGAGCCACCATTTAAGTCCGGCGCAATGCCCAGCCTGAGTGAGCAGCACGTGGACTGCTGGAGCACCATTTGCCTTACAGAGGGGAGGATGGAATGGGCCACACTTTCCATACCATGAGCAATCATCTCAACTGCTCCCCCATGTTGCTGTGTTATGGCAATCATGGAACGCTCACACTCAGTTGACCCCAGTGGCACATGGCCACCGCATTGCCGGACACCACACCTGCTGGGCCCAAGGAGCCGTGGTCCTTGCTTGGTTGGTGCCACTCGTGGCTGCAGGACTGCATCTCTCCGTCGACCTGATGCCCCAGGAACATGGCCAACTGGTGTTGAGTGTGACCGTGCACCCGTAACCACCACAGGTGGACATTCCAACCCTTCCTGGCCCCTAGTGCAGGTGTCTCAGACAGAAGATCATCCAACACAGGATCACTTACAGGCGATGACAGGTCATGATGCAGATCCGGCTCAACATAGTGGTCAGAGGATACATCAGAGCCTGACTCAGAGTCAGCTCTGGACACGATGGCCTGGAGCAGCTGTGGGTTCTTGTGGGCTGCCACCCCACGACCACCACTGGTGCTTGGTTGGTCATGTGAACTGACCACCGTGTCTGGAATGACATCTTCATCCTCTGCCACCAGTGCGTCCTCACCTGCAACAAAAAGAAAATAAACAAGGACACGCATGTCAGTAGCACATACCACACACATACAGTTTGCAACATTGACAGCCAAATAATGAAACAGCCATGTCACAGGCAACTCAAACCGCAACATGCATCCAGTGGCATTGCAATGCAGGGCCATCCCAAAAACAGAAAAAAATGGGTGCAAAATGTGAAGGCTACATGGTACATACATATCAGGTCAACATCATACAGCACCATCATGATTGCATGTTGAAGGGCTTAACTTGGCACAGGAGTGGGTGTGTGCGGTGCAGTGCATGTGTAGCCCCTCAATTTACATCATCAACACGTATGTAGTGATGACAATATTCAAACATTATGGCAGTGTAACGGCAATTGCAGCCATCATGTGCAAATGGCATGCACCAGGTAGCATGTTTTCTGCGAAACACCCACCCTCTGGCCAATAGCAGGGAGGCACTGCATGGCAATGACATGTTACATGCAGAACTGGTCATTGCCAGACAGTGTAGGTGTGCGACTATTGCATTTCATCATTCAAATGTCACTACAGCTGATGAGAAGTGGACATGATGGAGGAGAGGTGAGGAACCATCTATAGTACATCCATGCATGTAGAAGACAACACCAGTTGAAAAGAGGCCGTGGGCTAGTAACATACACATACAGCATGATACAGATGTGCACAGCCTAAAGTCATGCGTGATGACACACTGACCTACACTGAGCATGACATGGCTGTCCAAATGAGATGACACTTGGATCATCCTGGACAAATACAACAATTAGCAGGTGGTTAAGGACACCTAGGGGCATACATGGAATGTACATGGAACATGATTGTGCACATATGTGCATGGGGAGCCACTGCCATCATCATACTCAGAGTGAGCCACACTGCACCAAGGACAAAGGATGTGTATGGCATGATGTGACATCTCATCAAGATTGCACTTGTACACAAGTGGCTCAGAGAGCAAACAAGCAAAGGGAGGGGAACAAGGGAGAAAAGGAATTCAAAACAACTATCATACTGGGCACAGTGACATTGAGAACACGCAAGTGCATGGAGAAGGGATAATGGGTTGAAGACCCAGGAAGGGGGAGAAGGGGAACATGCCAAACAGAGGAGACCAAAGAAGGAAAATGAAGTCCAATGATAGAATGTCCATTCAAAAAGTGGTAGTGCAGCCAGCAAGTGGTAAGTGCAAGATTATTTGGACGGGGCAAATCTGATATGGGAGGCCTGTAGGCAGTGCAGCAGGGAGGCAGGGTGAGCAGGGACCTGATCCGATGGAAAGAGTGTGTGCAGGGGCACATTGCCAACAGAGGAAACTGTTCATTCTGGGAAAAAGAGGGGCTAATGCAGGAGCAAGTAGGAAGGTGTTGAGGTACTTCCAGAAGCAGATATATTTCTCCTCAAGTTTCAACGTGGCAAGTTGGCTGTTCAAAAGTGAGCTCCCAGTTGTACACACAGATCTGCTCCAACCTTATTTATTCAATTAATGACTGACCTTGAGGGAGTGTGGGGTAGAGGAGCAAAGGACCCAAGAGGGGAGGAATTGGTAGAGGGATTGAAGGTATTTTGTACCCAGTCCCAAAAAATCCTTGTGCACAATGCAGAGGGTCTGAAGTATCATGGATTAGTGGTGGAGGGTGAAGTGTGAAGGCAGGTTGACTATTGAAAGATACTGTCACAGTACCCCAACCTTGAGTACACCAGAGCTTGGCAGACTGTGAACATGTAGGAGAATGTTAGGAAAGGCACAGTACCCTTGAGGAGGTGAATCAAGAAGTTAATCCATCTCAAGATACGTCACAAATGTGTGTGTAAAAGGAATGTGTTGAGTCAAAGGTGACCCTGAGGTTCTTGGCCTTGCAGGTGGAGGCAGGAGGAGGGCTAAGTGGGGCTGCTAGAGATTGATGGCAAAGGATGGCGAAGGTGTATCGATGAGGAGGATGTCAGTCTTGCTGGCATTCAGAGAGAGACCGTTGGTAGTATACCAAAAGCAAATGGCGATGAGGCTATCGGAAATAAGGGAGGGACAAGAGGTGGCCAAGGGCAGGCAGGAAATGAGTTGGTTGTCATCAGCATAGCACCAGAACTCGTACAATAAACTGATAATGCAGTAGTCAAGAGCTGCCAGGTGCTTCTTGTGAATTGAGGCCGAGATTTCAGACCCCTGGTGAACAACACAGGGGGAGAGGGAGATTGAAGATAGGAAAGAGCCAGCTTGTAGCTGGGTGGGTCACACATGCCAAACACACATGTCATAGAGTTACACGCATCAATACTCCCCAGATGATGCATAATCCATCCTCTCTCCCACTCCATGGATTTGTTCTTCCGGGATGAACTCTGAAGCGATCTCCTCATGCTGAGTGAGTTCATCCTCCTCTGGTGGTGGTCACCACCAGTCACCAGAGACATGGAGTAATTGGAGGCATGCTTTTGCTTAGCACTGCATCCGAGGTCATTCCAGCGCTTGTAGCAGTCCTGAGCTGTGCACACCTGGAATCCCATGGATGTCACACCAGCCGCAACATGCTGCCAGTGGACCCAATGCTGGTGATGCGTTGTATGGCACTGTGAGCCCACAAGCATATTGCATTGGTGTTCCGACACCTAGTCCACAAGGAAGTCCAGTTCCTGCTTGCAGAAAGGCTTCTTCCTTGGCATCCCAGAGACCGGAGCCTTGTCTAGGGTCCCAGCCTCTTGTGCAGGAGCATGCTTCCTTCTTTTGGCCGGTGGTACTGACCTGAGTGGGCAATGTGGCCCTGATCAGTGGGGGCAGTGGCGCTGGTGGACTGGACCAAGGCATTGGGTGTTGGTATGAGGACAGAAGGTCTGGCTTGGATCTGACTCACTGCCGGGGTAGTGTTGGCTGCATCTGCACATGCAGTTACCACCACCCGGCTGCTTGGGGCATCAGATGTCATAACTACCCCAGATACGTGTGCCACAGTCACAGCCACAGTGGACACACATGACCCCAACCTCCGGACAAGATGGAAATCGTCCTGGGAGTCCGCGTCACACAACACAACATGCGCTGCCTGACCCAGAGCCCGGGTGGAGGTAGCCACAGCTGTACCTGCAGCTAACACCACCGGTGAGCCCGTGACAGCAGATTTAATTTGCTGTTGGGTGATATGGGCGCAAGGTTGTGATGCAACAGCTGCATCACCAGGAGCCACAGGGGGTGGTGGCATGTTTGCACCAGCACGTGGCTGGGCATCCCGTCCCAGAATGGCACCCCTGCCTCTTCCCTCCCTTCGTCCACCCTGGCCACCCTGGACTCCCTGTCCTCCCTGGACTCCACACCCACGTGCCCAACCACGCCCAGCCCTGGGACGACGCCCAACTTTGCCACCCTTAGCCTTTGGTGGCCTCCCAACCATGGCACCGATTGAAAATAGGCTTTGGGAGGTTCACTCAACAACTGTCCTGGGCAATTGGCTAGAAGGGGGCAGGGTACTTGATGGAATAGGTACCCCAGTGCCCCTGCAAGGCTGTCTGTGACCCCTGGGGAAAAATGATGGGTTACACAATGCTCGGGCACCCCCCAAAATAATAAAAAAATAAAAAAAAGATAAGAACAGGAAATTGGAAAGAAAAAAGAATTGTGCACGCGACCCCGGTAGCCTATGTGCGTGAATTTTACCTCCAGCAGTACGGCGTGGCACAAAGGAACACAAATAACATGTACCTATGGAACACGCGGGCTACTATGACCTCGAAAACAGACCCGTTTTCAGGGAGGGGATGTGTGAACAACAACTGGCCTTCCTCTCCCTGCGGACGTGGCAATCTGGGACCGGGTTAAACCTGACCTAGCTGTGGCGGCATTGTGTCAATGTGGTATTGGGATGATGTGCAGGGTTCTCATGAGGACAATGCACGTCATTATGAATACCTCATTGACCGCATCGCCTACTAGGACAGGTCACCAAGGCTGGGATCCTCTGTGTGCTGGATCTTCTAGCAACCCCCTCCTCAACTGAACCCCCTATGCGCCAGTGATCCTCCATGCCTTCTTCCTGCCCAAGTATTACCTGGGCACCCTGTGGAGCTGCCCTGGACCCAGCGGCCAGGCTGGTGGAGGACACATCCCTGGCCCAGTCGGGAGTCGGAGGTCCAGCATGGGTGGCCACCCCAACAACTGGACCCCAGCAAGAGGTGGATGTGCAGGCATTGACAAGCAGGGCACATGCACGGCAGCAGCAGGCTCAGGGTGGGAGCGATGATGGCTCAGGGCCTTTAACATCACAGGGGCAGGAATCGGCCGGAGGGCAGGATGACCCTGGATTGGGGGTGTCTTCTGTGTGGCAGGGGTTGGGCCAACGGATAGATGCGGAGCGGCGACGGGCGGGGGAGGCACGGCTCACTATGGTAGGGAGGAGAACGCAATGTGCAGGGCATTGAGGCAGGCTGAGTGCCTAGAGGCAACCCGCAGGGAGTTGGAAGACGCCATGACTGCATCCCTGCGAGACCTCGAGGCCAGGGAAGAGGCCTGCCTCCGGGACATCGACATGGAGTTCGATGATGCCCTGGCCCGGAACATCAACAAGTGAGCTGTTGGACTTGCCCGCCGCCATTTTACATAGTTCTTTAGTGTTAGGTTTCCTTTGTTGTTTCTTTTATTTTGAAGTTAATGGACTTTGCTCCACTTCATGTATATAGTTTTTTATTCATAGGACTTTTTTGTAGGTTTCATTTGTTTTTGGGATCATGGACCCTGTGAACTTGGATTGTAAATAGTTGAAGACTTGTACATACTTTCTTTTTCAAATTTCCCATGGATCAATGGTTTTCTTTTTTTGGATTATTTATTTCTTATTGACATTGGCGATGGGCCACTTTTTTTTTAAATGATATTGCTTTTTGTTTTTCAATGTATTTCCTTTTTTTTTGGTTATCTCTGTCATTGATTACTGATTTTCAAATTCGATTTTCTTCATGTAATTTCATTAGGTTTTTAATACATTTATACTAACTTCATGATTGGTGTTGTGTACTATCATTGGTTTTGTGCATGTCTCAATGAACATTGCCTCAGTCATGTGTTACCACTGTGTGGCTCTGTTGTGTACATTTATGCATGGGTGTGGTGGTTCTTTTAAGACTGTTATGGCATGGGTAGTTTGGGAGTCGGTGCTATGGATGGTTGTATGCTTGTACTGGGGCAAGGGGGATTTCGGTTGGTATTAGGGCTATGTTTTGTTAGGACATGTTGTTTGGTGGGCCATGTGTCTGGGCCTGCTAGCAGGTGCCCGTCAATGGGGGTGAGTGGGGGATGAGGGGGGACATGATTTGGGGCCTGCTGGCAGGTGCCCGTCAATGGGGGTGGGTGAGTGGGTGTGGGGGGACATGAGTCAGGGCCTGCTGGCAGGTGCCCGTCAATGGGGGTGGGTGGGGTGTGCGGGAGGACATGAGTTGGGGCCTGCTGGCAGTTGCCCATCACTGGGGGTGGGGGACATGTTTGGGGCCTGCTGGCAGGTGCCCATCAATGGGGGTTTGTGGGGGTTGGGGGGGACGTGAGTTGGGGCCTGCTGGCAGGTGCCCATCAATGAGGGCGGGTGGAGGACATGTGTCAGTTCTCCCGAGTGCATGGTGCCATGTGGGCTGCCTGTGGGGCATGGTGTGGGGTGATGGGCTGCCTGTGGGACATGGTCTGTGGTGATGGGCTGCCTGCAGGGTATGGGGAGGGGGAGCACACCCAGGAGGGCACACACTGCCAATTCGCATGTGAAAGTCCACGCGCACCCCGGAATACACATACCCCGCCCGTGCTAGCGAAAACACATGTGAAAGTCCACGTCCACTACGTGTATTCTGGGGGTTTATGTGGACGTTTACACGTGTTTTTGCTAACCCGGGCAGGGTACGTGTATTTCGGGGGTGCACAGGGACTTTCACATGCGTTTTCGCTAGCACGGGTGGGGTACGTGTATTCCGGGGGTGCACGTGGACTTTCACATGCATTTTCGCTAGCGCGGGCAGCGTATGTGTATTCTGGAGGTGTGCATGGACTTTCACACGCGATTTCGCTGGCATACATGTATTCCGTGGGTGCGCCAAGACTTTCACATGTGTTTTCGCTAGCGTGGGTGGGGTATGTGTATTTCGAGGGGTGCGCAGGGAGTTTTCCACGCATTTTCGCTGGCGCGAGTGTGGTATATGTATTCCGAGGGTGCGCAGGGATTTTTCCACGCATTTTCGTAGTTGGGGGGCTGTATGCTGGTCCGATGGCCTTTGCGCCATGTAGGTGATTTGTGCAATGTTTTTGGCACACGGGGCAGGTTTGGGGGCGTAACTGGCGTTGCTGCAGGGTCGCTGTGCCACTGCTGATTATGGATGTTAGTATCCATGAATATGCTGTGTGCTGAAATGGGTTTGGTGCACGCGGCTGGCACCGACTGTCGCACGCGCACTCTGTGTGCCAGTCGCATGCACCACTTGTGCGCTAAATTCAATGAATTACCCCTGTGATCTATTAGCTGAACAGAAGATGATTAAATCAGAAAAAAATCTGTCGATTTTGTATTGATATAACATGTAAAGAAACATTACAGCATTTGATCATTGACTGCCTGGCTCTGATAACAGCAAAGCAAAAGTTCTTTAGTAAGCATTATGAATATTTTGGGGAAATGAACCCGGATCACAGATGGACAGTGATTTTGTCAACTTCTTCTATCATAAACTTGAACTAGAATACTATAAGAGAAGTGTGAAAAATCTGTTATGATGCTACTGAGATGTAATGTGCATTTTAGACGGCCATTTGTTTATTATTTTGGTGATTCATATGTAATTTTGTTGGTTTTCATAATTTTATTTGATATTAATTGTTAAATCAAGATTTGAATTTGTAACTGATGGTATGAATTTTAATGTTTTTCTTTTTTCTTATTTTTATATTACAAAATGTAATTTGTGAACTAAAACACAATAATAAAAAATAAAAAAATAAAGGCAATAAAAAGCATTTATGAAGACAAACTGATAGATGATATGTTACAGACTAGCCAAACCGTATTGATGCATTAAACCTACACACGGATATAAAAAACATATCTAGATGCTATGATAGTAAAAGAGATGTGTTGCGGCTACCTTAAAATGGGCTCTTGTATTTCCCCATTAGCCTTGTAACAGAAGGCTCTCAATGTGCTTTTGAGGTTGGATTGCTCTTTAGGATTGCCCATCACAGCGAAACATTTCAGTTACTTGAAAATGTGCAGCGCCTTCTTGAACATCTGCCGTACATACGACAATGTTTTACGTTGCAACCCCAAACCCTGCCTGAGACAAAATGAAATAAGCACAGCTTTTGATGCAGAACATTTTAGTACATCCCCTTTATTCCCTAACATAACTTGTGGTAGCTAACCTCCTGTATCAGGCATGGCATTGAAGGCAGAACCATCTGAATTATACTGAAAATGGTATTGCCTGTATTGTCAACAAGGCTAACTAGATTAGTTCACGTGTCTTGGCACAAGGATGCTGCTATGTGTATCGATATGGAAAATGACACTCATTGTTTTTTATATGTTTTGGGTTTGGTCAATTTTGATTTTTGGAATTTGGATTCATTTTATTTAAATAATGTATTGTATTGCTTACATATTGCTTTTTTTTACTGTGAGGCAAAATAAAGCATCATGAATCAAAATTATTTTTTTAGCACAGGGCTTTGGAGCACATAGCAACATCTGAATCAACAATAAAAGGAACTACCAACAAACTGGGCTGCTTTTCTTAATCTGCCTCTTTGATTGTGAGTTTCAAAGATCTAGACTACCATCTAGATAGATCTTCCCTAAATAAAAATGATCAATAGTATATGTTTGTATTGCAGGCAGGCACTCAATATCAGGAACATTGTTTCTATTTTAAAATGGGAACCTCTCTATGCCCCTCTGTCATAAATACTCCATATTAAGAATAATTGCACACCCTGGGAAGTCCGAGACCTTCTCTTTACTCAGGTGATTCATGTGAATGATTGACATCTATGAAAATAATTTTCATGAATTTTTTATTTAAAATTTATAACCGTAATGTCATTTCTTTCTATTTATGGTTGGGAAGTAAGTTTGAAAAACTTCTCATGCAATCCTGTCTTTCAGTGTTGAAGAGATTCTGACCTATTCTTAGAACCAGGAGAGTAGATAACCTTATTGTTTAGCAACTATTTTAGCAATTAAATTAAGAGTTTGATAAATATTAGGAATTGTTGATTATGAGTATGTATTATTATTATTATCATTATTCTTTTTTATTTGTGTTTTTTGGTTACATACAAAACATCAATCACATTCTTAACACTACCATTGACAATATTACAAATTAAAACCACATAACCATGATACATAAATGTGAGTTTGAGATAAGCTTAGAAGATCTAACTTAACCACAAATAATTATATCTCAAATGCATGTATACATATACATAAGTAATAATTAATCCAATTAATTTCCTCATGGCTTCTTTCCATATATTATAGGCAGAGTTAGAAAGTACCACTGATTGGCCAGAGAAGAGGTAGGACCAAAACTGATCCTCCCAGATGGAGCTCATTTCATGAACACGTTTCCTATACTGCACCTCATAATTTGATTCCACAAAGCACAAAGTTAGCAAATGGCGACTTGCTTTATATAAAACCTCCACTTAACCTACACATTCTCATATTGTATGAAATATCACCCATAGCCCCAGATATTGGCAATGATGGTATACAATTAAAATGTAGATGAATTACAAATCATCTTAGATCTTTGTCCCTTATGACATTTACATAGTTTTGTATTAATAAGAATTTAATCAATTGTCTTGCTCAGGTGAGTGAGACTGCCCCTGTGACCCTCCATGACCTGCTATTTGGGGTGAAAAAAGCCCGCGCCACCCAAGAACCGGCTCTACTCGCCGCAGCTTCCTCATGCCAGCCACCTCCCTCTCCCTCCCTCCACCCGCCTCCCAGCCCCTAGCATGTCCCTGATTGGTGCTTTCATAATGTTACGCTCGGTGTACACACCGCAGCAAGCTCCTGGCTGCTCTTTTCATCATGGGCCCAGGTGAGTGAAACTGCCCTGCGACCCTCCATGGCCTGCTGTTTGGTGGAAAAAAAGCCTGCATGCCCAGGAACGGGCCCTACTCGCCGCAGCTTCCTCATGCCAGCCACCTCCCTTAGATAGAATTATGGATATTAGCGTGTCCACACTTAGATAGAATTGTGAATATTAGCCTGTGTCGCATCTAGCTAGGACTTTGAATATTAGCATGTCCACACTTAGATAGAGTTGTGAATATTAGCATGTCCACACTTAGATGGAATTGTGAATATTAGCCTGTGTTGCATCGAGATAAGACTTTGAAGGTTAGCATGTCCACACTTAGACAGAATTGTGAATATTAGCATGTCTACACTTAGATGGAATTGTGAATATTAGCCTGCGTCACATCTAGATAGGACTTTGAATATTAGCATGTCCACACTTAGACAGAATTGTGAATATTAGCCTGTGTCACATCTAGATAGGACTTTGAATGTTAGCATGTCCACACTTAAACAGAATTGTGAATATCAGCCTGCGTCACATCTAGATAGGACTTTCAATGTTAGCATGTCCACACTTAGATAGAATTGTGAATATTAGCATGTCCACACTTAGATAGAATTGTGGATATTAGCATGTCCACACTTAGATAGAATTATGGATATTAGCATGTCCACATTTAGATAGAACTTTTGAATATTAGCCTGCGTCGCATCTAGATAGGACTTTGAATGTTAGCATATCCACACTTAGATAGAATTGTGAATATTAGCCTGCGTCACATCTAGATAGGACTCTGAATATTAGCCTGTCCACACTTAGATAGAATTATGAATATTAGCATGTCCACACTTAGATAGAATTGAGAATATTAGCCTGCGTCGCATCTAGATAGGACTCTGAATGTTAACATGCCTGCGCCTAGGTGAAACCTGAAGAATAGCATATGCCACACTTGAAAGGTGAACATTAGCCTGCATCGCATCTAGATAGGATTTTGATTAAAGGATAGCATGCCCGCGCCTAGATGAAACCTGAATGTTAGTATGTGCCACACTTAGAGTTCCAAACATTATCCTGTGCCACATCTAGATAGGACTGTGAAGGTCAACAAGTGCTACACTTAGACAAAACTGTGAATGTTAGCATGCAAAAGATCAGGTAACCCACTAACCAATATAAGATAAACTATGCATACTTATCTCACTCAAAAAACTCAAACAACCACCTCTTGCACAAGAAGCCGCACGCACTTCACAACACTGCAACAACACATAAACTGGAGCAACAGCACACGTGGACTGACACCGATCCAATACCCGCACCAGAGCTCAGCACCCAGTGTTTACCGAGTTGAAGCTGCCAACAGAACACCACTCCTTGACCTATCCTACTCCCTCTTCACCTTACTAACCCATCCCACCTTATCATTTACAGATCCGCCAGAGCGCCTGGGGACCAATTCCGTTGGTGATGGTGCGCGGTACAAATATCTTTAACATTTAACATTAACATTTAACATTTGTTAATGTTGCTAAATGATTAATGTTTTATGACCAGTCCCATACAAGAGCCTTTCTTCTCAGTTATGTATTATTTAACCAGTAATTATTTTTCATATTAGGGTACCCAGTTAATATGCTGATGGAATTCCCCGCTGCAGGTGAATAGGTCATTCAATGCCTTTGAAGTTCTAAATCAGCCATTGTTCAACAATACTCAAATGTCACCCAATAAGGAGGTTTCCTCAGCAGTCATTAACCTTAAAATCCATTATCTTTGTTTAATTGTATAATTTATGTATAGTGAAGTCAATCCTATCTGTAGTCTGATTGTATCAACTGGGACACCATTACTCATTCCTAATATTATGCATCACAAATTGCCCTCTAAGGTCTTTAGCCAGTATAACTCCTTCTCTGTAAATACCTCTAATGCGTAAATTATGCTGGGCACAATGGAAGAAACACATAACACAGTCTTTCAGGGGCTGGTACAAGTTTGAAAGCACAACAGATTCCTTAAATAATTAAAACAAGTTACCTGCTCTGGGGCATAATCATCAACCTTCCATACGAATCAATTAGATCTTTATGTTTTTTCCCCCTACATGCATTAGTTGAGTAAAATGTATTGTGAGGCTATTAAGCCTGCAGTAAAAGACTAACACATCCAAAGGTCTTTGCAATCCTGCAGGAGTCTTATCCAGGACACAAATATCGTCTACATACCCCGACCAGAGCAACTGGTTGTTATTTACTCTATGTGGATGATTATTGGCTCTCATAACATATCTATCCATGTCAGAGATACATACATTAAACAGCAAGGGTGCCAGCACACCCCCATGATTTAAATCATTATTGGTTTGTATACATTCTGAATGTTCCCCTAGGTCATTTTATCACATCTGAACACTAGTGTTCGCATACAAAGGCAGTTCCTGTTAATTTTGTCGAATGCCACCTTATAGTCTGCAAATGAAAAATACAATATATCTACAACATGAATCTTTGCCTAATCCATTAGAAATGGTAACATCGATATATTAAGGAGGGTGCCATATCCATCCCTGAAGTCCGACTGGTATGGTGATAACACTTGCCGAGTCAGTTATTTCACACAATATCAAATTGCTCAATATTTTCCCTATGACATCTTGCATTGCAAGCAATCTGAAATTGCCTGGGCCTGTCCTAGATCTTTTTTTAAATATCGCAATGATGTTCAACAATTTCCATGCTTAAGGATTTATGCCAGATGCATAGACCTTCTTAAATAATATATTTAGCAATTCTGTCCAGGATTCTGGATAGTTTAACTTTATTTGATAAACCATCCAGGACAGGGGCGGCTAGTGAGTTCAAAGCCTTAATACGCTTGATGATATCCTCCATTTCACAAAGATATGCCGTATAGCCTATATTCCTCACAACAGATGAGGTACAGGGCTGGACATAATACAATATAAACTTTCCAGATGGTTACGCCATTCATACTCATTTATCCTCTTCAACAGTTGGCCAGTATGGTGTTTCTGATAGTTATTAATTATCCTCCAAAATGTTTTCTTGTCATTTCATCTCAAAGCTCTGTACATCAACTGCCATTGCATATTAAGTATGGAGCTTTTATACCCATGAATCCAGTTTTTATATTTAGTTTTCGGCGCAGCAATATTACTTAGCTCAGTGTTGTCGCTCATATGCAATACCATAAGCACAAACCTAATGTTTTTCCTGAGTTCTCTTTTCCAGATGGCCATCATATATGCAAAAGTTACTTTAAGCTGTTTTATTGTGACCAACATTTGCCTTACTTCCATTTTAAAGCACAGTTCTGAGATTCTATTCATCAGAGATTCTGAGATTCTGAGATTTAAATCCAGCTGCGTATGGTACTTTACTCAATTACTATGCTAGGCGTGGCCCTATCGCTTCACTATGAAGGACTCTTGTCACACCACGCTGGATTCCCAACATCTAGGCATTCAGCCATACTGTGAAGATAACTTGCAAAACATATAGCCCATGAACAAAAAAGTTCAAACTTTCTGTGTTCTTTAATCACTCAAACAACCACCTCTCACACTGCAAGCCGCATGCACATCAGCACACTGCAACAACACATAAGGTGCACCAACAGCACATGAGGGCTGTCATTGCTCCGATACTCGCACCAAAGCTCAGCGCATGGTGTATACCAAGATGAAGCTGCCAACAGAACACCGCTCCTCTCACTATCCTACTCCCTATTCACCCTACTAACCCACCCCGCCTTCTCGTTTGCAGATCCGCCAGAGCGCCTGGGGACAAACTCTGTTGGTGATGGTGCGCGGTACAAATACCTTTAACATTTACCATTTAACTTTAAGTCACCATTCATGCTGCTTAAGTGTCCTAGTAAAATAGGATCGGTGGTAATAGCTTCATTAATTCTATTAATATTTTTACTGCTCCACCTTATCCGATTTCCCTGTAAATTAGTCTGATATTAACCTTCCAGCTAAGGTGACACTATAAGACTAATACATAGTATAAACTCGACAATACAATGGCCACTTCTAGGTTCGGAGATCAGTGTAGATGTGATTACTGTTCTCTTAATATTTTGAGATAGAAATGCAAAGTCTATGTTACTATGACTGCTACCTTTATTCCAGGTGTAAACAGCAATGGTACCACTCACGTACATTTCAACCACCAATAACAAGTCATAGTTTTTCGGCAAGGTTAGCCATTTAATACCTTGCCCAACCTTGAATTTGTGGTAATTAGTTGCCATACTGGGAATAGATTCCATAGACTGTGCACCATTACAATACGCATTTAAGTCCCCACATAGTGAAATCCCTCCTTCATGGTTTGCCCAGTACCATTCATTTATAGTGTGTGTTAAATATGGTCTGTTATCCATGAGGTGGATCATAAACAGTAATGATGAAAACATTCTTTGTTGGGCAATGGCCAGGACCAGTACATATTTCCAAGTGTATCTTAGCACAGGATGCATTTGGATGTAGCCTATTATTAGCGTAGTCTGTCAAACCATATTGAACTTTAGCACCAATAATCAGGCCTCCTTTCGGGGGGTTATAAGGGCCCCTCATTACACACCTGCTAATTAGTTTATAACCATCGAAATTAATATTTGTTAACAACCAGGGCCAGATTACAGAAACGCTGCACCAGTGCAAGTGCAAAGTTGCAAAGTTGCACAGTATTAGCATTAGGGCACATTTTGCCCTATTTCTAAAAACACAGGGACATATTAGAAAACCAATGCACCATGACACGTATAGTTTGACATGTTATAAGCACCAGTGCAACAATTAACCTAGTGCAAAAAAGACATTTTCAATGCATGTTTGCACCAGGCCAATGTTTGCCCTAAGGCTATTACCATTTCGAATTTGCCCTAGGTAAAACTTTGTTCTTGTGCAAATGTATCTTTTTTTCACGAAGGCATTGTTTGGCCTGGTGTTTATAACATGCCAAATTGCACTTGTCTTAGTGCAATGGATTTCTAATACGTCCCAGTGTCTTTAGAAAAATTCAACATAAACTCTGGCTTCTTGATGCTGTTAACATAAATTCACTTATTCTGATATGTCATCTTTTTGCATAGCAGATGGGCATACGGCAACCTCCATAATACTAGATTGGAGCGTGCCCATTGGAACAGAAGCCAGTTCAAGAGGTACTACCTCCTTTTCCAGAAGTTGCTCTAATATTACTTGATGCCTTTTCTGCGTCTCTTGTATCACAGTGCATCCCACTAGAATGGATTTCAGACATATTGCTATGATATTCATGCTGGGTGAATTGGTTATGCGACAGGAAGAATCTAATTAATTGTGTGACAAACAGCATTTCGCAAATTACTCCAAATAAGTCATTGCAGAAAGAATTGTGGCAGTCAGGGTTATTGCCTCATTAGCTGTTAACCCCTTGGCAGCAGTATTCCCAATAGACGTTACCTCTCTTTGATATTCCACGCACATATCTAACAAGGAATTATTGTCTCTTGATGCATGTTTTAACTGTATCCAATCCTTGTTTGGTTGCATCAACCATATTTGGTCCAGCCTGTGAGTCAGCATAGTTCACTTTACTACCTAATAGTTTAGAGGTCCAATTTCAGAGAAGAAAATGAGGAAATTTTCACCCGAGACCGAAACTCCAGCAGCGCATTAACTTCACAGCCTATAGCCACGTCCAAGTTCAGTGCAACTATCAAGGCATTAGAACTATTATGATTCAAAATGGACACCAACCTCGGCCAGCAGTGCGAAAGATTATACACCAGGATAATGAATTCAATAAAACTGACTCAGCTGTGAAGTAGACAGACCCAGGCCCTATCTTGATATGCTCAGACTAACCACGCCCTTGATGCGCTATGATGATCAAGCGCTTTCTTTGTACAAAGCAGTGCAGTCGACAGTTGCCTGCTGACTGCCGACTTCACTCAAACCGAACTTGCGGCAGGCGCATGCTCCATGCGACTTGTGAGCACTTGGAAGCGACTACCAGTAGGCTGCATCAAAAGGACAGCGCAAAACCCCAAGGTCCAATAGTCCAATGCAGACAGGCGGCCAAGGTCCCAACAACTCGGAAGAAGCCAGCACACGATAGCAGCAGCAGTGTAATGTTATAGGAAATCAAGATTATGTTTCTGCCAGCAGTTGGGTTAATTGAGGACCGGGAATATGTTGAGCCATATTTAATTGCCCCGATCAACCCAAGAACGAAGAAATATTTGCTCTTTTTTTTAAACTTAAATAGTATGTGTTATTTCACAGAATTATGAGATTAAAGTACTGTACACAAATGCCTTGTGGAAAATGTGTGAACTAGCATTTATTGTGTAATGTTTCTCATAATGTTTCCCATGTTATAGACACTGAGATATTTAATACATGTTTGATTATGCAATTGTATTTGTTAATACACATATAACTTGTATGGTGTATACATCTTGCATTTGTAAACTGTTTTGAAATTAAGTTGGTATCTCCTTATGTAGTTTTCATTACATATTAATTGTACACAGCCCCATTGAGGGCTGCACAAATCTCCCATGGTTAGGATGGTTAGAGTGAAACTTTATTGAGAAAGAATGAGAGTGTGTATGTGTGTGATAAACAGTTTGAATTCAATTGATGGAGAGGGAGCGTAAGCAAGTGAGTGGGCGAGTGATTTTGTGTATGTGTGTGTGTGTTTGTGTGTGTGTGAGATTGAGAGTTATAGGGAGTCAGAGAGAGTTTAAGTGAGTGGCTGTTTGATAATGTGAGTGTGTGTTTGTGGCCCATGAACCCTTCACATATGGGTGTCTAATGCACCTCATATGGGAAACTAGGATGGTGTTTGTTTGTGTGTGGGTTCTCCCATACATATACATGGACCAGAACAACACCAGTGTGCCAAGTTGTGCTGGTATGCATGTTTGCATGCTCACATGCCTTATATAGTTATGTTATGTTCAGCTATATTGTCTACTGTGCAATTCAGTGATATAATGTGGCACTGTGTTTATTTTCAGAAAAGAGGTAGGCTAAATTGAACAATGTCAGGTTACCAGTCAACAATTCCTGTTACTTTGTAGAGTCAATGACAGAGTTATGTTATGTTATGTTGATATATAATGTGCAGCACTACCACCCAAGGGCAGCTTCCAGGCACTCACGTGGCACTGCAAGGAAGAGGACGACATTGGATAATGAGGCAAGAGTGATAGGATAGGTCCATAATCAGGAGACACTGGCATCTGTGTGTGTCGGCTTGCAGAGGGTTGCACTGGCGTGTACTGTTGTATCTATACCGGCATTGCCTGGGTTTTTCTATGTGACTGAGTGTTTTATGTGTAGATTGAATGGCATTTTGGGTTGTACACACTGGCTTGTATCCGTATGGGTAAGACCCAGGGTCCAGGTTTGTTGTTATAAGCTTGTTTTACTTGTGTTGGGTGTGTGTTAGTGTATAGGTTGGCTAGTCCAGTGGGTGTGTATAGTGTTTGGTGCTGTGTTGGAGAACACAGTAGCGGGTGGTTAGTACATTGGCTACTCTCTAAGATCTTCTATGTGGCAAATCTATCCACTTTCTATATAGTGACACGAATGGTTAACTTCACAATATATACAAGTGTGACGCAATGCTAATCTTCACAATTCTATCGATGTGAGATGTGTGGGTGGTCCTTGCAATGGCTAAATGCAGAATATTGCTACCTGACACAATTAGGCTAAACACAAGTGAAACACTTGTGTATAGGCGCTATATAAATGCCATATCGTATCAGTAGAATATTGCTACATGGCAAAATTGGGCTAACAGCAGAGGATTGCTATCTGCCACAATTAAGCTAAAAGCAGAAATTGGCTGCATATGCCTAAACTTGGGACAGTTGAACAGTGGGAGAAAATGCCTAAATATGAGACTCAGCAGTACATTGATCACATAGATTTGAGGTTCCTAGCACCTGGGGCAAAACACCTACATCTAGAAGAAGCAAGCAGAGAACACCTAGATTTGAGATGCCTAGCAAGAGGGAAAACTCCTAAATGTGGAACACAGAGTCAAGTAGAGAACACCTAGAGTGGCAAAGAGAAATTCCAAGATAGCATTCCACAACTTTCTGCACAATTCAATTTCATAGCTCATATTGTGGGTATTTAGCAAATTTATTTATATTGACAATTGCAAATCCCCACGAAGTCACTGCTGAAAATTAAAGTTTTGAAAAAATGGATGCATGATCCTACTGCGAGGATGGATATTTGGAAACCAAGAGGATGGTGAAGGTGGAAAGAAGCCAAGTGTGGTTTGGAACAATGTGAGGAAGAGGTGAAAAGAATGCAGGTGCTGAAATGTAACATGTGATCATTCGGGGAGTCCCCTCATCTGAGTATGAGGAAGGGGTTTTCATGATGGATCTTATAGCTATGGAGCAGTAGAAGGTGGTAGTAGTAATTGAGGAGAGGTCAAAGAAGGAGATTAATGGTGAGGAAAGACAGGCAATGAAGCAAATACAGGACAATAAGATGAAGTTATTGGGCAGTAGGTAGAGCAAGAAGAGACACAGATGGAAGAGTAGCTGGAGGTGGATCACAAGGAGGCAGAGATGAACATGAGGGAGTCAATGGAGTGCCAGAGGTGGAGGGACATGAGGAGGCAGATGTGGCCATCAGTAAGAATACTAGGAGGATGTGGGCCACAGAAGGTGTATGTGTGGCAGCAGGTGGAACATGAGGAGCACGTGAAACACAAGGAGATGGATAATGGAAAGCAAATGGAACCTAATAATGAGGTGTAATATCATGTGAATGTGTGCTGGACAAGAGGCTGAACACAAAGTGGAGGTAAAGCATGAGGAGGTTGATTAGCGATGGGAGGCAGGGCGGCAAAAGTAGATGGACGATGAAGCTAAGGCATATAGAGAAGGAAGTTGAGGAGATGGAGAAGGTTCAGGATTAAGGGGGAGGCTGAGTAGGAACAGTGGCAGTGGAGAGTTAGAGTTAGGTGGTATAAGAGGCAGACCAACTTAACTCTGGTAGTTCCTGTACTGTCGATGGGGCAAGGTGGGCCAAATGATTGTAAAAAGAAGAGGGCAGGGCCCCTTCAATACCTGAAACATAATCTTCCTGGGTGTGGCAGGTATTGCCCCTTCATAAGGAGAAGACATAGACAAAAGAGTGCACAATCATGTGCAATTTCTGCAGAGAGAGTTTGTGTCTAGGGAAACAAAGTTGAGAATTAATCATGTTACACAACTACAATGCATTACCACACTCAGTGGCAGAATGAATTGATTTTTATAATCCCACATAACATCCACTCAATCTCCAGGGCACCCTGTAGTGCAAAGAATGCATCAGCCAGCATGTTTACAGGTGCAAGTCAAAACCACCATCCCCTGGAACACAACAGCATGAGAAAGAAGTCCAAACACATCTGGTGGCACCAGCCACAGCAAATATGCCACTTTTAGAAGCTTACCCCTTTATGGTAGAAAGGCCTGTGCCTCGGCATGACCCTCTCTTCTGGAATGTGGGCATACTTTATGTGGGCAGACTTTGCTTGTATTGGTGCAGGTTTTCAGCTGATGGGTTCTGGAGAGCAATGTAGTCCAAGATGCTGGAGAGGATTATCTGTGTATCAATCACCCCAAGATACACCATTAAATTCATCAAGGGGATGAGTTACCATTGTAACTGTATGAAAAAACCATTGG
Source organism: Ambystoma mexicanum (assembly GCF_040938575.1). Classification (NCBI taxonomy): domain Eukaryota; kingdom Metazoa; phylum Chordata; class Amphibia; order Caudata; family Ambystomatidae; genus Ambystoma; species Ambystoma mexicanum. The sequence continues at coordinate 777,291,194 of NC_090922.1, forward strand.
TGGGGCAGTTACTGTTTATTACAGAGACCCTGTCAAACGTGTGGTTTCAACTATTGCATGGGATGGATAACCTTACTTACATTTGTATATCTGATTTGAAGTGGAGATGATCTAAGATATTATTATGTTGGCAGCTCGTTTGCAGTGCAGAGAACCTGACAAATATTGCATGTTGGTGGCACTCATTTAGCGAGGAGAACTTGCAAAGGGTCTCACATTTGCAGCGCTTGCTTAGCAGGAAGAATACAAAAATGGCATTGCACATTATTATGACTCGCATGTAGCAGGGGAACCTTGAACAATGCTCATATTAGTGGCTTGCATGTAGTTGGGAGAGTCAAAAATAGTGTCTTGTTTTGACCTTTCATGTAGTGGCGGGAACATGAAGCATTCTTATTTCCATGATTCTCATGTAACGGGGAGAACAAGTTCATATAGTTGTGACTCTTAGGTAACAAAGACAACCTGGCAAATCCTCATGTTTGTAACTCTCATGTATCAGGGAAAAACCCCAATATGTTTGTGTTTGTGTTTGTGTTTCTGGAGCAGAAACTGAAGAATTCCCAAGTTTACAGCTTTTGTAAAAAATATGTAACCTGAGAAATCCCTATTTTTTAGGGCTCTTGTACATGTTAGACACTCCAGCAAATGTGCACGTTGGGGTTTTCAAACAGTGAGGCAACCCAAAAAACAAATGTGTGTGGTTCTCATGCAACTGGAAGTACCTGAACAAGTCTCAATGTTGCCTTCTGCCCTGTAGAAATGTGCTCTACCCTTAACTATTGTGTTTCAAAAATAACAGGTGCAAGAGTAAAAACAAAACAGTAGTAACATAAATGTTAACAGCACCTTGTAATTATATTACCATCACCAGCATTCAATCACTACACCAATCTGTTTTACAAGCACACACCTCAGTATGCAACCCTGACCCACTTCTGTGAGTGTGACATAAACAGGATTACAAGACTTTATATTTAGAGCTGGTGTATGGGTATATCTAGGTGTATGTGAAGAACACCTCCAAAGGTGTAGAAGTCTTGGCTTTTTTAATTTTTATAAATTAATAAAATGATGCAGGTAATTCCATCTCTGAAATGGTAATCTGCCAACCCTTTCATAGGTTCCATGGCAAAAAATATTGTACACATACGGCCTACTGCATCCGTAGCCTGACCTGAAGAGCCTAATCTCCAGTTGCAAAGAGCAGATTAAGAGGTCACCGGGCCTAACTAACAGCTGCCGTGACAATCAAGTATTTGCAGTGCAGGGGCTGCATTTAAATTTTAAGATCAGAACCTGTGTTCCAAAAACGATTTAATTATGAGACTGTTATCCTGAAGGCACTTTACAGATAATCCCTACCTGATTTAAGGGTATAGTGTCTAGCAACTCTCATAATCATCCAAGCCACATCAATTTGATATTACACGTTTGTCAGCCCTGTGAAACCAGCACAGCTGTGAAAGGATTATGTGCATTTCACCCAGTCAGGCTGTCGGCTACTGCTCAACAAAACTTTAGACCTTGGGGTTGCCCCTATTTGATACTTTGTGAGGGAAGGTTGCACCCTCCCCAGAGAGACAGTCACTCCACAGGAAGTTGTCATGGGAACAAGAATCAAATTGCACACACATTCACAAAAGAAGCAGCCTCATACCAGGGTGGTGCATACCAAAATGGTCTTAAGAGGTAGTGGTTAGGGCTAGTATAGTCAGATGGATGTATTTACAGCTGGAGGAAGGTTCCCCCATCTTGTTTATCTGCCTTTATCTTTCCTTTCTGCCCTTCCTTCCGCCTATACTCCCTGTAGCACAAACCATTTTGGGTGATTTGATTCGTACATTTATACCGCTCATACCCTTGAGGAGACAGAGCACGAAAGTATCTGGACGCAAGATGTTCTTCTGTAATTTGTCACAGTGTCACAAGAAGTTGAGCTACCCATGGATTCTACACTAGGCAAACAGGTGCGTTTTCAGTTGTTTCCTGAACATTGCTAGAGATTCAAGGAGTTGAAGGTTCAGTGCAAGAGCATTCCACATTCGAGGACCAAAGACGGAAAAACATTGTTCACCTCATGTGGCTGTTCTAAACCTTGGGATCTGCAAAAGTCTCTGATACAGGGAGCACAGCTGTCTCTGAGGATAGTACAGCTGGGTCTTTGCGCTCAGGTAGGCTGGTGCCATTCCCTAGACACACCTGAATACCAGGCAGAGTATCTTGAAGAGAATCCTCTGAGATACTGGGAGCCAGTGTATCTGTCTTCTAAACTGAGAGATTGCGGTTCTTCTAGTCAGTGAGAAAATCAACCTAATAGCTGAATTTTGAGCTATCTGGAGGCTCTTAATCCGGAATTTCTGCACCCCATGAGAAGAGCATTGTGGTAATCCAGCATGACATTGGTTAACGTTCCAACCACAGTTGGCCAATCCTTTGCTGCAAACAGAGGCATTACTTGTATTAGCAGTCCATACTGGACTGCCAAATACAGCCAGGGTTTTTTACAATGTCTACATACTTGGTGGGTGTGCCAAAGAGAGATGGGCATGGGGTGGTATGAACCATATCCCGTGCCATCCTCCTTGCACCCAGTACAATAACCTCGGTTTTTGCTGGATTCAACTGCAGTTTATTTTCCAGCATCCATTCCTTGATCATAGTTGCACAGGAAAGCACAGTATTTACTGCCTCAGCTGGTTGGTTTAGTCGCACGTAAATTTAACAGACCAAATTCCGATAAAATATTCAACAGAATACGTATGCAGATGTTGAATAATAAAAGTGACAGTGAGGACCACTGGGGTACCCAACACTCGACGGGCAGAGTTTCTGAGAGTCAGCCACCCATTTTTACCTGCTGGGTGCATTCTAATAGAAAAGACACAAACCATCTCATGGCCTCCTCCGAGACATGTGCCACTAATGACAGTCTTGTAATAAGGATGTCAAGGTTCACTGTATCGAAGGCCAGCAGGTCGTCCCAGACTGTCACCATGGCAGTCTCGGTTTCATGGGCTGGTCTAAAGCCTGACTGAAAACAGTCAAGAATCTTGTGTTCGTTTATAAATGTCTGGAGTTGTTTTGTCACCACCTTTTCTAAAAATGTTGCATGCCATAACAGGCCGGCTATTGCACAGTAATTGGCAAGAACCTTATGGTCCAAAGTTGTCTTTTTTAACAGTGGTGTGAGGAAATATTTTTTTTACTCAAGACGAACACACCCTTGTGATAAAGAGGTTAGAGGTTTACTAGGAGCCGAGTATGGATATGATCCCAACCAACAAAGTTTACTGATTCCAAGGACAGGGGTTGGACCCCTATTGTAACCAGGACCTCACAGTGCAGAAGTACCCCTGCCATTGTGTGTCAGCTGCCCCATGTCAGGGAGCACAAGGAAAAATACGAATCTGCTCTTTGAGTCCCTGAATTGGGGTTCACAGCATCGTGAGAGACAAGACAGCCAGGAAGCATGTTTGTGTTGCCTCAAACCAGTTGAGCTGCTTTTGAACCGGGTTTGCTAGGCCGTAAAGACCCCTCCTATGGAAACTAATGCACAATAATAATAATAATAAATAATAAACAAACAAACAAACAAACAATCACCATATGCTAGTGACACGAAAGACACGAGGTTCGATTTCCAAACAAGTCTGGTTTATTTCAAAGTATTCTCAGTCGGCCAACTGGGGTCTAACGTCTCACAACGTGTGACCCCAGACCTCGTGAGATGCAAGAGAGTGAGCAACGCTCAAGCAACCATATTTATACATGACATACAATTTTTAGAAGGCAATTCAAACCACCCATAATGTATCTTTCAAGCTATGGTTCGATGATTGACAATCTAGCAACAGTAGCAGAGACAGTTCTTTGTTATGGAGAACATAGAGCCCTTCGTAGAGCAAGGATATCATGTTCGTAGGAGAGAGACATTATTTAGCACATTATCTGTCCGTTTCTATTAATGTACCAAAGGTCAGACAGTTCTGGGGGAGAAAATACCAGGCTCCGCGAAGGAGTACCGCTAGAGGGAATATAATTCATGCTTTAACTGTTATTGCTACAGAGCTTGCGGGACAGGCCGGCACCTGGGCCGCTGACTAGATGCAGTGTTAGCTCTCCTTAAAGGACAGTGTGAGGGAGGAAAATAATGTATTCCTGTATCGTCTGACATTCCTGTCTGTGTTGGTCGTTCAGCATTCAGGCTGTGGCCTTGCACTGTGCATGATTTTGAAGTTCAGAATACATTTTGTAAAGCGGTTGTTCAGAAAAGAAAAAAGCAAATGGCGGTTATTCACACAAAATGGAGGCCCTCTGGTTACTCATAATACATTGAGGATTCTGTGTGGATGATGTATCGCGCATGGTTCCAGGCCAACATAATATACGCACTATGCATACTATAGGGTCATTTCTGGACTAACAGGTTGAACACATTTCAAACCACTGTACTCGCCTTTGGCACTCAAACAAACTCCTTGGACCAGCATGCTTGCATCCAGATACAGCTGTATGCCGCATCATACCTTGCAGAGCTTGTCACCGGCCCGGCTTGAATAAACTGCTTATTACCGGACCCCGATATGAACTGCTGCAGTCTCAGTTGTGAACTCGAACCAATAGTTACACAATAACTCAGCCCGGCTCACCCTCAAGTTGCCACTTTGTCGAACAGCACACTGGAGCATCAGGATTATCGCTTTGAACTGCCATCAATCTCCAACTCAAACCACGGGAGCCTCACTCATGACCCTGTACAGCGTTTAATACCTGTCTTGAAACATCTAGATCCCAAGCCAGTCCTGGTGAGCACTCCAACCTGCAATCGCTGGAAGGCCGCCTTTGTACCGCTCTAAGCCATAGCATTCGACCTGGCCTGACCTGACAGCAGCTTGTTGCTTGATCAACATGATGTGCTGCACCAGAACCAGGATTGCATTGCTCTAACAACAGCATGAAGCCTAGTGTGATGCTGTTGAAATGCCAAGAACTGCAACAAGGCATGGATGACTGCTGATTGCCCCCTCACTCCATTTTTGGTTGAACCCAAGAACATATATTTTTTTAAACATTGTGGCTTGTGTTGTACCTCTGGTCCCCTACCCAAAGCGATGCATCTTGCTATCTTTGCCTAGCAACTCCATGTTGTGCTACACCAAACGCCATCTTTTACTAGGCCCAAGAATGATCTCTCAGTAGTCAAGGCTCTCCCTTCCCCAGCGCTGCGCACAGACAGCCCGAGCCCCCTCCGCCTACTGCCAGCTCCACATGAGCCTCGTTCTCAAGGAAGTCCAGCCATTCCTTGTTGCAACCTTTAGTATCCCTTTGTGTCAGATGAGCTCATCGCACTGTGTGAGACCAGGGCAGGCCACAGGTCATATGCCCATCCATCACCAATGGTCCCTCAACCCCCACTTCACCAGGCCACGGTCCGCCAGTCCTTCGCCTCTTGCAGTGACCATTCCAGGACACCCACCGTAGCCATAATCCTATGCACTAATGTGTCCTCCCCAAAACTAGCATATGTCTATCTGTATCATGAGGCAACAGGTAGATCAAAAAGTGCGAGAACAACACTTGGATCTGGGGTACCGTGTTTTATGAGCCCTTGAGCACAAGGGTCGGAATGTCAATATATCCGCCAATGACCTTAAAGTTCCCCCATTCATGCAATGATTTTTATGTCTGCCATTACTCTTATGCAATCAGTTCCTGTTGTACTAGCTTAGTTAGATAGCACTGCCTCTCAGCCCAGCTGACCATGTGCACTGTAACTGACAAAGAGACAGCAACCAATGGAACCTATGCATCCCATATGGAGCTGGGATTAGCATACGTACCTAGCTAATCGATTCTGTTAGTTTGTTACCTATATGTGATGTCATAGCTGATGTTTGGTTCCTTTTTAAAGTGCTGCCCGTGTATCTGTCGGCAGAGCACTCTCGGCCAGCAGAGTTCTCTGCATGCATTCTTTATCTTTTATAAATTTGTCTTACTTGCAAAGTGATCAGATTTACACACCGCCACCACTTGGTCAGCCATGGATAGCGAGGCAGATATTTTTACCCCCAGATTTTTCAGTGAGGTGGACGTAGAAGACAGGGGCCGAGGGAAGCAGGCTAAAACTCTGGGTCCAGAAGGAAAGAGGGCTAGAAGTTCCAACAACAAGCACCTCAGTCTTATTGCCATTGAGCTTTAACCAGTTGCCCGCCATACAAGAACTAAGGTCCTCTAGACATCTTCTCAGCAGACTCGCAGTATCAGAGTGAGTGAGGTCCAAACGAAACAGGATCTGCGTGTCGTTGGCATAAGAGTAATATCTAAAGCCATGAGATAGAATGAGAAGGAGCAGTGGTCTGATATACGCATTAAACACAATTGGAGAGAGTACGAGTGCGGATCCCTGAGGGACCCAGCATTACAGTAGTAGAGATTTAGAGCAGAAAGGAGGGAGTGACACTGATTGAGAACGTATTGCCAAAAAGGCAGAAAACCAGTCCAGCACTTGGCTCGAGATACCGGCATCAGCCAGCTGGGAAAGCAGGGTGGGGTGGTCCACCGTATCAAAAGCAGCAGACAGATCTAACAGTAATACCGCGCCCAACCCACCCTGATCAACCAGGCGGGCCAGATCATCCATAACTGAGTCGAGGACAGATTCAGTCCCCCTCCCAGACCGAAAGCTGGACTGAAAGAGATCAAAGAAGCCAGATGGTTTCAGAAAGCATGAGAGAAGAGGGGACACCAGAGCCTCTAAAACCTTCATTGAGAAGGGCAACAGAGAGATAGAACGGAAACTGGGCATCTCCCCAGTATCCAAAGATGGCTTCTTTAACAAAGGAAGCATCAGAGCATGTTTTAGAGGGCTGGGAATCAGTAGTTCTCGAAATTACACATTGATTGCAGTGGTCATATGAGGAATTAGGTCTCCCGAGATGTGTTTGAGCAGAGTTAAAAGAATAGCATCAGCCAGGGAGGCATATTTGAGAAGGTGAATAGCTCCCAGTATGTCTGTATCTGAGAACAGCTAAAAAGAGGACCATGTAGCACTAGAGGCAGAATATATGGCAGGACTTCAGACAGCAGAGGTGAGGGAGACCACATCTCTGATATCATTACAATTAGTTTTTATCTTAGAGAGGAAAAAAGAGGAGAGAGGATCACACAGATCCTGTGAAGGGATTATCAAAGAGTCCGCTTTTGTAGGGGAAGAAAGGGATTGTACCAACTTAGACAAGGCCTTAGGTTTGTTGATGGCACTTTCCACCTCCATACAGAAATAAGCTTTTTTTTCAGTCGTAATTGCTTTTTGGTAGTCAGTCAGAAGACAGCGAAAGGTGAGTTTAGCTTCAGGTATATAGCTGTTTCTCCATTTCCTCTCTGTGTACAGCACAATTTTTTGACCCCGAGTTCATCAGAGAACCAATGTTTGGATGAATGGTTCTTGGCTTTACATAGTGTAGTAGGAGCCAGGTGATCAGCCACATCAGAAAAGGCACCCTTTAGAGTGGTAAGAGAGAAAGAGCCGCCTAGAGAAAGCGGCAAATGAATGGACGCAACTAACTCATGCTTGGCCACTTTATGCCAATTACGTATCAAAGAAGCATGTTTATTCGTCTGGGGAGTAGGATCTGGCTGAGAGATAGAAAAAAGGATCACAGCAAAGGGCAAGGGGCGGAAACAGAAACAGACAGTTTGGGGGCACATATAAAATCTAAGATATTCCCCAGCTGATGTGTAGGTTCTGTAATCAGCTGGGGCAGGTCAAGATCTTCCATTAATGACAGAAAAATCGGTAGCTGGCCAGTATTAGATGAGTTGGTCGGTAGGTTGAAGTCTCGAATAACCCATAGATTAGGATATTTAATCAACAGCTCAGAACTCAGGAACTCAAAAAGCAGCATCCGCAGCAGGAGGACGGTAAACTACAACAATCATGTACATTAAAGTAGAAGAGACAGAAATGCAACCCAGAGACACTCCATCTTAAGGGAGTGAGCCGGCACACTACAAGTAATTTTAAATATCTCCTTGTGTAAAATGCCCACTCCGCCAACCAGGTCAGAAGAAACATGGTCCACATGAGCCAAATTATGATTAGGGGGCAGAGCTTGAACTATATTGGGCCCTGAGGTTTCCCGTCGCCAGGTCTCTGTTATAGCGAGATCAGGCACGGAAGCAGACACCAGGTCATGACAGAACATGGCATGTGCCACCAGAGACCGGGTGTTTAGCAATCCACATGGAATGCCAACTGCTGTGGTAGCATTTGTTGATACGGATGATGTTGCAAAGCCAGGAGGCCAGTTGGTCTCACGCGGGGCCAGAGAAAGCAGACTGTCACACGTCAAAGATCTCACTAGGCTTGGTGTAACAGTAGCTGCATGCCAGCCATGTCTTGACTGCGCACGGACAGGCACAGACAGGCTTGCCTTAATCGTGCCTTTCGAAACATGCTGATGCCGTGCCCACTGCACCATCCACTGCGCAGGTGTGTGCTATGGCACATACATGCTGACAGTGATCACATGGGAGGTGAGGAAACGCCAAACCAGGCATTGTATATTCCTGGAAGGAATATTATAATCAACAGAACAACCAAAGAGGGAACAAACAACCGTTTAACAAAAATAAACAACCCTGAAATACACTGTCCTCTACATCTGAATCTTCAAGTACAGAACCGGAAGTCTCCCAAGAACCAGCGGAACAACAACAATTGAGTGAAAAAGATCTAACTGCAAGAAGTCAAACTCCAAGTACTTCGAAAGCATCAGGTTCTTCCCCCTCTCCATCATACTCTTTTTTAGACCGAATAAGGTCAGAAGAGGCAAAAAAAAAAGAAGTCTACCAAAATAAGTCAATCCAACAGCCAAGAAGACCTCGTTGTCAACATTTTGAAATATAAATTGAGCAAATTCGAACAACAAACCATCCAAAAAGGTCTCTGATTTGTACTGCACCACACTACTACTTTATTAAAAGAGAAGATCAATTTCTTCAAATTAATGCACAAAATGAAATTAAAGGTGTTTTTTGACTCTATTGATATAACGGAAAGTAGATAAGAATCTGAGTTTCTTGGGATGAAACCCAAAAGCAGCTTCTCTCCTCCAGTGCAGAACTGCATTCTAGAATCCTTCCAAAAATCAGTATTGTTAACTTTAAGAAGAGACAAAGGACAAACTTAACAGTGAGGGAGAAACAAGTACTGGACAGGCTTTGGCAGAATCCCAATATCATCATTAAGCCAGCAAATAAAGGCGGTGCCTTAGTTATCCTTGATCCCATCAAATACAAAGGAGAAGTTGAAATACAACTATTGGACAGGGATACGTACCTAGAAGTTCCTCATGACCCAACAGAACAAGTGAGAGCGATCATAAAGAAAGTTTTGGATGAAGCAGAAATCGAAGAATACATCTCAAATAAGATTAAAGCATTCTTGACTAACTCACATCCAATTTTGCCAGTGATATACATGCTCCCTAAAATACAGAAAAACCTACAAGACCCTCCGGGGCGACCAATAATTGCGGCAACCAATAGCCTACTAGAACCGCTAGCACAGTACATTGATAAGATCAAAGAACCGTTAGCTCAAGAAGCTACCTCTTACATCAAAGATACAAATCATTTTCTAACTAAACTTGAAACAATTAATGTTGATCCGAATGTAGATATACTTTTCTCAATGGACGTCACCAGTTTGTACACCAATATTACACACCAGTCAGGAATAGAAGCAATAGAATGGCCACTTCTGAACAATGAAGACAAAATAGGCAGTGATAGATTATTCTTAATACAATTACTTACCATTGTACTTAACAATAACTTTTTCATGTTTGAAGACCAGTATTACATCCAAATTTCCGGGACCTCAATGGGGGTCGTCATGGCCCCAAGTTATGCTAATATCTATATGAGATATCTGGAAGAGACAAAAGTACTTAACAATCCAACCTGGAAGAATCATTTGAAATTCTTTGTCAGATACATTGACAACCTATTTGGTATATGGTCAGGAACTGAAGTGGAGTTACAACGTTTCTTTGAATATATGAATATCCTAACACCAAGGATCCAATTTAAACACAAGATTATCAGGACATTGTTGGAATTCTTAGATTTACTGGTGTACCTTGAAGGACATAGACTGGCAACTACTGTTTTCACGAAGAAAACTGATAGAAACAGTTTGCTTTTAGCATCAAGTTTCCATCCGAGAAGAACTATAGAAAGCATAACACTAAGCCAACTTTTGAGATACATGAGGATAGTTTCAGAAGAAGATGAATTTGAGAGAAAAGCTAATGAGCTTACAAAGAAATTCCTTCTGACAGGGTATGATCCAATACAAATCCAGCGAGATCTCACAAAGGTTAAGAGCATGCCAAGATTGGACACTTTACAAACAAGTACCAAAACGGAAGCTGAGAAGTTAGTATATGTCACTACATACTCTCAACAAAGTCAACACATCAAGAAGATCATTAAGAAAAATTGGTAGACTTTATCTGTGGATCCCAAGTTGAAACAACTTTTCCCATCTCTACCTCTGTTTGCATACAGTAAAAATAAATCAATAAGAGATCATCTAATCAAATCAGATTTTGGCTATACAAAAGTCCAACCAACTACATTTAAAGGCACCTTACCTTGTAATAACTGTAACTGTTGTCACAATATTATCAGAGGGAATTGTATAAAACACCCTCTTAATGGAAACAAGATCCCACTACGCCATACTTCAACATGTGCCACAAAGAGTGTAGTCTATGGCATTAAATGTCCGTGTGGGCTATATTATGTAGGCCTCTCGTGGGGAAAGGCCAACCAAAGATGGGTTGAACATAAGTCCAATGTACGGACAGGTTTGGTTAAGGCCCCAGTTTCACAACATTTCAAAGATTTAAACCATTCGGTAGCACAATTGCAATTTCTCATCTTAGAACATGTCGTATTACCAAGACGAGGAGGTAACCTCCAGAGACTCTTACAGCAAAGGGAGACCTATTGGATTGAATATTTGGACTCTATGTATCCCAGGGGAATGAACCTTGAATGGGACCTATATTGTATTTTGTGAACTGTTGTGTTGAAAAATTGTAAAATCTGAAAATCAGTGAAGTTGAAGGGAATATACTTCTATATGCAATGCTATAAAGATTAGGTACTTCGTACCCTCACTCTTCTATTGGTGCTTTGAGAATAGGCACTATGCCCAGAAAGAATGTAACTGGGATGTTTACTCACTGTGAAAGATGAAATACGGTGACATTTACTTTGTATACATCTGTATGAGTTGCGAGGATTACAACTGTAATTATGAGTTGTTTTTGCAATGATTATGATGATGTGAAACATTGAATTGAAGGTACAATTTATGTCACATGAGGATCCATTAATATACTGTGAAATATCAAATTAATTTATTACACTGCTTCATTCGATATTTGAGCCAGTATTAATAAGCTTATAAAAGTGCAGCTAATATGAAAAATGCACACTGGTATTACATATTGGATTTGATGTAACAAATCCCATATCGCTATGAGAATATGGTGTTTGTACATTATAGCTATAAAGCATAGGACCACCGTATTTACAACTTCTGAAAAACGGGATCGCCATTTTTTATTGCAAGATGGCCACCGCTAAATAAACATAGACAAGCCTAGTTTTTATAAATCCATCGTAGCTGACTGATCGGCATTGCCTTTGCGCTATAGGGCAGGAAGGAGTGAACCAGACCAGCGTTTTGTGATATAAGAGTGACAACTTTCAAAGAAGTAGGTACTTATTTTTACTTTTACTCTTTTGACGTTGGTCTAGGAAGTAAAGAAAGCACAAACGTAAGGTTAGAGAAACGGCTGACTTACACGTACCGTGTTACTTAACATTCACAGTACGGCGTACAAGGAAATTGATTACAAGCTAAACACCTAAACGCTAGAAAACAAAGAAAAGTCCAATTACTTACCCTTTGGACACTAATATGAAACCTTCGTCTTGAAGGTAAGCCTTTAATACTATACTCCGTTTAGGACGGAATACACTGAAATAATGACCTTACATGTAACTATATACGGCAGCACTTGAATATTGATCCTTGTTTGTCTAACAGGGAATAACAACACTGGAAAACAAAGAAAAGTCCAATTACTTACCATTTGGACACAAATATGAATCCTTTGTCTTGAAGGTAAGCCTTTAATACCGTAGTCCGTTTAGGACGGAATACACTGAAATAATTACCTTACACGTAACTATATATGGCAGCACTTGAATATTGATCCGTGTTTGTCTAACAGGGAATAACAACGCTGAATTGTTAAACAGCATTTGACCAGTACAGATTGAAGTTTACCATACTCTACTTAAGCAGGGTGGAACAAGCAGATATATTCACAGGTATACCTTATTATACTACATAAGAAATCGCGAGTTAGAGATCAATGTGATCCAGAGAAGTGATTGTGACATATTTCCCATTACAGTGAATGTGTTAAAACATAAAAGGAGCCCAGCGAGTTGGCCATCAGTACGAGACCTCCTTTGCTGACTTTTCAAACTAAGCAGGACTGACATTTATAGGTGAGTCTTCATAAAATAAATTTTAAAACAGGATGTACCTATCTCTTTTCTAGAGTCTGCACTAAGACCTGTTTATCGTGTGGGACACCGCGCCTCTCACCAAAATGTCCTGCCTCAGATCTTTTATGTAGAACTCAGTTTATACCTAGGTTAAGCATCGGTCGGAAGAAACACGGTCCACATGAGCCAAATTATAATTAAAGGGCAGAGCTTGAACTATAGCGGGCCCTGAGGTTTCCTGTAGCCAGGTCTCCGTTATAGAGATATCAGGCGCGTAGGCAGAGATCAGGTCATAACAGAACATGGCATGTGCCACCAGAGACCAAGCGTTTAGCAATCCACATTGAATGTCGACTGCCGTGGTAGCATTTGTTGATACAGATGATGTTGCAAAGCCAGGAGGCCAGTTGGTCTCACGCGGGGCCAGAGAAAGCAGACTGCCATGCATCAAAATCTCACTAGGCCTGGCGTACCAGTAGCTGCATGCCAGCTGTGCCTTGACCGTGCACGGACAGGCACAGACAGGCTTGCCTTAATCGTGCCTTCGAAACATGCTGAGGGCGTGCCCACTGTGCCCGTCCACTGCGCAGGTGTGCGCTATGGCACATAAATGCTGACAGTGATCACATGGGAGGTGAGGAAACGCCAAACCACAGAAAGAAAAAGAGGACTGCTAAGCGCCGTCATCAATAGTCGTTAAAATCAAAATGAACTGAGCATGTAACACAAATACACTGTTCTACAATGTAGCAGCAAGGTAAGTAAAACTAAAATATAGCAGCAAGTAAAATAGGACAGGAGTGCCACTAAAATGGGAAAAAATTAGGAAGTTCAATAACAGTTAGCAGTGTAATAGCAGCGGCTGAGGGGTTTTATAATGAAGCCCAGGAGGCACAGCCTCACCTCTCGCAAGGATGCGGGTGTGTGCTATGGTACATAAATGCTGACAGTGACCACATGGGAGGTGAGGAAACCCCAAACCACAGAAACAAAAAGATGACTGCCAAGCGGTGTTATCACTTGTCGGTAAAATCAAAATGAACTGAGCATGTAAAACAAATACACTGTTCTACAATGTAGCAGCAAGGTAAGTAGAACTAAAATATAGCAGCAAGTAAAACAGGCGACGATCGCCACTAAAATGGGAACAAATTAGGCAGTTCAATAACAGCTGTTTAATGGCAGCCAGCATCGTCGAGTGGTTTTATAATGGAGCCCCAGGAGGGACAGCCTCACATCTCGCAAGGATGCGGGCATGTGCTATGGCACATAAATGCTGACAGTGATCACGTGGGAGGTAAGGAAACGCCGAGCCACAGAAAGAAAAAGAGTACTGCCAAGCGGTGTTGTCACTTGGCGTTAAAATCGAAATGAAATGAGCACGCAAAACAAGTACACCGTTCTACAGTGTAGCAGCAAGATAAGTAGAACTAAAATATAGCAGGAAGTAAAATAGGCAACAATTGCCACTAAAATGGAAACAAACTAGGCAGTTCAATAACAGTTAGCAGTTTAATAGCAGCCGCCAAGTGGTTTTATAATGGAGCTCCAGAAGGGACAGCCTCACCTCTCCATGTCTTGTGAGGAGCATACCTTCATTTTGTGACTCCTCTTGCGTGATAATCCTCAAGAACCCCCAGCGAGGGGGTTTCTTCAGCGAGATCCAGGGCTTCCCGAGAAGGGCTGCTGCCACCTATGGCTGACCGGTCCCCAAAACACGTATGCAGGAGAAAACGGTTATCGTGGGTTCCAGATTTGCAAATACCCCTCTGCTCGCTCGAGATGGGTGCGGTCACAAGGGGGAGGCCCATGCTTTGTGGATAGACCGCGAGCTGAGGCTCTTGGAAGAACATGGGCACATGAGTATTGATTGCAAGACAAAACAAATAAAGGAAAGGGGGAGGAGTTGGAGCAGATTGAGTAAGGGGAACACACATGATATGCGGATTTATGAAGAAGAGTGAGTGTACAAAACTAAGCGCTTTCTTTTTTCATTGCCATTAGTTGTTATATACACAACAAAGAATAAAGTGGAAAAATAGGGGAGGAAACGGGAACTTAGTTCTGAGAGGGGGTAGAAGGCGGCGCTGCAGTGCACTGTCCTGACCAGTGCAGGAAAAAAGTGAAAAGGGTGAAATGTAGGAGCCTAATATAAGCAGTGAGCTCGGCAATAAGTAGTTGTTACTAACTTATCTTATTGGTTTAGTGATTTTAAAGATGTGGAGGGCGGCCTAGCAGGGGCGAAATGTGATGTGAGTGTAGCACGAGTGAGGAAGGTGTGTTGCTCCAAACAGGGGAAGATGAACTAGGGGAAAAGACTGGGAGGGATTAAGTTTTATGTTTTTGTTCAATGTTGTAGGTATCTCTGTTGGTTCGTCTTTGAAGTGTTGAATGGTTCATGTTTCATGTCTGTGGTCTGACAAATGTATCAGTTACATGTAAGAATAAAAAAGGTATTGTTGATTGTACAAGCGATTAAGATTTGAGATTGAGCTCAAAGGGGAGGGGGAAAATGGCCCTTTCAGAGAATGGGGATGGATACCCCGCTGTCATATAATTGTAAGCACCTCCCCTTTGTACAGTGAACGAATAAAAAGTACCATGGTCGGTGGGTAACAGAAACCAAGGGGGAGGGATCCCCTCATGCATGGCCGGAAGGAGGGTCTTTTGATAAGGAAGTATTAGATCATATAGCAATTTACGTGATGGCAAAATACAAGGGGAAACAGCTCAAGAACATATGTGAGGTGCTAGATATTTGGAAGATGTTTAAGGAAACACCCACCCCAAATAATTGGGGAAAATAGGGTGGGTCACCTAAAGACATGTAAGACAGGGAAAAGGAAACAGATAGGGGAAGCAAAGAGCCCAAAAAGATATACCCATTACTCACAAGAGCCGAAGATGAATACTCCGACCCAGCCTACGTACCGGGGCTAAGCACACCAGTAACTCCTAACTCAGCTCCCCCCAACTCCACTGTATGTTCCACCTACAACCACGCCTACCCACATAGGGCCATCTACACAAGATCTTGAAATAGGACTAACAGCCATAGAAACAGAACTGACCCGATCAAGAGCATTATGTGAGAGAACCCAACCCTTTGGGGAAGGGCCAGTGCCACAACCCTTAAAAACCTCCTCTCTACTGCTGGAAGATGAATGGAAATCTGGGGATTTCCTTTTTAGATTAGACATTACACCAATAAAGACAGTACGAGTCGAAAAGGGAGGGAGATATAGAGAATGTAGGATATGATACAGTAGCTTTGGAAAGAGACGAGAAATGTTAGAGCGATTTTTACAAAGGTGAGCAGGTGGCCGTAGGAGGAATAGAGCCAGTTCAGTGGGTCCCGGCAAGAGTGACAGAGGAAGTAGAAGGATGGGAAAACAGGATACGGACAGAATGGGAAGAATGGCAATAGCGAAAAGGAAAGGAACAAAAGTAAATTGTGGAAAGATAAGTTCAAAATTACAAATGCCCCTCATTCATAAAGAAGCGGGGTGTCCCCATTACGTGCCGTGGGCATTGATGGACAAAAACAACCTGCTCAAATCCCTCCCCCTGCTCACAGTGAGCGCAGGAAAATGGATTTACGCATTTAAAAAGAGCACAGCGGGGTGCTCCAGGCCATAGGGATATAAAAAGCCTTTTGGTATCGGCAGTAGGAGATCAGGCAGACTCAGTGTGGGTGAAAGCAGGGTTCACGGGGTCAACACAGGAATCGATACACATGACGGTGCATCGTTCAACAATGTTCGTGCACTAGTGTGGGATGCCCTGTCGAGAACCTTTCCAGACACCTCCGATTTACACTCTATAATGCAATGCTCTATGGGGGATGAGGAAGATGCTGCACAGTTCATTCTTCGGGTGCAGGAGATGTGGTGCGCAGAGACGAGCATGGCCTGGGACCAATCCGCCTCCCTATATTGCTGCATCATTAAGCAAGGCCTCCCGAAAGAAGTACATAAGGCCCTTGATAAAATAGCAGGGACAGAAGCCAAAAGATGGCCAGAAATTCAGAGCATTATATTACACCATATCCGGCCGGAGGATCAAAGTGAGAGAGAAAGAAACAATGCAGAGGAAATTAGCTGGAGTCTAACACCGTGCATTCCAAGGTGACTGCTGAGCGGTCGGAGAGGGTCTTTGGTAGGATTTGAGTCTGCCCCCAGTGAAAATGACTTTGAGAGGACACCAACAGATAGTCGAGGCATGAGCTTGTGTTGTGGACCCATGAATGAAAGGAATATTTGCGGTTTTCCCAGTGTTCGTGTCTCCCGATGTCAATGAGATTGTATGCATTGCAAATCTCGTAACTTGCATGCTTGCTTTAGAAGGGGGGCCTGTTGCGCTGTGAGGTTTGTCTTTTTGGGGTCTAGTGGTGTATTTAGATCCCCTCCCCAAATGATCGTGGCTGATCTTGCGCTCATGAGGTGTGACATCACCCAATCAAAATTGTTTGGTCATCAGTATTTGGGCCATAGGCGTTCACTAGGATGATTTATTTTCCCTCCAGGATTCCCCGTACCATGAGGGCTCTACCGTCTGGGTCTTTATTGGCCGAGATGAACTTGAACTTTGTTTTTTTATCGTTCAGGATGGCGACAACTCTGGCAAATGAAGAATACGATGAAAAATATCTATGGCAACACCATTCTCAGGCCCAGCTGCTTTCTGTGTTGGGAAGAAGAGGTGTCTCTGTATCAGGGCTACATCAATGTTCTGCCTTTGAAGGTATTGGGAGATTTTCCGTGTTTTGATAGGTTGATTACTTCCTCTAATATTCAACGTAGCTAGATTGTATGTGGCTATTTTTAAATCAGTGTTCCCCATTTTCTTTCATGGCTGTAATTGTTGAGCGTTGACTTTCTATGTTTGCAAGTTGTTGACGTTTGGATACATGATTGTAAAATGAACTTTCTGAGTGCTGGTATGGGTGGGTGGTTCCCTCCCTCTCGCGGGCAACCCCCAAATTGCCTGACCCCTTTCCCTCCCTAACCCCTCTTGATGGGTAACCTCCAACCTGCCTGTGGCAATCACCCCTCCCCAGTTTAATCAATAACTAAACAGTGCTGAGCTTGGGGTGCTAGTGTTTCCCAAGAGCAGTGTCCATTTTCAAAATATAGATGGTGTGAGTTCAAGTGGCTTTCTGAATCCCATGACTAGATGTGCAGTGGCGCACCAGTGCCGTTTCATGGGGGGGTCACCCCCGCCCCGCTCCCTCCACCGTTGATTAGGTCTATTTTGTAGGAGTTGGCATCCTATGCTGTCCAGGAAGGCTTTGGCTTCTTCTGGGGAGGTATAGAACTGGGTTTTTTCAGCATGAAGGCTTCTCAGTTTCACCGGACACATCATTGAGTATTGGATGTGTTCCACTTGTAGGCTGCGTTCAACCCCGGTGAAAGCTCTCCTTGATGCTTGGAGCGCTTGTGAGAAATCTGGAAAGATCTAGACTTTGTCCCCATTGTAGTGTAGATTGCCTTTTTCACTGGCTAGCTTGAGGATGGTGTACCGGTCTCTGTAGTAGAACGGTTTTGCTATAAAGGGGCATGGTGGAGCCCCAGGTATCGGGCCGTTGGCCGGGACTCTGTATGCTCTCTCCACCATGAAGAGATGGGAGAACACCTGTGCCTCGAATAGATCTTTACACAGCATTTCCACAAAGTCCTCTATCTTGGTTGGAGCTTGGTGTTCTTGTATACCGACCAGCCTAATGTTGCTGCAGCGGGCTCGCCCCTCGACGTTTTTGGCTGCTCATTCCTTCATTTGATGCTCCAGTGATGCAAACCTGATGGTCAGTGAGGATGTAATGTTGTCCAGGTCAGAGACTCTTTGTTCTACTGAGTCGAGCCGATTGCCATGCTTATCCAACCGTTGCTGAAGTAGGTCCACCTAAGACGAGAGAGCGTCCAGCTTGGTGTCAAGATTGCTAATTCCCGTGTTAAGATCCAGGAGGATTTCGCAGATATCGAGTGGCGGAGTTGACATGGGAGGTGATTCCGATTTTGGAGGTAGCCATGCTGCTATTAGCACCATGGCTGTTTCCAAATCCGGGTCCTGGTCTGGGTAGACGGAATGGGGACTTACCGGGACATTCCGACCTATGTGTACCCGGTAAGTCCCCATTCCGAAAACCATTTCCCATTCCCATTTGAGCCCCCATAGGGCTCAATGGGAATTAGGAAGGAGCTAATAACGGGCCCGCAAATAGCAGGCCCGTTATTTGCTCCATGGTCCTTAATGGGTCCCGCTAAGGGCTGCTGGTCAGACCAGCCATTCCTGGTGGGACCCGCTAAGGCACCTCGTAATAGGGTGGTAGGGGGTTAATGGCACCTGCATCCTTAACAGTGCCGTTAACCCCCTACCGCCAGGGTCGTAATGACACACTTGGAGTCTTCATCAGGATCTGTTGTGGATGATTGAGCTTTTTTTGGGTGCGCCTGTTACAGGGTTTTCACTATGGTTCCCACTTAAAAAGTCATCTTCCTCTGCGCCTTGTCTGTCTTGCCCATATTTTGACTTTAGGGTGGCTGTGTGTCCTTGGATGGTAGACAAGATACCTGGAGCACTCGGTGATGCTTTGGGGTTTAGTCAATAGGCCGTGGACCCAACAGGAGGGGACTGGATAGCCGGTGGGTTGTACCGGTATAATGTTAAATGACTGTACTGATTTTTGCTGCAGGGTCCTTCGTGGCCGGGCCCCTGATGAGTGAGAAGGTAGCAGGCCTGTCCGTGGTGATGGTCCATCAATGGGGTCTTCCCACCTTGTGGCAGCCTCAGGGCGGGTGTGAGATTGGAGTTGCTCTTAGCGAGTGTTGGCAGCTTACTCACTATGGATACAGGGTGTGACTGAGGTGAGTCAGGCTGGGTGGACCTGAGTATAGGCAGGGGGACAAACCGAAAGGAGGTGCCTCCCAGGTGTGTTGGTACATTGTGGTGGTTCTGTGCCCTCTAGGTGTGGACCAGAGGGTCAACTTCTGTTGTGTAGTCTCTAGTCAGCGGCCTATGGCTTCTGGCAGCACTGTGTACGGCCCGAGGAGGTGCCGGATTGGGTGGGTACCGCAGTTGTTCTGGAATGGTTCTAGTTGGTAGCAGTGTCTTGGTCACCGTGTGAGTGCCCTGCGCTGGGTGGCAACACTGCAGTTGGGCTCTTGTTGGGTCTTTGTCCCTGTTTTGGGTTCAGCAGGACATTTGAAGGTAATACGGGTAGTTGACTGCCCCCTGATCAGTTTGGTACAGCTGCAGGGGCCGCCGGGGCGCTTCGGCTGCCAATCGTGGACTATGGGGGGCCGTTCAGTCGTCCACCATTGAAGGAGCTTCTGGACGCGGCCTGTTCTGGTTTGGTGTAGGTACGCACCGGTGTTGGGCAAGTGTGTGCTCCGGAGCCTGCCGGTGTCAAGAGTGGTGCCGGCTTCTAAGAGTATCGCTGTTGGAATGGGGGCCCCGTGCGGGTCGAAAGGAGCCATCAGCAAGATCACTGCTGCCAGATGGGGGGACAAGAGGAGGGGGGCCAGCCCCGTGTTCTTTGGGTCGAAGAACGTCCCACCTACTGTGGGTGCTCTGACCTGATTTTGCTCCAGAGTCCGGGTGCTTAACGCAGGCCAGGAAATGGGGTTATCCAGGTGCAGTTTAGCCGCCCCTACCTGGTGTGTGTCTGCTCCGCCATGCGTGCTGTCAGCAGTGTTGTGCCATCTCTCCCCTGCTCCGCTGCAGGCAGCACCCAGGACCTGTCCTGGGCTGAGAAGTGGGTTCGAGCTGGAGGTTTAGGACACATCGCTCCTCTGTGGGCTGGGATGGGGCACGGCGCTGGTACTCCCCCGGCGTGGTCCCCGTTGGGCTCCCCGGGGTGGGCAATGTCTACTTTCTGTAGTTGGACGGGCTCTTTACTGCCTACCTCCTAACTGCTACCACGGGTTGGCTACAGCTCACCGCCGTGGCCCGCCAAGCCGGGCCACCGGCGGTCCGCTCTTCCCACGCAGTGGGCTGCTTGGATGCGGCACCAGCTCATTCTTCTCCGTTGTTGCGGGGTGTCACTGCAGTGTGATCATGGTGCCCAATCCAGGGTCTGTTCTCTTCACCTCGCTGCACTGACATTATCTTCACCAGGGTCTGCAGGAAGGCCTCGGCAACGCCTATAATGTCACGCCGGCTCATGGTGGAGAAAGTGGGACCCGCATGTGCTTGAGCCACAGATGGTCGCCCTCAGGGATTCGTGAAGGGTTCAGGTTCCAAGATTCTATGATGTTTAGGGTGGAGAAGCGCTCAGAGCACTGTCGTTTCAGGATGTTTAAGGGACACTGCACGGAGCTCTCTCAGTGAGCTGTCATCTTGGATGGCTCTCTAGCGCCCTCTACAACATGCATAACTGCTGAATGAATTAATAGAAGCATTTGCAGAACCCTCAGTAGTAGGCCTGGTAAAATGCCAAGCCCATACCAACAACAATGATGAAATCTCATTAGGGAACGCAGCAGCAGACAATGCTGCAAAAGAAGCGGCATACCTCCTAAAACCAATGAATACAGAATGCATGTTAAAAGGAAAACAAGAGGAGCCCAAAAAGGAGGGATACAATGCACTGTCATGATGCCTACCCCCGGAGCACCAGGACAGGCCCAGCACCCCCGGGAGCAGGCATCATGCCCTCGGGTAAAAACCCAGCGGCCCCTAATAGGGGCTCTTTGGACTTTGTCCTGGCGCCTTTGGCGCCAGGCTCATGTTGGACATCAGTCCCGGCGCCATAGGCGCCAGGCTCATAAAAGAGGGTGTTTGGTGCACTTACCTGATGCAGACCATGCTGCATGAAGCCTCAAGCCAAATGAGGCTTAGGAGGGACTATTTTATCAAAGGAACTATTTTACTTGGGTGGGGACCGTGGAAGAATACTTACCTGGAACTTCTTCCAAGGCTATTTAAAGCACGCCCGGACTGCCACACATGCTTCGCGTTGCTCTGCATCTAGCAGCTGAACACTCACCGTGCCTGCTCCTGCATCTTGCCTCCAGCCACGCCCGCCTCGATCTTGGGATACCTGAAAGGAAGGAAGGGAAGAGAAAAGGTGAAAACCAAGAACTTAATCTAATTTCCTACCTGTCTCCGGAATCATCACGCCAGCGATCCTGAAGATAGACATTCTTTAAAAGCATTGCGCTACTTGTAGCAGCGCCGCGCATCACTCACCTGCCTCGTGGGCTCTTCACTATCCACCGCGACCTTCTGGGCATTCCGCCACATCTCTGCACCTGCAGGGGAGAAGAAGAGACAAAAGGTGAGCAGGAGGAACAAATGAGGAAAGCCTGATTTTCCGTCACAAGACTTACCCGGCCATATTTGACGGAACCACTCCTCATTTCGGGTCGGCGCCACTTCTTGGCCTGGTACCGCACCCCAGCCCCTAAGGGGAAAAAAGAAAGACATTACTAGAGGGATTCAAAGACATTTAACGGGATCATTTATCACAAACTCACCTGAGTTTATCTCCGGCAATATCCCTCGAAGCATCACTTCCACTCTGCACCTGAAAATAAGGACAGATCGCAGGTTTAGAAAAGCAAACAAAGAGAAGATTCTACTCTGGAACTTTTTAAATTGCATACTTACGGCATTTCGCCTTCCGAAACCAGTGAAGTAACTGGTCAAATACGCGCCCCTGCACCAGAAGCAGGATGGAGAGCTCATCCATTCAAACATTAAGGTGAGCCTTGATTGGGGATTTCGGAGGTGGTCAGAGAAGAGCAAAGGGGAGGAGGGAAGCAATCACAATACTCCGCAGTCAGTTAATCCCCTTTCTCCACCTACAGAAAGATTTTTCTATGGGCCAGACAAGCCAGATTTGGGGGTCCAGTTCAGTCGGTGTTTCGAATCCTGCGCATCACGCTTGAAGAGGTCACAGCAATCCAGACAAGGTCAGCGCCTCTGTGGGAGCCAGGTGAGCGTTACAGCACTACCTATAGCTCAGATAATAGAATTCCAAAAGAGAGCCCCACTTGTCTAACAGGAACTATGGACAAAAAGAGGAAGCACTCAGTCGCCCACTGATCTCCTATGGAGACAGGAGGTTACAGGGAAAGTAGTAATGCCTGTAGAATTATTACAGGTAGCATTTCAGCAGCTGCATTTCCCAGCCCACACCTCAAAACAGCTCATAGCAGCAGATATCCAGGAGGATTGGATCATCCCAAACCTCCAGGAATATCTAAATAAACTCACAATAGAATGTATCACGTGCCAGACATTTAATTTAGGAATGACTCTTAGAACCCTATGGGAACATTGCCAGACCCTGTGGGACCTTTCAGTGATCTGCACATTGATTATGCAGACATGGGATAAAAGGTGCAATGGAGCGAGATATCTGACCGTTATGGTCTGTCCCTTCTCGCGCTGGGTGGAGGCAGGGCTCTGTGTCCACCCAGCCATGAAGTGTGCAGTAAAATTCTTATTACGGGAGGTGTTCCTGAGTTGGGGGATATGCGATGTCATACGCTCCGACAGCAGCAAACATTTTGTAAATGACCTATTTAGGAAGTAACAGCCAATGTGCTCAATTTACCACCTAAAAGCAAAGGGGATTGTCAAGAAAATCAACAGCCTTCTTAAAAGCAGATTGTCAAAACTATGTCACTCGCTAAAGAAAAATTGGGTCTATTGCCTGCCTTTGGCCCTGTTCCAATTGCGCTCACAGCACAGCAAGGACCACCACCTGTCCCCTTATGAGATAGTGACTGGAAGACACATGCAAATGCTACTGTCGCCTGTAAGGAGATTGTCAGATGCACACAAAACAGCGGCTGTGTTAGGTAAGGAATTCAAAGAATACCTCACCCACCTCTCCAGAACAGTAAGATATATTGCTAAACAAATTGCCCCACCTTTCACACAAGAGAGCAAACAGACACAATAACTGCAGCTGTAGACAGCTCAGCAAAACCACTAATGCCTGGCAAACTGGTGTATGTTTACAGATTTGTGAGGAAATGGAACTCCCCGAGGTTCCATGGTCCCTATGAGGTAATATACTGTATGCCTTTAGCAGTAAAGTTAAAGGAACTGAGGTACTGGGTGCACTTATTACACAGAAGGAAAGCTCACGATAGTGTGGCACCAGTAGCACCACTAGAAAATGAAAGAGAAGTGGCAGTGCCTTAAAAAGTATACAAGAAAACACAAGAGAAGTAGAAAAGGCAGAAACTGTAAAACTCAAATATAAATATACAGAATAAGACTGTGTATATTATATAAAGTGTATATAGTGTTATGTGAAAACTCTTTTTTCTTGTCGTCCCACATTTACATACTTTCTCGGTTTCTCCACAGATCTCACCTCTTATTCAAAGCTCAACCTTTATTAACCCATGTCCTATTATATCCCTTTCTATAGGAGCTATGATAGTAGACATAACACCACTTGCAGCAGAGCAAAATGAGATAGATAGCAGTAGGAATGAAATAGGTGCCACTTGGGCTTATAGCTATACTTGCAGCTTGCACTTTACAGCAATGTTTTTTCTGTGAAAATGTTGGGACTGGGTATATATTGGGGTGCATCTTTTATTTGGAGAGACTTAAAAGAAGGGGGAACACTAATACAGGAAGGGGAGAAACTTATATGGGATGGGGGAAAATGAATATGGGATCATAATGCATCTCCAAACCTTACTACCCTATACAGGAACCGCATGAGAGAAATCCCACAGCCTGGGATAGTGGTAAATAATGAGAATGACCATACAAGTGATATGAAAAGTGATGGTACACTGACCCGAACCATGTTTCCAATGCCACAAACTGCTTCACAACTGACTAAGAAACCTACCTCAACTGTTAATCAAATGTATACTATGTTCCCCACTGTTAGGCAATGTACCCGCCCCAGTTCTCAATATTGACAATTTAACTCTGACACTAATGTAAATATGAATACTGGCATTTTTCAAATTTACAACCTGAAAATAATGAACACACACAAACCATCAGATACCAGAGATAGGTGGTCCACAAGGTTTTCACTTAGAGGCCGATCTTGTACGTCCAATAGATCGAAAAGGCAAGTGCGACAGTACAAATATGATGCGTATCATGCGTTGGGGTTAGATAAAGTAGAAGACCTCCGCGAGCACCACTGCGAGTCAGGCCACAAATGGAACCTGCTACTTGTGTTCACTGATACCTCATGTGTCAGGAACGCCTAAGGATTTAGTGCCTCAGGAAACCCCCATAGTAGAAGCCCAGTGTATCATCCACCTCACACTATGTAGAATCAGATGAGAAAAAATGCAAAAACAAACCCAAACGGTCAACTTGTTTTAAGGAACCATTTTTCGCAATAAAAGGGACAATGTTCGCAGAAAATAAATGGCAAGATGCAACCGTCATGTGTAAAGCTGAAGCACTGCATGGCCTATCGGATGAGAGATTGCAATGAATGGATGACACACGTGCCCAGACCTGCACCCAACACATCACACAGCTGACATGGTTCACTGCATTTGAAAAACAGATAAAGATCCAACATGAAGAAAAATATGAACTATGCTTCCACGGAGAAGGAAAAGTACCCATGGTTTCAAATACACATTGCAACAGAACTCTTGTCATCCCTGACATGCAAAAAGGAACTGCCGCCCTGATTGACCATTTCTGCGTGTGTAGCAAACAGGCATACTTGCACCTCCCGTCATCATGGAGGGGCTACTGTGATCTGGCAACGTTGCACTCTACACTGCTGGTGATACCAGAAATGGCATGTCCGATGGGGGGTGGTGCCCGACAGAGATCAACTAGCACCCCGACCTACCGATGAAGATCCCCCCATCTTTGACAAACTATCTGAAGACAAGCTGAAATATCCAGTGTCACGCAAAAAGAGAGCACCCAACTACCTCTCTAAAGACTCTTTCAACCTCCTGGCACAAATTCCGAATGAATATAAACTTTTCAACTCAGCAGCAACATTTTTCACATAACTAATGCCAAGCATCCGAGCATGAGTGAACACAAAATGGCTACAAATTGTTCATTGGGAGCTGATCCAACTGGAAAATGACACTGAGGAGGGGTTCAAGGTCCTCAAGGTGGAACTAAGAGCACTGAGACTAAAGACAATGCAAAACAGCTATGTGCTTGACCTCCTCACAGCTATGGAGGGCAGTGTTTGCTAAAAAATTGGGAGCTCATGTTGCACGTTCATACCTTCATCGGATGGTGAGAACGGAACCCTCTCACACGTGATTGCAGCTGAACATGCACTGGGAGTGAGAATGAGAAAAGAAGGAGGTGTTCAACCAAGTGACTGGCTCAGCGCAACATTCGACTGGGTACCTTCATGGTTCAGGACTGCGATGAAAATGCTGGTGCCCATCATTGTCTTCCTCCTGTTGATCTTCTGTGTGTGCAAGTTAGGGGTTCGCTGTTGTGCAAAGGCCATTCCTAGTAGTGCAATGCTGATGGTGACTATTGGCAATAAAAATAGTAATAAACTAGAGAAGCCCAAGTACAAACTGGTGAAAGCGATGAACCCAAATATCGCATGGTGGAAATATACAACATAGGGGACGTGGTCGATAATCTCTATCACACTACTATTAAGCAACCCCAAGATGCCAAAGATTATAAGGAAGTATGGGTCGATTTAGAGGGGGTGGGGGATGTATCTACCTGACATTCACTCCCGAAGAGTATGCACAGCATGGGAAAAGCATGAGAAGTGTGTGTAGAGCATGGATGCCCATAAAATGTACCCCTGCCTGGGATGAAGCAGTAAAAGGGCTGAGGAACATAGACGCAATGGGGGAGGGTATTCGTTACGTCAGATGAGCTCATTATGAGAGCAGAGCAGGCCACAGGCCATGTGCCCATCCATCTCCATTAACCTACCCATGCTCTCTCGACCCCCACCCCGCCAGGCCACAGGCCTCCAGTCCTTTGCCCCTCTACTCTTTGATGCAGATATGCATATGGCCTCTCGCAGTGACCATTCCAGGACACCCACCATAGCCATAATCCTATGCACCAATGTGTCTGCCCCAAAACTAAGATATGTCTATCTGTATCATGAGGCATCAGGTAGCTCAAAATGTGCGAGAATAACACCTGGATCTGGGGTATTGTGTTTTATGAGCCCCTGAGCACAATGGTCGGAATGCCAATATATCTGCCAAAGTACCCCCATTCATGCAATTATTTTTATGTCTGCCATTACTCTTATGCAATCAGTCCCTATTATACTAGCTTAGTTAGATAGCATTGTAGCGCCTCTCTGCCATGACCTTCACCGCGACGATGAGCCCAGCTGACCATGTGCACTGTGACTGATGAAGAGACAGCAAACAATGGAACCCTGGCATCCTATATGGAGCTGGGATTAGTATACTTACCTAGCCAATCGATTCTGTTAGGTTGTTACCTATATGTGCTATCAAAGGTGACGCTTGGTGTCTTTTTAAAGTGCTGCCCCTGTATCTGTTGGCAGAGCGCTCTCGGGCAGCAGAGTTCTCTGCATGCAAACTTTGGGGATCATTACGACCCTGGAGGTGGCCATGCCGCTATTTGCGGCATGGCTACCCCCATTGCGGGTACCGGGTCCGCGTGCGCTGAATGGGGAAATATGGTCCATTCTGACCTTGGAGGGCTCAGTATTTCCCATTCAGGGTACCTGGTCCCTATACATCCCTGTTCCCATTCGAGCCCCGATAGGGCTCAATGGGAATGGGGAGGATGCAAACAACGGGCCAGTTTTACCAGGCGTCCTTACCGGGTCCCGCGAGTAAACCTCGTAATGAGGCGGTAGGGGTTTAACAGGGCCGGCAGCTCTACCGGCCCCGTTAAACCCCTACCGCCAGGGTCATAATGACCCCCTATATCTTATATACATTTCTTTTAGTTGCAATTCATCTCCTGATCACATTCCCTCAAGGGGTGTGTCCATTATTTGGTCTATTGGATATCACATGTTGTGAGGAGCATACCTTCATTCTTACTGCAAAATATGTGGATTAAAATGCCATCTAAACAGAGCAATACAAAACATTAAAACAAATATATCAAGGAAAATTAAGTAATTAACGACATAACATTCCCTTAATGAAAGTCCTCGTTTAATGTAGAAATACAGTGCAAATACAACACATACGTTTGGAATAGAAGATAACTATGTTTTTTGAACGAATATCAATATCAGAATCTTAAATTACAGCCCCTGAGAATCGGAATTAAATATTGCCTCCTTAGATTTATTTATATGAGCCAAAAGAACATTGGATGTCTGGTTCTCAGCAGAGGTACCATCACAAAACCAAGCTGGCAGCCCAATAGAGATTTTATCACCGGTTCAGGTTTTAGTTGCAGAGGCTAGAGAGATGTAGTTGCATGGAAATTAAACAGTAACTCCCGCTTACGAAAATTATGAAACAAGCTCAAATAATTGTCTTTAAAATGGCCGAGGTCAAACTCAAGGTAATGACAGACAGAGGTTCAGCAATAAGCCTCTGTTTGTTCCCTAAATTAAAATATATGAAACTCAGACATTTTTCATCTATCTAGACTGCAGTGGTTGGGACTAAAATGCCTGGGAAAGACGTAACAGAGCAAACGCCTTCTTTAGCTATTTCAGCCAGAGCTAGATCATGTAAACCCACCGCTGCTCATGTTCCAATGAATTGTAATGTAAATAGAAGGCAGAAAAACCTTTCATGCCAGGCTCATTTTCCATCATTTGTATGGTGAGAGGAGGGACAGAAGGCAACTTGGGTTTCCACAGCCTTCCTTCCTCTCTGGCACAAATGCTGCAGCTTGGATTGTCATGGCGGCACAAATGCTGAGATCCCTTTTAATTGTAAACACTGCCTACCATGCACGTATGGCATGCAGTGTTCACAAGTAAACTTAAACGCTGTTCAACAGACAAGCATGTCGGGCAGAATGTAACTAATTCTGAATGCTCTCTAGCATGCCACCCACTGTTTATAGGAAAAATGTGCAGGGCAAAAGGCAGCATACATGCATGCATGCCACCTGTTGCCCTACACATTTGCACTCTGTCGTGTAAATCGCAGAAATTTGGTGGCGTGGACCTGGCTACGCCTGAGTGCAAATGGACCAGTTCCCTGTTCTCAAATTGCATTTTGGAGCAACATGTGGCCTACTCCTCTTTCGAATCTCTTGTCTGCAGGCTTTGTGTCTCTCTTAGCCTCTGTCTGACTCTGGCCACCATCTACAGGCCCCCTGGCCAGATCTCGCATCTCCTCCTGAATGGGCTCACCTCACCTCCTCTCTCCTTGCCTCCTCCTCCAAGCATCTCCTCCTCAGAGACTTCAATATTCACCTCGACTCCCCTGATGCGGCCTCTCAGCTCTTCCACAACCTCTGTGACTCTCTTTCCCTCTCCATTCTTCTTCCCTTCAGTTCGACGCACTCAGCTGGACACACCTTGGATGCTCTCATCTCCCCAGCTCTCATTACTCTCCTTGTCTGATAATGTTCTCCTTCCTCTCACCTGGACCTCCTGGGTCCCCACACCCGCACTGTCACCCTCCTTCTCCATCATTCTAGCTATGAAGTGGGTGTCAGTTGCTGCTTTTGCTGCCACCTTCACCCCCCCTCCTACTCCTACAACTGACTCTCACTCTGACACAGCTCTTACTAACCTTCAACTCTCCATCTCGAACATTCTGGACATCCTTAACCCTCTCATGAGGTTCTGCATGAAACCTGCCTCCAAGTACAATTCCTGGTATGACTCTGACCTGGCCGCTCTGAAAAGCAAGTGCAGAGTGGCTGAGCGGAAGTGGTTGACCTCGAGCAGATCCTCTGACCAACTGGCCTGCTCCTCGAAGAAGAAGGCCTATATCCAAGCCTGCATCTCTGCGGACACTAAAAACACAGCTGAACTTTAGAAAAATGTGCAAGGAACTTGCCAACCCTACTGCAGTGTCCACTTCTCCTCTGCCTTCCCTGGCACTATGCACTGCTCTGGCCTCTCACTTAATTTCTAAAACTCAAAACATCTTGTCCTCACTCTCCCCTACTCCTCACCCTTCTCCCTCACCTGCTCTCAGGCCTCCATTGCCCCCCCAGCCCCTCCCTCCTACTCTCCTCTTATAATCCCATAACACCTGATGAGGTTTCTAGACAAGTCCGCTCTATGAAGGTCTCATCCAAACAGGTGCTCGCTTGCTGTTCCAGAACTATCAAGGACAACAATGTCCTCACTCTCCCCTACTCCTCACCCTTCTCCCTCACCTGGTCCCAGGCCTCCATTGGCCCCCCTGGCCCCTCCCTCCTACTCTCCTCTTATAATCCCATAACACCTGATGAGGTTTCTAGACAAGTCCGCTCTATGAAGGTCTCATCCAAACAGGTGCTCGCTTGCTGTTCCAGAACTTTCAAGGACAACAATGTCTCCTTTGCTCCAGACTTGGCGGATTTTTGCAATCCCTCCTTTCACACTGGATCCTTTCCCTTGCTCCTAAAGAACCCCCTTGTGCAGCCTCTCCTCAAAAAGCCTTCTGCTGATGTTAGGTAGAATTATATGGAGTACCCTTTGGGGACACTACACACAATTAAGACTACAGGTGTAAGCACAATCTCACCTTTGCTATAAATCTGTACTACACAGTTTTGTGATAGCAGGGCTGAGCAGCCAGGCTTATCTCAAGAGGGATGTGAGCAGTACAAGGGGTTACACAAAGGACTTGCAATCAAAGTGGTTCAAACAAACACTTACTTATGGTTTATTGGTAAAACTATTAATTTATTTACACAGTCATTTAGAAAATATTCCACTAGCAATAAGCAGCTCAATATTACACTCCAGTACGGAACCAATATGTTTCTGAACAAGTTAGGCTCCCCTGAAGTTGGAGCAAAATGGCACTTCTGATATTTTTAAATGGGGTAAAAAGGCAAGGTTATAAGAATCAACAGCACAAATACTTTCATAGGCAGGGCAAAGGGTTTCAGTTCACTACAACTAGCAATTCAATTCAATAGGCCTGGGCCAAAGTCAATGGATCATTGTCTTGGATAGTATAGCACAGTTCTGGTAGTAAACATTTAAGTCTTTGCCAATGTTCTTAGAAGTAGTTTGCAGAAAAAAGTGATATATGTCGGATTAGGAGCGACCAAGACTCCAAAGTTGGGAAAGTTTTCCCAAACTTTCACCGTGGCAGAGAGGATGTCTCAATCGTGTTTGCACAGTACCTTTGTAATGAAGAGAAGCTGTAGCTGTGGAAATTGTTCCTGGTAGTTCCTGCAGATCTCGCTGTTCCTGGGCCTCAGTCGTGGGGACAAATGGGAGGACATCGGGACATTCCTGCACTGCACAGGGAAGGATCCACAAGCTTAGCAAAATGTCAGTTTAAGGTGTGAGTGCCTTAAAGTCCACAAACTGGAATCCTTCTCACTGGCTATCTGGTGTTCAACAGCACTGTGAAGAAAATTCGACCAGTATGTAGATGGTTTCCAGGTGGCTTGCGAGTTGGTTGTTCCCACCAGCTCAAGGGAAGGAGTCGTCCTTGAAGGGGCTTCTCTGTCGAGGGAGTTTCAGACTATTCGGACCTGCAGCAGGGCTTCACCGGGCAAACCAATGGTCCAGGAGTTGCAGCAGTCGTCTTCCTTCATCTTGTCTTTGGTTCTTTTGTTCGAGTGGTTGACTCTGCCTTCCAAGTCCCAGAGACCTGTTTTCAAACAGTTTGCTCCCATTCATTCCAGCCTGACTGCCACTCACCCAGCAGGGTGGCTGTCCTTGCCGGACAGTCAGCCTTCCAATCACGCCAGAGTGAATTCAGGTCTCCTAGGAGACTAAGCACAGGGAATTACAGGCACCTCCCTCACATCCTATCCACCCCAGACACTCAGGCACCGGAGGGGGCTTCAGTACTGAAGATCGGCAAAGGCAAACAAACAAAGGGATCAAACTTGGTTTTGCGCGCCGAGACAAACACTAGAAGGACCTTTTCAAAAAGAAATGGCAAAAAAGGCGATCAGAACCTGTTTTTACAGAGGGGGCTCAGACGCCATGTTGAAAAATATCGCTCCGGTGGATTTTAGCTAACAGAGCCTTTAAACGGGTTGCGGTCAGGAAAATCATGGCAATACCACTGCCAACAGCCATTCTGAGAGGAAAGGGTAGCTTTTGAGGGCTACATGAGTTTCCTAGGCATAGAGAATACTAGGTATTCCCTCCAGCACTCTGCTGTAAGGCAGTGTGTGCTGGGTCTAGCAATTTAAAGACTAGCAAAGTTAATTTAACTTTACATTCACTGGGAGACAGTAGTCAGTCCCAGAAAAGGTATTTAAACCTTGAGTAGACTGAAAGTCATCCCTGTGCCACTGCACTGAGGGTGCTGTGTGACACACAAGAAAAATATGATGCCTATGGAGTTGCCTAAAACTCCATATCCAAAGAACACACAAGTAAAACACACATAAAATACATGAAAGAGTGGGACAGAAAAGCTCACACTCCTTCCAGGTAAAAATGAACGTCCTAGAAATCCAGCAACATTGCTAGGGGTCTCAAAAGGTAAGGTAAATTACCACATTTATGAGAATTCTCCCTAACAACTGAGCCTTCCTGTCTGGCAAACTACTTCCCTATATTCATTACCCCCTTCCTGGGCGAACTCTTGGAAAAGATGGCCATGTCCCAGCTTATCCACCACACTGAATCTGTTTGTTGTCTCCATGACCACCAGTTTGGCTTCAGAGCTGACAAAGGCACGGAAAATGCTCTCCTGAGCAACCCACGAAGACCTGCTCTCTAATCTTGATTCCAGCTCTCCTTCTGTTCTCATCCTTCTTGACCTTTCCTCTGCCTTTGATGCAGTCAATCATGCCACCCTGATAAATTGGTTCCATGATACCCTTGGCATCATGGACCGGGCTCTAGACTGATTGACCTCCTTCCTCTCGGATGATCCTTCCCAGGTTCAACTGGACCCTTTTCTCTACACCATTTCACTCTCTACTTGCAGAGCCCCTACCTATCTCCTCTAGCCCACTCAATCTCCACCTTCGCTCCCAACTTCCAGTGTTATGCGGATGACATGCAGCACTCCTTCCTCCTCTTCCTCTCTCATTCCTGACTGCCTGTTTGCTATTCAGGCATGGTGATCTGCTAACTATCATTGCCTTAATGCCAGTAAGACAGATATACTTCTCTTTCGGACCCCTGCTCACTCTTTCCCTCCCCCTCTCTGCCGCCTTCCATGGGCCCTCTCCCCTCACCCTCCTATGAGGCAAAAATTCTTGGTGTCATCTTCCACTCCTCTCTCTCCTACTGTCCTCACATCAGGGACCTTGCCAAGAAGGCCCACGTTCAGCTGCACTCCTCAGAGGCATTCTCCCTTCCTCACCTTCCCCCAGAAACTCAATGCCTACAGAGCTCTGGTCCTCTCAAGTCTGGACTACTGCAGTCGCCTCTTCCTTAATTTGCCTAACTCAAGATCAAGCTCAAGATCCTCTGCATCACCCACAAGGTGTTCTGGGCCTTGGGACCCCTCCACATCCAACTCTCTCTCCCTAAATCCTTCCCTGCTCGAGCCCTTTGGTTGTCTAGCTCTAACTCTCTGCCGGTCAGCTGTTTTTTCAATCAGAGAGTGGGTGGTAGATCTCTATCCTCAGCAGGTGCCTCCCTCTGGAATGGCCTCCCTGCCCACTCAGGCCTGATCTCCTTAAGTTCTGGAAGCTTCTCAAGGCCTTCCTCTTCTCTTTTCCCTTTCCCTTCCCCCTCCCCTGGTAATGTCCATGTCTGCTTCTTGACTGGATGCCTGGTTCTTTCAGAGCCTTGAAGACACCAGGCCCCGCATTCCAGTCTACCCCTGCACTTGCCCTTCCAGCTGCTCCCCTGCACTTTCCTGGCTGGGCCTGAACCCTTGTAGCCTTCCAACCCCTTACACGGCACTTAGCTTGTGGACATTCCTTCCCCTGCACTCTCTGCATTCCCCAGGCCCTGTCCACCTTGCCTCCCACGACACTTCCTTTTTCTCATGGGCCCTTCGACCCTCACTGGCACTCCTACCCCCCTCTGCACTTCCCTTACTGCACTTGCACGTTTGGAATGACACAAGGCCTAGTAAGATCGTTTTGTTTTTGTCCTCCCTGTTCCCCACCCTTTTGCGTTGTTGCGGCTCGAAACACATTTGGCCTCAATACAAGTTTGCCGGTCCGGGAACTACGGTACCGGTAAGCTTGCCGGTACCGTAGATCCCGGACCGGCAAGCTACGAGTTGTGCTCGCGGGTGCCTTTCTGCCCGCCAGGTCTGACCTGGTGGGCAGAGCGGCACCTGCGTGCACAGCATGTCGGATGCACCGGCACCGTCCATAACGGTGCCGGTGCATCTGACCTCCCCATTCCCATGGAGCCCTATGGGGAAACAGTTCAAACAATGGGAGTATCCAAATGTATCTGAAAATTATACAGCCAGGTGAAATGTTTGACCAAGGCTGATGGAGATTGATTCTTACTATCATATGTTTGTGATGTCCATAGCAGACGTGACACCATTTTCCAAAATGCAATCTTATTCGGACTACGTGCCACAAGTTCTAAATTTAGCCAGACCTCTCACTTCCAAACTTCTTTAGCCTCAGTGATATGTCTTTTGTACTTGTACCGGGACCTACCACAGAAAAGCTATTCCTAAGCAGATCCTATAAGTGTATTAGAAGTGTCTGGTTCAGATTCTTACATTCCTTTTGCGCGATCTAGGACAATCCTTGGACTGAAAACACACTTGGTGCTTGAATGTAAGCAACTCCCTAACTACCAACATAATGTTGTCGAAAGCATTTCCTCTTCATTCCAAGTTTATTTCGGAAAGAAAAGAACATTTCCATAAAAAAACATTGCAGTAATAATGCAAATATCAATGATTGCATATTGTTCCATAAAGCACCAAAATACTTAATACACAATTTCAATACACAATCTCAATATAAAATGACATAGAGTTGCAGTAAAATCATTTCATTAAAATCCTGAGCACAACGATACAGTGGGCAGTCAAAATAATGTGCAAAGTAGATAACTTAAACATATCTTGTCATGTAACATGGGAAACAATTGCCAATAAGTTAGTTCACTAAAGAGATAACAATTCTTTGTTTTATGCCAGTCACATTTTAAGAACATTAAAAGTGCGCAGGCCACATTAGGTGAATTTGCCCATAGTAAAAAGTGCTGTGCAATATTGTTTCTTAGTACAGGAACTGAAGCTGCTTTTATTTATATTAGTGTAAACCGGGTCAAAAGACCAAAAATGCTCCAGGTCTTTTGGTGCTAGACATAACTGCCAGGATTGGGCAGAAATATTAGGGCCTGTCCAAGTTGCAGTTATAGCTCTGAGACAGGGACATCATTTGGGGGTTGCCAGAGGTCGCAAGAGCGACCACTGCCGATTGGCGAGCGACCTCTGTCACTCTCTTGCGACCTCTGGCTTTTCCTCCAATCAGAGGATGAGGGGGCGTGACCACCGTTATCCTCAAGCAGTGCTGCGTGCTGGTGGTCCTCCATTTTGTCACTAGCAGCCAACAGTTTGGTGTTTTCCTTCTTCCAACCCGCCTAACATGGCCTAACAGGTGAGTCTCTGTCTCTCGAGTCTATCTGTGACTGAGGTCGGGGGGCGGGCATGCGCTGCCTGTTGGGTGGGTTTAGGGTTAATTTATTTAGGCGGCGTGTGTGTTTGTGGTTCACGGGTGCCTGCGGCGCCACGCAGGCCCCAGGTTGAGGTGGTGTGGGGGGTGTGTGCGCAGTCAGTGTGCGTTGCCTGATGGGTGGGGTTTTTTGTTGCTGGCGTGTGTGTTGTTGTGTGTGCCCGGCCTCCCCTGCAGTTGCGGCACTGCCGCAGGACCCAGGTTGAGCCTGAGGTCGTGTGTGTTCAGTGTGTGCGCTTCCTGCTGGGTGTTTTCTTTTTTGCCAGTGTGTTTGGGGGGTTCCCGCCCTCGTCTGCGGCGCCGCTGCAGGACCTGGGCCTCCTTGCACAGTTTAATTGTTTGATCGTGGACAAGGAACTATCCCTGGCCCCTTGTCCAAGATCAAACACTTAAATTCCCTTTGCTGCTGTTTTCTTAGTAGTTTCTCAGACAATTGTGTATACGATTAAACTCCTGTGACGTGCGATTTTGCTCACTACGAGTTTGTACTCCCAGTCACCCTGTCATGGAAGTACAGACAAGTGTGAAAGAGTTGCCATAATGTGTCGAATTTGCCCATTCATATCGTTCCCTGGGCAGGCCAGATTTTGCACACCCCCCCTTTGATAATTGAAGTTTAGACAGAACACTATTTTAAAAGGTAACTTGGTGAGCTTGGCTTGGAAATAAAGTCCCTTTCCGACCAGAGCTCCAATTCGGTTTCGCATAATTTTAAGTTGCCATGCAGTTCAGTATCTCCCATGCTCGTTGGGGGGTAGGGGAGGGCGGGGTTCTGGCGCTTAGGTTTGGACTGCAAAGTTTCCCCCCAAAAGGAAGTGATCCTGTGTCGGGGCAGAGTATTAATGGTGTCAAATAAGTCGAGGGAGGGACAGGACAAACTCGCTTCCAGCAAGGTAAACGGACGGAGGCATGGCTGAGCACTTTCCTCCAATTGTGATGGTGAGAACATTTCCATGGTTACTAATCTGCTGCCAAGAGCACGAGCACCTGTGATATGCACCCATGTCTCTACGTTTGCTGCATCTAAAATGTTTGTATTGCGCTCACACATTTTTAAGTAGTTGCCTCCATTCCGTAAAATCGATGCTCAGCGAGTGAAGTGCTTACTGTGGGATGGCTGCAGTCCCAGGTTTTAATCCTAGAAGCCCCTCATTCTTGCAAGTTTAATATACAGAGCAGCAAGACATTGGTTAATAGCATATCGCAATGGTGCTCTAGAAAAGGCGAGGGCGTGTGTTGCCTCTGGTTCTGCACTGCGCATGCCATTAGTGTGCAGGCTATAAAGTTGCGGTGGACAGAGCTGGTGTCATCTATAAATTACTATCTAAATGTAAGCAATACCCAGCGCACAGAACAAGAATATTCAACTCTCACACAAAATATTCTTGAGAGACAGTCCTTTTGTTGACATAAGAAAATTAATTGTTTGCTCAGATAGGGTTTGGATTTCATGAATCTTTATTTCTTTGCACTTGATCTGGTCGAGCACAACATTTGGCGCACTTTTTGAGTGCCTGACTTGTTTAAGCTCTGTCATCATATCACTGTCAAAGCTCGGCCTGCATGCTTCCCTAAGAACCTGGTGTTTAATCCATTCTGCTTTGGTAAGAACTGGGCCACTTTCTTAAGTAATGGCTACAAGAATGCTTTGGCCCCAGGCTGAGGTTTGGTCTGTGCGCTGCTTTGTTGCACATGCAGGTGTGGTGTTCATATATTCAAGCTTTGTAAATTTACTTTTGGTTTTACCAATGTACAGTTGTTTACGAGGGCACCAGATGACACATACAAACATACTGCTGTTACAATTGTGTCCATGCTCCGGGTAGACAGACTGCACACATGATGCATGCACCTTGCACATTTCAATGCGAGGATTCATGTTTGAGTGAAAGCTGATGTTCAAATAACTGGACAAGGACAAGTGGTTACAGGCTTAGATGATGGAGGCAATCAAGCTGTTCATTGAGAAAAATGAGACAAATGATTTTTTATTTATTTGACTTTTTATATTTCCATAATAGCCCTGCTTCCAAGACTTGTTTTCTTCTCGCTATTTTACATGCTTTCAAAAGACACCCTTTGCCAAAACAGTAGCTGGAAGACCTGCACACAGCTGGATGGGGAGGGCGGGGGTTCCTATAGGATATGGGGCTACTGCAGTGCCCGGCCTGTCATATAGAGCACATCCTCCCAGCAGAGCCCTTCGGAAGTGCTACACCATGGCTGTACAGCTGTCCACGCTGCCCTTTGGCCAGTCACGCTGCTGGATTCTGCACCACTTACTTTGCCTCACTGAATGAAGCTTGGAAGGCATTTTTTAACAGCGTTTTCTATTGAAAAATGCTTTTGTAAATCAGGCTCAGTATCCGTCTATTCAGCCGATGGCCTAGAGACACTCTGTCTCCACTTCTACAGTCCATGATTCCTACAGGGATGTGTGTGTTTTCGAAAACTCTGCAACAGCACAGCATAACTCCATTTTGTTACTACCCCACAGGTAGGACCACCTTTCTGTACCTGAAACAAACAAATTATACTTGTTTTGGAAGTGAGTGCGATGGTAGTAATGTATGGAAACAAGAACTTGAGAAATGTTTTTTCCTCTTGACTTATGCAAGTATTTGAAGAGATACTGGAAGATGATCAGGTAGCAGTATTTGCCAATGCACTAATCAAACCCATTTTAAACTTGGCTCTAGATTCTAAAGGAGATGCAAGTCAGAGATTTCTGGCTGTTTGGTGCAGGAGTAATGAAGTCCATGAAACAACTGCAAACAGTACAACACAGAGCTGAAGGTAACTTGTTGAATCAGAAGAAAATGGGGTAAGTGCCAAAATCATTAAAGACTGTGGATGCCATAAATGTTTTCTGGTGAAATATTCTCCCTCTCCTCTTTTATCCTGGCTTTCCCCTATCCCCATGCCCGCCTATCTATCCCTGTCCCCCCCAAATGTGATTTCGCTTTGTAGTCCTGTTGAAATAACAAGGCGGATCCACAGAAAGAGGGGATTTGGGTTCATGCACTTTGCGTGGCAACATGGACCTTGACACTGCTACATATGATGGTCCATTCTTGTAAGAAATATCACAATACACTGATATCATAACAATATTTTTCTTAGTGTACTGAGGGAAAATGCTTTATGAGGGCACTTCCTGTGATGTCATGTGGCGGCATGGTCAAATGACATCACTTCCAGTGGGGGGTGTGGTCAAATGACATCACTTCATGTGGGGGTGTGTCAAATGACATCACTTCCTGTGATGTAACTCTTGGGGGCGTGGCACTGTGATGTCACTTCCGCTACCCCTGGCATTTTGGTGAAATGACGTCCCTGCTCTGAGAGCCAAGCCATTGAATTGAATCTTGCCTTTGTTATAATGATTGTCTGACTGAAAGCCCTTGATTAGACTATTTTGTGATGTGAGTCTTCTGCTGTTACACCATTTAAAGTGTCTTGTGTATCATAAAAGTGCAGTGCATTTATTTCAATGAGTTTCATTTGTATAGCTTTTAGCCATAGAATGTTTGATGAGTTATCCCTTGTTAATAAAAAGTTCATAAGATCCTGCGTGAGAACTGGCATATTGCTCTTTCTAATTTGCAGTATTGTAAAGCTAGTTCTATGGATTACAAATCATTAATGTGTGCACAGTCCAATTCCATGTGTGCACCATGATTTGATGCAGCAGGTGGCAGCCCAAAAATGCACTTAAAGAAATTATTATCTATAACCTGGATTTCATTAGTATTCTCATAGCCCGAAGTGTTATTCCATATTTAACACTGCTGCTGCTTTGGAATGTTAGACTTTTAACATTAAGTCTATTGACTTGGAATTTGACATAGACATGACGTGACCTACTCCCCCTAAGGCCTGTTTGAACATAAGTGCCTTTTTTGTTGTAAAACAGACTCCCAACTAACCAAAGTCTTTCACCAGTGGTATTACAAAACTGATCTCCAATGGGAACTTGGGTGACCATCTGGTTAAAACCATGTCATCAGCATAGGCAAGCAGTGGTAACCTTTTATTCCCCAGTTTGTGTATGTCAGCTCCTAAGTGCACCTAACGTTTGTACAAATCATTTATGTATAAGCTGAATAGCACGGGGTCAGGACACAGCCCTGGCGCATCCCCGCTTCATCTAGAAATAAGGGAGCAAAGTTTCTAATGTCGCCATTCCTTACACAAGCTTGGGTATTATTATGATGATTAATGAGCAGTCTTAAGATCCTTCCAGGGACCTGAGCACCTGCCTTGGCTTAGAGTGGTTGACCTTATCGAAAGCCGCACTGAGGTCCATGAAGGCCAGGTAGATCAGCTTGTTCTTGACAAACAATGATTTTGTTACTATAAGATATAAATTCAAGATCTGATCATTAGTGCCCAGTCCTGGTCTAAATGCCAGTTGAATGGGAGATAAGATGTTGTTAGGTTCAACCCACTCTTCCATTCTGGCTAAAAGTACTCAAAAATTTCAAACAGTGGAACTACCAATCTGCGGGCGGGTGCCGTCCCTCCTGCCAGGTCAGACCTGGTGGGCAGAACGGCATCCGCTTGCAGACTTTCCGGGAAGCTTCCCTCATCCCCATTCCCATTGAGTCCTATGGGAGTCCTATGGGACTCAATGGGAATGGGGATTTACATTTTTTCGGCACCTGACTTCCAGGAACACCGGGGTTGTAGTCCCGCAGTGTTTCCGTGGAGCCAGAAAAATGCATGAGTCTGGCGGCAGCCTGCTGATTTTACCAGCAAGGCTACTGCTGGACTCGTAATGAGGCCCAATGAGTCCAATAGTGAAATTGGTCTACAAGAAGTAGGACACTCTAGGGCCTTTTTATATGGGCTGAATGATTGAAAGTGGGCAGAATTTTAGGCTTTTCTCCATATTAATTAGGGCATGAAAACAGATCAATAATTTTGAATCTTGATTTTCGGGGCTTTGTGGCAATCAGTATTTAAGCATCTACCTTTATAAGTTGTCATTTTGTCCTAACAAGTGATCATACATTGATTAGACAGAGAAATTGTCTAAAATAGTATTTGGGCTTTGCAAACTAATCAGTAAAGAATATATTGAACTAAGATTTTGGCTGACCAGATGTCTTTGTATCTGTGTCTGATTTGTCTGTGTCTACCTCAATCTTCTCTTTGGGTTATCCAGTGTTGTCCATGTTAAATGTGGAGACAAGACCTTCTTTGAAGAATGTATTATTTTCAATTTTAGAAAATAGGGGATGATGATTGCAAAAAATGTCTTCAACAACAAAAAAATCATCAATGAATTTCTGATATTTCCTTGGAAAACAGAAATAAACAATAGAGTTGACTTGTATTCTATTAAATACATATAGGCTAGTCACTTATTTGAAACCATTAGTGCACATTTTTGGTTCTAACATAGATGGTGACATTATTCCCAATGATCTGTCATCTGTCTCATCAAATAAACTAGATGGCGGAACATTCACAATCTTTAAATTGAAAAGGGGCTTGTCACAAATTCACCTATAAGAAGCATGGCATTGGCTAGTCAAACATCATTGTGTTGTCTAAGAAATAACAAAACATCCTCAAAATTAAGTGGGGTGTAAGACGACCAAGTCTCCTGCAATATAATGTCTGCTTGCTTGAGAAAATCTTGTACAACTGGATCTTCCAGTTTCTACTTAATCCTTGCTACATTCCAAGACATCACTGATATGGTCGATTTTGGTAAATGTGATGTTATTGGCAGGTCTATAGAATTGGTTGGGTACAGTGGGAGAAGGAACTGAAATCACTTTTTATGGAGAAAACTGCCTAGTAGAATTTGATGATGACAGGAATAGTCAGTCAATTGCTTCCATCTCCGTAAGACAATTGAAGCAATTTTGGGTAGGTAGCAATGGTACACATCTGGATATAGTGCAAATCGACCATGGGTTGGGTGTACTCTCTTTCAGCACTCTAACAAGAGTAGCTGTGGGGCCAGTACGACTCAGTTGCTTTGCTGGTTTATCCATAGTATGATCATGAGCACCAGGCCCTACCTGAGATCTAAGCTTAATGAAGTAAGAGGAGGATCCTAAGGTAGTTAAAAGGATAGGTAAAAGGATGGCAATAAAAGAATCCTTAAGCTGGTATTGTGTCAGAGTGACACGGGTATTAATTGATTATGTAGTCAGTAATCCTGGGATTTCAAAATGTCACAACTATACAATCACCCTTGGTGTTTTTCGTGCTGTTGCCCCCCCCCCAGGTTACCCTTCTGGCCATGCCAAAGTGCACTGATGTTGATATTTATCCAGACTGAGGTTTTGTTGATTAAAGTACTGGAACCTTCCCTTTTACCTTTCGGTAACAGGGGCACTCCCCGAATAACACCAACCAAAGACAACGCAGGTGCGGGTGACCATTAAAGCGGTTGAATCAAATCTTCTTGCATGCTCTGGAACCAGTTGCTGAACTTTAGGCATCAAGGTCCTAGGAGGGGCATGAATATCAATTGAAATGGCCTCCTTTTGCTTGGCTGGTTTAATGACCGAAAGCTCACTATGATTAGGAATTTTTTGGCTATCTAAACCTCTGATGGACTTATGCCCTTTTTTGATAAAATTCATTAATTCTGATTTAAAAGTCCTTAAAAATCATCAATGATTAGACTTAAAATGTATTAGAAAATCATTTGACATGTGTGCTTTAGCCATTAATGCTGCATTGCCTTTGTAAAACTCCTTAATAATGGGACTAAGAAAGTATTTTATGTCATGTTCTTGCGACTTATTAGTGGTCAAGTCATTACTTACTTCCTCTGTTCCCTCACTGGACAAAGTAATCTTCATGCATTGTCCTTATCCTTCGACCACTGACATATGTTTATAGGTCTTGTCACTTTCAAGCACGCGGGTTGTTGTTTTCATTGCAAAAGTGTCAGGTGAAGTCTCTACTTGTGTCTGTCCATAGGAGAGCCTCTCCTTGTAATTAGCAATGGTTGCCTATGATGGATTTGCACATATAATGCTGAAAACCCATTTTCTGTGGACTAAATGAAGGGTGCAGAGCTCTGAGAAGATTTCCAAATAATGCAGGTGGCCACTGGGAATGATGTCGATAGGGTCAGTTCAGCTTCCTTGATCTGTTTATCAATTTTTCCAACTACCTGTTCAAGATACGATTCCATGGAAGGCTGCAGAGGCTCTATGTTTTTATTATCAATTTTCTTCAATTTCTACCCCAGTAAAGAATCATTGTTCTGCATGATTTTCCTCTTGCCCATTTTGATTGCTTGAGTAGAGCAGTGAATATAAGTTCCCTGTAAGTGGTCCAATGGCAGAAGCTGAGCTTCGGTTATCACCAGGGTATCGATAACTCCACTTCCCTGTTATCTTTTATCATGTTATTTCAGGGCCACGCTGCGAAGTATAAGGAGCCCAGAATACAGGGAAGTGGGCACAAAGCACAGAATTCCAGCTATCCACTTAGAAGTACCAAAGATTGCACTCACCAGTTCCCTCTGGCTTTTCAAAGGCTCTACAGTCTGAACTCCTTCTTAGGAGAGAATATAAGTATTTATACATTGTTGCAATGCTTGACTTAATAGTTTTATTTATTTGTTTAAATCATTTGTAGCCGCACAGCTTTATATATACAATATGAAAACAAATACAAACAATCAAAAAATGAAAAGGACATATCAGTACACTAATTAAAATCTCCAAACAGCTAATTGAAAGATTAAAAATATACTCCATTAGTTAGTGAATTTAACATTTCGATACACTTTAAAACTTCACCATAAAATACACACAATTCATATCATCACGTTTCATAACATTTTCCCCGATCTTTGATACATTATAGCAGTCATAATGATTGTTGTATGATTTTAAAAAACGTCCCCTTATCATAGTTAGGCTCGCTCACTCTACTAACAAGTGAACCAAAGTTTCCAATGTAAGTTCTCCACATAGGCGGCACATTCTATCTT
The DNA here is from genome assembly GCF_040938575.1 of Ambystoma mexicanum. Lineage (NCBI taxonomy): Eukaryota > Metazoa > Chordata > Amphibia > Caudata > Ambystomatidae > Ambystoma > Ambystoma mexicanum. The sequence goes on from NC_090922.1 coordinate 777,334,434, forward strand.
GTCATTTAATATCAAGCTTTGCACCTTTAATAACCAATGCATCACAAATGTTAAATTTCAGTAACACATACTGTTGGAATATCTGAGGACAAAGGAATGCCATAATGTATCGTGGTTTAGACTTACGTTCCATTCTATAATGAAGGTACCAACCGCTATTACTAGCCCTTTATTTTGTTCTTCACTGTGGTCTCTGATTTTATCTCTCAGCCATCTTTTAAATGCATCCCTTGACCTGGCTATCTGACTATAGTCATAACCTGATGACCATTTCTTGTGTAGGGTCATGATTTTTCCCAAAGTACCCATAGTATTACAGTTGTCAATACTCTGAAAAGCCTGGATGTAATTGAAAGCAACTATCGCATTATTTAGGTGTCTCAACTTATCATAACACATTACAGATTTATAATTACAATCCGCTGCTATCCCATTTAAATGATATTAAACTATTAGTAATTCAACAGCTACATTTTGTGGCAACCTAAACAGTTTGCGCAAGATCATAGCTTCAAATTGATTTTGCACCTCAATACCATATTAAACCATCAGTGCTATTTTTGTCGTACATAACAGCAAAATAGTTTGCGCTGAATAAAATACATGTTTTCATATGAATGCACTTATTGCACGTACTGCTTTCATGCACTTTGATTTAATTACACATTCAGTTTTTGGTCAACATATTACCGAGGTATTTGTAGACCACAACTTATTCAAGGGAAAGACCCTCCAACGCCCACCACAGCAGTTTAGGAATCACCTGTTTACCAGCAAGGACCATAGTTTTGCTTTTTTCAATATTGACTATCAACCCATTAAGTTTTTCATATCCACCTAAGGCATTCAGCAAGGTTTGCAATCCCTTGGCGGTATGGTCTAAAAAGGAGCAAATCATCTGCATAGGCTAGCCAGCTTACACTATTGGCTCCTACTTTAACTGGACAGGTTTGCCAAAGGGTGAGATGCTTGTTGAAATCAGCTCAATATAAATTAAAAATTGTCGCCGCTATGATGCACCCCTGTTTTACACCATGGTGGGTAGGTATCGGTTTTGACAGTTGTCCTTTCCCATCCAAGCAAACGCATACTGATGTCTCTGAGTATAGGAGCATTAACAATCAAAGTAGTCCAAGCAGGATCTTCCACGCAAGCAGTTTGTGCCAATGATTTTGATGATTTACTGTGTCGAACGCAGCACTGAAATCAATAAAAGCACAATAAACATTCATTTGGCGTCTCTTCCATGCGTATTCGACTGTGGAAATTAATATCAGTATGTTATGCGTGGTGTTAGATTTTGGCCTGAATCCTGTCTGATTTGGGGGAAAATAATGTTTTTGATAATCCAGGTGTTCAACTCTTCTAACAAGACCCTGGCAAATATTTAAGACGGGATGTCAAGCATCGCTAACGTGCGATAGTTCGATGGATTGTCCCAGGCTCCTTTCTTACAAACTGGCAAGATGTTGCTCATATGCCATGACTCTGGAAGTTTACCATGACAGCCAATTTAATTGAAAAGAATGTAAAGTGCTTGGGCCCAATTCTCATGAGACAATTTAATCAGGTAATTGCAGACATCTGGGCCTGCCGCTCCTGAATTTTTCAACCGCTCAATATTTACCATGACCACATTTGCACTAAAATTCAACGGTTTTATGCCCAGTGTGCTTATAATCATCAAATTCAAATGCACTAACTAATTTGCACTAAAATTCCCTTTTTTGGATCAACGACGTTGATCTCCTGCCAATATAAACATGGCGAGTGGACTAAGAAGCGCTAAGGGCAACTTGATTACCCCCTTCCCGCTCTCTTCTAGTAACATTGACTTGCTTGTATGTCATAGGAAAACCTCATACATCGAATGAACTGCCCCCGAAGCTCATGCCGTGACTTCTGTCAAAGAAGAGTTGCCCATGCCCTGTCGTGCTTCACATGCTGCCCAAATACATGCGCAGAGAAATTCCCCAATCTCTAATCACATTCCACCCCTCGCACCCTCCGCGCCTTCTGCCTCTCCTTCCTCTATTAGCCCCGAGGTGCGAAAGCCATAGATGATTTCAGAAGTTGCTCTGAATCACCCCTGGTCTTTGAAACCGACAAAAAGCAATTCGATTTAACCATGGAGAAAATGGAGGCGCTTGATCAGGCCGTCTGCTGCTCTATTGGCACCTTGACACAAATAGTATTTAACTCAGTAAAAAAGTGCATGTCCTTTCATTCGCACTTGCCGAACTATTCTAAAAGTCTTTTGGACGTGTGCACTGAAATTGTTGATGATATAAACAAAGAGCCACCTCCATCTCAAACCACCTTAACTCCGGAACCTGTGGCAATACACAGTCAATCCTCTCACCTATCACCATCTCCTGATGAGAGTCCTATCCAACATTCTCCAGGTTCCTTTCCAGTGATCATACGGATCCTAGACCTCCTCAACAAAGGCCACGACCTGTCCCATCTCAAATTGAAGGAGATTAAATCAATGCCCTTACTCATGTCCTCAAAGATGGATGGCATTGAAGGGTTTATTATGGCAGCGGAAACGCTAAAAAACCTCAAAGTAGCCCCAACTTCAAATCACTCACTTGAGACCAATCCAATCTTGAAAAATAAAAATACTCAGTGCTGTCTAGAACGAACTTACACACCTCCTTCAATCTCTTTGGAAGTATCACCAAACCCCCCTGTATGTATTTGTCAAAATGCCTCGACTGAGCTAAAAACAGCCATAGAAAAAATGAATACCATCATAGCGCTATATACCCCTAAACTCACTCAGCCTAAAGACGGCTCTGATAGTCCAACTGAGCTGCTCAAAGTACTCAAACAAATGCAGCCGGACTCTCAAGAATATCTGTCAATAGAGAGGACTACTGGCTTTATGTCTCGGAGAGCTAAAAAACGTCATCAAAGAGCTGTCAAAAGGTATGCTAAAAGAAGAAAGGACGCCTTCACCAAAGGTTCCTGTACCCAAATCGACCCAGCTAACCAGCCATTACCCATTACTACTGAAACAACAACAGATGAAGACCACATTGATCTTCAACAACTTTCAAAAGAAAGCCAAGAAGCCTTAATTCTACCCACTAAACCTAATTCGAAACCACCTAATAAAGCAACAAATACCCCAAAAATGCCTATCTCATTTGTCAATGCAAACTCTCCCAAGGAAATCATATCTGTCAACTCCTACAACAAAGAAGCACCTATATATCTTAAAGAGACCAACAATGTGCCAATAACAACCAAACGAAGAAATAAAAAAGACAATGTGATAACAAAAAACGTATCCATGTGCTTCGAGTCCCAGAACGAGCAGGCTCCGACACAATTGACGGGAGTTAAATCGAATTTGGTCAATTATTTTCCAATATGTGGCAGAATTCGTACTACCCGTCATGATGATACTCTGCCCTTAGATCCTCCCATCACTACAATTACCAAAACCTATAGTGAAGCCTGCACAAACGTTCTTAATTCCGTTCCAATTTCTACTCGAATTACAGACCTCCCTAATATCATTGGTCCTATGACAGTAGTAAATGGACGGGACATCGATCCACCTGCAGCAGTATTGCCAGTGGTTCAACTACCATCTTCACATCTGAAAAATTTGGACCCGAGTACTACTAATGTATTATCATTCTCTACCACCAAGTCCTTAATTGAACCGAACTGTCATACTATCAATACTGATAAAACGGACTCTCCTAGTATAGTCCGACCAGAGATAGTAGTTAACAGACAAGGTAAAGTAACATCTCTTACAATACTACCACTCACAGAATCCCTTTCCTTGCCTACAACCAATCAGAACCTGCCTAGTGCACCACTATCCCCTGATCACAATTGCACATTGGTGCATGGCCCTGCGATACATAGATCTATCTTAGAAGCTCAAACCTCCACAATGCTAACTCATCACAATATTTTAGACATTCTGAGGAAAGAACTTTATGAGAAATCCAGCAAAGCCAGCCTGGACAACGAACTATCAAGTCCAAACCCGATCAGTTTGAACAATCATGTCCCCCCTCCTGATAACACCTCTGACCCTCACATAAAATCGCTCGATCGACCCCCTGATAAGATCCAACACATCACCACGGGAAAACACCATCTAATAGGGTTCAAAGGAAAGCGCAAATGACTTGGGATAAAATCGCATGAATCGAGCTTGTCTTCTAATACTCTTCAGTCGAATCCCCCAATTACGGATGTTTAAATCAGAGGATATCCTGAGAGTATCATTATCTACAGAAAACAACTACCATGCTGTGTGTTACTTGTCCTCTGAAGCTGTCATGAAATACCTATGGTTCAACAGGGAGGGTATAAAAGAAGAAGGCCTTGTCCTAAGCACAATGGAAAATGAACAAGAAGCAATGAAATTCATTGAGTATAAACCCTCAGGTTTCTATTCCTGAATCACGATCTGCTCTGCTACCTAAAACTAATGAGGATGCAAATGCAGCCATCAACGAACTACTAAATAAAGCGGGTATTTCTCATGATCTCCCGTGGCTAGCCCCAATGCTCAACTCCCTTTTCAAATCCCAGGAACCATATTCTACATCGTAGCTGCCCACAAAAACTTTCCTAACTTTTCTATCTTGGAATTCATGCGGCTATCACAATCTTTTGAAATGGCACTCAACGATAGATTGTGATAACCGGCCATCAATATAAATGATACAAGAAACCATTGCTTTTTCATTACCTGACTATACAATGCACTGCTTACCGGCCACACGATCTTCTGCTGGTCGTCCCTCTGGAAGCATATTGTTTGGAAGGCCAACAATTTGCTCGCGATATTGTTAAAGACAAATATCTATAAGTATTGCCTCCTAATTGTAATTACAATTTATTGGTATCCGGCGTACACTCCAATTGATGAGATGATTAACTTGGTTGAGAATTGCCTAGAATTTGTAACGCATGAATACCAAAATATTGAAATAATACTCGGAGGCGATTTTAATTGTGATTGTAGGACTAACAATGAGCTAAGAGGCTCCAAAAGTAATATACTATCAAAGTGCAGAGGCACCATATGGAGGAACTTTTTAAAAGATTGGGACCTGGACATTATTACACCTGACCAAAAATCCAACTGGATTACATGGTCAAGAGATGTAAAATTCTCAACGATTGATTTTATATTCGTCACTCACAATCTGCTTGTAACATCAGCGCCGCTAAAAATCACCCCGATGACATATGGTGACCATGCACAAATACTGGGCAAGTTCAAAATTAATTTCCCTATTTTGGCAACTGATCCTTCTACAATGTTGTGCGAAATAGAGCGTCCGCAGGTTTCTCTGAGATGGAGTCAAGTTTTATGCAAACAATTTGTACAATATGTAACGCTGGCCATTGCCAATCGCCACATCTCAGAGGAAACCCCCAATTGTGCTATGAAGTTAATTTACGCTGAAATAATTCATATTGCATTATTACATTTCATTAAAAAAAAAGTACTGTCGCCAAACATCGACATTTATTTGACCCTCTCTACAAAACTCAGAAGCGAGAAAAAAACAAGGCCCTTAGAGACTTGAAAAAAAAACAATCATTTATCCCGTGAAACGTATCAAATACAGCGAAATCGAATCATGGCTTCATACAAACAAAACATAAAACACATAAGAATACTAAGACACAATGAACTTAACTGTAACCTCATTAGAGCCATAACAGCCCACGATACACGAACCATTTGGAAAACCAACCATAATCAAGTGCCACTCTCAGCTCCTAATGCCATATCTGAATCTACTTGGCACACTTATATCATAAATACATTTCGGATCCCTTATCAGTTTCTAAATATCCATACAACTTCTTTACTATATCAAGACCTTCCCCGCTTGAAATGGACCATTGCTGATATTAAGTGGGCTATTTCGACACTTAACTATTCTAAATCAGCCGGTCCAGATGGCTTTCCCCCCTGCCTGTACAAAGCAGATCCAGATTTATGGGCTACGATTATAGAAAGCAAAATTCCAGGCCATTCTCAACTCGGGAATTATTCCTGCTTCTTGGCTCTCGGCTAATATCATACCGATATTCAAAAAAGGAGACCCTTCCATGCCACAGAACTACCGGCCTATCGCCCTAATTGAATATCAAACTGGGTTCAGGAAAGGGATGAGTACCTCGCTCAATGCCATGATAATAGCATTTACCATCGCAGGAGCTAAACAAACATCTGCAAATCCAGTCTATATTGCCCTTATCGATATGACTTCAGCTTTCGACACTGTGATACGGAATCTATTATGGGTCAAACTAACTGAAATGGGAATACCGCCAGTGCTAATGTATTGGTTCATTGCTTTCCACACCAACACCTCCTACAAAATCAAACTCACTTCTGAAGGCCGTACAACCAAACCAATCAGCACTGAAATAGGCTTAAAGCAAGGCTGTAATTTAGCCGCTACCTTTTTCAACTTGTACCTGGCAGACCTCGACAAAGGCTGGGATGAGAAAAACTTGTTCTCTGTGAAAATAGGGCTTATCCGACTAAAATGGCTCGCCTTTGCAGATGATATCATTCTATTTGATCCTACTCGTGCAGGCCTCCAATGTAAACTATGATTATTCGAAGAGTTCGCAATAGCACATAATCTAACTCCCAACCCTGCCAAAACAGCAGTGATGAAATTTGGTGTTCAGAAGAAAACTGGAAAATTCCAATGGTATATTATGCAAACTATCATCCCCTCTAATATAGATACGATTTACCTAGGGTACTATCTATCCGAGAAAAATTCCATGAAAATGTGGACTGACCTATTAAACAACAAGATCAGACCACTCACATCACAGTTAAAAATAATATATGCGAAATACTGCAAGTTTTCATTAACTCCTTTCAGTGAGTTCTTCACGCTGAAAATCAAAAGTGTTATTCTTTATTTAGTAGATATATGTTTGGGCGAAATGGGTGCGATCTTGGATCAATTACAAGGGACATCCTTGAAACGCGCAATGTCCCTTCCAATGTCACTGCCTAACACAGTCTTAAGGCACGAGCTAGGCCTAATAGCGTTATCCACTCGCTGGAAATGGCGACTCCTTACAAATTTTGCAAAAATAATTTATCCTAGGGCGAATTCCCTATATGTGGATATGAAGCAAACAATTGATTTAAAGCCAACGACCCCCCATGGATCAATATCTGACAAGAATACATGTTATTCTGAATGATGCCAACATTACAGTGGATGACGTTTATATTAGACCTGCTTATGCCAAAAAAAGTTTTTTGAACTTGACTGGTGCACAACTATCGACCAAATAGGATCATACAAACTCTATAAGGAGTACTATCTATTCACAAAAAAACACACACCTAGATACGACCATATTACTCTATTTCCTTGTAATTATACCCGCAGGGCCTATCTACGGTTTAAATTTAATTTACTATATACCAAAGAAAGAATTTCGAATTGGGCTGGGCAGAAGACGAGCATTGAAAACAAGCATTGTAGATTTCCCACGTGTACTGAAACCATAGAAACATTAAAACATCTGATTTTATATTGTCCTTATTTTAAACATTCAAGAACTGTTTTACTCATGGAATTTGTGAATATTAATTATACTGATTGTTTATTATTCCTATGGGCTTGAATGATGCAAGGCAATCACAAACCTCTCATTTATGCCCTAACGAGATTTTGCAAACTGATAGAAAAGGAATTAGACAATCATGCCAATACCAATGTTTGACAAACTGCATAGGTAAACTCACTAAATCAAGCGAAGAGATATACTATTGATGTTGTATTTTCTTCTCTTTTTAACCTGAGTATGTTTGTTTCTATTTTGTAAATCTAACCTTTGTCTTGTTTTGGTACAGGAAATGTTTTATTATGAAGTTTTATTGAATAATGATTTTACATTTTTGTATGAATTATATTGTAATGATTATCTGTCATCTCAATTTTGTGAAGGTTCTGTTACTTTGTAAGAGAATCAAGAACAAATAAATAAAAAAATAAAATATGAGTATTGTTACTCTACATTGCCATGGCTCAGAAGGCAATGGTACTAATGCTACCATTGGGGTCCTTTACATCCAGAGTCAATTCGATATGCTTTCCCCAGGCTGATTCAGAAACACAATTAATTGATAACTCTGTTTTTGCACCTCGCATAACAATCCAAATTTCAGTGTTATTGCGCATTCTTGCTAAATTGAAAGAACTAATTCCCACAACTAATTTATCGTGGCCATATCCATTTATTATAGTCGTTTTTCACACTTTTAGAATCTTTACTGTGCAACAAATGATAAATAACAGCCGCTAACTTGAGGCGCATCTGTTTTTTTTTTTGCCTCTGCTATTCTTTTATTATAGACCTGTCATTTACTGATGTTCTTATTTGACCGCTCAAGTGGAGATTTGTAAGTGTGTCTACTAGCAAAGATTACTGTTATTTTAGATATTAATTGTGAAAAAGCTGGTATTATCTCACTCACCATATTTGCATTTGGTGCCTCACATTGACAAATGAATTCATGGAACAGGCTAGCTACAGATTGATTTGATTTTAACAAGTTCTTACCATTCCACTTAATACGATTATTACCCTCATTGAGGTAAATATTGCCATTTGCATCATATTCAAGAGGTCCTCTCTGGATGTCAAGCGATTTGAGTAGAACACACAATGGGAGATGACCGTTCTCGTCACGCAGTCCGATGGCCATATCAGCGAACAATGAGAGCCCAGCACAGTTTACAAACACATCATCTAAAGTAGAAGCACTTCTCACACTAATGAAAGTAAAGACCACTTGAGCATCGCTAGGGCAATAGCCATTTAATCTAATTAATCCATATGTGTCTAATAACTTAGCCCAAGGTTTTCCTTGATGATTGGTTACAACAGGTATAGCTGGTTCAGATGTCACATGTACTTTAGGGTTAGTATTCAAATCATCCATTGCCACATTAAACTCACCCATAAGCCACATGGGGAGGCAATGAGAGTATACTTTTAACAATTTCGCAACTGTCTTCACATTTACTATGGTGGCTACATAGTTAGGGGGGTCATAGATACTTATTAGCAACACCCTCAGATGGAGATGAAATATGATTACTGCTTGTATTGAGTTAGTACTCTGCTTAAGGGCTGCAATGAGCCAAGGCTGCTTCACAGGGATCAAGAGACCACCTTTTGGGCGGCCTCCCAGACCATTTGTTGCCAACTGTTGAACCGTGTTGCGACCCTCAAATTGAACCTCCTCTACAATCCAGGTTTCTTGGAGTGCAATAACAGTGAATGTATCAATATGAGATACAAGTCCATCATCCCCAAATAGGTGGGCAAACCCTTGCATGTTCCAAGAACACATCTTAATAACATCATCGAGACTGAGAAGTGAAGTGTTGTCTAAAAGCTGATGGCAGCCATTGCCAGTAGCCGTCACCAGGATTATCTATGACATCTCCATTTACTATGTCTGTTTGGTTATTCGCTCTTTGCACAGGCGCACCTCTTCTCCCACTATTTTGAACTGTACGTAGACGTGCCTCAATGGCAGTCATATCTTGCAGCTTTATATTATTTTTCAAAACTACACTTATAGCTTGTGGCTTAACTTGGGGAATCACCACTATTTTGCAGGTACAACCCAGCCTATATAGTACCTCTGCATATCTAATTACATAATCTATAGTGGCTATGTTGTTGAACCACACTTTGTTAGTGTATTCTTCGGTATGTTCAACCAGATTGACAATTTTAATATTTTCGGTTGATATTCCTCTTAGTGGAACTACCATATGAAAAATAGACACCACTGCTGCTCTATTCAATGGGGTAATGTCTCTGTATGAGACGCCAGCTGAAGTTGTAGTGCCTTAAATAGGTCCACCTTTGTTGTCTTAGCTAGAATGGGAGCAAGTATGATAGGATTCACTGCCCACGTATCAGTAACTTAGTTTGAGTCTGCAGGCGCAGTGAGGCAGAACTTTTATGTTTACATTCCGCCGTGGGGCAGTACTCAATACTAATTCCTGACAATACTACATCAGCGGAAACCGTAGTGGGTAGAGCATCAGGAGTTACCCCCTTACCAATTATCGGAGTCGGATTATCAATTCTTATAGGCAAATCACTGTTCACACTATCAATGATCAGGGTAGCAGGTTCCATACATACAGGTGTCTGTTCAATTACTTTATATTGACAACATTTATTAACTACCATGCCAAGCTTCTTATGAGATCTCACACGTTTAGAATACACAAATGCCAGCACAGTAGATTTTAACCTGGCCTTTCCATTTTGGCATTTTATTACTTTCCCATTTTTTTCTGTTTCCATTCACAGCCATAGCAGACCTAGAGTTAAAAATCGACTTTGGTGTTTCATCTGTAATCACACCGATTTCTGAGGAGTCCATAGCTGTACCTTGATGTTTTACTGTTTTTCTTTTCCTATTAATGCTTTTTTGGAAGAGCACTGATTGGACATCCAGTTTCTTTTCGAGAAGTTCACATTTTGCAACTAATGTTGACAACAAGTTGTCCAATGCCCAAAACAAATCATTAGATGTCTAATCGCACTCATTCATACTTTTATTAAGGGCTTCAAATGTATTTGCAGTACCTACATTTGTACTAGCAAGCTCATCCCTAGGTAGTACCACAGACTCACCCTCTTTCATGTGACTGTCGAGACAGACCTTAGTACCTTTCGATGTAGCACTCAAACTCTGTTGCTCAAAGAAGGTATTTGGATCTATTTCAAGTTGACAAGGTGTAGATGAGATTTCCTTGATGTCTCCCATATATTCGGCCACAGATATATCTATGGATAGATAGAATATATGTGATTTTATTAAATGAACACCGTTACCATCATTTACAGACCCATGTACCATAGCAGTATCATGCGTTTTTACTTGGTTAGTAACCACGTCGTTTTTCGTCTGATTTAAACCCAAGGAAACCTCTGTTGTATCCCCATACACTGTAGAGACAGAATTAGAGTATTCAATACCATCATACAAGGTTTAATTGAGACTGTGTTAGGCAAAGAAATTTCTGATTCTAATAACTTTGTTCCCAAACATACTAGCGGTATATTTAGCTCTTCCACCATTTCTTTTGGTAGCTATTTCTTCAGAAATACAATCTAAAGCTTGTATTTTGGGGGAAAATGTGGTCATTTATTTTCACTCAATCAAAATAAGTAGGTTTGGAGATTGTTTTAGGAGGACAGATCCATCTGCAGCGCCGCATTGGAAGTGGCAGATTGCTCATTAACCCTGAGTCACCATTTCCATTTCCTTCCACAGATATCGTATTACCCGCTATTTCTGCCAACATGCTATACAGCTACTATCACTGAATCACTGATGTATTCTACTGTTCGTTGGCCCACAGTAGTCTAAAGACTCAACAGGATTATGTGCGTAAAGTTCTCCTGTGTCGGCAAACTTTCTTATAGTATTTTTAAGGAGAGAGATTTTTTGAAATATGCAGAACACACTGAAGGCTGTGAGCTAGCACCGCAGGAGCAGTGCTAACGACAACGCCAGCCCTAATCTGCGTTGTTACCTTAAAATCAACAAATAGCCCTTTTCAGGTTGGCTCTTCTACGAGGCTCTCCCAAAAGCACACACCCGCACAGCACACAATGGCGGTTCCTGCAGCAGATATTGAAATTCTAGCGAGGCCATCAGTGTAATACACAGCTGCACTCCTTTCAGGTTTTATCGCGCTTGGGTTGCCCAGAAATGGGGGGGGGGCGTACAAGGTAGATTGAAGTTACGAACACAGGACACAAGGCGTGCACTACAAATCCTAGACTTCGTTACTTACAAACATAACTCATTTTTTGCTGCGCTTCTATATTTGTTCAGACAGCACAAACAGCAACTAACAGTCTAGATAGACTGGTGGTGTGGCCTCTAAGGACGACAGGATGCCTGGGTAATTATAACTGCCCTTATTGCTTAACAGAACGCGTGGCAGAAATAGTCCATGCGCGGGACGGGCAGGTACTCACTAAGTAAAAGCAAGGCTTCTTAAAACTTCATAAAAACTTCATGTAATTTACTGCCATCACTATCACACATCACACCACACTAACAGCGACCAGCACTTTCCTAAAGCACTTCACTAATGCGCGGGTGCCCCTGTTGTTATAGTGCTGCTGGGTAATAGGGACGGGGCTTGCAATCAACTCTCCCTGAAATACAAAGGAAATGGAGGTAAAAGACTGCAACAAAGTTATTACGAAAGTCACTCTTAAAATGTTAGTGTGTCCATTTAAAAATGTCCGTGATAACCCAAATAAAGTCTGTACCAATGAAATTCTCTTTCACAGTTTAAAAGGTCCAGCAGGTCTGGGTCCAGCGAACAGAACTTTCCTAAAGCACTTCCCTAATGCGCGCGTGTTAATGTGCACGTGCCCCTGTTGTTATAGTGCTGTGGGGTTTGAAATCAGCTCTCCCAATGAAATTCTCTTTCACAGTGTAAAAGGTCCAGCAGGTCTGGGCCCAGCGAACAGCACTTTCCTAAAGCACTTCACTAATGACTTAATAGTGCTAAAGCCACTATGCCCAGGTGTCAACACTGCCCATAGAGCAGAGAGGTTTCCAAATGCTAATGGAGCACCGACAACTTGCATTAGGGACAAGAGCTTAAACATAAAAGGTACAGAAGGAGTTTTGAAGGATCTCACATTCACAGAATTGGTGCCCTGAGGCTGTCACGATCACCGTCGTCGTCCCAGTAATTGATGATTCTTTTGAATCATTATTCCTTATTTTTCTCCTCACCTCGGTGGCCGCAATCTAGTTAAGTCTGAATGCTGTCTGCTGTATACACCGACTGCAAAGATTGTGCTTGGTTGTGCTTCACCACAGCTTTACCGCTCCTCCCATTATCTGAATGGGAGATCAGGTGTAAGTGATTGGAGCCCCTCCTTGGCCATTAACTCCTCTCTGCTCCCTGTAAAAACAGCACTTGGACCATCTTCGCCATGGCTTCATTGGTCATCCAAGTATTTGAAGGGGAAGCCACGTGTAAGTGATTGGTGCCCCTCCTGGGCTAGTAACTCCTTAACTCCTCTCTGCTGCCTGTAAAGGCTGTGATTGGTCGTGCTTGATTGCGCTCTGCCACTCCTCTCTGTATTTGCATGGGAGACCAGGTGAAAGTGGTTGGAACACCTCCTGTGCAAGTAAATCCTCCCTGCTCCCAGAAAAGACTATGCTTGGCCACGCTATGCTGCAGCTTCAACTGTGTAAGAGATTAGGGCCCTGGTTAGGCCAGTAACTCCTCTTGGCTACCTGGAAAGACTGCACCTGGTCACGTTTTGCCACGGCTTTGCCCCTCCTCCCTGCATTCGATTGAAGACTAGGTGTACGTGATTTGAGCCTCTCCAGGGCCAGTAACTCCTCTTTGCTCCCTGCAAAGACTGCACTTGGTCGTGCTTCACCCAAAACCACTGAGGATACAATATTCAGTCGGAAGCAACTAAAACAATTTCAATACATGGCAAAAAGCATGTAAGATACAAAGGGCCTCATTACAAGTTCGGCGGTAGCCTTGCCAGTAAAACCGGCAGGCTGTCGCCGAACATGCAAATTATAACCTCACCCGGCAATGGGCCATTACTGGGGCATTCTGGCCCCTCCGGACCCGGTAATTGCCCATTGCTGGGGGCCGGTATTTATTACTCCCCATTCCCATTTGTAGGGTTCAATGGGAATGGGGAGGCCGGTAGCGCTGGCACCATTAATAATGGTGCCAGCGCTCCCGAGTAGGTCTGCTCGCGGGTGCCTTTCCACCCAGCAGTGTGACCTGCCAGGCTGACAGACACCCGCTGGCAGACCTCGTAGTTTGCTAGTCCAGTAACTACAGTACCGGCAAGCTTGCCGGTACCATAGTTTGCCAGACTGGAAAACTTGTAATGAGGCCCAATGTTGCAAGGGAAGCTATTAAAACAAACTTCAATATCTGGCAAAGTAGCAGTAATGATCGCATACTTTATCTGAATAAGGCTATTTCAAGGACAGCAGTGGGGAAGGTGTCCAAGTCTCTTTGAGCATTATTATATCAAACCTTCATAAGCAGGAAGCACATTTGGGATTCTCACAATGTCTACTTAGTTCAGCAAGGCTCGAGGTAAGTAAGGAGTGACTGTAGCATAAAGAACAGGCAGGATTAAACCCACTAGCAAGGAAAGATAGTGAAGAGTTTGAACAGAGGCAGCCTTTCTAGAGCCCTCCATAAATTGCTTGGATTTGTTAGATATATTTTCTGGAGGAGTTACACCTAATCTTGGGGTGTTTTATTATTGTGGTAAATGGTGGTATCTTATTGTGGTATATTATTATTGTAGTGATGCATTTGTGGATTTCCTTCTAATGTTAAAACTCTCCTCAGAATATGATCTAACACTTGTCCTTTTTATTCCTGGGTTGCTCACAAATACCAGATACTGAATTTATTACACTTAATGTAGGGCAGTACCCCTAACTCTCTACACCTTATTTACAATGTTGATGTATGCTCTATCAGCCAAAGTGTAAATCATATCACATTATCAACAGGTAATTGTATACACCCACATCATACACTCCTAAACTCACTTATTACAAAAACCAAAAGCCTACCTTATGTTTTACCACCTGTGGTAAAATGAATTAGCATCTATGGTAAAATAGGCCTAGTCTCTGTGAGATCTCAGTCTAATGAGTGCAATCATGGAAAGAAAACCCAAATCACTTGCTTTACGTTTCTAATTTGACATACTAATGAGATTCAAATTGTTCAGATAGCATACATTGTGCGATACATGCCATGTGTACCTAAGAATGTGAAATGCTATGGTACATAAAAATGTTAGAACACATTAATAGACTCCCCTGAACATTATCTTGCCAAATAACCTTGTATCCGAAGAAATTGGCAGGAGATGCAGTTTGAGAGAGAGAAAAAAAATCACAACAGCAGTGCAACTTCCTTCATGGACATTTTAAATCGTATATACGTTACACATTAATAAGCAATACACATGAAAACCATCTACTAACCCCGTTTGACTCTTGGCCAAACATTCTGCTTGCACCTCAATTTTTACAGTATATTACCTAGATCAGAAGGCGATACTTCTGCTCCAACTTTGGTAAGGAGGCCGGGGTCACACAGCTAGCCCAGTGAGCAGCCCTTCAGTCGAGATTCTGTCACCATGCCAGTTTGCTGCAAATCACTGTCCCTCCAGTTAGGATCTCAGCCTGCTGCAGCCCGTCTCAGTTCAGCTCTCGGAAAGCCCTTTGTCTGTCTCCCAAGAGGTTCCTGCGCATCTGACTTGCACACTGTAGAGAGTTACATATGTTGCTCTCGTGCTCTTAGCCTCGCTGCGGTCGAGCAGCGCGAAGTGGCGCTGCAGGGGGAAGGTCTCCCCATTCCTGATCTGAGCTGCCAGTGCTGACAAACAGCTGTTCCTGTTTGGTAACGCCCAACCCAGCTCCCATTGGACATTGAGGTGAGGAGCATTAAGGAGATAGGGCAGGGCATACCCCAGGGGGAGGTCCACTCAAGGATTGGTAAAGTGCCTCCCATTGGATGAGGGGTGGAGAGGGCAGGGCATACCCCAGGGGGAGGTCCACTCAAGGATTGGTAAAGTGCCTCCCATTGAATGAGGGGTGGAGAAAACAAGTGAGAAGTAAGACGAGCCCTATTGTCACAAGGGTACAAGTGAAACATAAAGAGGTCAAGGAGAGGATCTCTGTTGATTGACAGGTTGGAGGAAAAGACTACTGAGATTACAGATTGGTGCAGGAATACGTGCCCTGTTGATATACAATACTGCACAGTACTGTAGGAACCATAGCATACACACGAGATAAGAGGAAGGTGTTGCAATATTTGCTATTTTCCAAAGCACACGGGCATAACCAATAAAGATGGCTGCAGCAAGTATGTCCCCACCGCCACCTTTTCTGTCAGAACCGGGTACTCCGCCAATTAGGTGGGACAGGTGGAAAAGGCTATTTGATACTTACCTGGTTGCTGTAGGGGGAGATAAGTTTGCTCCAGGGAGAAAGGAGGCGATTTTACTCCACAATCTGGGGACAAAGGTATAAGCATTAATGATGGACTGCCTGAGCCTCCGCAGGAGGGCCAAGGGGACCAGGATCAATATTCGGTGGCAGAGAGGAAATTAGGAATTCATTTTGAAGCCAAGAAAAACATTACATTTGAGAGGCACAAGTTTTTTCAGAGGGTGCAGGACCCACAGGAGCCAGTGGAAAAATTAATTGCAGCCTTAAGGTCCCTCAGCCACATGTGTGAGTTTGGACCATTGACAGACTCGCTTATAAAGGACCAATTGGTCCGGTGCACCAATAACATAAAAATACAGGAGAGACTGTTGTCAAAAGATGTGTCACGGGAGTCAGCGGTGGAAATAGCAAGGGGTATGGAGCAAACACATAAGTACATGACTTCTATGAAAGGAGATAAACAAGAAGGGGAAGTGGCTGCTGTGAGAGGATTTCGTAAGGGAGTCCCGAACAAGGAAATTAAGTGCTACAAATGCGGGAGCAATCGCTACATTTCTACAAATCTGTTCTGTCCTGCGAGAAACGTCTCATGTTTGAAATGCAAAAAAAAGGGACATTTCGCGGGAATCTGAACTGGTGCAGAACATTGAATCTGGCGGAAGGGTGCCTGAACAGGAGGAAAATCCGGCAATGATGCAAAGCAGTCAGGCAAAACATGTGCTGGAAGTGTCAGAGGACTCACACAAGGGAGGTGCACCAACGGATGTGTTTATGGTCAACGGAAGTGTGGTGACAATTAAGGTGGATAGTTGTTCACCTTGGACTCTGATGTCAAGGGCAACATTTGAAGGTTGAATGCAGAGAAACGTGAACAAAAGGAACACAGGATTGAACCTTATGCGTATGGCAATGTGAGAATTGAAGTTTTGGGGAAGTTCCAGGCCTCCATTAAATACAAAGGGAGAAGCTGTGATTCTGAGGTGTATGTTACTCAAGAAGGTGCATCCCTCCTGGGGTGGAGTGAACAGCGTAAATTGGGAATTAGAATACAAGCAAGTGCCAAAGAACCTATTGATGTGGCTGAGCTGAGAAACAAATGGGAGAAGGAATATCCGATGGTGTTTCGAGAAGAGTTAGGAATGCTAAAAGGGTTTGAACATGAGATACGGCTGAAGGCTGGAGCCAGTCCTAAAGTACACAGGGTGAGGCCAGTGCCTCACGATCTGAGCGAGAAACTTAAATTGGAAGTTGAGTCATTGCTGCAGAAAGGAATCATAGAGAAGAGTGAAAGCTCAGAATGGCTTTCACCGGTGGTGGTCGCTGCGAAGGCGAATGGAGACATTAGGCTTTGTGTAGATCTACCAGATCTCAATAGGAACAACTTAATAGATAGACATCCTTTGCCAATAATTGGTGATAAATTGTCAGTGCTAAATGATGCCAAAATATATTCAGTAATTGATCTTTCTCAGGCATACCATCAGATCCCTCTGAAGGAGGACTGTCAACATTTAACAGCGTTCAAAACAGTCTTTGGAACATTTAGATATTGCAGAATGCCGTTCAGGCTTGCCTCTGCGGCGGCCGTGTTCCAAAGTGCGATGGAGACTGTGATGAATGGAGTAAACAATCGTTTTGTGTTTCAGGATGATGTGTTGATATATGCGAGCTCCATCAGTGAACATGATGAGATTTTGAGACAAATATTAAGCAGATAGAGCGAGGCTGGGTTGACTTTGAAGAGACGCAAATGTAAAATTGCTGTTGACAGTGTGAGTATCTGGGGAATGAGATTGATAAACAAGGAGTAAAGCCTAAACAAAGTTTGGTGGAAGCTGTGAAAGGTGCTCCTGTGCCAGTGGATAAGGACCAAGTGAGATCATTATTGGGGTTAGCCGAATATTATCATATATTTGTGAAGAACTTTGCCAAGGTGTCCATACCCCTCAGAATGATACTAAAGAAGGGTGTGAAGGTTGAATGGACTCCAGAGATGCGGCTTTTGTTTGTATTAAGAAGGCAGTGAGTGAAGCACCATCCATTGGAAGGTTTGACCCCAAAGATAAGACTGTCTTAGTTGTTGACGCGAGCATGTCGGGTCTTGGTGCGACTTTGGTACAATATGACGGGGACAACACAGAAAGAGTCATTGCATTTGCATCTAGAACGCTCAGGGGTGGGGAAAGCAAGTACTCTGTTATTGAAAGAGAAACATTGGCAATGATTTGGGCCGTGAGTCACTTTCGGATCACAAGCCCATGGTACAGCTTTTTGAAAGTGGAAGGTGGGCTATGGGCTCTCCCATGATAAGTAGGTGGGGATTAGAGCTTCAACATTTTAATTTTGATGTGAGTTATCTGCCTGGGAAGAAGAATGTTGTGGCGGATTGCCTGTCAAGGCTGCCGGTTGGAGATATTCATGGTGACAAGGCCGAAAGGGAGATAGAGGAGGAGTCAGTAGTAGCGGAGTTACAAAGTGCTGTTAGTCTGGAAAAGTGGGCACAGGAAGAGGATTTAGGATGAGGACCTTAAATTGATCAAAAGGTGGACGGTGGACGGTGATGGGGTGTCCAGCCAAGAAAGAGCTAGACAGTAGATTTAATGTGTGGTGGGAGATTAAGGAAGAGTTAAATTTGTACAAGGGCAGGTTGAGGAGGGGACGTTATATTGTTCCTCCAGAATCTCTTAGATCTATGTTGGTAGAGCTTGCGCATCAGGGACACCCAGGAGAAGGAGCCATGAAAAGGAAATTAAGACAGAGCTATTGATGGCCAGGGATTGACAGGAGGGCAGAGAGGTATGTCAAGGATTGCATGGATTGCCAGATGAGTGACAAGAGTAGATCTGTAAGGGAAGCTCCACTAGTCCCCAACGTTGTACCTGACCAGGTTTGGAGCAAGTTGGCAGAGGACATTATGGGTCCGGTAGCGGGATTAGGTGAAGGTTTGAAATTTTTTTTGTAGTGGTAGACTTTCACTCTCAATGGTTTGAGTGGGAGGCTGTTAAAGAAGTCACGGCTAAGGAATTGATTGGGTTCCTAGACAGAGTATTCATTAAAGAAGGTGTACCTGCAGAAATTGTATCAGATAATGGAGGACAGTTTGTGTCTGTGGCCATGAGAATGTTTCTCACAAGTTATGGGATAAAACACACTAGGACAGCTTTGTATAACTCCAAAGCTAATGGTCTTGTAGAGAGAATCAATAGGTATCTAAATGGAAGTTTGCAAATGGCCATGAAATTGAGACAATCTTGGAGGGAAGTGTTGAGTATGCTTACATGGAACTATGCTACTACACCACATTCAGTGACAGGAGTCTCTCCATTTGTGTCCATGAAAGGTAGAGAGTCTGGGACGAGGCTCTGTCCAGGGTGGCTAGGGATGGCCAAGGTTGTTTATGTTGATCGTGATCACATTATGAGACGCATTAGCTTCAGTCAGGAAAGGAACAAGGAGTTGTTTGATGCCAGGATGAGTGTGAAAGATCAAGAGTGGAGAGTTGGGGAAATGGTATATGTTAAAAATCCTAGGTTAGTGAATAAGTGTGTGGAAAGTAAGTTCCTTGGCCCAAAGAAGATATGTGCTGTGAAAAAGAGTGTGGTCATCCTGGAAGTGGGGGAGGTGTGGTCAAAAGGAAGATTGGCAAGAGCGGGAGAGTTGGAAGAAGAACCTAGGAGAAGAACATTGTGAGTGGACAATGGTGACGCCGGTGTGGTGCAGGAAGAGGATTTGAATGGAGAATATTCTCATAGGGCAAGATCAAAGCCTGTGTGGATGAGAGATTATGAGTGTTAGAGTTTTGTTAATTATGAGTGTTAGAGTTTTGTTAAGTGTCACAACCTCATTTTCTGCAATTTCGATAGTGTGACAACCAAATTTTCCGCATTGTAATAATTTTGGAAATGTTTGACTGGTCTGTGAAAGCGAATTTTAATTCATCATATTTTGCTGTATTTATTCATATTTTAATTGTTAGATATAGTGCATTATCCTTATGTTTATTAGTTGGGTTACTGTGTTACTTTATTTTCTTAGAGGGGGAAGATGTGTAGAGAGGCACATATGTTGCTCTTGTGCTCTTAGCCTCGCTGTGGTCACACAGACCTGGTTGTTGTTGTTTCTGACGGGGCCACGTGACCGAAGTGAGGCGGTTGGAAGAGGGAGATGAAGAGAGCTCCGTGGGGGCTCCGTGAATAAAAGCTTAACCAAAGCTTACCCAGCCCAGTGTGGATCCTTCACACACCCACTAAAAGTCCCTTTGTATGACCTCTCGCTGCCAGCCAAAAGGAATCCTTCCTCTCGCCCAGATAATGCTATTTCATCCATCCTGCCTAGTATTTTTCCTGTTGAGAATGTCAATCCCGCTAACTACAAATGTAAAATCATCTTATTCCTGCGCACACAATTATGTTGTTTAGCAGCATAATTTCATATTTCGCAGCTTGCCACAAACTGCTGCTATTTTGAATGAAGCCACAGAGCTCCGACTTGCACACTTGAACGTTTTCAAGTTATTTCATCTGGACCAATTTGCACTAATGTGTTAAGGACATATTACAGGTTACTGGGTAGGCGTTAGCCTGTTAGTTTATATTGGTGTTTAGATGTTTAGATGGTGTTTAGCCAGTCAAATGGAATATTATCCTGAAATAAAACTTTTTTAAACATGTGCCCTTTGTGAACATGTGTGCATTTCCATCTGATTGCCATTGCTTGCTGTGTTTCTGTTGCCCTTTCTCTAAATAAGCCTACTAACACTACATATGCATGCTAAGCTAATAGACCACTGTAACATAGCCCCCAACTCCTACATATTTCAAATGAATGATGTGAACTGCATTTAAAAAGCCTGAGGACGTTTGTGTGGAAAATAAAATCATCATAAAGGCAGCAGTGTTTTGCCACATTATCAAGAATAATGTCAATTTGTATATCAGAGCACTCTTCACACTTGCTCCAGAACAAGTTCTCATACTGATTGTTCCCAATTATATGTCAGCATGCCACTGTAACACACATAAAGACGATGCCACTTTCCAGATGTAAGCCTGCATTGCCACTATAAATGCAGTGGTTCTTTGCATGTAGCTGCGCCTATGAAACATAACTTCTATAATACAATAATTGTAACATTCAGTGAAAAGAATTGATTAAAGGGATGATATGATTAAAACCTATGAAATTCAGAGAAACATCTTTGTTAAAGGGACATTATGGGTAATTTGCCCCACACGAACCTGTCAAATTCAGTGAAATTACTTTGTTGAAGATATGTTATGGTTGCAAGGCAAAATAAAAACAACATAAAATGTGCCAGCTATGGTAAGCTACTAAACAATGACTCGCACCCCCACCATGCACTGCTCACACTAACACCCTGGACATCAAAGTGCTAGGGGGGGGGCTGAGCGGGCTCTAGCCTCGGATAGAAGCTCAGGGACTGCAACCAAAAGGCTTGGTAGCCCTGAGTTCCGACAGCCCCGGCTTTAGCGTAGCCCTGTATCTTTTACAAACCTAGCAACACCCCTGGATGGCATTATTGATGACATCACTGATACCCTTATCGATGTAACACTCCTTGATTGGCTACATTCAAACAGTCACAGACCCATCCACCAACCATATCCACAGACCCTACATCTGTCCTTCGCACCTTAGTTAAACAGTTCTGGTGTATCTTTCAAAACTGAGAGTGCAGTTGTGTTGTGATTCAGAGCCTGCTCTAACCACATCCTGTTTGTAACCACATCCTGGTTACAAACCTTTGCATATTTCTATTTCCATGATCTATTGCCATCAAAAATATTTATACTATGACGTAAACTATAACTTGTTTTTGGTGTTCCAAAATATGCTTTACTGCGGCACCCATTCCAATTGTGCCCTAGTGCTTTTAAACATACTGCTGCATACGTTGTGATTGCTACATATCCTACTACTTATAGCTGTGCACAATTCCAGTTACAAATACCCCAGCTACAGTACAAAAAATAATGACTTCTTTTTTATAAATGTACAACAAATAATGACTTTTTTAAAATAAATGTCCTGCCTTCTCTCAAAACTAAAACAGACCTTTATATTACAATTTATTACACAACCTTTCCTTCCCAACTATTACTTGTTTTCTGTGCTGCCAGCCATAATGCCCTATAGTACAGATCCAAACTATATAAAGACATTAATGCTATACACTTCTTTACATTTTACAAGTTGACAACATTCTTTTTTTTACATTTCCTGAAAAACGATTACTGAAAAAAACCTACTAAAGGTAAGCACTTCCATTTCTAAAAAGTGAGTATATTAATGTAATTAGATTGATATATTTGATAAATGTAATATGTTATTACAGGTTATATATTTTAAGCTTGTGAAACTATACATGCATACTGTAATCTTTGTCATGTTTCCCACTTCCTCATCCCAATCACATCCCTCTTCCACATGCCACTTCCTAGTTACCATCCATAATACTTTAGGGATATATCACAAATATCAGCAGATTCCAGGAGGCCTATGCATACAATTACGTCCTACAATCTGCAAAGAGAGTAAAGAATTTGTGAGAAAGTGGGAGGCCATTCTAAATAAGTGTTCTTTTGATCTTATTCTCCTAACAATACAATAATTAGCAAATAACCTCAAGTCTCTGAATGTTGAGATCTAGGAAATTTAAAAAGAATTAATAGTGACCCTAAGTGAAGAAGAGGTGGAAGTAATATTGGAAGACATTAGCACAAAATTAGCTTGCTATAAAGCAGACTTGGAAGCTAAGAAAATAAGAAAGTTTAGAAGGGACACATACGATTACCTAAATGAAGAGGTATATAACTGGATGGAGAAATATGGTTCACCAGTAGGAAGACCAAGACAGAACAATACAAGCAATACTTCAAGTTCAGAATCAGAAACCAACACAAACTCTGTTAATCCTCGTAACGACAACCAACTAGAGACTTTAGGACCTCAAAGAACAACTACACCTAATACATGGAGGCATGTTTTTAGACAGCGGTTGGGAAGAACAATGAGGGGGAAAAGACCTTGAGTAGGCCCATTAACAAGACAACAGCAGAGGAGAACTTAGTCATCAATCTGTCATCAAGGGTACTTTCAGAGAAAGAGAAAGAGACACTACAAAAAGGACTGCCCACATACAACAGCACATTATTTGACTCAAAGATAGAACTATACAAACTTGTGAGAAAAATGAAGCTGAAGGTCTTCTTCGAAAAATTGGAAGAAGTCACAAACAACACAAACAGAGGACACCCATTTTAATGAGTTCAGAAGCAAAATCAACTTAATTCTGCCGATCAGCATTTGCTCAGTGTAAACAGGTTATAAAAGACCTAGAACAAGTCTGTAAACATGAAACCACATGAGTTGAAATTGATTAAGAATCTATACAGTGGTGACAATCAGGTCAACAGACAAAGGAGGTGCGCTGGTAATACTCGACACAGTGGACTATGATGAAGAGTGTAAGAGACAACTGAGTGACATGAATACATACACTAAATTGGACATGGATCTGACTGGCCTAATTAAAAAGAACTTAGATGAACTATTAGCTAAAGCTGAAGAACTATGTTGGATAAATCAGCATACCCGAACATTCCTAACAAATAACCACCCACATATACCACGTTTCTACACCTTGCCAAAAGTACATAAGGACCCTAATAAACCACCAGGCAGACCAATCATGGCTGGGATCAACAGTATACTAAAACAATTAGGAAAATATATTGATTACTTCCGCCAACCACTGGTTCAAAAGACATGCACATATATCAAGGACATAACACATTTCTTACAGAATCTCAATGTAGTTCACCACAATGCTAACCACATATTGTTCACAGTAGACGTCAGATGTCTGTACACCTCAATACCCCGGGATATGGGAAGAGAAGCAGTAGAGTGGTTATTGCTAAAAGAAGGAGACATTCCAGCACAGAAAGAATACATCCTGGCACTCCTACAGTTCATAGGAGAGTTTTAGATATAAATAACAATTCTACCTTCAGGTGGCAGGCACCTCCATCAGTGCCACTGTACAGGAGGGTGGAGCGACCTCTGATGGGCCCATGGGATCAGAGCTCACCCTCAAGTAGTTTAAGATGAGATAGCTGCACCTTGAGGAGGATGGGGTGTAGGATTCTCTTACTCCAACACCAATCAAGGACAACTCAAATGGTTTGGCCTGTTTAATGACAAGTCAAAAAATGGGGAAACATTAGGAAATCATCAGTGATGCAATCACCCGTCTCACTTTAACTTCCACAATCTTCATTCAAAGAGCAATTTTTATAGGCAATATTCGTCATCATTGACGTGTAACACTCGAAAGTTTGTCATGCAAGTCTATTGGTTGGAAAAGGTAACTTAAGTATAGGTACTATAACTGTATATGGTAACGGGGTGTGAGGATTGGATAACTCTTATCAGGTGGGCGTCTATACCCATCCCTCTACATCACTCGTGCTAGACGTCACTACAAGTATGACATCTCATTGGTTCTACTAGCTCTAGGACCCTAGATTACTTGGTCCATTGTGATTGGGTCGGTTACACCCTTAGGCATAAATCTCCACTTTAATTAGCAGCTTGCAGAATGGTTACCCAGATGCGGCATGCCCCAAGACTCACCGTGCCTCCTTTCCATCAATCAGTACTTTAGGGCTATGTGTCAATTAGTTGGCTGAGGATGGCCTCGAAACTGTAGCTTCTTATCAGGGAAAGTTATGGCATCCTCTGGTTTTGGGTGACATCAGATGTTTGGTACCTCTTCACGCTTGGCTGGTTACATGTCAGTACACCGTGAAGCTGCTTCATTTTCCATCTTTTTCCGTATTTGATTCTCTCTTCGGCGACGCCACCTGCCTGGACCTCCTTATCTCGACCTTCACGGCAGGCTGCTATGCTCTTAAATTTCGATTCTTCGGAGTTGCCGCTCTCCTCCCTTCCTTGGGTTGACCTCGAATTCCTAGGCATGAGCTACACCTTGCTAAATTTCGATTTCGCTCTTTCGTCTGGCTTTGTGCTGCTATATGAATCCTGGCCTGTTTGGCCCCTACCATCCTGGGCTTAATTCTGCTTTCATGTAAAGTGGAGTCGCAATTGTATAATGTGCTTTGTTGAGGTAGCTATATAGTTGGCGCTTGCCGTTCTATTCTTCTACTAAGCCGTACTGTTTTCTTATCTTCTTGTGTTACAAGCCTATGTACAGGCGTTAGCTGGTTGCATATTAACATCCTGCTTTATGGTTGCGTTTCTTTATATTTTGACATCGTCTTAACTTCTATGTCTGTGACGTCTTTATTCATGGTGTTTCGTCTTAGTGTGTTATCTTTTGGTTGTTGTTTGTTCATCTGTCCGGGCCCTTGTGACATCACCATTCGCCTTCCATTAAGGCCCTTTGGGTCTCTTCTGGGACAGTCTGAAAGTAGTCTTCATGTCGTGTCAGCTGTTGATACGGTTGTCTGAATGGGCACTGTGCTGCCCATGGTTGTCTGGTTATTGGCACTTCAATTGCTCTTCCGATGGGCACGGGACAGAGCCCTAGCGCGGCTCTCTGCTGGTTTATTTGCTCATCATACGTCACATATCTCGGCGAATAGGTTGCTGGTATTTCAAACTGGGTGGCTGGAGTGCAGGCCATATCTGGGACTTCCTCTACACCAATTTGGCACCAGCTTACGCAAACACATTTATGCACAAGTTTGAGATGGACCATGTTCTGAAACATCCCACATGGCAAAACCACACAGGATTATGGATCCACTACATAGACAACATCTTCGACATATGGACAGGCACAGAGAACAAGTTGCAAGAATGTTTATGATATGTCAATACAGTAGACCAAATAATACAGTTTACTTATGAACATTCCAATACAATAATACATTTTCTGGATGTCAACATCACAGCAACAGATACAGGATACAAAACCAACATTTATCGGAAAGCCACAGACATAAACAATCTTCTTCACAGACTCAGTTTTCACCAGCCAAACTTGATTAAAAACTTACCATACAGCCAAATGTTGCGTGTGAAAAGGATCATTAAAGACCCTGAAGACTATATACAGGAAGCAACAGAGATGGGTAACACGTTTATCAATCGAAGATATACTACAGAAAAGGTGGAGACGGCTGGAATACGTATCGAAATCCAGGTGAGAGAGGATCTACTCAGAATGAAGGAAAGACCAAATACAGGGCCACCATTGGTCTTTGTATCAAAATACTCCAAGCAAAGTAACAGAATAAAAAGCATCATTAAGAAAATTTGGAGAACGATCACATGTGATCAACAAGTTGAAAATCTGTTTGAAGATCTTCCCACTTTTGCCTACCAGAGGAGCAGGAATTTCAGAGACGGACTGGTCAAAACAAAACCCACAAAGGAAATAAGGAGCAAAGAACAAATTGGGACATTTCCATGTCTCCATTGCAGCAATTGTGGGTATCTACTTAAGGGAGAAACAATTAACTATCCACACACAGGAAAGCGAATCAAAGTACGGAACTATGCAACTTGTGATACACAGAGCATAATTTACACAATTAAATGCCCATGCGGACTATATTATGAGGGGCAATCGAAAAGAACAGCGAAAGTGAGATGGTATGAACACAGGTTGTGTATTAGGAACCGTAATATAAACTTGGCTGTAGCCAGACATTGGCTGGAGAAGAAGCACAACCTGGCACAGATTTGGTTCCAGATCCTGGAAGTAGTTTCAAAACACGACCCAAATGACAATATGACAATATCCAAAAAAGATTGGACCAGAGAGAATCTTTTTGGATTGACAGACTTGGAACATTGACACCCAGATAAACTTTGTGTGTTTTCTTTAACTCCACCAACCATGGAGGTTAAGTTTGGTTCCTTTGGTGGCGACTTGTTGACAATCATAGATGTCTTGGTCATCAATTAGGAAATCCACATATTATGTACGTTATACACCAATAATTATGTATGGGTTCGTATGTTACCAGTAAGGTATATATATACCATAAGGTTAATGGTTAAATTCAAGAACAAAGAAGAAAACAAATGTAAACTGATGTCTATAACCTGAGAATGTGAAAGCAAGTATGGTTTAGGATTCTTGCAGGTTGAACAACAATTTAGGAATGAATATGCAGAATACATATTAGTATACACACATTTGTGGGTGTTTAAAGACAAACAGATAGCATTACACAACTAGACCTCATGAATAACCAAATAGAATGACAGGTTGCTAAATATTGCTTTTCCAGGCTGTGCAAGTTCGGAATAAATACTATCTACAACTATTTATAATGGATTATGTCATTAATGAAAAATATAACAGATTCACTTATAAAGGATAAACGAAATCTGTGAAAGAAGCAAGAAAAACAGAACAATCGAGACAAAAAGATATGAATTAATAGCTCATGTTATGAGCCATTTGAGAGCATTAAACACTACTAGGTGGTCACACCTGGTTATTTTTGTTGTATAGTTTTCATTTTAATCCTTGTGACATGGGATCAGTTTAGTCTGATAGCTACTAGTACAATTTTTTGAAATTCAGGATTCCATCTGACTGAATATATATAAATCAAGAACATTTGAAATATAAGGGATTGTTTAAGTGGTGGCTACCTCTACCTTTTCTTAATGGTGCAGATGTGTCCCACTGGGGTAGGATGGTTACAGGGTTTGTGTTGGGTGCATTGTTGGGAGGATTTTCCTGGAAGCTGAGGGATGAGGTTTGGATTGTATGTCTTTTACTTTGTTGGTGCTGTGTTGTGTTGTTGAAGGGGGAAGATGGGTTGTGTCTTGCCTTTGCCTACACCCTGCCCTGTATGCATAGAATGCTGAGTGTCAGAATGTTATGTTCGAAATGCTTTTGTGAGTGTCAGTTGGCATGTGTGGTGACTGAAAGAGGATGACATTGTCATTCCCTGTAATTTACCTGATGTTTCCTAAATGTGTACCTATGCCTTGAACCTGAGACAAAAACCTCAGTAAAGGTGTTTCCTATGTCTATACCGGTGTCAGTGTCATCTACGGCCAAGACCCTGTTACTATACTATTCCACAAGAATTCCTAAGTAACACATCCCTATGAATGCAATCCTACAGATTTCATACACTTGGAATCACACCTGCAGTCTCTTCACCCATGATTCTGAAGAGCATGTTCCTAATGAACGATTTGTGTATGTATCTATACCAAACTGTAATACAATTTAATTTCAACAACTTTTCCAAAATGCATATCATGGCATATTATGCTCCTTTTGCAATTTAGATAATCTTCCAACAATATATTCATATGTTCAATATGTGATATTCATGTTTTTAAAATACAATGCAGATGGCTCTAAAATAACTGTATATTCACTAACTTCACACAGTCCCGAGTATTTGTTGGCAAAAAAACATTCACAACCATAGGCAATATATACCACACCGGTGCCACAACCATTTCAGGACACAATACTGCAAATGTGAAAAAATAAGTCGTTAGTTTGAATGTAACAACACTTCTGTTATTGCAAACAAAGGTTACCTGTAATCCTAACCAATGCCTGCTTAATATTCTGTAAACCAAAACATAGTCATTAAGTTATACTTTAAATTCATATTTGCAATAATATATAGTTGGAATACGCCACTGGATATCTAAGTACTTTAAAACATAAACAAACACACAAAACAAATATCCATAATTACATTATACTTAAAACTCTCCATCACCTACTCTAATTACTTAAACCACCCATAGTACTATTATGGTACTTTCTACTCATACAAAATCTGTTTCCTTTTCACAAACATTGCAGTCTGAAAAAATGGGGAAAATGTTGAACAAAATATAAATGATATGAACAGTAAATATACAACATATTTTTGTCAATCCACGTTGGATTTTTTCCCATGACCCAATGATTAGAATATTTTAGAGGTTGTTCCTTCCACTACGAGGAAAACCATTCATTGCAATTCAGTGCAAACCATGATCTCTGCGAGAAGACACATGTGATGATAGTCTATGCGATAATAAATAATAATAATAATTTGGCATTTATATAGCGCTACGAACCCTCAGGTATCTGAGCGCTGCTTACCACGGTGTGTGGTGTTCATTTGTCGACCTCGGAAGGATGAAAAGCTGAGTTTGGCCCCGCCGGGATTCGAACCTGCGTTAGCAGGACCTGCACAAATGTCAAAGCGAGCGCTCTACTCGCTGTGCCACTTGACCGGCTGGTTGAGAGAAAAGACAGAGTCCGGATCACAAGCTTTAGAGAGAGACCATACCTTGTTTCTAAATGTACCGCACTTCCACAACCACAGATGGAAGCCGAAAGTGCAGAATGCCAGATGAGCCACGCAACGCGCAACGTCTGCCAAAGTTATAGGGCATTCAAATAGTCTTTTCCTGAAAGACTAATTTTGACACTGAGGATGGTCTTTCCAAATATAAGGATCATTAAAAGTTTCCTTAACAGAGAAGCTAATTAGTTTCAAAGTGGTCGTATGCTGTGAGAAAAAAGGAAATCTAAAAGAATGGAAGGCACCTTGTAGCATAGCGCCAACAGAAATAAATACAGATTGCTTATGTAATTTGGAGAAGTGCATAATGGTGTAATTAGTCCAGTAGCCCCCGAAGAGTTTCTTTGTATTCAACCCCAGAACAAAAGAACGAAACATGTCAGGCATTATAGCTGGCTTTTAGAGCCAGACTATATTTCTATGATGCCCATTCTTATGAACTAATGGAATTAAAAGCCAAGGGTATAACTACATACACATTAGAAGAGATTTATAGCACTGTGTAATTTGAGTATTGCTGATTTATAATTAATTGTCTTTATGTACGAAATTGTTGTTTTCTATGTTGTATAATTGACACTGCTGTCCTGTAGACTCACCAGCACTCTGTGTATTTTATATTTATTAATACATGTATCTGTTTTTTAATGCCAAACTGGCGCAATAATTGAATAAATGCTGATATGAGAAACTAGCCCAATACACATAGTCTGTGTTCAGTCCACTCAGGTTTAAAGATGTTTTGCAAGTTTAGAACATGTAAATGCAACAACAGAGTATCACATGTAATGTAGAAAACATAGTAAACACAATGTACTACTAATGAGGGTTGTTTCTTTCCAGAAAGGAAACACAGAGGATCCCTTGTTACTATGTCTACTACTTGCCAATGTCAATCAATCCACTACTTGCCACATCCATGCTTAATCTGACTACTTCTTCTTTACCAACACTCCAAAAGTCCCATCACATAATTATTGAACCCAAAGTAATCCTGTCTGTGTCCATGGCCTTTGGCCATGCCCCGAGCAATCTGGCCACCGCAACACTTACTGTGACTATTACTAGTATACACACACTCCAAAACTGCTGTTACATAATTAATAAACCACATTGTTTGGGGTACAACCTCTATACTCAGGTGTCATATTGTTCAAATTACAAAACGATTAAACCCAAACTAAAAGTACTACGGCCATGGCCAGTGGCCAGATTGTTTGGGGCATTCAGTCATGCCCCGAACAATCTGGCCACTTGCCATTGTCACAGCGACACTTACTCTGACTACTACTATTATACCCACACGCAGAAGTCGCAATGTGGCTG
Source organism: Ambystoma mexicanum (assembly GCF_040938575.1). NCBI lineage: Eukaryota > Metazoa > Chordata > Amphibia > Caudata > Ambystomatidae > Ambystoma > Ambystoma mexicanum. The sequence goes on from NC_090922.1 coordinate 777,365,160, forward strand.
TGGCCATGGCCAGGGGTCAGATTGGTCCAATTCCATAAATATTAAACCCAAGGTAAGCTTACTGTAGCCCTGGCCAATGACCAGATTTGTTCAGGCCATGGCTCCATGCCCCAAATAATGTGGTGTCTGGCCATGGTCACAGCAACACTTAAGGTGGCAACTACTGCTATACCCACACTCCCATTAATTAATTATTAAACCCAAAGTAATTGTTTCTGTGTTCATGGCCAGTGGCCACAATGTTCGCATTATATAACTTTTGTGTGTATGTTTATTGTTTATTTCGGTAAAACAAAGCATATCATAAAAACACAAAAAAAAATAAGAAAACAATAATACAAACAAAAATGTCAATGATAGGGAGCAAGCTTGTCCCCCATAATAGAACCCTTAAAAACATAACCACTAAGGTAAAAATTCACCAAACCTTAATATAAATGTTCTCAAAGACAAAATAATGCATTTCTGGCTTATAACATCAAAAACCTATAGCCTGCAAAATAGGTTTCAAAGTGTGCTCCCTTATCGATGAAAAAGTGGGGCAGAAAGAAAAATGTCTTCTTTAAGCGCCCCACAGAGCACACATGATTGATACACGTTCCTCTTAGATCAAGCCGCAAACCACATCTCTTAGATGGATACAATTAAAACGTGCCCCAGAAAAAAAGAATCCACTGAGATCACTGCTGAGCCCAGCTCAGATCCTTCTGCAAAACAGGGGACGTGAGGATATAATGACTGGTTTCATAAACTCCATGGACGCTCTCTTATCCTGAATAAACTCAAGTACATTTGCCTTTGCAGTGTTTAAGTCCTTAATAGATAAAAAAGCAGTAGTAGAAAAACAGAGACCCACACCCGTATCCACTAGCAAAGCTTTTACATACCTAAACCAAGGGATCATCAAATGGTGCTCTCTAAGCACAACATAGCTAATTCATTCTTGGGTCAGAATAGCTTTAGTATTCCCCCAAACTCTAAACCAGTGTCTGGCTGGTAAAGATGCAACCAGATCGCCAAGAAACAAGCAACCCAGTTCTTGGTGGACTGCAAAATTGGGAGTGGACCCTGGTAACTCCAAAATGCTCCAAAAAGATGTTCTCAATCACCTGGTTCGGTTTGTGTTTGCCAAATCCCCACAGCTCCATACCATATCTTGCCACAGAAGAGGCTTTGACATAAAAAGCTTGGAGCACCAGCTCGATTGGCTTTTTTTTTAACAACCCCAAAACTCTGGCTACCTCCCCAAATGCCTTGTTGAATCTTAGAGTCTGCTTCTTGACATGTGCTTCATCCCCAAAGTTCGATGAGAATCTCACCCCCAGGTACTCAAAATAATCCACTCTAGGGATTAACTCTGCCTTACAAAAGATAGCTAAAAACCTCAGGGGACCATTCCCCCTAAAGCACATCATGACAGATGATTTCTGGCCATTATTCTTTAGCCCCAGAGTATCCATAAATCAGGAATACTCATCAACAAGGCACTGTAGAGATCTGGGAGTGCGAGCTAATGAAACCGTATCATCTGCAGAGGCAAGTAAAGGCAAATGTCTACTACGCAACATAGGAAAATCAGAGTTGGATTTAAAGAAATGGTCATATAGGCCATTTATATAGAGACAAAAAAGCAGAGGGTCCAAGACACAGCCGTGGGGCACCCCACATTCAACCTGAAAAAAGGAGATATAGTGTCAGCTCCACTCCTCACACAAGCCACCATTGAGCGATGTAATCTCTCCAAAAGATCCACCAAGGCACTGGGGCAATTCATGGATCTGAGAACGCTCCTCAACCTGACACGATTAACCTTGTCAAACACAGTGCTCAGATCCACGACAGCCAAAAAGATAGGTTCATCCTTGGTGAATAATGAATGCACCACCACCGAGTAAAGATTCAAGACCTGCTCTGTGGTTCCCAGACCAGGTCTAAAACCCATCTGGAGAGGGGAGAAGATATTTGCACTCTTCACCCAAGACTCCAATCTCCCAAGAAGGGCCTTCCCCAAAATCATAAATAAAGAATCTAAAAGAGAGATTGGTCTGTATGACGCTGGTAATCTCCTTACCCCCTTCTTATAAATTGGATGAATCACAGTGCGGGACCAGGAATCAGGATGGGTACCTCCAGCACATACAACATTAACCCCCAGCACCAGAATAAGGGCCCATAGAGTTGGTTTCACCAAAAACAAGTCTGCAGGAACATTATCTAGACCTGGGCCTTGGTCCTACCTTGTCTCTTGATAGCTAACACAATTTCCTCAACTGTGAAAATACTGTTGTCTTCCATAGAACTTGATAACTGAGTAGAATCCCAAACAAAGGGCCAGTCATAGTCCCATCCCCCAGACCATTGTTATATAAGGAAGAGCAATGGGCTGCCCAGTCCTGGTCAGAAACCGTCACAGAACAGCCACCAAGTTTACATTTGTAGAAGGCCCTATTATCAACAATGTCCCAAAAATGTTTGACTACATTTGTGACCAAAGAACTAACCCATTCCTCCCAAGACTCTGATTCAATGTCATGCTTTCTATGAGCTATGGCTTTCTTATAAATAGTTTGAGCTGTAATATTATCAAACCTTGTAGACAAAGGATTCTTCAAAATTCTCAGCCGTCAAGACTTGAGCTTTACACACTCTGCGTTAAACCACCTGGGATGCGGACTGCTCTTCATTCTACCCACCCTGAAGGTAAATGAGGAAGAGAAATTGGTCAGGAGTAGCAAGAAGTCAGACCAAACGTCAGCCTGATTTAAATTGACAGAGAAAAGATGCTAAAAAAACCTGCCAATTATTTAAGACAGTGGCCCTCATTACAACCCTGGCGTTAAGGGGTTAACGGCGCCGTAAAAGGTGGCGGCGCCATTAACCCCTTAACGCCTGATTACGAGGTCCCTTTGCGGGTTGGAGATTTTAACGCCAATAATGTAATTAATAATATTGTAAGACATCATGCCCTGCTGTGTGCAGCAACATAGGGGCAGCCTCCTCATTCCAGGACACTCTAATAGTTGCTTTTTCCATAATGCCAGTAATGACACAGTAAGCAAATATGCCAAATATGCCTGTGCTGACTGTTCCCATGTAAGAACACAGTCGTGTTTGTTTTGCCCAATACGCCAATAATGAAACTCAAAGCAAACATGGCCATGATGGTTGTGTCATAGATAATGTTCAAATGTGGCCTGGTCATTGGCCCTTGCCTCCAACATGTACATGCCCAGTCCTCAAACATGCATACACACTCAAATGTACTCACTCATATAAACACATCCCAACACATACGGACACCCACGCTCTTACACATACACACATCAAACAGGATCTGTATCACTCACTATCACATGCACACATCCATTGCTGATCTCTTGCACACATGTGCGCATACACTGATTTCTCGCATCCTGAGTATGTACTTTTACCTTTTTTAAAACTTCCCCACTTACCTGAACACGCTGGGTAGACAACACATTTCACCCGTAGTAGGTCTCACATTTTAGTCTTCAATGAACTCAGCATGGAAATTAGGACAACCATCTTTGACCACACCACAGCCAGGTTCAGGATCCTTAGGAGAAGACCTGGAGACAGCACTAGCTGGTCAACCCCATACATCTGACACTTTAGGACGTATCGTCTGCTAGTTGTTCCTCTGCACTAGAGATCATTGTGTTTTCTCTGGTGGTTAAAAGGCTATCATGAAGGACAATGAAGCCTCCAGCATGTTTCCCAGCTAGAAGGAAACTGATATTCCTTTGAAATGGGGAAGGGATGCATGTTCCCTATAAAGAGATGTAGCTGATGGATTGTCTCTTAGAAGCTTTGCTGCTAAGAGCGAAATATGCTTCTCCCTTCAAGAATACCGAGCTGTTAGATAAGTGTTTTTGTGGGTGGAAAAGTTTTTCTCCATAACTTATTTTGCCCTGGGCCAGAGGTAGGCAATGGTAGGCATTCTTGTACATGCTCTCGGCATTGGAAATCTAAACATGGTGCATCATGGCAAATGCAGTCTGAATATCGCAGCGCTTTAGGGCATGGTCATTATAAGCTAGTTTGGTCTCTCAGGGGGTTTAGGAATATTCTGGGGACATCTGCATAACATCTTGGGTCTGGTTTAGAGCGATGCCAGACGTTAGGGTCTTTGGGGAAGTTATGTTGGTTTTACAATAAAGAACTTGCTCCCTCTCTTTCAGCAGTAGTTCTCGGTGAAGGAGATAAGGCATAAAATGAGTGGCTGGCCGGGTTGAGGTTTTGTTAAGGCGAGATTAATCTGAAGGTCAGCATGGCTGCAGGCAGGACATGCATACAGTGCTGTGGATTCATCACACTGAGTGTATTTAACGAATATTCCCCCATATGTCGTGTTTTGCGGGGTCCGTGACAAAGGGTTTTTTGGAAAAATGTCATCCAAATCCGTCGAGCATTTGGGACCTCACCGAAACTGGACATTTTGGGCAAATATTTATTAAAGGTTAACAAGTTATTACGAAGACAAAGCGTGCTCCTTTCAAGCTTGTCTCATTCATTTTCCCACAGAGAAATAGTGCTTCACTTGAGCTCGCATAGCAGGGAAGCTGATGGCTGGATTTGCACCATCGGGAGGATAGCTCAGGGGCAACGTGTTCTCCTTGGAAGCAAGACGACACGGAGCAACAAAGGTTCTATCCTGGGTTCGCGCTTAGAAACCTCTGGGTATTAAGCGCAGTATAAATAACCTCTCATATCATAATACCATATAAGAAACATTTTTAATAGAAAGCGCTGCAGATGTGCCTCTAGCTGGGTTGGCGTAAATCCATTCAGTAGTTTTTAGAATATTCTACATAAAAGGGGGGGCTTTCTACGGAGCTCTGCAGCAGAGATCCTGAGAGGCATTCAGAAATGAAATGCCTTTTTTTTGCTTAATGAGAACGATTCACAAAGAGAAGCTGAAAATGAAAAATGCTCAAAATGACATTTAGAGAGAGATGTATGACTGTCTCGCTGGCACCTCAGTGGGTCCATGAATTGATCTCCCTATTTCTTCAGAATACGTCTGTGTCTGGACCTTGGTGTAGCGCCTTCAGGTGACTTTCTTTCAGGGGTGTTTAACAACACCATATAATACTGTGCTTACTGAATCATCTATCAAACCCGGATTACTACAACATCCACTGTTTTGTGGACATTCTTGCTTGGATTCTTCTTCTTACGGCATGGTAGGTGCCCCGGCACATTTTCTTCCACCCAGAAGCCATGGGAGTGAGTTTTCCCCTCTTCACAGAGTCCCTGTCATGCACGTGATATTGTACTTGCCATCCTGTCCCAGGTTTCTTGCCCTCTAGTTCCGTCTAGGCATATACAGATATATTTGGCTTCCTGCCAGCCCCCAGCTGAGGAGACGTCACAGTCTGAAGAGTTGAAGTTTATTTAGAAGAGGCAAGACTTAGACCAGCCATCCTCTTTACTGGATGTGACGTTAGAAACTGTGTCCTGTTGCAAGGGTTCTTGGATGTCAGAATGTATGTCGTACAGGAGTCTTCCTTCTGCCATCTTCCTTTTTTATTTAGGACACTTTGACATCAGAAAGTATGCCGTGCAAGACACTCTCTATTACTGGGCTTTCCTCGCCACTTTTTATATTTCAGGTAGAGCCTCCGTCCTTCCCCCTTCTCTTATCATGTGTTATTCCCTAGATGATTTTGACATTAGGGTTTGGATTGGTTTGCCTCTATTTCCAAGTTTCTCCATTTCCTGGCCATGAAATTAGGGTTGTGTTGTGATTGGCTAATTATAGAATTTTCCTGAGTATCTTTTTATGTTGCAGTGAGGTTTCAACACTAGACACGAGGGTTGGCACTATCTTAGATTCTTCCTGCAAGCAAGCAATGTGATGTTTATTTTGGATTAATCCATAAAACAACAATTCAACATGTATGTGATATAGCACATAAAATAATAAAACCGATAACAGTTCATTATTTTCATATGCATGTAGATCATACCGTCTGATACTGATACATATTCTAAGATAAAGTGCACAAGTGTAAATTACTTCAAATCAAACATATCTTCATACATCCTTTCATGATTACATAGTTAAGTCCTACAATAAGCACACTCCAAGTTCTTCCTATGTTATGTCATGTGAATAACTGATGGAAGTTGGCTCCTTCTAAGGTGCGACATACAATGAATATATTTGGAGAATACAAATATTAGTAATTCACCCAAAGTTGACTTAGATATAATTTATGCATCAAATATGTGTCTGATGTTATATTTTAACAAAACTGGTTTCGGGTCTCCTATAGTAATCATAATAGGGACATACGAAAATGTTCAACATTTTCATTTTCTGCAGAGCAAATTGGGCATTGTCCAGACTGCTGCATGCCATATATGTCACTGCAAATTCAAAGTTAATGGCCCCAAGCAATGTCTTAAATAAAGAGAGTATGCATGCAGAGGATTAATACTGTTCAGGTATCTTTCTGACCTGCGGTCTGATTTGCAGTGATGATACTCTCGAGCTAACACCGAAGAACTAGAACAATTTTCAGCGTTGATCTTCATTTTTGCCGAAAGTTTGTTCCTCCTGGTCTAATTTCTTGGTACGAGAAGTAGTATTGTTCCACAGGTCTATTAATCCCATGCAGCGTGACTCCACCCTGACGTGACTACACCAAGGAATTGCTTTCCCTCCATTCTGAGACAAAGGGTCTCGGAGAACTTCTCTATATTTTGACAGTTTGGGAGAAGACCAGAGTCATACCCAATACATAATTGGCTGGTTCGCTATTATATTGGCTACATTAATTTCGGCTAGCTCTATATGCTGGACCATAATGTGGGTGATACATGGTAAAAGAGTATACACTTTTTTAAAAATGTATTCTCTGTTAGCTGTAATTTGTAAGTTTTAATGTAACCCATAGGTCTGCCCGATAAGTTGCTGCAGCCCTTGCCTGCATATTGTACATCTGAAGTGAGGGAGATATAGCACCATTTCCATGCGTGTAGGCCAATTTCATAGCATTACTTGTTCATGCCAAGCGAAATGTTGCTTTTCTATTTGGATACTCCATGTACAGTTAAGTGAAAAGCGCGTCCCCAGGTAATCAAACTTGTCGACTTGCTCTATTGGGTGTCCTTCTATAGATAGGCAGAGTTTAGGTTGTTTTTTATAATGCGGATGGAAAACCATAATTTTCATTGTATTGTTGTTATTCGTGTGTCCGCTCTCTTTACACCTCTCATAGAAGGCGTCTACTGGTTTTGCCTGACCCACAGAGTTTTGGAAATCAGGATTGCATCATCGGCAAAAAGTCAAAATGGGATAAGATCACCTCCCATTCTTGGCGCATTTGTCTCCAGCAGTTCAAGTCTACAAATCAACTTGTTTATGTATATAGAGAACAGAGTAGTGGCCAATATACAGCCCTGTCTAACGCCAAGATTAATGTTGATTAGAGATAGAGCTTTAAGAACAGACACAAACAAACAAATGGAGATAAATTGCAGTGGTATCACCCGCTAAATTCCAATGGATTCTTCCTGTATTGTTGGAAAATAGGATGATGATATATCTCAAGAGCCCATCAGGAATACCCTACTTTGAAAGGTTTTTCGAAATTTTATTTTGGGGACCCCATAAAATACAGCCTGGAGGTCGATGAAAGTGGTGTAAAGATTCAGTTTCCTCAAGGCTACATATGTTTGCACTATTAGACACTATCTGAAAGACTGGTCGGCTATGCATAGGCCTGGCTGAAAACTGGCCTGTAAGTGACTCACCCTGCTGTGTCCTAGATTTGTCAAAAGTACACACGTTTATATATTTGCAACGGCATCTAGCAGAGATGTTGGCCTTAAATTGGCTGGATCGTCTCTTTCCCATTTCTTCTGGAGAGGGACTATTATTGCCTCTGTCAATGAGCTGGCGACTCTATCCTGTTTGACAACTGTGCAGAAAATATTAAAAGAGAACTTTCCCCGACTTTTGCAATTCTATGGCATCATTGGCCTTCTTTAGCGTAATATGTAACTCTGTATCACCCCTCGCTATGTAAACTCCTATGGCCAATAATCCTGTGAAAGAGAGTCATGGCCAGTGGGTGCATAGAGTTCAGTAAATGTGATGAACAAACTTCTTTCGAAATGTTCCCATGAATTATATTCCATTCCCCTGCAAATACTCCAGCTAACTTGCTCCAAAATGCAGAGCTGTCTTAGTTATTAACTGCTGTTAAGAGTTATTTCCATTGGTTTGAAGCATTGTCATATTTCTTTGTTTTGAAGAGTTTTTTTAGTATGATCTAAGGGCTCTCAGAATTGACTTATCCAAGCTTGAGGAATCTTGATCTCCATTATGATTGCAGATTTAGCTTGTCAGCATTTTTATCATACTACTTATTTTGCTGGATAGCTTTGTTTTGCACACATGTTTTCATTTTTGTGAGATGAGGCATTATATGAGTAATCATTATGTTATATGTCATAACAATCTCATTGTCACATTAACTGTTTGATAATAGTAATTGTAATGATGGTAATAGGAGTGGTACATTTGGGGTTCAATGCTATTTGATATACCAACATCCCATTGTATTCTTTTGATGACATGCCCATGAATCTTAATATTGGTAGTGTTATTTGCCATGCTGGGTAAAAGTAATCCTACTCTTATTTCATCACACAGAAGCCGATCACAGATCAGGATATAATCAATGTGGGAACTTCTCCTGCCATGCACATTTGTGGGTCTAGCTGGTTGATCACCAGTGAACCTGCCTTTGCATGCTCTTAGCGCTAGGTTGACAAATATACGCACAATCTCTAAGGCATATTTGGGAGCTGTTACTGGATATTTTGCTTTTAGTTCGGGTGTATCCCAGGCTAAGTCCTCTTCTCAAAGACACCAATCGATTCTTTCAATGGTTCAAAATGAGCGTTGAAGTCGCCAACAACTAGAATGGTTGATTCCCTAGGCAAGGTATAAGGGAGCAGCTTCGACCTAGTCTGGACAACTCTTATCGCGTTCTCCCTATTCATGATGTTAGGTCCAGTGTAGATGTTGAATAATATGATGTATTGGGACCCCACTTCTTAATATTTACTATCCAGCTCAGGGCCGATCCAGGTAACTAAGCTACCCACTGGTCTTCCTTTGGGTTCATTACGGGCCGGTTGCTATATTTGGTGAACCCATTCAAATACCTGTCGGTGCATACCTAGGCCTCCTGAAGACAAATAATCTGGTGAGATCTGATTTAATCGCATCAGTCCCTATTTATCATATTTTTCTCAACTCCCTCTATATTCCAAGTGACTAGGTGAATAGGCCCCATGTGCTCCTTTTTACCAGAGGTGTTCATAGATTCTGCTTCCAGTCAATCATCTGCATCTACTAGAGGACCAAGTACTGAATCTGCAGTATGGCTGTGGGGGGATGATTCTGGGGAAGGGGGTGGAAGTGTCAGGTTTCGGGGACCCTGTTCATCAAATTGCTGGCCAACATGCTGTGAGATCAAAATGACCCTTGCCTGTATGTCTTGCGTGATACACACATGTCTATTATTTGAGATCACGCTTCTCAGTTTTTTGTGCTCTAAGCACAATGTTGCAATTAAGAGGTGGCCAGGTTCTAAAATCCAATGACAATAATCCTTGGGCTAAGGAGGGATTAGTCAATTCAATCCTGAGATAGTCTGTGTCATTACGCAGATTATCTGTAATTTTGGCACAATGTAACAGATCGTCCCTAATCACGGTTCATCCCTGTGCATTCCGTATCCAATCAATGCACTTATTTCTAAGCTCGGATCGCACTCTATGCACCATATACATATATATTGTCCTGTTATGTTTCATTACAATGGGAGATAAACCAGTTAGAGGTATAGGTCTTAATATGTGCTGACGGGCTATTATGTAAATTCAACTCTATACATTTTGGTAAATTACCGTATATTGGTCATTCTAATTATTTTTTAGTTTCCAGTCATGTTAGGAATACAGGCTATTCTGATGCTGTGGTACTAACCACATTACGTGTCTTTGCTTGAGCAGGCAAGAACATAATACAATTAAACTTAGTATTACTCACTTGAAAAATAAAGTCGATCCTTTTGAAACCTGTTTATGTGGCAAATAAACGTGTTGGCAAATTAAAGACTTGTTGGTTGAAGTTAAAAGGGAGTTCAGCAGCTTTTACCCACAAGTCATGTAGACTGCCAAAGAAAAACAGCTGTATTAGTGCAAGTGCCCCACGCATTTGTGTTGATATTCCTGGAGAACCAAAGACAGTGGAAGTTATAGGCAACAGCACTATTGAAATTCACTCTGCGGCTGAACCATCCTCTGATGTGTCATCAATGAATGTATTTAAAAAAAAAAAGATTAATATTCTGATGCTCAATGATGAAATCCCATCTACCCAAACTACCCCAACTAACGCCAGCAGGAGAAGGTAATGGTAGTGGGGGCGGGGCCCAGTAATGTGTGAGGTTGCACTCACTTCCTTCCTTGTTCCTTCCAAATACTGGGGCCCTTCGCTGACACAGGTGTCTCCACACAGGCACCGGCAGGAGAATGTAATGGTAGAGCGCGGGGGACCCATGATGTGAGAAGTCACGCTCCCTTCCTTCCTTGATCCTCCCAACTACAGGTGCTCTTTGCTGATGCGGGCTTTGCCACACGGGTACCAGCAGGAGAAGGCATTGGTAGCAGGGGCAGGCTCAGTGATGGGTGCAGTCATGCTCCCTTCCTTCCTTGTTCCTCCCAACTTCCGGCACCCTTTGCCAGTGCTGGCTTGGCGACACAGGTCCCGGTAGGAGAAGATAATGGTAGCTGGGTGAAGCCCATTGATGTGCACGATTGTGCTGCCTTCCTTCCTTGTTCATCCCAACTACCAGCGCCCTTAAGCAACGTGGGATTCTTCTTTTCCACAGAAAGCAGAACTGTGTAACTCTGTTTCATCACTGACTGATCTTTCTTATCAATACACAGCAGCACTTTGGAAATGGGTCCTCCACTAGCTACCCCACTCATCTCGGCTTCTGCTTTGATGGATAAGTGCTTTATAAGACTATGCTTCACGGTCTGGTGTTTGCTTCTCATCTGTGTCTCTGTGGGAGTCTAAAAGCACTGCATTAGATGTAATATCGGTTTTCTTCTTCCTGTCATAGTCTTAAAAAGAGCCATGGTTCTTCAACCAAATTGTAGTATGTACCTTCCATTTTAATTCTCCCATGGTGATGCCAGTGAATACCATGCCTTGAGAGGCATATCGGGCCTGCAGGATCTTGACTCTGCTACCCTTGGGGATAAAATTCAGGTAGTGCCTGGTCCAGCCACATCCCTAGTGTCCCACTACTCTCATATATTGCTAAGGCAAGTGAAGAGCGTGGTTGTCGCTACCTTCCTTCCATGTTCCTCCCACCTACAGGGGGCCCTTAGCCGACGTGGGCTTCACCGCACAGCACCAGCAGGAGAAGTTAATAATAGTGGGGGTGGGCCTAGTGATGTCCATGGCTACAATCCCTTCCTTCCATGTTCCATCAAACTATCAGCACCCTTAGTCAAAGCAGGATTTGTGTTGTAAACGGAATACAGAACTCTGTAACTCTGTTTCTTCATTGACTGATCGTTCTCATCAGTACAGATCAGCACTTTATAAATGGGTCCTCCACTCTCTTCCCCACTAATCTCAGCTTCTGCTTTGATGGATAAGTGCTTTGTAAGACTACGCTTCATGGTCTGGTGTTTGCTTCTAATCTGTGTCTTTGTGGGAGTCTAAAAGCACTGCGAGTTTGCATTAGGTGTAATATCAGTTTTCTTCTCCCTGTCTTAGTCTTTAAACCATACTTCTGTAACTGGATTGTAGTATGTCCCTTTCATTCCAATTCTCCCATGGTGATTCCAGTGGATATCATGCCATGAGAGGCATATCGGGCCTGCAGGATCCTGCTTCGGCTACCCTTGGGGATGAACATTGAATGGTGCCTGGTCCGGCCCCATCCCTAGTGGCCCGCTACTCTCATATAATGCTATGGGAAGTGTTGTGAATTCAGCACAACTGCTCTTGAACCATCTGCTGGTGCACCTTCTCTTACTCCTTTGCCTGGTGCTCTTCGGTCTCCTGCAGCACACCACCTCCTGTCCCCTCTCTCCCTCCTCCCTCTGCACCTGTGTGGCTATCTTTCCATGCTGCTCCTGGAGAACCGACTGCCAAGTCCAGAATCACTGTTCCCGCCCACCTTCTGCAGATATTCTTTGAATGGCTCTTCCTCAAACTAAAACCACCTTCAAATTGGTAGCCACATCCTCCTGCTCCTATTGCTCCATCTCAATATCTTCATGCTCTGTCTCCCCCTTCTCATCCTCTGTCTGCCACTCTCATTTTTCCATCTCTTCATGTCCTGTCACCCCCTCCTGAACCACCATCTCCCCCTCCTTAACTATTGGGTCACCTTTCTCAACCACTTATAGCAGTCTAGATGAGTGGGCACCACTTGTTTCTAAATAGTTCATTTAATAAAATGCTATTCGCAAAGTTGTGATAATCTATATTTATTTTTGAATTTTTCTATAGAATCTAGTCCCGGAAGATGGTCCCTTGGAACGAAATGCATTGGGCTATTTGTAAAGAGCCAGTATCTTTGGAATACAACGTTCCTTTATGGATATCACATCGACTAGACAGTGGAGTTGTGTACAAAAGAATACAGAACTGTATTTTGATTTTGGTATATAAAATTCTGAAAACAAATATGTGAATATATGTGAGTTATTCACATGAGGTTCTACCAAACTCTTGGGACACTTAAACCTAGAAACCATTCTCATTGTACCTTTCTTAACCATTTTCACATTTTGATGCTGCCACCCTGCGACATGGGGTAGGCACCACTTATCTGCCCATTGATAGACCTTTTGCATGTGTGTGCTGCTGCTGCCCTGGAGCATGGGGTAGGCACCATGTCTCTGCCTTCTGATTGACCTTTCGCATTTGTGTGATGCTGCCGCCCTGCAACATGGGATAGGCACCATGTATCTGTCTTCTGATTGACTTTCGCATTTATGTGCTGCTGCCACCCTGCAACATGGGGTAGGCACCATGCATCTGCCTTTGGATTGACTTTATAATTTGTGTGATGCTGCCGCCCTGCAACATCGGGTAGGCACAATGTATCTGCCTGTTGATTGACTTTCGCATTTGTGTGCTGTTGCCACCCTGCAACATGGGGTAGGCACCATGTATCTGCCTTCTGATTGACTTTCACATTTGTATGCTTCTGCCACCCTGCAACATGGACCAGGCACCATGTATTTGGTGGTCAGGCCTATTGGTTGTGTTCACCATGTACTTCTCTTGTACACTTGGTGTATGATGCATTACCTCTTTGACGTTCCATGATGTAATTCACCTCTTACGCTTCTTTTCCTATAACCTGAAGCACTTAATGCAGGGGTGCACAACTGATTTTTACAGAGGGCCGAAAGTACGTTACATGATGGCTATAGTGGCCCGAAAAGTAAATGTGGGTGGGGCGGTAGGCACGGTGGAGCGTGGCGTGGCAGGAAGCTTTTTCAACCCCCAATTTTTATTAAACACATGGAAAACACTATGCCCCATAGATCCCACCACTCAAGCAAACACTATGCCCCATGGCCCCCAACCCTTAACCAAACACTATGCCCCATGACACCCACCCCTCATGCAAACACTATGACCCAAGGCCCCCACCCCTCATGCAAACACTATGCCCCAAGACAACCACCCCTCATGCAAACACTATGCCCCAAGACACCCACCCCTCATGCAAACACTATGCCCCAAGACAACCACCCCTCATGCAAACACTATGCCCCAAGACACCCACCCCTCATGCAAAAACTATGCCCCAAGACACCCACCCCTCATGCAAACACTATGCCCCAAGACACCGACCCCTCATGCAAACACTATGCCCCAATACGCCCACCCCTCATGCAAACACTATGCCCCAAGACACCCACCCCTCATGCAAACACTATGCCCCATGGCCCCCACTCCCCAACCAAACACTATGCCCCATAGCCCCCACCCCTCAAGCAACCACTATGCCCCAAGAAACCACCCCTCAAGCAAACACTATGCCCCAAGACACCCACCTCTCAAGCAAACACTATGCCCCAAGACACCCACCCCTCAAGCAAACACTATGCCCCATGGCCCCCACTCCCAGACCAAACACTATGCCCCATAACACCCACCCCTCATGCAAACACTATGCCCCAAGACACCCACTGCTCATGCAAACACGAGGCCCCAAGACACCCACCCCTCAAGCAAACACTATGCCCATGGCCCCTACTGCCCAACCAAACACTATGCCCATGACACCCACCCCTCATGCAAACACTATGCCCCAAGACACCCCACCCTCATGTAAACACTATGCCCCAATACACTAACCCCTCAAGCAAACACTATGCCCCAAGACACCCATCCCTCATGCAAACACTATGCCCCAAGACACCTACCCCTCATGCAAACACTATGCCCCATGATCCCCACTCCCCACCCAAACACTATGCCCCATGGCCCCCACCCCTCAAGCAAATACTATGCCGCAAGACACCCACCCCTAAAGCAAACACTATGCCCCAAGACACCCACTTCTCATGCACACACTATGCCCCAAGACACCCACCCCTCAAGCAAACACTATGGCCCATGGCCCACACTCCCCGACCAAACACTATGCCCCATGACACACCCCTCATGCAAACACTATGCCCCAAGACACCCACCCGCCATGCAAACACTATGCCCCAAGACACCCACCCCTCAACCAAACACTATGCCCCATGACACCCACCCCTCATGCAAACACTATGCCCCATGACAGCCACCCCTCATGCAAACACTATGCCCCAAGAAACCCACCCCTCAAGCAAACACTATGCCCCATGGCCCCCACTCCCCAACCAAACACTATGCCCCATGGCCCCCACCCCCCAACTAAACACTATGGCCCATGCCACCAAGCATGCACCATGCATACATACTCATACAGACCCCAACCCCCCACCCCTGCACACAAACTAACAAGTATACACCATGCACCCATACAGACCCGAACCCCCAGCCTCCAACTCAGCACACAAACTCACAAGCATACACCATGCACCCATACAGACCCAAACCCCCATCCCCAACTCAGCACACAAACCCACAAGCATACACCATGCACCCATACAGACCCGAACCCCCACCCCGAACTCAGCACACAAACCCACAAGCATACACCATGCACCCATAAAGACCCGAGCCCCCCACCCCCATCTCAGCACACAAACTCACAAGCATACACCATGCACCCATACAGACCCCCACCCCCAACTCACCATACAAACTCACAAGCATACACCATGCATCCATACAGACCTGAACCCCCACCTCCCAACTCACCAAACAAACTCACAAGCATGCACGCATACAGACCCGGACCCCACACCCCCGCATCTCAATAGACACTGAACGTGCACACAACAACAACAAACATTCAGGCAGACCCAACATCACCCCCCCCCCAGCATCTCAACACACACTGCACTTGCACACAAGCACATTCAGGCAGACCCGACACACACCCCATCCCCGCATCTAAACATACACTGAACTTGCGCACAAACACATTCAGGCAGACCTGACACACACCCCACCCCCGCATCTCACCATACACTGAACTTGCACACAAAACCATTCAGGCAGACCCAACACACACACCCCCTCCGCATCTCAACACACACTGCACTTGCACACAAACACATTCAGGCAGACCCGACACACACACCCCCTCCGCATCTCAACACACACTGCACTTGCATACAAACACATTCAGGCAGACCCAACTCACACTCCCCTCCGCATCTCAACACACACTGCACTTGCACACAAACGCATTCCCGCAGACCCGACACACACCCCACCCCCGCATCTCAACATACACTGAACTTGCACACAAACACATTCAGGCAGACCTGGCACACACCCCACCCCCGCATCTCACCGTACACTGACCTTGCACACAAAACCATTCAGGCAGACCCGACACACACCCCACCCCCCATCTCAACATACACTGAACTTGCACACAAACACATTCAGGCAGACCCGACACACACACACTCCCTCCGCATCTCAACACACACTGCACTTAGACACAAACACATTCAGGCAGACCCGACAGACACCCCACCCCTGCATCTCAACATACACTGAACTTGCACACAAACACATTCAGGAAGACCCGAAACACACCCCACCTCTGCATCTCAACACACACTGCACTTGCACACAAGCACATTCAGGCAGACCCGACACACACCCCCCCTCCGCATCTCAACACACACTGCACTTGCACACAAACACATTCAGACAGACCTGACACACACCCCACCCCTGCATCTCACCATACACTAAACTTGCACACAAAACCATTCAGGCAGACCCGACACACACACCCCCTCCGCATCTCAACACACACTGCACTTGCACACAAACACATTCAGGCAGACCCGACACACACACCCCCTCCGCATCTCAATACACACTGCACTTGCATACAAACACATTCGGCAGACCCAACTCACACCCCCCCTCCGCATCTCAACACACACTGCACTTGCACACAAACACATTCAGACAGACCCGACACACACCCCACCCCCGCATCTCAACATACACTGAACTTGCACACAAACACATTCAGGCAGACCTGGCACACACCCCACCCCCGCATCTCACCATACACTGAACTTGCACACAAAACTATTCAGGCAGACCCGACACACACCCCACCCCCCCATCTCAACATACACTGAACTTGCACACAAACACATTCAGGCAGACCCGACACATACACACTCCCTCCGCATCTCAACACACACTGCACTTGCACACAAACACATTCAGGCATACCCGACACACACACCCCCTCCACATCTCAACACACACTGCACTTGCACACAAATACATTCAGGCAGACCCAACTCGCACCCCCCTCCTCATGTCAACACACACTGCACTTGCACACAAACACATTCAGGCAGACCCGACACACACCCCACCCCCGCATCTCAACATACACTGAACTTGCACACAAACACATTCAGGCAGATCCGACACACACCCCACTCCCACATCTCAACATACACCGAACTTGCACACAAACACATGCAGGCAGACCCGACACACACACCCCCTCCGCATCTCAACACACACACTGCACTTGCACACAAACACATTCAGGCAAACCCGACACACACACCCCTCTCCATCTCAACATGCACTGAACTTGCACACAAACACATTCATGCAGACCCGACACACACACCCCCTCCGCATCTCAACACACACTGCACTTGCACACAAACACATTCAGGCAGACCCGACACACACCCCCCCTCCGCATCTCAACACAGACTGCACTTGCACACAAACAAGCAGACCCGACACACACCCCCCCTCCGCATCTCAACACACACTGCACTTGCACACAAACACATTCCGGCAGACCCGACACACACCCCCCCTCCGCATCTCAACACACACTGCACTTGCACAAAAACACATTCAGGCAGACCCGACACACACCCCCCCTCCACATCTCACCACACACTGCACTTGCACACAAACACATTCAGGCAGACCCGACATACACCCCCCCTCCGCATCTCAACACACACTGCACTTAGACACAAACACATTCAGGCAGACCCGACAGACACCCCACCCCTGCATCTCAACATACACTGAACTTGCACACAAACACATTCAGGAAGACCCGAAACACACCCCACCTCTGCATCTCAACACACACTGCACTTGCACACAAGCACATTCAGGCAGACCCGACACACACCCCCCCTCCGCATCTCAACACACACTGCACTTGCACACAAACACATTCAGACAGACCTGACACACACCCCACCCCTGCATCTCACCATACACTAAACTTGCACACAAAACCATTCAGGCAGACCCGACACACACACCCCCTCCGCATCTCAACACACACTGCACTTGCACACAAACACATTCAGGCAGACCCGACACACACACCCCCTCCGCATCTCAATACACACTGCACTTGCATACAAACACATTCGGCAGACCCAACTCACACCCCCCCTCCGCATCTCAACACACACTGCACTTGCACACAAACACATTCAGACAGACCCGACACACACCCCACCCCCGCATCTCAACATACACTGAACTTGCACACAAACACATTCAGGCAGACCTGGCACACACCCCACCCCCGCATCTCACCATACACTGAACTTGCACACAAAACTATTCAGGCAGACCCGACACACACCCCACCCCCCCATCTCAACATACACTGAACTTGCACACAAACACATTCAGGCAGACCCGACACATACACACTCCCTCCGCATCTCAACACACACTGCACTTGCACACAAACACATTCAGGCATACCCGACACACACACCCCCTCCACATCTCAACACACACTGCACTTGCACACAAATACATTCAGGCAGACCCAACTCGCACCCCCCTCCTCATGTCAACACACACTGCACTTGCACACAAACACATTCAGGCAGACCCGACACACACCCCACCCCCGCATCTCAACATACACTGAACTTGCACACAAACACATTCAGGCAGATCCGACACACACCCCACTCCCACATCTCAACATACACCGAACTTGCACACAAACACATGCAGGCAGACCCGACACACACACCCCCTCCGCATCTCAACACACACACTGCACTTGCACACAAACACATTCAGGCAAACCCGACACACACACCCCTCTGCATCTCAACATGCACTGAACTTGCACACAAACACATTCATGCAGACCCGACACACACACCCCCTCCGCATCTCAACACACACTGCACTTGCACACAAACACATTCAGGCAGACCCGACACACACCCCCCCTCCGCATCTCAACACAGACTGCACTTGCACACAAACAAGCAGACCCGACACACACCCCCCCTCCGCATCTCAACACACACTGCACTTGCACACAAACACATTCCGGCAGACCCGACACACACCCCCCCTCCGCATCTCAACACACACTGCACTTGCACAAAAACACATTCAGGCAGACCCGACACACACCCCCCCTTCACATCTCACCACACACTGCACTTGCACACAAACACATTCAGGCAGACCCGACATACACCCCCCCTCCGCATCTCAACACACACTGCACTTACACACAAACACATTCAAGCAGACCCGACACACCCCCCACACCTGCATCTCAACATACATACAAAAACAAAAAACACAGTCAGGACGGACCCGAGACAGACACACACACACACACACACACAAACACACACAAACATACACCCCCCCCCACCATGTACTTACCAGACGTGCTGGAACGCTGGCGAGGCTTCTGGCATTACGGCTGGCGTGGGCATAACAAGGCTGAAATGTCTTCCGCTATCAAGCCTTACTGGCCACGCCAGCCATAGTGCTGGCACTCCATTGGTGCAGCACACATGCACTACGTGGCTCCTAGGATCTGCGTGGTTCGTGTGCACTGAACCAATGAGGGCCAGTGTTTTGTCTGGCCCGGAAGACAACAAAGACTTTCCTAATGGAGGGCAGCCGAAGCTGCTTGCGGGCCACCCTCCATTAGGAAAGTCTTTGTTGCTGGTGGGCCTGACAAAAAGGCATGGCATGCCGCAACTGGCCCACGGGCCGTATGTTGTGCACCCATAACTTACCGTAACCGTATTCTTAAGTTCAAAGCGCCTAGATACCTCTGGGTTTTGTGCGCTATATAAGTGTCAAAATAAAATAAAATAAATAAAATAATAAAATGTCTTCCCTCCCTTAGCCACCACCTTTCCTTTCTCAATGTCTGTCTCCCCACCTCACATTTCGTCCCATTCTCCTTCTGGCCCTCCTTCTCAAACTCTAGTTATCCGTGCAGGCTTTTTAAATCTCTGGCATGGAGGATTAGTCCAACTCCTCATCTTCCTTCCTTGGAACCCCTTTCAGTAAAAACGAAATGTTGCCTAATGTTCCAATTTGCAAAACACAAATATGCACAATGTGCCTAAGGTGTCAACACGCAAAACACAAAAGACAAACAAAAGGATTTTAACAAGACCCAGAGGATATTAAATGGCACTCAAAACAAACAAACAAACAGTAAGGAAGGTGACTGCGCATATCACAGGAAGACGTTGTGGGTTGACATAGAAGGGTTTCTCTACAAGCACATGAAAGGAAAGGGATTAAAGGACATTTTATTTATTTATTTCATTTTTGTGGTGGCACAAAGGGAATAGGGAAAACTACAAAAGGAACTTTATTTTAATTTCAGCGATTAGAGCAAGCTTGAAGAACACACACAAACAAACACATGGAGTTAAATTATGAAACACCAAAAACACCACAAACAATTAAAACACTAATCCAAAAAACTCACAAAAAGTACTTAAAAGCTCCTCCAAAACCATCATTTTGTGAGTGTGTCCTGTCCATGTGTAACTTGACAGCCAAACAAACCCCACAACAGAAGCAGGAAGTGAGTTGGGCCTTTTAGAGTTCCTCAAATCCATTTTAGAATCATTCAGGACCACAGACTGGCTACTCAAACTTCCCTATCAAGCCTCTGGTCTCCTTACAGATCTACCTTATGGACCCAAGACAGCTTCAAGCACTGAGAAATCAGAGCAGTCAGTTGTTGCTAAAAGACAGCATGGTACAGTTGCATTGATACAGGCACACAACAATTCCAGTTAGTAATGCTGACAACATAAAACACAGCAGTTATATGTAAATCCTTAAAAAATATGTTACCAGCTTTTGATTCATAATACATCTGAAAAACACACTGGCTGGAGGGAAACTCACCAACAACCTTTCAACCAACCAAACTGAATAACTTACAATGGGCCTCATCACGACCTCGGCGGTAACCCTTAAATCTGGCGGTAGCGCTATTACCGCCGGATTTAAGGGTCTGCCGAATCAGGGCCTCGGTAGATTTCAACCCAGCTCTGAGCTGGTGTGAAATCCGCCGAGAATTCACGCTCATACCGCCGGCAGGAAATCCGCCGGCGGTATGAGCGTGAAATTTCCCCATTGAGCCCAATAGGGAATGGGGCATTCCCGAATGGGCTCAATGGGGAATGGGGATTTCCAAGTCCGCCCAACTCGTGATCCCGTGCTATTAGCGCCGGGGGCTATGGCGGTCGCGCTAATAGCCCCCGCGCTAATACCGCCAGCGTTACCGCCGAGGTCGTGATGAGGCCCAATGAATCCATGACTGCCACATCACGTGCTCACAGTAGCCTAATGAAGGCAAGCCCCTGTTTACACTCACGCCAAAAGGCAAAGAGCTGCTTGCAAGGATAACAAGGTTCAATTGTACAGAATACAAAGGTATCAGCAAAGGACTCTGATGTTCTGGTTAATGTTAGTACAAGCAGGAGCTTAGAAAGCCGGGTGGCGTCATCAAATACAGTAAAAACGAGTGCCACTGATTGGCGAGACCATATACATGGGCCTGCTCCATAGGGGATTCCAGGCTACAAATGGTTCATGTTTCTGCCGTCTGTCAGTCCCCACGTGGGTCAGTTGGGCTCATCTCTCCAATGAGTGAAGGTCAGGTCTCTCATAAATTACAATAACAAAACTGGTATGATACACTAAGCCTACTGCGTTATCACTATGGCATGAACCTCGGAGGCTCGGGGACTGGTGCAAGGGGGAAGGGAAGAAGGAATATAGTCACGCTGACCCACACATTCTTTGTTTTGTTGATGACACACCCCTGACGCCCAAAGCCTCGACCTCGTTTTGATCTATAATTTGTCTTTCCCTGTACCTCTTGTTACAAAGGACATATTTTTGTGGAGAGGTGAATCAGTTGCACATGCTTAGATCTTTTATGGACATTTGGTTTATGATTGGGGTTGGGGTCACTCACTATCATAGAATTTAGTGGTGCAGGGATCGGGTCACTGGTGTGGGCATGGCTCTGGGTAGACTAAGTGGGGGTTAGAGGTCTTCTGGCAGTTCGGCTATGATGAATGGGTACTGCGAAGATCCTGGTGTCGTCTAACGGCCTTGCAGGGCACATTCCTCCCAGTGATACTGAGTAATTGCAACAATGGAGGGTTAAGGGGAAGCTTCCGTGAGAACTGGCTGTGCGGGCTCGTCTCATCTTAATGATCTGGTCCTAGTTGAGTGTTTCCATGCAGCTAAGGTTGTGCCTCGTGGCCATGCAGGACTATGCATCTACCATAATTACAAAATGGTGTTCTTTTCTATGCGCACACTGGGTCAAGGCATCTATCGTTCCTGCTATATTATATCCGTGCTGATTTTCGTAACACGGTCCTCTGCCCCCCTTGCGTACTACATGACTTCATATGGGATTTACCTCACCTTAAAGTGTCTAGAGGGGTGGATAGACTAATTTCCATAAAACTACCATCACAGACAGCACCATAACTCATACCCAACTATCACCACTATGAAACAGAAAAACAGATTTAAAGCTTCATTACAGCCTCAGTGGTTAAGTAAAACAGGCTGTATTTGCCTAATACCACATGTTATGCCTCCTTCCCTATTACTAGATCAGACGCAGTAGTCTTCCAAGAGAATATCACCAGAGGCACACATCTCTAATTAAAGGGTAGACTTTTGCCAAGATAATCTGCCCACTTGTTCATCAACTGCAGAGGTGGTAGTAAAAAATTGTGCAGAGTGTCTAGATGTCTTTAAACATGTTTTATTTGTACAGAAGAGAAATGCATTTACTTCCCTAAAAAACATTGAAAAAACTGTTTTCAGGGCCTGATGAATCATGCATGCCCACTTTCTCACCACCGTTCCCATTGTAATGTGGAATTTACTTTTTTGTGCATTAAAAAAGGGACAGTGGTATGCACCATTGCTGTTTTGCATTTCCACCATAAAAATGAGGTTGAAGTGACTAGCAACAAACAAACATTAATGCCTACAAACCTGACTGAGTTAAATCTAGCCGTAACCCTGCACTCTTGTGGATATTAAATCAGTGTCAACTGGCATTTTCTCTTTACATTAATAACTTTTTGTTGAGTATTAATACAAATAAAAATAAATAAATCATATTTTCAATAATAAAAAAGCAAAAAATGAGTGCTTCTTCTGCACTTCTTCTGTACTTAAACACCTTTTGGATCTGATGATTGATTACACAGCTACACAATTTGTAAATGGAGTCCATTTTACTCTAAAAAAATAGTCCATAGGACCGCCTCTGTGAGAATGAACACGGCTAAATGGCCTGTTCTTTGGGAAGATATTAACTCGATAGTTTGCAGCCACACTTCACAAAATTCTCTTCTGAATAAGTGTACCAACAGCAACCCCAGACACGTGTTTCAGCCTTCTTAGGCCTCATCAGTGAGGTGGAGATGTGCCTCTCTGAGTACAGTGAGCAAGGGGTCCACGCCTGGATGACCCTAGGAAACCTAGGGTGACAAAAACTAAGTCCCTTAAACAATCAAAAAATAGTCCATAGAAACCCCTCTGAGCGACAGTTTTTCAGTCGATTAAGTTTGTTGCTGGACAAAATGGAAGGTGAGATGGTGATTAGGGGGGAGACTTTAATATTGTAATGAATAGTAAACTAGATCGACAATCAGAATGTAGATATAGCAGTGAGAAAGTTAGTGAGGAATTGCTAACTTTGGTGTATAAGGAATGGGCTTACAGATGTATGAAGGGAACTTCACCATGGAGAGAAAGAATATTCTTTTTTTTCCACCGGTTCATGATTCGTACTCGAGGATTGATTATTTTTTTGGAAGTAAAACATTGGTTAACTAGGTAGTATGCTCGAATATTATGGAAAGGGGTATATCGGACTATGATTTGCTTGACATACAAATAAATTTAAAGGATATAGGAGTGATGTCGAAAAGATGGAGAATGCATGCTAATATACTTAAAGACAGTCCGCATTGATGTGGGAATGCCCGAGAGTAGAAATATTTTGGAAGGATGTGGTAGATAGGATTGATTTAAGTTTTGGAATAGAGTTACAAAGAACTGCAGTCAACATAATCTTAGTCTCACATAAAGATAGATGTGTGCGAACTAGGAAACACAATTTCTGGATTGACAGGGCTGTTATGATAGCGATTAAGCTGATCCTCAGGATTTGGAAGACGAGGAAGAAACCAACTATTGAAGACTGGTTGATGGAATTACAGATTCTATCAAAATATGATAAGGTCTTCATGGATAATAAGGGCAAGGGGGAAGAATACTCTACCTTATGGGGACCGTTTAAAGCCCTTTATGACTGAAATGGCAGAGAGACTGTGAGGGGCTAATGATGGTGATCCTTAGGGAATCTTAGTTGCTCACCTCTCTTCTCTTTTTTTTCCCTTTTATGTTGTCTTTCGTGTTGTTTTTGGGTGTGTTAGTGATTACGTTTGGTAGGGGTGGCGTATATGTTCACATAAGATGGTTATGTTAATGAAATGTATAACGTACGATGTCTCTAAAATTTAGATATTATCGCTTGTTGTAAAATGTTGTTGAATATATGTGTGATTGTTATGGTTTACTGAAAATCTATTAAAAAGATTTATTTAAAAAAAATCTCCTCAGAAGATGTTCGGTATGTCACAGAAAAAATCTCTTGAATTATTCTGAATGTGTATACTTTCTCATTTCATTGTCTTAGTCCAATTATTGCAGTAAGCAACAAAAAGGATTATGTATAGTGTGGCAGCAGGGCTATCTGGCCCATTTGCTAAACTGATATTTCAAATTGCACCTCATCTCTTCTAAGTTTATCGGTATCTTTGCATTGATCGATGAATAGTTTAATCCATGATCGTTCCATGTAGAGACACTGCCACCAATGAGCTCCAGGGCGAAGGTAACAGGCTTCCTGTGATAATCATTGCCAAACATTGTTCCCTCATTTACACTCTGTATATATGTATGTATTCAATAGTGTACAAACTTGATATTGTTCTAGAATAAAACATAAATGTACAAATGCTGATTGAAGCAACATGCAGAAACATAAAAAGGTTATTTTAATCCTATTTTAAGGCACAATTTAATGAATTATGAAAACCACCACTTTCGTTGGTGTACAATACATTTTTGCTAGTGCATTAGGGGTCCTCTAATGGCATGTAGTCAATTGGTTACCAGTAGTAGTCAAAAAAGGAACGTACACCAGGCAAGAAGTAACGCTGTTAATTAAAGCTGGGCAAGCAAAAATCATACAGCACAGTGGAACTGGACTAGTTGATGAGAGCTGACAAACTGGCTCACAGCGAACAATACTTTTATACTGTTAATACTTTGTGTGCACAGTTACATTTAGAAACAGTTGCATTTCACACTCCAAGTCATCGCTGCTCTCACGAAGATGACTGGTTCGAATATGTCATGCCCCTATAGCTATATGTTAGTTGGACATGATTGGAGCAAAAGAGACCTGACTGCTCCCGGGCTGTTCCCGCCCTCATGTGGCACCACATTGCCTCCCGCTCCACCCCGCAAACTATTTGCAATTAGTATTAACATGATTGTGCTGACCTCTGGATTTGTATTCATCTGCTATTGGCAAGCACCAAAAAAAGGAAGAAACACAAGACACCTGAATCTTGAGGGAAGGGGAACGTATTTGCACTGCACCTACTCGATGAGAACCCCCCACAAACATTGTTGCGGACATACTTGTGTATTTGTTGCTTTTCAGGGACACCAAAACGTACTGTCTGATTGACTCTTCTCGGAGTGCCCCTTCATTCCACATCCATGTTCCCATCCCTACCCACCAAAGGGCGGTTTGAAATCCCCTTTGGTGTTGTGCAAGTACCTTCCTGAATAGGTCAATTTCCCCAGCTTCCCCCAGTTACCGTGGAATTGGCTCGCCAACCTTGATTGTATCGTCCATTGCTGTTCCCAGTGACGGCAGTCTGCTGGATACAAGCTACTAGAGTTCAGCTTCCCCCACCCATCAGCAGTGGCGTGTTCGCTGTGTGTTAAATCTGGCTTGCTTTGAAAGGTCTATCTATGGTATCCCTCTGGGTTGCGCTTACCTGTGCTTTGGCCTTCCTTGCATTTACGTCTCAGGATTCGGTGTGTTCATATTGTGATGTATACAAAGTGTCCCCCATTGT
This sequence comes from Ambystoma mexicanum, assembly GCF_040938575.1. Classification (NCBI taxonomy): domain Eukaryota; kingdom Metazoa; phylum Chordata; class Amphibia; order Caudata; family Ambystomatidae; genus Ambystoma; species Ambystoma mexicanum. The sequence goes on from NC_090922.1 coordinate 777,391,389, forward strand.
TTCCCTCCAGACTTGGTCCCTGAGGCTGGGTACAGCCTGTAGTGATCCAGTGTCCCTCCCTTAGGGTTGTCTCTGCCCGCCCCCATTATTCCTGCAGTTGGTACGTGCACCCTTCTGCCTGGTGCTGAATCTGCACCTTCATTGCACTATGGTGACTTGATTTTAGGCACTCTTAATCATGACTTGGTTTAGCAAAACAGCTGACACGCAAGTACACCCATTTCTGTCATATTTATTGACACACTTTTAGTGAAAACGAAAGGTCTTTGGGTGTATGGCTTCATTGCACATGTGCTGACAGAGAACTGGGTGAGCCCAATATCTGACACATGAGCACTTGAATTTCTGGGGAAAATGTCATTTGTGTGGTCTTGCTGATCACTCAGCTATTAGCATGAGTGGCATGGTCAATGACGTGTGACACACACAAGTACCTGCATCTCTTTTGAATGTTTTACCTCATTTTAAGTGAAGGGGAAATGTTTTGAGGTATGTAGCTCAAACGTACACCCACACAAACACAACGTATTTGAATGCAATAGCTGATACACACGAGCACTTGTATTTCTTGTCCAATTCATTACCACATTTGAAAGACAGGTCCTCGTTTGTGTGGCCTGTTGAGAAAAATCTGATTAAGGGTCTTGCTGATCACTAAGGCATGTTGCTCACTGCATATGTGTATCTGCATTTGCTCTCATAGCATTCTGCCCATGAGCTTGAAACCATGCGCCGATTTACATCGAAACTATGAAATGGTGAATGCTTTTATCATTTAACTTGGCTAATGATTTGTAATAGACTCATCCATTTCGTAACAAGATAATAAAGAAGACATTTATGAGGTTTTCATATTTTTTTAGATTATCCTATTAAGGCAATTTTTGAGGTAAACATTTGAATATTCGAACTGCTTACTGCTTATTCGAACAGCAATATAAACACTTACTGTGTGTATATTGCTGTCTGCTGAGAGTAAGAATGTAGTGCTCTACAGGGTGAAGGAACTTCTTTACATTAATCTCAGATTGTCTGCCTACAAATGCGATTCAAATTAATATATAGATATGTAAATTGCATACAGTTAAATGAATGATGCAATAGTGCAAAGCTGATATCTAATAATAGCTGTTGTATTGTTTGTAGCCTTGAAGAGTGGTAGGCAGAAACCTGTGCAGTTCCCTTAGGGACCACTGCAAAAGATTTAAGACTACAGGTGTTGGCAGGAAACCCACTTGGTAGCAGTCTGTACCACCCAGATTTACCTGGTAGCTGTGGCTGAGCAGTCAGACTTCCCTCAAGAAGAGTTAGGCAGTATGCAAAGTATACTCAATAGGCACTCAGATACAATAATACAAGCAAACACTGACCAGAGCTTTGGTATCAAAGTATATAATTATTTATTTAAAAACACACAGTTGAAACACTCCAGCACTCTTATTGTAAAATATTCTAAACACAGTTACTATTATGATATATACACTCCTTTTTCCCTATTAGAAAATCACAGTAAAACACCACTTATTTTCATACAGAGGTGAGCGCTTAACTAGATTGCACTCTAATAAGTTTGTGAAAAAGGGAGGGAAAAAGACAGAATATGAAGAGGTACACCACTCTACGATTCCAGAACACTGTTAGCAAGGCAGAGAGCAAAAAGTCACTGGTGAGTCAAAGTCCAAAGGCTGGGCCCACTCTTAGAGAGAGCAGAGCACAAATGCACCCAAGATCACACAGTTACACTAGGCTTAGAAAGTCTTGCAGAGGGTTCAGAAAAGCGTTGTGAGAGGCTTAGAAAAGTTTAGCCAAGGTGTCCCAGGCTAACCCAGGTTCGAAAGCCAGGGGCTAAATCTACCCCGTACAGTGGGTAGCAATGGAAGCCAGGTGGGACACGGTACCTTAAGTGGGAAGGATCCTCCAGCGGTGGCAGTTGTTCCTGGTAGTGTGTGCAAGTTGCGTTGTCATCCAGGGGAAGAAAGGATCTCAACTTGGAGGAAAGATGAAGGTCGTTGCACTACCAGGGAAGAAACCAGCCGTGGAGTTTTCTGGTTAAAGGTGGTACCTTTGTTTCGCGGTCGTGGTAAAACATTGTATCCCGGTTGCTGGGGTGCTTGGCACGGGCAAGGCGGCCACGAGATACGTCGGGAAAGCGAAAAGACGGTGAAACTGGTTATCCCCACCAGTTAAAGGAAGAAGACTCTCCGGCGGGAGATCTCCTCTGTCGTTGGGAAAAAGTGGTGAGACGGTCCAGCAGGGTTCCACTGGTAGTAGTGTTGTGGCAGGTCGACTCAGCTTCTCCCTCGTCGGATTCTTAGGTCTTGTGGCGACTTCTGAAGTTCCAGTCCCCAAAGCCCTGCTTTTATGCAGCAAACCCCCATTCACTCAGCCTAGCTGTCACTCAAACATGCTAAGTTCGGCCGGCTCACCACTTGGGCCAATCAGGACGGAGTGCGAGTTGCCTAGGCCTAAATTCCCCTCCACCCCTCCTAAGTACCCCAGACACAGTGGCACAACTTTGGAGGGCTTCTGTGAAGAAGCCCGCCAAAAAGTAGAACAAAGGGCTCGACTTGGGTTGGAGTCACAGAAGAGAACACAAATGCCATTTTAGAATCAAGTTTTGGCAAAAAATACCAACCGGAGAATTAATATTAATTAAATAAAACGGCGGTATGTTCGAGGCTACCGTAAATAATTAAATAAAGGTAGTAGCCTAAAACAATGGGATATCCCATAGGAAAATATTTGCGGTTGAATATAAAAAGTAGGATCCACTGCTACCAGCCAAAACTCGATCAGGGGGGACGGAGACGTGCCCCCTCGGCTAACAGACCCCGGGGCAAGTGAATTGCCCCAGCCAGTACGTCCTCAATATGATGGTTTGTACTGGTTCTGTTCAGAATTTAAGACTAGTAAAGTCAATGGTGACTTTACATGCCCTGGGAGACAGTAGTCAGTCCCAGGGTATGGAGTCTATACTGGGGGGTCACTATGACACCCCTGTGTCACTGCACTGAGGGTGCTGTGTAACACACATCACCAAAACACATGAAGTCCTATGGGGTAAAAGACCCCATAGCCCATTAAACACATCTAGATTCAAAGAAACACACTCAAATCATGCCCAAGAGTGAGGGTACAAGAGTCTCACTCTTGACAGGAGAAAGAAATAAACTCCAAAAATCCAGCAAAGCTGCTGGGGGACTCACTAGGTTAGGAAATTCAGCCTAAACAGAGAATTCTCCCTAACAAAGAGGACAAGGCCTATAAAGCAATACTAATTATTTGTTGAAAATAGTGAACAATGGCAGTGACCTCTGATATTATGGTATCATGGAGATACATGTATTTGTTTGCAACATATTTGATATATTATACTTATGGAGAACATTAGGCCGTAACCAATTGCCATTATGATGAATGAGGGTAGCAAGTCATTTTCTGAGGAATATTTCATTTTATTTCAGCTATATTTGGATAAAATTTATCATAAAAGTCAACATATACATAAAAACATCAACAACAAAAAAACTTCCAGTCACCAAGACTCAGGCATCATGACTAATATTGTTCATAAAAGTACATATTCATAGATCAATAAAAACAGTTATTCAAAACCAGCAAAAAGTGCATAAAAGTGTTCATGTACAGGATATAAACGGTTGTTTTAATTAGAATATGTATTTACCATTGCTTTGTGGGAAACCCCACAGTCATTAATGCATTGATAGATGAGTTATGCATAGGGCCCGTTAAAACAGGATCAGTTAATAATTATGGTTTAAGGGACAAGATTACTCACTTTTGACCTCCTTTGGGAGGCCCTCACCTAAAACCACCCAGCCGGTTGCAAGTCAGAGGTTGCTAGCCCCAGCAAAAGTGAGACCTGCTTCTGCAGAAAAAGTAGCTTCAGGGACCTTTTCATAAGGTATGCGTACATGGGACAAAAGAATAAGAAGTGTACTATATTTCCATAGAAACTGGGCAGAATGGACAGTAAAGTAGATTGAAGTTAGTGTCCCATTTCGATTGCACTGCTGCCAAAGGTGATATGCCAAAACGTAGCTTGATATACCGGGAACGTATTGGTTTGGGGTACAAACAGTCTAAATAATCTTCATAGCCCTGATCTTGCTTTAGAGCCCAGTGGGTGCTACAGAGGGAGGACATATGCAACCTCCTGTGTATTTCCACCGACCTTTGCAACCTAAGAGCAGAAATTGGATTGATCTTTGGGTTTACATGTGTATTCACTGGATAGAACCAAAAAATCATAAGATTCAGAGCCAAAAAATCCCACTTCAAAAGCCCTAACCAAGGAAGGACCAACCCATCCTCCTGTGTCTTACGTCCTCTAGGCCCACCCTATATCTAACAAGGTTGTCACTATTCCACAGTCTAAGCCAATATGAAAGCTGCTTTGCCCTACATACTTGTTCAATAGACTGAGGATCCAACTCATGTAGAATTTGGAAAGTAGGGGCACTAGTCAGCATGCCCAAAAAATGTCTAAAAAACATTTTCAATAACAGATAGATGTAGAACGTTGTCCCATCCCCAGAGTTTGCCACCATATACAGAAGTTTGGCTAGCCTGGGCCTTGCAAGCCTCCAGGGCCACACAAACAGCCCACCCCCATGTGTCTTTGCAAACTTAGCTATTGAGCTACTGTACCTGGATAAAGTCAGCCACTCCTTTTTTGTTTGTTCACCCCAGGTACAGTTTTCATGCACTTTTATGCCCAGGTAATCGTGTGTCTTAACTTGCTTAATGTGTACTCCACCGAGTAACAAATTTAGCCTGCAGCGCTTCTTCCCCATTGGGTCCTTTAAAAACCATGGCCTTGGTCTTTTGAGTATTTATTATCAGTCCATTTGCACTGCAGAAGCCTAAAAAGATATCAAGCTGATGACGTAGAGCCTCCCCGCCCCCGGGTCAGAATCAATACTGGTATCCTATCTTGTGCCAAGGTGGGGGCATCAGTAGGTGATGAGAAGAGTTCACAGATTACGCCATTTATAAATAGGCAGAATAATAGGGGGCCCAGGACACAGCCCTGTCATACCCCTGTCTCAATGTTCAGTTTCCTTGATAGTATCCCACTCATACCAAAACCAACTGGCCATATTTCCCTGGTACAGCAGCATAATGGCAATGAGTAAAACAGGAGGGATACCCAGATTCAAAAGCACGTTCCATAATCTTACCCTGGGGACTGTGTCAAAAGCCGTCTTGAGGTCCATAAAGACAGCAGAGACCGACATTTTTCTTAGAACAACATACTTGTCACAGAGTAGTCGTAACCTAAGAGACTGATCCACAGTGCTGATAGCCCTTTGAAATCCTGCCTGAAGGTGACTCAACGCACCAACCTACCGAACCCATGATTCCAGATGGGCCAGTACCACCTTGGCAAAAATCTTACCCCCAGCATCAAGGACATTAATCAGCCTATAATTGGCTGGGAATGTCTGTCCCCCTTCATATAGACCAGTAAAATAATTGCCTCAGTCCAGGAAGGTGGAACTCATCCTATCCGGACAAAAAGTCTATTCAGGTATGGTACCCAAATGATTGGTTCACCTGCAAAGAAATCAATCAGAGTTATGTCAGAACCTGGGGTTTTGCAACACAGCATTTTCCAGGTCAATTGGTTCAGAAAAAGTGGTGGAAAACACTATTACTGTTGCTTTTTCTAATTGGCCAGATTTTCGTGCATTTTCTGGGTGGAGTTCGGGAGCCGAGTGGACACACCAGGACCCCCTGTATTTCCCGCTCCACCAAACAAATGCAGCCTTACTGCCAGCATGGATTCTCATGCTGGAAATAAAGAAAGTTATTCCTCTGGGATCTGCTTGGAAATGAAACCTGGTAAAAGCGGGCAGACTCCAGAGGAAGCCATTGTCAATTCCGCCAGCAATCGCTAATTGCGTGAGGTATTTACACTATTCCAAAGTGGAAAAGCAATGTGATTTCACCTGCCTTTTATGCTAAAATCTTCCATTTTGTGGAGGAAAACTAAAAACGTGCACTAATGGAAGTTGTCCACTCCATGCAGTTTACTTTGCGCCTTGATGCTTGGGGGTTTTGCATGATGCTACACATGTAATGATTAAATACATACATTTATCATGACCACAGATAAATGCCAATTTGTGATCAGAATGAGTGAGCATGGCATGTCGCTGGTAAGTGGGTGTCCTGTGCTTCTTGAGTGCGTTGGCAAATTCCCTTAATTGACATCTCGCGTTAAGCAGGTGCTGAAACCCATCAGTGTGGATTGCGCAATAATAAGTTGACAGAGGTATTTCAAATGGCTAATTTCGCTCTTTGGATGACATTGTCAAAGTGGGAGAATGTTGCCCAGCATGTGCCACTTTCTCTGCGGAGTGAATTGTGTCCACCCCGAGGAAGAAGTGTGAAAAACCCACAAGGGCACTGTGCCCTGCTCTTTCTGCGTGTGTCTTCCCCACAGGGCGACAGATGCAGACTCAGACATGTGTAAGTCTCAGGTGGCAAGCCTGCACCCTAGTTGAAGCGGTAAAGGATTCCAGACTTCCGAGGCTGATAACATTAGTAGCACTGAGTTACATGCCACCTGACAGGTATGTGTGATAAAGTTGCAAAGCAGAGCTGTTAGTGGGCTAAAGCAGGAGGCCCACCCTCAAAGGGTACGTACAACCAAAAGTAATAGGCCCCTCCCCCCATCATGGCTGTAGGGGCCAGGCTCCAAAACAGGGCAAGAATGCCCTCCAATCATCCATGCCCACGAGTAGGGTACCCCTCGTGCTCCAGGAACCCTGTTGAGCAACCTCTGTGCTTTCCAGGTGATACTAACGTTATTTAAAGCCAGAAGTCTAAAAGGTAATCGCTTAATTGCAGCTGGAAATTAGATCCTGGTGTGATCAAAATGTCTTAACCAAGTGTGACATCATCCCCATTGTTTACAAGCAATATGTGTGCTCTCGCGTTTCTTCATCCACTGAATTACTGTTAGAAACAAAGGCAAGAGTTGTGTCTCTTGTGTTGGCATTAGGAAGGGAGTTGCCAGCCTCTTGCATAATATGCCCATGTTCTTCCAATATTGGCTAGCTGTTGCCCTCTTATGGCCAGGTAGAACCATCATGGCAGTGACTAGCAAATGCTGTTCCCCTGCAGACAGAAAAGCGGAAATAAGAGGCCAGTTCAAGACACAGAACAAATAGAAGTTAAGACAGACTGCAGCTGCCTTTGCTGTGTTAGTGAGAATATGTTGAGTGTTCAAGCAAGGAGGTATGTATTAAGCAAGCAAGCAGTGAGACAAGGGAGAGGTAAAGAAAGGCAAGAGGGGCTCTTTGAATAATGTAACAGGACAGAGGACCCATGCTCTGCCGTCCTAGTAACATATGAGAGAATCAAATAGATCAGGCTTTGCAGCAAATGTTAAACGAGAATGGAACTGAGTCCAGCTCTGCATTCAGAATAACAAAGGCAAAGAAAGGCTAGGCTCTGAAGCCAGCATGAGATGGAATAAGAGGGACCAGACTCATCGTGAGAGGCTGGCCCGGGCCTCGCAGGGGCGCTAGAGGGGCAGGCCACATAGAGGGCTGCCCCTCTGGCCACCCTCCTGGGTCCACATACACCCCACATACTAGGCACCCCCCGGGTCCGTCACATCCGTCTGTGGACCTGGGGAGTGCTTATAAGGGGGTGGGCTTGTGATCGCTCATCCTCCTTGTTTGCTGTACCCGCCACCCACCCCCCGGAGGACAGTCAAAGCTGCAACATCACACACCTGGTACCTTTACTCCCATAACAGGGCTTACTCAGAGGTACAAACAAGATTTCCTTTTTCTTTGAAACCCCCATCTTTCCATTCCAAGAGACACACATGTCTCCTTGCCCCACACAAAAAAGTAGCAACTTGCAGTTGGTAGAAAAGGCTTCAACTCCTTTATTTGGCAAGAGTCCACTTACAGGTGATCTGCCTGTTAACGAGCTGGCGTCCAAGCTAGGCTCAATGGAAGTAATTGTTATTTCCTCTCACTTACCATGAGCTCATAGTCCGATGAACAATCCAGAAACGCAACATACAAAGACATGTTCTTTGCTGCTGCATCCTTTAATTTTCTTCTGTTTTCTTTTCTTCTTTTCTCTTGTTTTACACAGTGATATTTGTAATTTAATACATACTGGTATTTTAATTCTAATTTTGTGAAACATCGAGTTCTTTGACGAAAACACAATAAATAAATAAATAAATACAGCAAAGTCCCCAAGATGTCCCCTGCCCCCCCAGATTTTATCGGTCTCCTACGCCCCTGGCTTTTTCCTTCTTTGTTTGCTGCTCAATGCCACTTTTATCTCTGCCTCACCAAAAATTAGGGCTTGGGTGGGTGTTAGGATAACCTGGCCAATCACCCCATAGACCTATCATTCTTGTACAGGGTTTCGAAATGGGTTACCCAGACCTCCTCAGGGATAGCTCCCTGAATTATATCCTGTTCCACTGGGTGCCCCTTACTCACCAATTCCCAAAATAACTTAATGTCTTAATTTTTAATTGCAGCGAGAAGGGAAGTCCTGAGCTCCTCATACACATTTTTCTTGATTTTCAAAATCTGTGAATAGATCTTAAGGGCTTCATGGAGGGATTGTATAGGTGCCCTTTTTGCTTACCTAATAAGGATGGCCTTGGCTCTACGGTAATCGCCATCATACCAGAATCTTTTCTGCATGGCATGCCTCCCTATGGTCTTCACCGGCTTAGAGAAAATTTTCCCACACTAATCCTTAACTCACTATGCATGTCAATGATATCATTGATTCTGGCCTCCGGCTTTGTGAAAAGGTTTGTCAGAGCAACATGGTGGCAACATAAATTAACGGGAGGGTCACCACATGGTCCACATTTGCCCATTTTATTAAATACCCAGCATGCCCGCTAATAGCCACCCTGATAGATGGTGGTGCCCAGGCCTCTTGTGTACCCAGAAAGATTGATAACATTTGGAGAGACAATGCATAGTGATCGCTCTCATGCCTTGCAGAGGCTCTACATTCACAAATAAGCGGCCAAGCCTCTAGGTTTACCAAATGTAATCAATCAGGCTTGAACAATTTTCAGACTGGAACGTTTGATGTGTCGGGAGATCCCTGTTATATGCCCATTACAGGCTCTCAAGTTAGATGCGAGGAGGATTGCAGTCACTTTGTCTGAGCTTTTAAAACACCTCTTGGGGGATGAAACCTCCAATTCTCCAATCCCCCAGAGGCTATCCTCATATTCAAAAAGGCCCGGCATAGCCTCCAGCAGTTCAATTAGTAAGCTAAAATCGTTATGCACAAGGATTTCCAATGCTTTCCCATATGTCAATCTCCAACTCTCTATAGCTGGTGCTGATAAAAAAATAAGCCAAACCCTCCACTGGCTGCTTCGCGACTATGCACGTTAAATAACATAATATTGGACCCTCCAATCCTGTTAAATGCAGCTGTAGTAGGTACATGGGAGCACTTTAATTAACCCTTATCCTACTATATATTTCTGAACGGATCCAAAAAAGTAGTGCCCGCTAGCTCTTCCACTCCTATCCTTACGAACTAGCCGTTGGAATGTTGTGAAGCGCTGAATACTGACCATGTCTCCTGGAACCCAATAATATCGTAGGCCTGAACAACAGATAGCCATGGAACATCCTCCATGTATCAGTTTACCCCCGCAACATTCCATGAGAGGATTTGCACCTCCTTAGGTGGAACAGCCCTCCCCCCAGCAGCCAATCAGGCACCCCACAAGCTCCCTGGGCCACCAGGGGCGAGTACGGTAATACCAGGATGGAGTACACACCACGTCAATCAATCTCCCCCAGAACTGAGCCATTGGGATCACAATGAATACGAGACTCCAGGACCTCAGGCACCACCCTTGGAATCGTCACTGGATGAGCACTATGGGGAGATGTTGACAGGGACAGCGGGCAGCGAGGGGACCATGGAACACAATTATGGACAATGAGCAGCAAGGGGTGTAGCCCGAGGATCCTCTCCAGTGCGGGGAGCACAGGGAGTGTACGTTCAGCCAGAGTAACATTCCTAACCGTTGGAATTTTGCAGGCCTGACTGCCTGAGAGGGATCTCTTTGTGCCTTTTTTGAAAGAACATAATGATTACACATGGGTCATGTAAAAGAAATGGTAGTACCCAAACTGATAATTTCCAATTCATCGTATGGTAAATCTGACCGAATTCGGCCAGTACCATTTGATCGTTTGGAAACAATCAGATTGGGTAATCACTTTTTTTTTTACATTTAATTTATTTATTAGGCGCCAAAAGCCCTCAGGCATGGTGGTGCCATATGTACACAAATACTCAAGACAGAAAGTGAAATACATAGAAGATGGGACACTTGGCCATCCCAGACATATAGGACAATTACTACACTAGCTTACTTTCTTCGTTTGAATAAGAGGTTTTTCAGAGACTTTCTGAATTTGAGGTGATTGGATTCTAATCTCAAGCTCACTACCAAACATCGGTCGCGGGGATTGCAGAGGTGTCCCCCACTCACCATGTTTGGTAGTGACGGTCTTTGGGCATAGCAGGAGTGTCCCTCGCTTCTGGAGGTTTGGAGGTGGGGGACAAAACAAATTTTAAGAAAAGCGGACCCTGCAGCGTTGGATCCGATTTACGTAGGAGGGATGGTTCTAACGCTTCAGGGACATGAGTCTCCTAGATCAAGCCACCCACGAGAAACACAGCGGGTGAACCCTGGACTTCATTTTCCCCCCTCAGTTCCCACATGGACTCCATACTTACCATGGAAATCAGCCGCAGCTTGTAGGAGCAGCACTCATTCAAAATTCACCGCCACACAGGGGATTTTCTATCAGGTCAGTGGTGCCCACAAGGGCATTGAATTTACTCTATCATGCCAGCATAACTATTTTTGCTTTTTTTATGAACCCCCATGAAGTCCTTCAAATGTATTCACAGCAAGGCCACCCATACTAATAACTTCCGTGCTCTCTCTTTCTTAGAGACATGACCACAGGCCCAGAAGAAGACAGCTTTCACTGCTTGCCAAAACGTCTATGACCAAGATCTAACTGTCAACAACAGTCCATATCACGCTAAGGGAACCAGTTTCAGACATCGGCCTATGATTGGTCTTTCTGTAAAACAGCCTATCATTGGTCATTATGGAATTTGTAGCACAACCATTTATTGGCCATTTTTTAGGACTGCAATAGGAACACAGTTAGGGCACACTCAAATTGTACATTTGGATGCAACCCTAACTGTGTGGAATACTACTTATATGTTTGAACAACTGACTGATTTGCAGTTTATTTTATTGCACTAAAGTGTTACTCCTGTGTTGTTTATGGTTTTATGTCTTTCTGTTTTGTAAACACATAATTGTCCACAAATGTTTATCACAATAGTGTTCACACCCACTTGAGTTAAGGCAAACTAATGTTTGCAATATTTCTGATGGCGATATCAGATTGAACCGCACAGAAAAATACATGTGAAATACATCATATGTGCTTTGTCCAAAGGTAAGACTAATATCTTTGGGTCTTCCGCTTGACCTTACCTAGCTCTTCTAGGACTCATTTAGGTTTTATACAGGCTGATTCACTCTTGCCACAGAATAATGCTGGATTGTAGGTATGTTAAAATGAATCAGTGGAAAGACAACGCTCCATTGTTCCTTATCTCTATTTAGCCATTCTGTCTTTCCACATAGGGGCTTCCCTTGGGTTAACAAACCCTTTGGACTTGGCACAAGTAGCCAGCTGATGTGTGCAACATCAAGATTCACAGCAGAGAGCCAGGTCTTGATGCCAGGGTGTTCGGTGTTGTTGGTCAGCAGGTGGAATTTTGTCTTGAATGGGTTCAGCTTCAGGTAAGCACTGGGCATTCATGGCTGGATCAATGAGGGGCAGGCCTTGAGTCTATGGCTGTCTATGATGGAGGATATCTTGAGGTAGAACTGCTTCTCATCTGCATATTGTTGGATGTGGATGTTGTGTGGAGCACAGAGAGGTCTGAGTGGTTCCATGTAAAACGTGATGATCTGGAGAAATCCATCGGTGCAAACTGGTCATGATTCACAAGGTAGGATTTGACACAACTGTGGACAATCTCGTTGACTCCCATGCAGCGATAAAGATTGTCAGTGGTCTACTTGGTCAACTGGTGCTGAGATCTCAGAGAGAACCAGGGGGCAATGATGGCCATCATCGAGTATTTTAATGAGATTGTCAATCACCTCGATTGTAGCAGTTTTATTGCTGCATCTGCATTTGAAGCCAGATTGGTAGAACTGAAGGAAGTTTGCTGGCTTCTTGCACTCAAGTACATGAATTACTTAGCAAACCTGTTAGAACAAGTAATTGGGGCATGATGGAAAAACACTGCATGGCTTTGCTGATCATTCATGCAGCACAATTAGTGGGAGAGTGATTTGGTGTGTGCTACAACTCAATGTCTATCTAAAGAGAGGATAATTGTGTGCTCAGGCAGATTGATTAAAGGCACTTTCATACAAGAAAAGGTTGATTCAAACAGCTGTCACACAGGAAACATCAATATTTGGGCAAATCTCAAATTTTTAAAAGTACACATTTAGAACAAGGACAATTTATTGAGGTGTTTGGCATGATTGAACATGTACTCACACACAACTTAGCTGAGCATGGAAGCTGACATACACAAGCACTTAATATTTTAAGTCTTTTGGGTATGCTGGGAAAAAGGCTTGTAGTGCCTTGCTAGTCACTCAGGCAGCATTAGTGGCAAGGTTATTGGAGTGTTAAGTAACATATCTCTTGTCTGAATGAAGACTTAGATTGCAATGTGGTGTCTTTGTTTAATGCACTCTCAGATATGACTTGTTTGATTGCAGTACCAGTACACACAAGTAGTTCGATTTCTTGTCAATTGTATAACAATATTTTGACAGAATGGTGAAAGTCTTTTGGGTGTATTGCTTGATTGGAAGCCCACTTAGACACAAATTAGTTGAGCACAATATATGATACATAGGCGCAATATTTGTCAAATTTGTTAAAGCACTGTCAGGGAAAGGTTATAGTTTTTAGTGGTCGTAAAAGTGGAAGTGTGATTGGGTGTGTTACACATGCCACTTGTCTGAATGGAAGACAACTGTACACTTGGATGAACTGATTGAACATGAGCTGACACACAATTTGGTTGAGCGCAATAACAGACACACAAGAGCACTTGAATACTTTGTCAAATTTATTAACACACTTTGAGAATAGGTGACATATATTTGGTTCATGTATCATGATTGAATGCACACTCGCAAAGTGCTTGTTTGAGCGCAATGGCTGAAATGTGATTACTTGAATTTCTTTTCAAATACATTAGCACTCTTTGAGTAAAGGGGAACACTTTTAGCATGTGACTGAAAAAAATGTTTGAAATGTCTTTCTGATCATTCAGTGAGTGCAATTATTGACAGCATAATTGTGTGTGTTAGAGAAAATGTTCGGTTCCCAGACAGAAGATACATTTGTCCTAGGGTGGCTTGAATGATTACACACTCACATAACATGTGTTTGAACATAATAACTCACACATACAAGCATTCAGATTAATTTTCAGTTTTAGTAGCACACATTGACAATGAAGAAAAGTATTTGGGTCATGTGTCGTGGGTAAGCATATGCTTTCACAACTTGATTTTGCACCATAGCTGATGCAAATGAGCTCTTGAATTTCTTTTTATATGTATTACCAAACTGTTAGACAAAGTTTGCTAGGAAAATATTTGCAGAGTTTTGCTTATCACGCAGTCAGTGTCGTTAGTGGCATAGTGTTTTGTTGTGTGATGCAACACACCATCTGCTAGAGCAAAGGAGGAATTTGGGCTGGGGTGACTATATTAAAGGCACGCTCCCACATTACTTTGCTGTGTACATCAGCTGAAACAAACAAGTACTTGAGCTTTTACTTTAAATGAATTTGCAGGCTTTTAGCAAAGGCACCAATTCTTTGGGGTTTGCGCATTAACTGAACATGCTCCCGCACACAGCTCATCCAAGCTCAAATGCTGAGACTAATGAACTCTCAAATTTCTTGTGAAATTCATTAGCACAATTTGGCTGAATTCTTTGGGGAATGCTGAAAAAAACGTGTTTGCAGGGTTTTGCTGGTCACTCTGTTAGTGGCATTAGTGGGAGGGACTTTGGTGTGTGATGCAACATGACTACTGCTTAAAAGAACAATTAATTTGTACTGGAGCCTCTTGAATGAATGCACTCTCACATGCAACTAGGTTGATAGCAATAGCCAACACTCACAAACACTTTAATTTCTTGTCAAATTCATTAGCATAATCTGAGCAAAGGGGAAACATTTTTTGGGGCAAACAGCTTTATTGAAAGACCACTCACCCACAAAATAGTTGACTGCATTACCTGATACACAGGAGTTCTTGAATTTCTTACACAATGTACTAGCACATTTTAATAAAGTGGTAATAGTTTTTGGGACATGTCAAGAACATTGTTTGCAGGTTCTTGCTGATCACTCAGGCCAATGCATTAGTGGGAGGGTGATTGGGTGAATGATACAACATGCCACCTTCATGGCTAGAAGATACATTTTCAGTCAAATGACTGATTGAATACATAAACACACACAACCTGGTTATATTTGTTAAAACACTTTCAGGGAAAGGCAATAGTTTTAAGTGGTGGGAAAAATTGTTTGCATGGTCTTGATCACTGAGGTAGTGTCATTAGTGGAAGTGTGATTGGGTGTGTTGCACATGCTACTTGCCTGAATGGAAGAACAATGTACACTTGGATGAATTGATTGAACATGAGCTGACACACAATTTGGTTGAGCACAATTACAGACACACAAGAGTACTTAAATACTTTTTCCAATTTATTAACACACTTTGAGAATAAGTGACAAATATTTGGTTCATGTAGCTTGATTGAATGCCTACTCACACAGTGTAAGCGCAGCTGAAACGTGATCACTTGAATTTCTTTTCAAATATATAAGCACTCTTTGAGTAAAGGAGAACATCAATAACATGTGCCTGAAACAATTATTAGCAAGGCCTGTCTGATCATCAGTGAGTGCCATTAGTGACAGCATCATTGGGTGTGTTAGAGAACATGTTCACTGCCTCGACAGAAGATACATTTGTGCTAGGGTGGCTTGAATGATTGCACACTCACGCACAACTTGATTGAGCATAATAACTTTGACACAGAACCATTCATATGTCTTGTCAGATTTATTAGCACACATCGACAAAGTAGTAAAATATTTGCATCATGTGTCATGAGTAAGCACATGCTTACACACAACTTGATTGTGCACCATAGCTGATGCTAATAAGCACTTACATTTCTATTGTTATGTATGCACACACTTTACGCAAAAGGGAAAGGTCTTGGAGGCCTGCTGGGAACATTTGTGCAGAGTGTTGCTTATCACTCAAGCATTGTTGTTAGTGACATAGGCCCTCATTACGACCCTGGCGGATTTTTTCCGCCATCGGCGGACTTTTCCGCCATGGCGCAAAGTCCCTTTACGCCATGGCGGATGGCGGACTTACCGCCCCATTCCGAGGTTGGCGGGGCGGTAAGTCCCCATTGACCCATTTACCCTTCCCCATTCCCATTTCGGCCCCATAGGGCTCAATGGGAGTGGGGAAGGTGTTAATTACGCCACCGTACACTACGGTGGCGTAATTAACACCGAGGTCCCATAGCGCCATGGATTTTTACGCCCGCAAAAAGCGGGCGGAAAAGTGACCATGGCGCTCTGGGAACTCGTAGTTGGCGGTAAGGGGTCGGCGCAGCTAACGCTGGCGTAAACCCCTTACCGCCAGGGTCGTAATGAGGCCCATAGTGTTTTGATGTGTGATGCAACACACCACCTGCTTTAACCTAGGATGAATTTGGATTGGGGTGACTTTACTAAAGGCACTCTCCCATATGACTTGGCTGAGAACATCAGCTGACACAAATAAGCACTTGTGCTTTTATTATTAATGAATTAGCGCACTTTTAACACAGGGGGAATGTAATTGGGGTGTGTGGATTAACTGAATATGCACCAGCTCACAGCTTGGCCAAGCTCAAATGCTGAGAAAAATGAACACTCAAATTTCTTGACAAATGTATTAGCACATGTTGGCTAAATTATAAAAGTCTTTGGGGCACGCTCAAAAAACTTGTTTGCATGGTTTTGCTGGTGACTCCAGTATGGCATTAGTGCGAGGGCCTTTGGTATCTGATGCAACATTACTCCTGCTTAAAAGGCGAATGAATTTGGACTGGGACATCTTGAATGAATGCACTCTCACATACAAACTGATAGCAATAGCCAACAGACACAAACACTTTCATTTCTTGTCAGATTTATTAGCACAATCTGAGCAAAGGGGAAACATTTTTGGGGCATAAGGCTTGATTGAAAGAATACTCAAACACAAAATAGTTGAGTGCATTACCTGATAACACTGGAGTACTTCAATTTCTTAGACAATGTACTAGCACACTTTGATTAAGTGGTGATAGTTTTTGGGGCATGGTAAGAAAATAAATTGTTCGCAGGTTCTTGCTGATCACTCAGGCCATGGCATTAGTAGCAGGATGATTTGATGAATGACATAACTTACCTCCTGCAGGGTTAGAAGATACATTTTCAGTCAGAGGACTTTAATTGAATGCAAAAACACACACAACCTGGTTAAACACAATAAATGAGACACAAGAGCCCTTAATATTTCATCACATTCATTTGCACAATTTGAGCAAAAGTGAAACGTCTTGTTCCATGTGGATTTATGGTATGGTATTGTTTATTTATATAGCGCCTATAGACAGGAAAGTGTTTCAAAGTGCTCAAGGAGGATGGGAGCATGGGGGAAAAAACAGTCACTCAGAGCCCAAGAAATTCTGAGATGACAATACTCTGCACAGACAGAGCAAGTGAGTAAAAAATACATTTAACAGTTTGAGCGACGGCAAATAGGCCTGGCAGCGATTCTGCAGTTTAAACAGTGCAATTAAGGGGTGAAGACAAGGGAGAACCAAACATACAATCTTCAGGCATGGTGCATAAGGATCGGGCAAAAGTGCACATAGGGTCACAAAGGGGGGATAAAGTGCACCCGGTCGGTTGAGACTTGGGTAAGTGCAGAGAGAGCCACTCTCAAGGGTTAATTTCTCAAGTGCATTGAGTGTGGGTGGGGTGTAGGGCCCTGAGGCAAGTACAATAGAGGACTGGCGGGGTTGCTGGAGACCAGTGAAACTCTGGGGTACACCTGAATGTCAGTCAGCGTGCTGTAAGGAATAGGAGGGAGAGAGGAAAAATCAGAGAACTGGGTTAGCAGGGTAGAGGGAGAGAGAAGGAAGAGGAGAAGAGGAAAGTCTTGAGGAGTTTCCTGAATTTAAGGAGATCTGGCTCAACGCGGAGGGCAGCAGGGAGGCTATTGCAGAGGGAGGCACCTGCTGAGGATAAGCATCTCCCTCCAAATCTCTGCTTGGAGTACCTGCTCACTCGCAGAAGGTTGGAAGTAGATGAGCAGACGGCTCATGAGGGAAGTATTTAGGTAGGCAGCATTGTAGGTACGTAGGTAACAGGCCCCAGAACACTTTGTGAATAATGCAAAGGGTCTTCAATTGTATCCTTGCGGCCATGGGTAGCCAGTGGAGGGATTAAAGTGACGGAGAGATGAGGTGCCTGGGCTTGAGGCCAAGAATAAGTCTCACAGTTCTGTTCTGGATGAGTTGCAGAGGGCGCAGGGCAGAAGAAGAGAGGTTGAGGAAGAGGCTGTTGCAATAGTCCAGCCTGGAGAGAACCAGGTCTCTGGAGACAGTGAGCCTCTAGGGGAAAGTGAGAATGGCGGGCGAACACGCCAACCACAGATGTAAATGGCGTGCGCCACCCTTTAGTGGGGGCTCTCATCCAGTCAACCCCCAAAGAAACAACATGGGCCAACCTGAGCCCAGGGTTGGGGGAGAGGGGTGTAGCATGTCACAAAGTGGCGACAAAGGGGGAGAGATGCGGGGCCAAGAGAGGGGCGGGCTATATATGATATGATATGATAAGATATGGCATTTGTAACGCACCTATACACAAGTGTTTCAAGGCGCGACGAGGCAGGGGGGGAACAAGGGGAGACAGACAACGATCCTCTTAGGCCAGGTGTCATTCAGATCGCGCAAGTGCAAAGGGTAGAGGGAAAGGGAAAAGTGCAAGGGGGAAAGGGAGAGGGGAAAGTGCAGTACAGGGTAAATAGCATTCGTCAAACAGGATAAATAACAAGGGCCAGCTGGTGGCAAGTGCGAAGTAAGTGCAGACAAGTGCTGGGAAGGGGGGCTGTAGGGATACAGACACAGTCCCGTAGTGCAGGGGTTGCCATGGAGGCAGTGCAGGGGAGAGTGGCTGGGCCAAGGACCGAAAACGGTGAGTGGCCCAGTTGCAGATTCAGTGTAGTTTCAGTAGTATTAGCAGGGGAGAGGGGGAGAGAAAGCAGAGGCAAAGAGGAAGGTTTTGAGGGGCTTCCGGAACCGCAGATGGTTCTCCTCAAGTTTTAGGGAGGCAGGAAGGCTGTTCAAGAGGGAGGCCCCTGCAGCGGAGAGAGATCTGCCCCAACTCGTTGTTTGTAGAAGCGGCTGACCCTGAGGGAGATGGAGGCGGATGAGCGAAGAGCTCGAGAAGGAAGATATTTAGGAAGAGAGAGTTGAAGGTATTTTGGCCCAAGGCCCCAGCCGGCCTTGTGGACAATGCAGAGGATTTTGAACTTGATCCTCGCAGTCACTGGGAGCCAGTGCAGTGATTTCAGTCCTGGAGAGATACGGTGCCTGGGCTTGAGGCCAAGGACAAGTCTCACAGTCTTGTTCTGGATGAGTTGCAAAGGGCGGAGAGTAGAGGCGGGCAGATTTAGATAGAGGCTGTTACAGTAGTCCAGCTTCGAGAGAACCAGGGCTCTAGAGACAGTGAGATTCTGGGGGAAGGAGAGGAAAGGAAGGATACCTCTGAGGAGGTGTAGCTGGTAGTGTGACTTCTTAGAGACGTCAGATATGTGAGGAGAGAAGGAGAGTGTGGAGTCGAAGATGACCCTAAGGTTTTTTGCCTTGCAGGTAGGAGCAGGAAGAGGGCCAAGAGAGGCCGGCCAGAGAGCTGCAGGGAAGGAGGGAGTGGGTGTGCCGATGAGTAGAATCTCAGTCTTACTGGCATTAAGGCAGAGGTCGTTGGCGGCACACCATTCCTGGATAGCAGAAAGACAGTCAGAGATGAGGGAAGGAGAAGAGGAGGTCGAGGGTAGCCTGAAAATGAGCTGGGTATTATCCGCATAACACTGAAAGTTGGGGCAGAGAGCAGCGATGCGGTGGGCGAGAAGTACCAGATACTGGTTGAACAGCCAGGGAGAGAGGTTAGATCCCTGGGGGACACCACAGGTAGAGAAAAAGATGTCAGAGAGGAAAGACCCCAGTTGGATCTGGGAGGGTCGATTGGAGAGGAAAGAGGTCAGCCACGCCAGAGCCTGACCAGTGATACCCAGGTTATCACTGAGACGGTTGAGCAGGATGGTATGGTTGACAGTATCAAAGGCAGAAGAGAGATCAAGCAAAATGAGAGCACATGGAATGTTAGAGTCAAGGTTCGAGAGCAGGTCCTCACGGATGTTCGGGAGAGCAGTTTCCATGCTTCTGGCAGCTCTGAAGCCAGACTGATGGTCATGAAGACTACCAACAGATTCAGCATAGAGATTGAGCTGGGAGATGGCCAGTTTCTCCAGGAGCTTGCCCAGGAAGGGGGTGATAGAGATTGGGCGATAGTTAGCCGGGCAGGAAGGGTCGGAAGAGGGTTTCTTAAGAAGGGGGTGCACAAGGGAGTGCTTGAGAGGGGATGGGAAGCCTCCAGAGGCAAAGGAGTGATTGCAGAAGTCTGCCAGGGCAGGAGCCAGGGAGTCTATGTGGTCCTTGATAGACTTGGAGGAACAGGGGTGGACCTGTTTTGACGAGACTTTCATAGATTGGACTTGTCTTGAAACCTCGTCAACAGAAAAAAGGGGAAAGGCAGAGAAGGAGAGAGGAGGGGTGGCTGCAGAAGGGCCAGAGGGAGGGCAGAGAATAGAGGGGTGGGGGTGATAGGAGGAGAGTGAGGACAGGATGTCCTGAGTTTTCGAAATGAAGTGAGAGGCCAGTGCCGTGCAGAGTGCCTGGGAGGGGACAGGAGAGGTAGAGACTGCAGCAGGGTTGGCCAGCTCCTTGCAGATTTTGAAGAGTTCGGCCGAATGAGAGCCGGTATTGCCTTTGGAGCAGGCGACAGGCCAGTTTGTCAGAGGATGAAGCATGCCATTTCCTCTCTGTCACCCTGCACTTGCGTTTGAGAGTGACGAGATCCGAGTCATACCAGGAGTTACATTTGGCTTTGGGCTTCAGGCGGATACTCATGACAGGGGCAAGGATATCAAGAGTATCAGATATAGCAGAGTGGAGAGTGGAGAGGGCTGTGTCAGGGTGGGAGTCAGCCGAAGGGGGAGGAGGGGTGAGAAGGTGGCAGCGAAAGCCTCAACTGACACGCGCTTCATGGGTCGGATGACCGAGAAGGAAGGTGGCAGTGATGGGGGTGGCTTTGCCTGTGGGGTAGGGAGGGTGAGGTGGGAGGAGAGGAGAAAGTGATCACTCCAGGAGAGAGGATTGGAGAGAGGGACAGAGAGGGGAAGGTCAGAGGAGATCAGGGCATCAAGACTGTGCCCTGCAGAATGAGTCGGCTCAGACGGGAGAATAGAGAGTGAGAGCGAGTTGCAGAGGTCTCAAAAGAGTCCAGAGGGGGGACAGGAGGTATCCAGGTCGATGTTGAAGTCACCAAGAAAGAGGAGTTGAGTGGTTGAGGACAGGAGTGAGGAGGAGAGGTCAACCCACTCGGAGAGGAAGGAGGAAATTTGACCAGGTGGCCGATAGATAGTAGCCACGGTAAGGGAGTGGCTAGAAGAGAGAGAGAGTCGGCAGACAAGACATTCAAAAGAGGAGTAGGTCTGCGTGGGAGTAACAGTGGCAGGAATCCACTCAGGGAAGATAAGGGCCACCCCCCCCAGCATGGTTGGGCCTGGGCACGGAGAGGATCTTGTAACCGTCAGGTAGTAGTGTGTCAAAACTGGTGACAGAGCTGGCCGTGAACCATGTCTCAGTGAGACAGAGTACGTCAAGGTCAAGTTCCTCAAGAAGGCGGCAGATATCAGAGGAATGTTTGACGGCAGAGCAAGAGTTAAGAGTGGCAATGTGGAGAGGGTTGCCATCTTTGAAGGACGTCTTCCGGGGAGGGGTACAGATGAGAGGTACGCTCTGCGGAGGTGAAGAATGAGCAAGAGAGGGGGAGGCGGGGGAGGGTAGAGGCAAGGTAGTCAAGGACAGAGGAGGGGTCACAGCAGGAGAGGAAAGGAAGTTGATGAGGTGCGGGAAGCGTCTATCGAAGAGGTGAAGGTTGGCCTGAGGGCCTTGGACCAAGACGGTCCCATTAGAGTAGACATTAATGATGGCCTTAGAGGAGTGGAAGGAGGCCAAGAGGACATCCCAACGGGTGCCACCATTAATGGGAGAAGAGGAGAAAGGAGAGAGCACAGAGACCATATGAAGGGTCCATAGGTCAGGTGAAGGCACGAAAAAGAGGATGTCAGTGAGAGTTCCTTGGAGGAAGAACTAGGGTAGGTGTCGGCGATAGGGAGGCCTGGGTTGGAGACCAGGATGTCCTTTTTAAACTTTTTCCTACCAGATTTAGTGAGGAGAGCAGGTTAGTCAATGGAGAAGCAGTTAGAAAAGATCGGTGAGATAGAGAGCACCATGGAATAGGAGGGGGTGGGGGGGATGACAGGACAAGTGCAAGTGGACAGGAAGAGAGCGGCAGCCCTAGTTTACCACAAAATCAGAACACAGTAATGTGTATCAGGTACACAGTGGAGAGGCCACCTAAGTTTGAAAATCCTGCGGGGGGGAAAAACCCTACTTTACCACAAAATCAGAACACACAGTAATGCGTATCAGGTACACAGTGGAGAGGCCACCTAAGTTTGAAAATCCTGCGGGGGGAGAAAAACCCTAGTTTACCACAAAATCAGAACACACAGTAATGCGTATCAGGTACACAGTGGAGAGGCCACCTAAGTTTGAAAATCCTGCGGGGGGAGAAAAACCCTAGTTTACCACAAAATCAGAACACAGAAGTGTAGACACCCTGCGAGGAAGTGAACAGGTAAGGGTGGGGTGGGCCGGGGGAGCAGGTGGAGTTCACAGATGGAGCGGCGGAATGGCGCCTGGCATCCCCTGTGGACACCTGCAGACACACAGGGAGCCGCACAGGAGGGAGCCGCCCTTTGCCTAAGGGGCCCTTAGCCGAGGGGCTGCCAGGCAGGGGGCTGCCCAAAGAGGTCAGGTTAAAACCAGAGGGCACCCAATAGGAGGGGGAGCAGGGAGGGGTGTGGGCAGCCAGGTAGGCGGGAGGGAAATAGGGAGGACCAGGAAGTGGCTGCAGGGGGAGGAGGGAGAACAGCGCTCGGAGCGCGGGCCCGTTAAAAAAAAAAAAGTAAGCACCCAGAGAAAAACACTCACTGGAGGCCCACAGGGGCCAGGCAGGGATAAAACCTGCAGACTGGGCACGGCTGACAGCGGCTGCTCACACCCGCTCTGCTCGTGGAAAGAAGCGAGCGGGGAGAGCAGCCGTCGGGTAGTCCTGGAAGGACAACCCACGGCACCAATCAGAGGGGGGGGTGGGCAGGCCGGTAGGCGGGAGGGAGGGAGAGAGGACCAGGAAGTGGCTGCAGGGGGAGGGGGGAGGAGGGAGAACAGCGCTCGGAGCGCGGGCCCGTTAATACATTTTAAGCACCCAGAAAAAAAACTCACTGGAGGCCCACAGGGGCCACGCAGGGATTAAACCTGCAGACTGGGCATGGCTGACGGCGGCTGCTCACACCCGCTCTGCTCGTGGAAAGAAGCGAGCGGGGAGAGCAGCCCTCGGGTAGTCCTGGAAGGACAACCCACGGCACCAATCAGAAGGGGGGTGGGTGGGCAGGTAGGCGGGAGGAAGGGAGGGAGGACCAGGAAGTGGCTGCAGGGGGAGGGGGAGGAGGGAGAACAGCGCTCGGAGCGTGGGCCCATTAATAAATTTTAAGCACCCAGAAAAAACACTCACTGGAGGCCCACAGGGGCCAGGCTGGGATTAAACCTGCAGACTGGGCACGGCTGACGGCGACTGCTCACACCCGCTCTGCTCGTGGAAAAGAGATAAAGTCCAGCCAGTCGAACTTCCCTCTCTCAGTCCCTACCCCCACCCCAATAAGTTATTATTGTCTAAATAATATGTTCATTTTCTGTTTCAGGTCGCCCAGCGGACTTACATTGTGATCCCCTAGAAAAGCACTGACAGATCCCGAGGGGACTGTGCAGCCAATAGCTTAGAATTAACGTCGCCCAGGAGTACTAGTAAAGCTATTGGCTGTGCAGTCCCCTCGGGATCTGTCAGTGCTTTCTAGTGGATCGACCTGTGACTCCGCCACGACTCTCTGCTGGTTAACAGCGGTAGAGAGTTCACCCCAGACACCAGGTTGTGGTTCGCCCTGGGGCAAGGGACTACCCCATAACTTCCACTTACCCGCTCGCATACACACTCAACACAATCTTAACAAAAACAATCGAAGGCCCTCCAGACGTCTCCGGCGGCGTGCACGCATTCACATGTAACCCGAGATTAATACATTTGAAAGGGCCCTCTGGACGTGTCCAGCAGTGTATCGAAGAGCACTGGCCCCATCCTTCTCCCTCGTGTGAAGTGTCTCTCTTGTGACCACTGAGTTTCCACTATCACCTAATTTAAGCCCAGCCTTGACCAAAGGGTGACTTGCTTGTCGTTGCTCAGAAACCTTATTACCCATGACTTAGCCCTTAAGCCTGGGCACCCGGAAATCACTCTATGTGTAATCATTTTCCGTTAGGAGTGGGCGGGTGGATTTCGGGCGCAAGGGAGTAATGTTGGCCAACCTCTTGTATTTCGCTTGACATAACTGTTATAAAGTGCTGTGTTAAGCACTCCTACATTTCACATGTAACCACAGAGTGCCCCAGATGCATGGCCCAAGGACTCCTACGTTTCCCATATGTAACCACCGGGGGCCCCATATGCATAGCCCAGTGAACCCCCACACTTAAACTAAGGTATCTGTAGCCAGGGCAAGGTAACTATTGCAAATATGTTCTAGGAGCAGATGCCTTGGGAGCTGTCATCCCCCCTTTTCATTTGTTGCCACCGCAAACTTTGCCACCTTGGAAACAAAGTACAAATGAAAAAAATAAAAATGTTACATTTTTTTTAAAAAGGCCAGGGGCAGAGAAGGATGGGTAAGGAGGGACGGGGGCATCGACGGGTCCAGAAGGACCTGAAGCGGTGTGGGGGTTAGGATTCTACTGCTCAGCACAGAATCCTAAGGGTAGCAGCGAACACTGAACACCTCTAAGTTAACTCCTGACTTTATGTATTTAATAAAGTTTGCTGCAGCATTTTTACTTCCACTCAGCCAACATGTCCTGCCTCTCATATGGGTATCTTGGGGGAGGCGCGGGCTCCAAGGGAGGAAGGTAGTATGTATGTAATGTGGACAAGTATTGTGTGGGTGTGCAGCATCTAGTGACATGCCCCCGCTGGGGGTGTCGGCGCTACACAAGACTCCTGCACCATTTGGAAAATGGTAATCGGCGGGTGCCACCCTAAGTGCCGATGATCCATTTGGCACGGCAAGGAATGGTGGGATTGGGGGAGGGGCAGGGCCTCGCAAGTCACCGCCTGGGCATGGGGGGCACGTCATCAAGGGGCGACAGGGAGTGAGCCATATCCTGGAACCTGGGAGGAGCACCCCTATATAAAAGGGCGCTGGCATGGGGAGATGACCTTGGTTTCCTGTACAGAGTACAGGAAAATGGAAGGAAAGAAAAGGGGGAGGAAGAGACTTGGGAACCAAGGGTGGGTGGGGAGAAGGATAGGTTTGGCATTAGACCGGAGGTAAGATCAATGAAGATGGGTAGGATGGGAAATCAAGAAAGCAGAATTGAATTAGAAGAGTAATATACTAGACAGAACAAGGAAATTGTATAAAGAAGGGTAGTAGTGAACACTAAGCGCTAGAATTAGAATGATAGTAGAGTAGAACAAGGCAATAGTAATTAGAATGAAAGAAGGTACATGATATTGGCAACGGAAGTGAGGAGTAGAAGACAATGTGTACTTTGAATACAGGCACTGAATAAAGTGTGTGGGAAATGCGAACTGTGAATAAAGGCACCGATAAAAGTGTGTAGGAAATGTGTACTGTGAATAAAGGCTTCGAAGAAAGGGCCTGGGAAATGTGTACTGTGAATAAGGGCTCAGAAAGTGTACTGTGAAACAAACCAAAGTAATGGCCATGGGTAGAGAGGGAAATGTGTATGGAGGGCCGGGCTTAACCGACAGGGTCCTCAGGACGCTGAAGGTGGGGGGGTCCTTAAGAAGCTGCACCTAGTGTAGAATATCCTGTGGTGCGGTAGAGAAACAGATCGCCTGTAAGATAACTTCTTGACTTTATGCAAATAAAGTGTGCTGTGGCATTGTGATTTCCACCTTGAAAACTGGTTTTGCCTCTTTATTCAGGGAATCTCCTAGAGGTTTGGTTGAGGGTCAGGAGGGTATGAATGAGGTAAATATGTCGGTGTGCTTGGGGAGGCGCAGAAGTGGGATGTCCCCGCTAAGGGTAGAGTACCTATGAGGAGGTGAAGTTGATAGATTTTTTAGAGATGTCTGAAATGTGAGCGGAGAAGGACCGAGTGGAGTCAAAGATGACCCCCAGGTTTCTTGCTTCGCACAATTATTGAAATCCTAATCACACAGGACTTGTTTGAGAGCAATGTGAGCACTTATATTTATTGTCAAATTACTTAGCACACTTTCGGAGTGAAGAGGATTATTCTTTGGTGTATGCTGAGAATAATTGCTTGCAGGCTCTATTTGTGGGGTTTATTGTTATAGTATATTTTTTTCAAAGACTGCTTTGACAAACCTAACACAAACACGTGTTGTTTACCTCTCATTGCTTTTGTAGCTTGACAAATGAACCATCACATCTGAAGGTGCACTGCCTTCACCAAGTTCTCTTTAGAGATCTCTTGCTCAGTCTGGAAACACAAATCATCTTGCCTGGACAGATCAATTTACAAGACCGTTTAAGATTGACATTCATATCTTTTAATCTGCACAAAGAAAGGGATACCAGAGTACATTAAGCAGAAACAGGAAACAGGAAAAACTAACTATGTCCCAGTGTGTCCTACTTCTATCAGTTTTATCATTACCAACATCCCTTTGTAAACCTGAAGTTTAAAAAGATAAAACAATTCTCGAATGCCTGGTTGTCTCCCCTGCTCAAACAATTGAAAACTGAACAAAATCAATCAGGCAGCTGGATACTAATTAAGAGCAAATACATTCCAATCTTTGAAGTCAAATTAATATTAGACACCATAAACATATTCCCAGAGAAC
Organism: Ambystoma mexicanum; assembly: GCF_040938575.1. NCBI lineage: Eukaryota > Metazoa > Chordata > Amphibia > Caudata > Ambystomatidae > Ambystoma > Ambystoma mexicanum. The sequence goes on from NC_090922.1 coordinate 777,417,941, forward strand.
TATTGCACCTACTTTTCTAAACCCCAAATGTGGGGCACAGTTAACCCATTTTTTATAATAGAAAAATATTTTGCTACCCTCAGAAAAGATATTAACCTACCTCTCCACCTTCTCCGATCTTTCTCAGTTTTTAAGTTCCACCAAGTTACTTTCACAGCTATATAGCCACTGCTAAAGGTCCTTATGTCCAACATGTCAACTTGAGGATGATCTACCAACCTTTGCTATAAGTCTTTATTTAGGGGCCAGCACTTTGACAGATATCATCAATAAATATCTTAAATAAGGGATTGTTCCTGATGCCCTGAAATAATCTTTTCTAATCCCCTTCTTAAAAGAAAACCTTGCCCTCTATACTATCCCAGGCCAATGCTAAGAATATTCTGGCTGGTTGAATTGGATTTGTCTCTTCAAATTGGAGTTGTAAATTTGAAAGCCAGAATTATGTTTTGACTCCTCCTAATCACCCATACATGTCTCAAAAGTACAGCACCAGTATATGTGCAAGAAGTTCTGGAAGTATAATCTAACTCACACTACCTAAGATCGAACAAGACCATCCAATACAAATTCCAGCTTGTAAACTGTCTCAGGTAAAAAAAGGAGCTTTTTTTGCTGCCACTCCTTTTACTTGGAACACAATTCCTGTGAACCTTAGAGAGGAAACCTCAACAGCTGTCTTCAGGAAGAAACTAAAGACATTCTTGTTTAGTTAGATCACCCAATTTTAACCTGCATGTGCTTCCTGGTGATGACGGACTCCTCTGCCCTGCGGCTTATCCTCTCGTCAACATGTATTGTCTCGTTTTGGTTTTTGTCGGCGCTCATTAAAGCCTCCCGGTCAGTGGTGCGCGATCCAAAATTAATAAAGTAAAGTAAAGTTGTAGTTAAGACTTTCTTTAACAAACTCTTGCTACTTCACCAAATACTCCCTGTTCTTCCTAAAGAGAGACATGAAATTGTTGTTAGATCCTTTATCAATTAAACATTGGATTATACCAAAGTGATATTTGTCTGTATTGCACTTGCCAATTTACAGTGCTTTCAGTGAGTAAGCATTTAGTGGTTTGCCTTCTTCCTGGCTTTTCTTCACTAGATACTTCCACCCTTCCTAGACAATCTCTGCATTTGCTCCTGCTTAATTATAAAATTTATCTTAAGACCCTCTGTCTATTGACATTCCCAGGCAAAGTGACTATTGTTTATGGCTGAAGGTCATGGCTAGTGCAACTTGGCCTCACAATGGAAGTAAACTGAACATTGGGCCTGACCTTGATCTATTAGCAGCTTAGTGGGTCCAGCGACTTGACCAAAGGGTAAGTGGCCAATTGCGATGCTTTGGCCAGGTTATGGCCAGTGGCCCATGGACCCCACAAGGGCTGGCATGGACTGTGGATGGCTTGGTAGAGTTAGGAGCATGACCAAAAACCATACTCAGGCAACATGCCACTAGGCATGGCCTGTTCATTTGTTTGGTTGTTTATTACGTACGAGCTGTCCCTGGCCATGCGTTGTTGTGGCTCAGTCTGGTTAAATGGAAAAGAAAGAAAAGAGAAAGTGCACGTTTCTAATATGTTTAATTTCACAATGCTTGTGGGTATAGAATATTTTTTGTTGTTCCATTGTCTGTGCAGATATGCGACTGTAGAACATGCAACATATAATTGTCCATGTGAGAAGCAATCCGAGTCTAGATTTAAACCGCACAATTCTAAAGATTGGCCTTTTGCTTTGTTGATGGTGATTGTAAACGCAAGTCAGCATGAATTTAGCTGTTACGATTTCTGCACCGAACTTTGTCATTTGGAACACAGGTGTTAGTCCTTGCGACTCACTCTTATTGAGATGCATTTGAAATCTAGATGCATCCAACTTGACGTCATGTCATTTCAGTGTCTTTAATGCATCAGAAAACCAGAGCAGGAACCCTGGGGCTGGCATACAGCTCTTCGCTTAACTCCAGCCTGGGTCTCCTGGACATCGACAAATTGTTGAGATGTCTGGGAAACACCTCCATTCACCCTGCAGCCCCTCCTGCTGAGCAGGGTCACTGGGTGCATGCAGGCACCTCTCTTCCAACTCTTAACCATAATGAGTGTTTTCCATCAGCCTCTTTGTTACCTGCAATTCCACAGCTAAACAGGAGCTCTGGGTGCTCCCTGGCGCCACTCACTGCACTTTATCCTCTGAGGCAGCTGACTTTCTGTAACTTCTGCCTGCAGCTTTCCTCACCAGGCAGAGTCCCCGGGTGCTCCCGATAACACCTTGCTTTGCCCTCGGTGGTGTGTTCATCACCTTCCCCCCTCCAGCAGTTTGCTTCTTCTCATGCTCCTCTCTTTCAGTTTCCAGCAAGCTTTGGGTCCAGTTTCTGACCATCTCATCGCCAGTTTTGTAATGGAGACTACAGGAGGCATCAAGTAAGTTCTTCATGAGTCCCTTTTATTCGGTTACATGAAGAGACAGGGGACAGATCATAGGGAGGTGCACTGGCTGGAACCTCCTACACACATAAACATTCCAGTCACTCACACAACATTTTACCTGTGACCTCACACAATCCATGCACCCAGTAGATCAGCATATAACAAATGCTTTCACCCTTCGTTTTAAAAATTGAAATAACACAGATATATGTATCACTGGTATGGGTAGGACATGTCAGTCTTATGGCAGCAAATTTACTATTTTATCCACCTAATTCAGTATGTTGGTATATAGCAGGTCTTACTTTAGGATTGGAAAGATCCACCAAGTGGACTAGATATTGTGAAGTTTAACCATTAAAAGTTTTCCACAGAAAATCCAAAACATGGCCTTGGATTGTTCAATCAATGTGCACCCAGTACATTTTTTTAAAAAAAAACAATAGGGAGAAATCAGATTTCCATACATCCAAAATAGATTAGTAACTCTATTCTGAACAGACTGTAACACTAATATAATTTTATTTGAAAGACTCAAATAAACACAAGCACATTATAAAAGGTGTGACCACACCACTGCCTGAACCAGCACCTTCTGATGTTTATGAGATAATAGAGTGCACATCTTGGATAAATAATAGAGCTTGGCAATTTTAACCACATTTTTCCCCTGAGCCTCAAAGGAAAGTTCTCTATCAAAAACTATTCCTAAAACCACGCAATGAATACAGGGGTAGGAGCCGCACATAGAGACATGGATCTAATAAAATGCGGTGTTGGTCATGTTAGCACAACTCCGGAGCAAAATCTTGTTTTTCCACCATTAATCAGGAGCAATTAATCAAGCATTCATTGCTGTCCTGCAACAGAGGTTCACTTGTGTGACACCATCACATCTCACTATTTAGATCAAAGATGATATCAGAATATAATTAACACAGAAGACAATAAACTGCAAATAAGCCTGGTTAGGGGAACATGTCTGTTAAAGATGAACAGGAGTGCTGGCCCCTGAGGCACTCCAAATGTTGGGGAACATACTTAGAGGCCTGCACATGTTGCCCTCTTCATGCCAGATCCCCTCTTCGAATGGCCATCTCTGGGTCCAAATGGCTAAGCAGGATATCATGGTCCACTGTGGCAAACACTGCAGAAATATCCAACAGTATTAAAGCAGCTGGCAGACCACGATCTAGCCCATTTGTTGACAGGCCCATTTGCTCCAGGCCCATTTCTTTGCAATTTGTATAACATTTTCTCACATATATAAATGGGCAGGGTTTAAATGTTTAATTAAGGTGGGGGTGATGTGGAGGGGCTGCAGAGGGTCTCCCCTCGTATTTCATTTCAGATTAAATATGTTTAAAACAAATTGCAAACAAATCGACCTTGGGAAAACATCCTAGAACCAGTGGACCATGATCTTCCAGATGTTAGAACATCTCCCTGGTGCCCATATTTGCAGCCACAGTCCCGTTATATGTGGAAAAGGCCAGATTGGACAGCAGAGAGAAGTCCATTCTTCTCCAGATGTGTTTAGAGCTGAACAGCCTCCCATGCCTCCACATGTTTACAGAAAAATGGCAAAGGAGAAATGGGACAAAGGTTTGCTATGTTATTAGGACCTATTATGACCTAGCAAGGTTTTGTTCAATAAGGGAAGCACAATGGAATTAATTATGCATGTATGTTGATTACATGCATTACTTACTAAAGCCAAGTCCTCCATTAATGTGTCTAAATTAGCAACAACCAACTTCACCTAAAAAACATGTAATTGAGAGCCAATATCGATATTGATATCAGCTTGTATAGCATTGTTAGATAAAGAACTGGCCACAACTCTTTCACACACAATGATGGTAGACGTTGATTGAACTTAAGTTGGAAAATAGTTAACCAGTGAATGACAAAGCTCCTGAGAAGTGGTGGTGGTTGAAAATCTTGATTGCATTTTGTAAGTTATTTACATATTTTAAACACTCCTGACTGAAAACCTAAAAGGGTAATATTGTTTCGCCAATATATATATATATATATATATATATTGGCTAAACATTAAACACTAAACATTAAACACTAAATATTTAAACACTCCTGACTGAAAACCTAAAAGGGTAATATTGTTTAGCCAATATATATATATATATATATATTGTTTTTTTTTTACAAAGCTCTAAATCAATCAAAGGAGTTTTCTTCCACTTACATTCTAACTTTTTCCCCTCCAGTTTACACAACTGAAGATGATGATCAGAACTCAAAAGATTGGCAGTGCACTTCTGTGAAAATCCACATCAAGACCTGACTTAATCTATTCAAGAACGTTAGAAGCGTACGGTCAGGGTAATGCCAACAGGAGGTAAATGGTGATAACACAAAGTAAAAGCCTGCGAGTCCAGCAGTTAAAAATTGGGAGATACCATCTGAGCACGCCCAGAATAGAGCTTATGCAGAGCCTTTCTCTACTTTACTGGGATGGCAAAATGCAGCAGCGAATGATTGGCCTATGATGGCTAATAATAGTTGAATTGTCTAATATTACATTAAAATAAAAAATGTGGTCATGTAGAGGGTCTTCAATATGAGCCGCGCCATCTACCCATTTTGAAAAATGTACGATTTCTAAAAAAAATATAAATAGTCCAGAGTTTGCGCTGATGAATCACTAAGTCTAAGGTTAACATCTTAAAAGACTAAGCTTTTTTTTTACCTAAACAAACAACGGAGATAGTAGCTCCATGGCTACCGCCAAACTCGTAATGAGGGCCTATGTGTAGTCCCTTCTCCCTTCTCCCGTTTCCATGGCAGCCATTTTGTTGTTTAGTTTTTTTCAATGGTCGCCATGGAAAGGGAAAATGAAACGGACTTCGTTTTCCCTTCCCCAGTGGCATTTTTTGCCAATTTTATTTTGTTCCGAAACACCAGAGAGTTTCAGAACAGAAGAAAAATGCTTTTAGTACCCCAGTCTTACGTGCCGAGGTACTAATAGTAATAAACCCTTCACTTCGGGCCTGTAAATAGGGGCCCGGGGGCATTACCTGAAGTGGTAATGCCCCCCCCCTTGCTCGGGGGTTTACTGCTTAATTACAAAAGCATTACAATTCAGTGTTACATTTAAGATTATGGTTACGTTGCCCTAATCAAAACCTATTAAGTGAAAGAAAGTTTTCTTTTAGTGACATTATTGTAGCAGTGCGAGAACAGACATCCATCAAAAAGCACTAGGTATTGTTTCTAAAGCCGCAATAGCTGCCCCATCACCATTAAAACAGCAATAACTCAACCCGCGTCATCCACTGCACACGATGCCATGCATGAAAACACAAATGGTATTTACATAACAAACTTCAAAAACGAAAATGACAACAAAAAAAAATATAAAAGCAAGGCTAATAGTTTGTTTATATTTTATGTGAGGGCAAAGAGAAGAAAAATGTATGATTATTTACATTTCATGTGCGCTACAACAAAAAAAGAAGCACACTAACAACAGTAAAAGTAGAAGACCACATGTTTTGGGGGCATTAGCATAAAGAGAGACGTCATGTATAAATAGTGCCTGGCAGTGGCCACATTAGGGTAGTTTTGTTATGGTCGTGGTGCCTTCACGATGCACTTATGTTTTCTTTACAAACCTTACCTGGTGATTTTTGCTTTCCATTCTTCGTCTGCAGAAATAAAGCACCTTTAGGAAAGTGTTTTCACTGGGAGCCCATACAAAGCTTCATATTCAAAATATTCACCTGTATAGTTTTAATGTCGGTCATTGAGTAGAACACATTATACAACTGTCTTTCTTTTTTTATAAAATATCTGAATGATTTTTTCACAGGATAAATCTCAGGGTGACACACATCCAAAATGTCCCATGTGTTTGATCTGCTCATGTGGAAGCAATATATACCTGCACTGCTGAATCATACGTGCCAAACATATTAAGGTCCAATCAGGACAGAAATAAACGCTTTCATCGCCAGAGGAATGCATACACAGAGAGAAACTTCCCACTAGTTTGTACTTCTGAGAGGCTGTTAGGGCTGGGAAATAGTCACTCATCAGAGCTGCAGTCTGGCGCATCAACCACCTCCCTCCTCAGAAGCCTAAACCCTCCTTCCCGCCCAATCCCTTTCGCACCCCACCCTTTCTCTGACTGCTATTGAGAACTCCCCAATGCCCTTCGCTATGACACCCCGCCCTCTATCAAACTCCCAAGACAGAGGAGCCCGCTGGCGCTCCAAGCAGATCAACCCCCCACTTTCTTCCACCTCTTCCTTTCACCCTCCAGCAATCATCCCTCCCTTCTTTTCACCCCCCATACTTCAGAGTCCCTGTCCCCTAACCCATCACAGAACTGAAAACATCCCCCTCCCTCCCCGCCCCCTCCTTAACCCTTTCTCGACACCAGACAACAACCTCCCACCATACCCCTTCCCCTCTCTAAAAGCAGCATGTTTTGCCCTCACAAGAACAGTAGCTTCATCTCCATTACCCTCCTACCCACCCCACCCTCTCTCACACCCCTACTGCACACAAATCCTTGAAAAGTAGAAAACAAGCCTGGTCCCCCTCTATGACTGTCTTCTCCTCACCAATTCTACCTCTACCCAGCCTCCCAATCTCTCTCCCACCCCATCCCCATTACACTCCCCCCTGCCCACGCCCTGCTTCCACCCCCTCTCGCTCGACATATCTCCCTGCACACCGACTGCCCCAATCCTTTGAGACTCACTCAAGACTCTCCCGCCCCAAACCCCCCTCACTCAATGACCATCTGTCTACTTGCCTGCCCGCCTCAACTCTACTCACACCCCTCACATATCCTCCTCCACCCACCTAAACTCTCAGCCTCCACCATCCTCCCCCCACCCCATATCCGCTGGCACCCTACATCCTGCCCCCACTTATGGCTGATTTCCCTTACCTATAGAGTCCCCCAGCAGCTTTGCTGGATTTGAAGGGTTTGTTTCTGTTTACCTGCTAAGAGTGCTAAGTGTCGAACACTTTTCTCCACTCTTAGGCATCTTTGCTATGTGTGTTCTAGGCTATTTTTGTGTTTAATGCCTATGGGATCTTTTCTCTCACCCATAGAAACCATCTTTATGCACATGCGTTACACAGCACCCTCCGTGCAGTGACACAGGGGTGTCGTAGCGACCCCCCAAACATAGACTCCATACCCTGGGGTGGACTACTGTCTCCCAGGGCATGTGAAGTCCCCATTGACTTTACTAGTCAATCTCTATGAACTAAACCAGTACAACCCATCTTAATATGGAAGTACTGGAAGGGGTTAATAGTTTTTCCCCTATGTTAATTTTCGAGAGGGTACCTTAAAGTCCCCCTATACAATGTTTCTGGCTGGTGGCATTTTATATTCAACCGCAAATATTTCCCTATGGGATTTTCCCATTGTTCGAGGCTAACACTTTTACTGACAGCCTCTAAATCACTGCCGGTTTATTTTATTATTAACTTTACTCTGGTAGGTTTTATTTGCCAGAACTTCTTTCTCGAGTCTTGCTCCATTTTCCTAACCGAGGTCGGGGATCCTTTGTTCGCACTTTTGGCAGTCTTCTGCCAAGAAGCCCTCCTTTCGCCGCCTCTGAGTCTGGGGTGGGTCTGTTGTTAGGGAGGGGGAGTAGAACCCCTGGACAGAGTTGCCACAGCAACTCAGGTCGCACTCTAACCTGATAGGCTGGAGGGTCTCCCACCAAGAAGACCACTCCACTGTGTGAGTGACAGCTAGGCTGTATGAATGGGTCTTTCTGCATAAAATCAGGGTCCTGAGGACTGGAAGAGCAAGTCGTCGCCACTGGAACTACAGAACCGAAGGGGAGAGAAGCCACAGACATCTTCAGCATCTACAGCACCGGTGAAGCCCTGCCGGATCGTCTCGCCACTTTTCTTCCTCACGACGAGAGGAGATCCTCAGCAAAAGAGCCTCCTTCCCTTGAGCTGGTGGGGTCAACCAGTTCACCTATCGCTTCCTCGGACCTGCCTTGGTCGAATCGACAGTGCCCAGGACTTGGAGACCGGATAGCCAGGCAGCTATCGACCCGGACCGCAATTAAAAGGAGCGTACCTTTTAAAATTAATTTGGCAGCACAGTGGCTGGTTTCAACCCTGGGTAATGCAGCGACTCGAACCTTCCTCCACGACGAGAGCCTCTCTTCCTCTGTTGGACCCCTCGACCTGCAGGAACTACCAGGAACAACCGCCACCGCAGGAGCCACTTCTTCACGTTTAAGGTACATTGTTCCGCCAGACTGCCCTTTCTCTGTGGTAGCCCTAACTGTGTTTTAAATTCTTTAACTGCTTGTGGGGCCGGCCGCCCTCTCTCTTAACATTGTCTTTCACCTCGCATCTACCTCTTCAATATATTTCTACTAAAGACTTGACTGCAGCTACAAGAACATTTTTGCTCCTAATGTCTCGGTCCTGTACCACTGACTCTGGCTCAGGCCTATTGACTCTGGCTGATTTGTTAGATCTGTTCTCACTAGGATTTCAATGAGAAATGTGTTGATGCACCTAAATCTTCTAAACCCCTCTTCCTTCCTAATGTTTTAACTTGTGGAGTACCATTTTGCTCAGTTTTCACTCACTTATCTTTTGGCTAACGTGTTACTGTGCATTACCTGTTCACAAAACTTCAGGGAAGTGTTGCTAGGGGGTGTCTGAAGATATTTCAGTTTAACTTGTGCTTTCCTTCCCTTTCGTTAAATTGGTAGAGTGCCATTTGTAGTTGGTTTTCACTGTGCCGTTTTGCTCAGTTTTCAGTATACCGCAAACTTGTCTACAATTGAATAGGGAGTTGTATATGCTTTTTCTTGACTAAACTTAATTTACTTTATCAACTGTGATCTATGTGTTGGAACTAGAATTATATGGAATAAATATATTCTCTTTTTGATACAAAGCTTTGGTCAGTGTTTCCTTGCTCCGTAGTATTTTACTGCCTATTGTGTAAACCCTGAATACTGCTCATCTCCCTCTTGAGATAAGTCTGACTGCTCAGCCACAGCTACCAACTAAATCTTTGTGGTACAGACTGATACCAAAGGGGATTTCTTGCTCTCACCTGTAGTCCTAATCTGGTGTAGTGCTCCCTAAGGGAACTGCACTGTATTCTGCCTAACACCTACCTTCCCACTACCCCTGCTCACCCTGCCTCATTGACCTGGAGCATCACCCCTCCCTGTTCCTCCCACTACCCCCCACACACCTCCTGCTCACACCCCGATAACCTCCATGACCACATCCCACTCAGAAGTCAAGTGAATCCTTTTTAATGCCCACTGTGTGGCGAAACACAGACACAACATCTCCGACCTCCTCTCCCCTGACAAAACGGACCTAGTCTTTATCACTGAACTGGTTCTCTGACGACTTTGCCCCTTTTGCACATGAGGCATTCCTTCCCGGCTACTCACTCATCCCGCTCAACAGACCCTCAAGAGGAGGCGGTGTGGCAGTCCTCTTCAAATCTCACTTTTCTGTCTCATTAGTTGATTCTCAGACATGCATTCCATCCTGCAAATCCCTTCTTGTTAAACTCTCACTACCTCCGAGTTTCTCCCACAGCTTCCTACCCATTTACAGACCCCCTTGTTACGACAGACATTTCTCAACCAACCTCTGTGACTCTGTAGCCACCATTCAAGTAAATCACCCTCCCTCAATTTCTGGTTGGACATCCCCACCAACCCCATGACCCATCAACTGGTTGTCAGTCTTGATGCGCTCAACCTCTCCCTTCATATGAACAGTCCAACCCACTCTAAAGGGCACACCCTAGATGCTATCTTCGGCTCCCATGACCTGATACATCTAGCCCCACTTACCACTCATCTGGTCCGACCACTTTGTAGTCCCTTTCGTCATCATCTTTCCTGCCCCCCCACCCCCTTCCTCCTCCCTTCACCACAAATGCTGGAACAAAGTAGTAAAGATAGTTCCTGGCCTGGCCAAAGCTCTACTTCTTAGGCCCCCTACAACACCACCCCCTGACAGATCCTTAACCATCGACTCCTTCGACTTATGGCTCAATGAATCACTAATTCCTCTCACCCCCTCGTGCCCCTCTTCCTCATGCAATGGACAATTTCCCAAATGGTTTACTCCTGAATTGAGGAATGGCAAAAAATTAAATAAATCTCTGGAATCCAAATGGCGAGCAGAAAAAAACAATCTCAGCAGATCCACTTTCGCCTTGCACCATCGCAACTACAAAGCAGAAACCCGGAAAGCCAAAAAAGCCTACTACAACAATCAGATTCTCAACTGTGGAAACCGCAGCAAAGAACTCCACAGAATCATATCTGAATTCGTCAAACCCACTTGCACCTCTTCCCAAACTGCCCCATCACAATCACTCTCTCTCCCTCCACTTCTACACCACCGGTCTTGACAGGACTAGTTCCCTTAACAACAAACTGTCCCTCCTCTCCCCCCCAACTACCGACCAATCCAACAACCCCTCCTCGCCCCTCTGCCCCAACCCCCACCTTACCCACCTTTGACTCCTTCAGACCAATCTCCAGAGAAGAATTTCTTGACCTTCTATCCGCTAGCAAAACCCCCCTAAACCCAAGGCCCGCCTCAGTCCTCAAAGAAATATTCTTGTCCACCTGCACAGGAGAACATGCAAGAACCATTCTAAATGACTCCCTCAGATCTGGAATCTTCCCTGATGCCTTCAAAATTGCACATGTCAAGCCTCTTCTTAAAAAAACCTCTCTTGACCCCCTTAACCCCAAAAACTACAGACCCATCTCGAACACCAGATTCCTTGCAAAACTCATTGACCAAACAGCATACTCCCAACTAATGGCCTTTGTTGAATCCAACAACCTCCTCGACCCCGCACAATCAGGCTTCAGACCGTGACATGGAACCAAAACCACTCTGGCCTCAATCTGGGACGATCTTAAGGTCACTGCAGACTCTGCAGGATGCGCTGCACCAATTCTCCTCGACCTGTCGGCAGCCTTCGACACGATTAACCACTCAATCCTCCTTGACCATCTCCACTACCTTGGAATCCATGGCACCACTCTCAAATGGGTCGCTTCCTTCCTCAACAACAGGAAACAAATAACCCTCCTCTCCCCTTTTGTCACAGTAGCTTGCTCAGTTAATACTGGAGTACGGCACTTACCTAGCTTCTATCCTATTCAACCTCTATATGTCCACTCTTCCTGGAATAATCCACCTGCACAATACCTTGTGCTACAACTATTCTGACGATACCCAAATCATCCTTAAACTCCACAACTCAGACTCCAACCCCCAGCCCGACCTCTCAGCCTGACTCCTAGATATCAACCATTGAATGACTATAAACCACCTCTGCTTAAACCCCACTAAAACCGAAATCATGGTGTGCGGCAACAATGAGCTTCTACCTCATCCACTCTCTTGGCCCACTTTCATGGGCCAACCACCCACCCCCTCCGTCACTGTAAAAAGCCTAGTGTGCACTATGGACTCTGGCCTAACCCTCTACGACAGATCAACAACGTCTCTAAATGTTGTCACTACCATCTCAAAATTCTCAGGTGCATTTTTCCCTACCTCTCCTTCCCGAACAGACTTGTCGCTGTTATGTCTATTGTAATGTCGAGACTGGACAATGCCAACTCCCTATACCTTGGGGTCCCAGCATACGACCTTAACATACTCCAAAGAGTGCAAAACGCTGCTGCTAAACTGCTCCCCACCCTGGGTCCAAGAGACCACACCTCTCCAGCTCTCCGAACCCTCCACTGGCTCCCAGTCGGACGAAGGGCCACTTTGAAGACCCTGTGCATCACTCATCGTGCAGTGCACAAGACTGGCCTACTATTCCTGCAAGATAAGTTAAAACCTTACCTCCCACTGCGCACTCTAAGATCAAGCACTGCCCACCTTTTAGTGATCCCAACCACTAACTCTGTCAGGATCAGAGGATCCTCTTTCTCAGCACTGGCCCCAACTCTGTGGAACTCTCTTCCACCACACATCCGACACACCCAAGACTATATGACATTCCGCAAATTGCTAAAAACATGGCTCTATCCATAACGCCAACATCAACCTTAAAGATGCGACTGAACTTCCAACAACCCAATGAGTAAACACACAAAAGGACTCCCAACCATGTGTTCAATTAATACGACCACTGATAGATCTCTTTAGATCCTACCCACATGTGGACCACAGGCCATAACACGTCCCCGTGATGTCGATGTGTGCCCTTACTTCGCCCTTGCAATGTCATCCTGCCCCCCCGTTCCCGTGATGTAACTATATATCCCTCTGTATTACTCCCCTCCAACCCCTGTGTATCCCTCTATATTGCCATCCCCTCTAGCCCCTGTGATGTCATTGCATGCCCCACTGTGTCCATGTCGCTGTGTACCCTGCCTTCTGTTCCCCATGATGTCCCTATGTATCCCTCTGCTGCCCTGTTGCTGTAACCCCAGCCCTCTATCACTATATGCCCCTTTGTGTCTGTGTGTCGTTGTGTACCCTCCCCTCCTGTTCCTGTGATGTCACTATATACCACACTGTCTTGCACTCCCCTCTGGCCCCTTGATGTCACTGAATCCCCTGCTATGCTCATGCGTCGCTGTGTACCTTCCCTCTTGGTCCTCTTGATGTCACTATGTATCCCTCTGCCACCCCCGTCCTGTCGCTGTAAGTGGAGCCCTCTGTCGCTTTATGCTCCTCTCTGCCCATATGTCGCTGTGTACCGTGCCCCCCCCTGATGTTTCTATGTATCCAAATGTATTATGGATGGAATGGATGGAGTGGATAGATGGAAGGGATGGATGGAATGAATGGATTGATGGAATGGATGGATGGAATGAATGGATGGGATGGATAGAATGGATGAAATGGATAGAATGGATGTATTTGGAATGGATGTATGTGGGATGGATGGATGGATGGATGGATGGATGGATGGATGGATGGATGGATGGGATGGATGGATGGGATGGATGGATGGAATGATTGAATGATGGAATGATGGAATCATGGAAAGATGGAATGATGGAATGGATTGAATGGATGGACGCATGTGGAATGAATTGATGGAATGGAAGTGATGGAAGTGACGGAAGGCACTGAATGGATTGATGGAAGTGGTGGAAGTGATAGTAGGCATTGAATTAATTGATGGAATGGAAGGATGAAATGGATCAAATAGAAAGATGAAATGGATGGACTGGATGGATGGACTAGATGGACTGGATGGTTGGAAAGGATGGATGGAACGAATGGAAGGAATTGATGGATGGAATGGATGAAATTAATTAAATGGATGGATGGATGGATTGATGGAATGGATGGATGGATGGAATGGATGGAAAGAATGTATGGAATGTATGGATGGATGGATGGATGGATGGATGGATGGATGTGCTGCTTTACACAGCACATAGGAAAGTAAAATAAAACTGATCTCTGCTGCTCCAAAGTTACAATGAGCTGCAAGAAGCACAGCGAGGGAGCCATTGTCGCAGAAGGGATATGTTCACGTGACTGATGACGTATCTTACTCTAGGAAAAAAAAATCTTTTCACTGAATAACATTTTCATTTCATGCCAGATGGAATTTAGTCAGCAGAAAAAAAACATTTGGTTTCAGTCAGCAGAATGTACATTCTTTTCATTCTATGCTACATAGAATGCAGTCAATAGTATGCTGTTTATATTTTTATTTCTCAGAAAGGCATTTCAATACATGCTATTTGCACATTGTAAAATGTTACCTGCGTATTTCAATATTTAGATAATAGGTTTTACCATATGGTATCTCATGTTTAATGTAAATCGTATGGCACAAGAATATGAAATAATGTCTCGTTTATTGGAATATTTGTTCATTAGATTACATAAGAATTTTCAGACTATGCTACCAATACTCACCGTGCATTATCATTCTTTCCATATATTATATGCACATTTAATATTATGCTATAGGAAGCTCAGTATAGGATATATGCACTTCATTACATCATACATACTTTTCAATATAGAACACTATAGAATATTTGTGTTCAGAAATATGTGTTTATCAATACAGTATAGGCTGGAACTTTATTGCAGATCATTGCACTGCCCTATTGTGATACAAGAGTTTCTCAGTTCCTCATGTGCATCCCGCCAACAGTTACCAATATCGCAATAACCAAAACCATGCCATTTCATTGCTTACCCAACTAGAGGGCCCAAGAGCATGCTTACTTGTCTACCTAAGATCCTAATAACCTACTTGTGCCTACATAACTTACACATCGTAACATCATTACAAATTATCCAATCAGAAATGAAGAACTGTTTCTACAATGACATCACAACGTTGTACAAAATACTCAACCCTACAGTAATCGTATGTATCACCAGTGAAAGTACTCCCAGCATGTGTTGATATGGGAGCCCTGATAAACATGCTTTGGGATTCTTTTTCTTTCCTTCCTTTACTACTTCCAGTTGCTCCGAACACAGCTTTTCTTCCATGGACTCGTGATCCCAATGTAAGCTTCAGTTCTAAGGGCATCTTTAGAATTGTGCACTTGCTCAATCGGGGTCACATAAAATCAGGTATCATGATCGAATACCTTTTCAATACTGTATTCTCCTATGCTATAACAAAAAGTGTGTACATACCTTATTCGCAGTTGCTGAAATTGCTATAACATATTATTTGTGCCCATCTCTAAAACGATGCCTCTCCATTTACAGAGGAGCCCCTCTATTGTATTTAGGTATTTATTTTATTGTTAATAGCGCAAACCTGGCCTGTAGGCAGCAGAGCACTTTACAGAATCCAGGATAAGCCAGAGCCATGCACCCCATGCACTCTTTTGATCACTGGTTTATTTACTGGGAAGGTGAGAGTTCTCAATTAACTTGGATTCTCTCCTGACACCTGGCTGTGGTTTGTCTAAATAGGTTGGAAGCAGATTATGGCCATTAACAACGGTAGACTGGGCTATGGGCAACTCTGGACATTTCCCAATGGGCCTCTGCATTATGGGCCTGTTTGTGTGGCTAACCTGCTCCTCTTACCTTCTCTCCATGCAACCCACCCCTTCCATCTCACTCATCCCCCACATTCTTCCGAATTAAAAAGCACATGTTCTAAAGCGTTCAGTATGCCACTCCCCACTCATAACAAACGTTATGTCAGTCTTTCATCATGCCTAACTATCTGTCATGGGAGGCACCTGTAGCTTAACTATACGCATAAAATAGAAGGTATGTCAGAATACCTGAACAGTAGTATATTAACTTTTTTCTTTTACCTTAACAGTAAGATGAGAGACGAAAACACGCGTGATGCAATGTTATGATGTGAATACTTGTCTACATTGTACTGGTTAACGTGAACAAATAATGAATGTATTGAACCGCCTTACTCGATATCCAGGTATCTGAAAATAGACTACACAGGCGGGATTGAAACTTAACTAGACAAAAGCTCAGGATACATTGCACAGTAACTTCATTTTTTTGCTAATACCCTAAAAAACGATACCAAATGTTGTGTTATTTTCAGAACAATGAACAATGAATAACGAGCAATGGCTTAATACACTGATTACACAATGCACAACAACCCATAGAACAAGGTGACGCTTTGATTACGCATATAGGTGAGTGCCCTCTGTATGTATGTAATTAGTTGACTCAGAAGAACTACCGAATACTATATATATATATATATATATATTAGAGAAATTACATTAAAAGAGAACTCTCTATGCTTGTAGGGAAAAACATCTCATGAAAACCAGGAGAATCACTTGTCCCTAATCATTAGGATTGGTTGAATAAGACAATGCGAAATCTTTCATTCAATGAACTGTAGTCAATATATTTCCAACTATAAAAATTAAGGAAGTAATTAAGGAAGATGACTTAAATAATGCTGACATATCTCTTTTTATTTCTCATTTCTGAGTGTTCTTATCATTTCCTCCTTCTTGACATTGTAATTTATTATATTATCTTTACATTTGTTGATGCCACAATGTTTACATTGTACACACTTTTGCAACAATATCACACATTACTTATCATGATGTATTGGGCACATGTCTGATGTTGTACACATGGTTTACTTGTAATCTACCTCACTAATCATATGAAATACTATCTTATCATCATCTGAGTCAATGTCATCTATAGAGCCTTGAAAAAGACCGCAGAGATTAAAGCACACGTCGGTTTTAGAGGCTTTGAAATTCAATAAATCTGCAACTTACTGCAAGAATATGTATTCAAGCTGAGGTCAATAGAATGACATTTGGTCAAATGGACACAGGAAGGACTAGTTCATAACAACATCGATTCCATAGGAATCCACTATGAACCCTGCACACCATTGTAAACACTTCGCCTCTCTTTACTCTTTGGTTTGACACTGTTTTGCAAACAGTGAAAATATTGCTAACCTTGTCATCCTCTTTGTGTAATTATTACTTTTCATAAAAGGACTCGCAAAGTGGTAAAATAGTTTTTAGTGGAACTGTGTGGGTTCTGGGTAGCAAGAAAAGGTTTGCAAGGCCATAGTTTGAGAGTAAAAAGATGGCATTTGTTTTAGTTATTCACTTGTGATTTGTAATTATGATTTATAAAGCACTGCATGCGTCCATCAACTGCTGCATGGAACAACATCTTGAAGGCAGATTATAAAAAAGGAAAACATCAATGGTTTGTGCATGCATGGCATGAATTGGACTCAAATTTAAAAAAAGATTACCAACAACATGTTACTGTGATTTAACATACTTTATGATGTCAAAGTGGATTAAATTCTATAAAATGCGAAAGAAGTACATGAAATGTAAAGTTTCCTGGGTTTCTAGCAATCAGAAATATGTTTCTAATTCATTGTGATGGTTGATCTTTTTTACGTCTATGTTATTTGTTACAGGTGTAGATTACACACAAATATGGAAAAGAAATCCAGGTGGCATAGCAAGTCAAAATGTATCCAAAATTCAACTTGTGGAAACGAAATAATCACAAAGTTGCCTTAGGTCAATTAAAGCAGCTGGTGTATAAGCAAGTAAGGCGCCTCATGATAAACAATATCACTGAATGTGCCTGCTCTAGTCATGTGAAGCAGCACCTGCCTAAGCCGGGCACCTGTGACATGAAGCCGCATGATATATATGGCCTAAAAATGAACTCTAACGAGCTATGACTGATCATATAGCGAAGAAATAGGGACATTGTTAATAATCCGTGTGCAGATGCAGAAATCTGCTTTGCTCAGTAGGAGCACAAAGCAAAACCGCTCTTAAATTGTGCTTGGTTTATTGTAAAGAAATTCTTTCATTGCAACAAGCTCATCATCAATCATCATTGTCACCTGCATCACTGCAGCATCACCACCAACACCTGCAACATATCCCAATACCCTCTGCTTCACGTTGTACCATTTCTAGTTGCAACATGTTAATTGTGATCAGACTGTTATGCTGTGAAAGGCGACCAGTGTTGGTATTTAATGGTGTGTTATCTGGTAATTTACTGTAAATACTTTTGATCAATGTTAAGGGACTCACCAATAGTCCTGTGGAACGAACCTGCTTGAAATAAATACACCTTCTCCAAAGAGGCAAGCAGGAATGGTGGTGAGCAAGGGGA